>NC_036865.1:11323865-11959534 GCF_002910315.2 Salvelinus sp. IW2-2015
CTCTCCCTCTCCCTCTCCCTCTCCCTCTCCCTCTCTCTCTGTCTCTCTCTCTCTCAATCTTGCTCTCTCTTTCTCTCTCGTTCCCTCTCTCTCTCTCTTTCCCTCTCTCTCTCTGCTAGGCATTGCCTTCGTGCCAGCCAGCATCTCTTACCTTATTGGAACTAACATCTTTGGCGTCCTCGCACACAAGATGGGGAGGTAGGGAGGGAAATTACTCCAGTTTTTCCGTCTCCTTATCTTCTCCCGCGTTGGTATCTGTTTCCTGTACTATTGAGCAACTCTGAATGAGATTTCTCTGGCAGGTTGGGTATTTGCTGTTTATTGAAGTCTCAGTGTGACAATGAGTTTATGACCTCTTGGCTAATGTTTGTTTGTTTTCCGCAGTTGATCAAGTGTGTGATCTGTCACATATGAATCATTTTAATTTGAACTCACACTTTATGAAAATAAATGTATTTCAGGACTCAAATGTTGCCTGTAGCCATAGCAGTATTATTTTAGAAAGTTGAAATAAGCAACTCCTATTTGTTTCTTAAAATGTCCTAATCCTGACTCAAAGAAAACAGATTGTGATCCATTTACTTCCTCTATTCGTTTATTTTAAGTTTAATATTCTAAGAAATCAGATTGTGTGGCCTTGCGGTACAATACAACGGTGGAGGGAGCGGAGAGGGACGTTGACTGTTGTCATTGGCAGACGCTGAACTGCTCTTTCTTCCTTTCCCAGATGGCTGTGCTCTCTCATCGGGATGGTCCTCGTGGGGGTTAGCATCCTCTGTGTGAGTGCTAGACACATCTTCCTCAGCTAGAATTTAGCATCCAGCTCAACACAGTGCTTACCTGTTTGGCATGGCATCGTCAGTATTAGGGTGTCCATCTAAAGATTGTTTGTGCAATACAATGGGTATAGGTGAAGCTAGGGTTTTACCAACCCAGTCATGTCAGATCAGGAATTACATAGAAGAAAGGGGGAAGTAATGATACATTTTCAAAATATTGGAACAGTCCCATTGTCTTAATGTCCTACTATATCTCATTAGTCTCCAAATCACATTCTGAGTCTAGGGAAGGGGAGTTCGCTCAGAAGTCAACCAGCAAACAGCTAATTCTCTGGAAACAGACAATTCCATTTTCATTGTAGTGCCTTATGCAGTTGTGTTTGTGTGTGGGAGAACAAATATCTTCGAGTCCCACATAAAGAATGGTATTCTGGATAACACTGTAAACATTTGATCAATAAAACCCCTGTTCCACTCTTTACCTTGACTATGTCCTGTGTCATAGGTTCCTTTTGCTAAGGACATCTATGGACTAATACTTCCGAATTTCGGTGTTGGTTTTGCAATTGGTAAGTCAATTTGTTTTTATGAAATTAGCATCTGGTTATTATGAAATTATGAAATTAGCAACTGGTTTGTAACAGATACTACTGTATTCTCAATGTCTTGTCTCTTGTCAGGCATGGTGGATTCCTCTATGATGCCAATCATGGGCTATTTAGTGGACCTGAGACATGTGTCAGTCTATGGCACTGTGTACGCCATTGCTGATGTGGCATTCTGCATGGGCTTTGCTTTAGGTAACTCAGATGCTTGAAAATAACCCAGTCAAGTAGCATAGTCTTTTAAACATTTCTATCACACATTATTACATTTTTTTGTGATCAGGTTTTAATTTTGGGGTTGACAAGACAAACAAAAAAAGCACAAACCAAAAGACATTACTCAAATACACATTTATCCCCCCCAACCCCCTCCCCATCCCACCCACAGGACCCACTTAAGTACACATACAGTATTTAGAGTAATGATTTTAAACTGCCAAGTGTTGTAGTCCATATGTTTATATTCTCTGATTTGGTACCGTGCGTTCTTATGTATGTTTTTAAGGTGTGGCATAGTAAGAGTTCACAAATTTGCCGTCATGGGGATAGTAATCATGATATGTCAAAATGGGGGGAAAAAGGCCTCTATATTCAACTCCTCTATAAGCTCATTAGCCTTCCTTTGCTGATGAAGGTCCGTCCGCTGGGGGTGCCATAGCGAAGAGCATTGGGTTCTCCTGGCTCATGACCATCATCGGCATCGTGGACATCCTCTTCGCTCCCCTCTGCTACTTCCTCAGGAGTCCTCCTGGGAGGGAAGAGAAAATGGTGAGATACTGAACACCTCGTACACACGCACAGGCGCACACACATGTACACAAAGACACACATGCACACACATAAGCACGCACACACACACGCAAACCTACTACACACACATCAGCAGAGGTATGCATTTGAATGTGAATTACTTGTAAAGCTGCGTCTGATGCAGAGAGAACTACCATACCCACAGGCTCAAACTACTGCCGTCTTTTACAGGCAATACTACCAGGAGAAGCAGAGAGAGAGGAACTCGAGACAGAGTTTTGATCAAGAGACACATGCCTTCTTAGATTTGGCTGTCTATTTAAGTTGGCCTGTTGAAGTCTCACCATTGGTGTGTAATGCATTCTACTGCTGTTGGCCACCCCCACCCCAGCTTCCACCTGCTTTTGTTTCTCCAGACTGAATTGGTTTAGAGCGGGGGTCTCCAGCAGGTCGATGGCGAGCTACCAGTAGCTCACAGCCCACCTATGAGTAGCTCAAAGCCCAGCTACCAGTAGCTCACAGCCCACCTATGAGTAGCTCACAGCCCACCTATGAGTAGCTCACAGCCCACCTATGAGTAGCTCACAGCCCAGCTACCAGTAGCTCACAGCCCACCTACCCGAGTAGACTCACAGCCCAGCTACCAGTAGCTCACAGCCCAGCTACCAGTAGCTCACAGCCCACCTACGAGTAGCTCACAGCCCAGCTACCAGTAGCTCACAGCCCAGCTACCAGTAGCTCACAGCCCACCTACGAGTAGCTCACAGCCCAGCTACCAGTAGCTCAGCAAACAATTCTGAAAGTACATGCAATTTTCACGTGTTCCACCACAAACTGTCATAAACAAACCTCACAAGTATCTCCCAGCGACTATCTAATCAACACAACATTGACATCATCCCACACCTGGTTAGCCACTATGGCTTAAAAGGCCAAGCCTAACACATTATCTGCCAATTAATTTCCAGCAATATTGCCCCTGTCTGTCTGTGGGGTGCGCGCGTTTGTCTATCACTCCTCTGTGTGTAGCCAGTTGATGTGATAACCCAATTGTGGGTGGACAGAAAACCTTCTGAATTAAATGCAAAGTAGGCTTACCTGGCAGAAGTCAATCATGAGTAAGTATATAATTTGTATATATTATTTGTTATTTGCAAACTTTGCCATGAAGTCGGCAGCAGCAGTACAGAACCATCTCTAGACCGGCACATTAGACAGAACATTCCTCACAGAGGCCTCCCGAGTGGCGCAGTGGTCTAAGGCACTGCATCACAGTGTGGCAGCGTCACTACAGCCTGAGGTTTGATCTACATGGAACGACATGAAGAGTCTATCCTATATCTGACAGATATAAAAAAAGATCAGGATATAAAAATAAAAAAAACATTTAACCCCTTATTTTTGTCACCTACAGACTCCATATACACTACAAGGCCAAAAGTATGTGGACACACCTTCAAATTAGTGAATTCAGCTATTTCAGCCACACCTGTTGCTGACAGGTGTTTAAAAATGAGCACACAGCAGCCATGCAATAAGCCATGCTATCTCCATAGACACACATTGGCAGTAGAATGGCCAGTACTGAAGAGCTCAGTGACTTTCAACGTGCCACTTTTCCAACAAGTCAGTTCGTCAAGTTTCTGCCCTGCAAGAGCTGCCTCAGACAACTGTAAGTGCTGTTATTGTGAAGTGGAAACGTCTAGGAGCAACAGCTCAGCCGTGAAGTGGTAGGCCACACAAGCTCACAGAACAGCTCACAGAACAAGACCACCGAGTGCTGAAGCGCGTAGCACGTAAAAATCGTCTGTCCTCAGTTGCAACACTTAGTACAGAGTTCCAAACTGCCTCTTGAAGCAACGTCAGCACAAGAACTGTTCATCGGGAGCTTCATGAAATGGGTTTCCATGGCCAAGCAGCCGCACACAAGCCTAAGATCACCATGCACAATGCCAAGCGTCAGCTGGAGGGGTGTAAAGCTCGCCGCAATTGGACTCTGGAACAGTGGATACGCGTTCTCTGGAGTGATGAATCACGCTTCAACATCTGACAGACAAATCTGGGTTTGGCAGATACCAGTAACGTTTGGTGGAAAAATGGTCTGGGACAGTTTTTCATGGTTCGGGCTAGTACACTTAGTTCAGTGAAGGAAAATCTTAGTGGTACAGCATCACAGTGCTGTGCTGCCAACTTTGTGGCAACAGTTTGGGGAAGGCCCTTTCCTGTTTCAGCATGACAATGCCCTCGTGCACAAAGCGAGGTCCATACACAAATGGTTTGTCGAGATCGGTGTGTAAAAACACGACTGGCCTGCACAGAGCCCTGACCTCAACCCCATCGAACACATTTGGAATGAATTGGGTCGCTGACTGCGAGCCAGGCCTAATCGCCCAACATCAGTGCCCGACCTCACTAACGCTCTTGTGGCTGAATGGAAGCAAGTCCCCGCAGCAATGTTCCAACATCAAGTGGAAAGCCTTCCCAGAAGAGTGGAAGCTGTTATAGCAGCAAAGGGAGGACCAACTCCATATTAATGTCCATAATATTGGAAGGAGATGTTCGATGAGCAGGTTTCTTCCATACATTTTTACGACTGGTCCCGGGCGACCTTCAGACGAGTCTTGTGAGGCCTGTGGGTGTCCTAGAGCAAAACATGTACGTGTTTGTAAGAGTCTCACCTTTACGCAGAGGGGTATTATTAGTGTCTAGCCCAAAGTGTTCGGACGCTACAGACAGAAACTGGCAGATCGGCTGTAACGACTTCAGACGAGTCCCGAGATGCTTGTGGGGGTAGTAGAGCAAAACGCTACAAAGGATTTTGTGATGTCTCATGATATGACAAACACCGCTCTAGCTCTGTCACCTTTCTCTGCAGATGCAGAAGTGTTACATAGGCTGATGGAGTAGACTGAGACGCATCCAATGCCAAAACTCAGATATCTCTAGTTTAGAACGGATGGAATTTTATGGGGATTATTTGATTATGCAAATTAGATTTACGGATGGACGCTGGGGTTTTAAAAGGCCAGATGCGCAATGAAAGGGGAATGACAAAAACCAAATTTACTAGTTTTCTTCCAGTACTCCCCCCCCCCCCCCCCAAAAAAAAAATGTCTACTGATGTGATAAGCATTGACATGGACTCAGAACATCCAATTTTATTGTTTCTCCAGGAACAATTGTAATTTTGAATGTGAAAAAAAAAAAAAAAAATGGAAAACCAGGAAAATTTTTACTGAGAAAAAATTATTTGGGAAAATATTTTAAAAAATCACAAATTTTAAAGGGCCCCCTTAGAGTTGTTTATAACCATTATTTTACCAGGATATTGACATAAAACATAGTGCACTACATTCTCTTATAGGACCCCGGGAAGATTGCGGGGACAGGAGAAGAGAGGAAAATAGAAATACATTACTAGCTCTCTATGTTTGATTTTTCTAAAGTAGCTCTCATGCTAGAAAAGGTTGGAGACCCCGTTTTAGAGTATGTAGTAAGACTACAGTATGTATGGGCAGGTAGAAGAGGATAGCCTATTTGGCACTGTGTGGAGGATAGGTGGATAGATTGTGGACATGGTGGAGGGATAGGTGGATAGATTGTACACATGTGTGGAGGGATAGGTGGATAGATTGTGGACATGGTGCAGGATATGTGGATAGATTGTACACATGGTGGAGGGATAGGTGGATAGATTGTACACATGGTGGAGGGATAGGTGGATAGATTGTGGACATGGTGGAGGGATAAGTGGATAGATTGTGGACATGATGGAGGGATAGGTGGATAGATTGTGGACATGGTGGAGGGATAGATTGTGTGTATGTTTACAGTTTGCTGTCTTAGAAACACCACATACATGAACAGATAGCAGGGTATTGAGCTTGGTTAGAGTGTTTGAACAATATACACTGAGTCTACAAAACATTATGAACACCTACTCTTTCCATGACATAGAGTGACCAGGTGAAAGCTATGATCCCTTATTGATGTCACCTGTTAAATCCACTTCAGGCAGTGTAGATGAAGGGGAGGGGAAAGGTTAAAGAAGGATTTTTGAGACAATTGAGATATGGATTGTGTTTTTCACACTCAACAGTTTCCTGTGTGTATCAAGGATAGTCCACCACCCAAAGGACATCCAGCCAGCTTGACACAACTGTGGGAAGCACTGGAGTCAACATGGGCCAGCATCCCTGTGGAACTCTTTCAACACCTTGGCCCGACGAATTGAGGCTGTTCTGAGGGCAGAAGGGGGTGGTGCAAATCAATATTAGGAAGATGTTCTTAATGTTTTGTACACTCGGGGTAGTTTCCCCTTTGGTTGCACATTTTGGGGGTAGATGGTGGTGGTGAATCTACATAGTTTGAAAAGCTTTTATAAACTGCACATGGGTGTCTCTGTAACTAGATATTGTGACAAAAGTTCAAAGAATTATGCCTCTCGAGGCAGACTAATAAATTGGCCTAGGTAGTTGTCTTCCATCAAAGCTACATGACTGTATACGATGCAACCACAGTACAAAGCTCTTTGTTTTCAAACGAGACATCTTTCGCCTCTGATACTTCTATCCTTGATAACAAATGATTGGTGACCATTTTATTCTCTTTTTCCATTTATGGTCCATTTTTTGGGTTGTACTCTGACTCTAGACAATTGTTTTCTTCTCAGGCCATCTTGATGGACTCCAACTGCGCAATGAAGACCCGCTCATACTCAACACAAGGGAACACAGAGTACGAAGAGATGGAGACAGAGTATGATGAGTAGTAATGGACACCAGACAGGTATGTTACCTTCCAGAGGATCTATTTTGTTGTACAAAAACAGATAAAAATTGAAAATACAAAAAAAAAACAGCTAAGCTGTTTTGATGTGAATGTCCCAAGTGCGGTCGGTCTTCATTGTTCTATGTCATTGTGATCGTACGACTGGAGCAAACCAAAGTTGTTCTTATCCCCCTGTGGTCACAAGCACGTTGCTTGTGTTTATTTTTAGCCAACAGCCTTATCCAACGGAAGTGGAACACTTGTCAAAACAGCGTTTTCATAGGCCGTAATAGTAGAACATTGTGAGTCATATTTACTGGATAGTTCAGCCGAGGGTGATCTTATAGATCACCAAATTGTGTACTGTAGGTTAGCAAGGAGTACAAACTTGTCTTAATAATTCACCTTTTGGCCATTAACAGTCTTCACCAACATATCTAATACAGAAATATGGAAAAAAAATTGTACTTAGAGAGTTACTTCTATCTGTGTAGAAACTGACGTTGGATCAGATTCAACATCTCGAACAAGGCACTATGAGAACACTGCTTTAGTGTTTGTCATTCTATTTGTTGATTATAATTGTATTATGATGAGATGGTAAATTATTTAGATATAAAGTATTACATAGTCTATACAAGTTACTCAATACATTTGGAATGAGAATTTGTTAACTTCTTTGGACAAGGCAAATCACAATGTATGGGTTACATTTGACCTTGAAATTGGCCTTTTTTTCATTGATTCTACAAACATGTTTTTACGTTGACATTCGAATTGAGGAAATACCTGAAGTGAAACCTTTGAAGTCATAGAAAGTTATATCCCCAGAATCCAGTGCTGTCCTGGGTTGACTGCTTATGGCTATTTGCATGGTATACCACATAAAAAACACAGCATCACTCCAATATCATCCTCAGTTTCACCTTCCACCTAAAAAAAATGGTTAATGAAACACATTTTCACGGTAAATAATACCTCAGCTCATAGAAAACATATTTTGCTTTTTTTATTTGTACATTTTGGAAAGCCATTTGAATGTGTGGAAAAGTAAGACTTATATCTGAGTGATTTTTGAATACAGATAATAGAATTGTATCTTTCTGTTTACCCTCAGCTCCATTTACAGACAATTGGAAACATATCTTATAGGCTTTTCTTAGTGTGTTTGTGTCAATACAATGTTTAGGTAGATGATGTGCAACTAAGATTTTTTTAACTTTCCCTATTGATATTACAAGCCATAAAATATACGGTGGTGAAAAGTAAACATATACAGACACAGCATTACTTAGTTGTCTCTGATTAAACATCACCTTAAGGAGAGGAGAAATTCCATAAGCACTTTATCAGAGTCTAGATATCCACACCATTTAACTCCAAGGACAGTTCTAGTATGTTAATGTTGGTTTAGCAGAGAGAGAATATTGAGGTGATCAGTCTGTTTTGTCATGTTGTCTGTTAGTAAGAAAACACTCTCAAAGTTTTATCAAAGATAAATGCACTGATTATTATTGTGTTTTAAGTACACTTTCCCAGTAGTGTTAATCCCTAAAATAAGTAGAAACTCAATGTATTTTCAAGCACTAAGGTTCAATTTTAGGTCCCGATCTTTACCAATTTTAATCTTAGTTAAGCTAATCCCTTGAGAGCATTAACTTTATTATTTGTGAATTTATTGATCACTTCCAGGTCACAAAAAGTAGACCCTTTTTCTAGCTGTTTAACACACAATACAGAAAGCACAGCATACATTGTTTCCAAAATGAAATAAGAGTTTATTGTCCAGCAGTGCATGCACATACACTGAGTATACCAAACATTAGGAACACCTTCATAATATTGAGTTGCACCTCCCCCCCTTTTGCCCTCAGAATAGCCTCAATTTTGTTGGGGAATGGACTCTACAAGGTGTCAAGTTTTCCACAGGGATCCTGGCCCATGTTGACTCCAATACTTCCCACAGTTGTGTCAAGTTGGCTGGATGTCCTTTGGGTGGTGGACCATTCTTGATACACAATGGAAACTGTTGAGCGTGAAAAACCCAGCAGTGTTGCAGTTCTTGACACAAACCAGTGCGCCTGGCACCTACTACCATACCCCGTTCAAAGGCACTTAAATCTTTTGTCTTGCCCATTCACCCTCTGAATGGTACACTTACACAATCAATGTCTCAAGGATTTTAAAAAGAATCCTTATTTAACCTGTCTCCTCCCCTTCATATAAACTGATTGAAGTGGATTTAACAAGGGTCATCAATAAGGGATCATAACTTTCACCTAGATTCATCTGGTCAGTCTGTCACAGAAAGAGCAGGTGTTCTTAATGTTTTGTATACTCAGTATACATACACACATAAGTCTGAGGATTTGATTGGCTGACTGGGCCCTGGCCTGCACATATCATTAATGAATTGTGTGTGCAGTCAGTCACCAGTATTAATCCACAACACAGGGCCATGAAGGGGCCCTCCCCTTTACCCCACCCCCTCTCCTCTCCTATTTGTCTTGAAGCAGAAAATGAAAATGGACTCATCCACTATTCTGCTTTTTGTCAAAATCACAGTGATCTAACAGAAAAAGCCAGGCATACAAAGCACGGCTAATAACTGTCAAATATATATGTAATTGTTTGGTAAAGTGCATTTATTACAAACCATTATTTCGTTCTTCAAGCAAATCTGACATCTAGATATCCTGGAAATCTGTAAAAATCTTTGAAAATACTTTAATGCCCTTGCCACAGAAAAGCACCATGGCCCATATTCAAAATGTCAAATAAGATTGCATTTTGAAGTATATGGACTGTTATTTGCCGAACTCTGGGTTTGCTGGATTGCAGGTCTGTTTGAATGGACACTCAAATGAGTTTCATTGTATATTAATGATATAAGCAAAATTGTCTGTGGTGGAGTTGACAGAGATAATTACCTGATAACTTCAATATTAGTTGCATTATTTTCTCAAATGTATATTTAAATTCACCACACCCTTAATGAAAATATTCTTATGTCAAGATGGCTACTATTCTGAGAGGTTGTCGTTATTTTGCAATACATTGTCGGGTCATGTAGATTACATAATTGATTATATATTGTGGAGATTAATATATATTTTTTGTCATTTGTTTAGATGCGAAATGTATTGCACACATGCACAAAATGTGTGTGTGTGTGCTCATGTTGGTGTGTGTGCCTTCTGACATGTATGTCATTGGTTTGTGTGTATATCAAATACTTACTAACTGGTACAAAAAAACTAATGTTGACATTTTATAATCTGGACTGGTTGTTTACTTGTAAAGTGTGCTGATTGTGTAATATATGTTGATACTCAGTGGGGATGGGAAACAAAAATAAATGTGGTATACTCTGAAAAAGTGTTTGGATGGAATATGTTAACATTGAATGTCCATTTTTTTTTTTTAAGCAGTACATTCAACCAACCGAAGTTTGATACATGTTTTTTTTAGTATGATTAATTGTTGACTGAGGAGAAATGACACCTATTCTTGATGTCTTTGAAGCAGTAGTGGGAGACATGAGGATGTTGGGGGAGCAGACTATGAGGATAGAGGTGGTGACACCAGTTCCCCATCTTTGAGACAACACATACTAATCATCATGTCCATCTCACCACTGGGCTCCAATTACTTACCAGATGCTCAAACAATGATTTCCCATTTCACCAAGGAACTGTCAAATATAAACAATGATTTCCCATTCAACCAAGGAACTGTCAAATATAAACAATGATTTCCCATTCAACCAAGGAACCTTAACAGTTAAAAGACAGCCATCGGTCTTGTGTTATCTTTCCCTGTGTCTACAGAACAGGCCAGTGTGAGAGAAAGGCCATTAGACCAACGTAATGTTAAACTGACTGAGAAAATACCTTCAAGTCTTACAGTACCTTCAGAATGAGTTCAGTATTGCTTAATTCAAAGAGTATTTAGAGTAGGAACACACAGGAACTCAAATGGACTTCAGGTGAGCTTTTTTATTGAGGCCATGTACAATAGCGCTTCATCACATGATCCATCTCTAGAACCGTGTACAACATCCCTCTTACAAAAAAAAAATTCAACAGCAGAAAGCCATGACACTATGTTAGTATACTGTGAATCGTATGGAGAGACAGATCAGGAGCGTAGGAATGGGTTTAGAGAGTACAGAGTTACAACAGCAGCAGTAGCAGAAGTAGCATGACAGCCCAAAATGTGTTTTTGTTTACTCTTGTTTAGCTCTTGTTTAGCTCAATTCCAGCCCAGGGGTCCCAAGTTACCTAACGGTCAGATACGGCTTTCTATGGAGAGAAACAACGAGAAATAGAAAACTGAAGAATCCTTTCCTGATTATCACTTTTGTCTTCATTTCCTACAAAAATATTGCACGACAATCTGAATATACAACAATTGAAGAGAGATCAACAGGTAGCAGCCAAGCCAGCTTCTACAAGAGCATCACGTCTATTGCACAGAATTTAGTTTAGCTTTCTTTCCCCTTCACCCATCTCCTGTCTGACCCAAAGGGCCACTTCACCATCTCTGGTCCTATGCTGAAGCAATGGCAGCACAGCCACAGAAACGCACTGTGATTTCAATGAGCCTGGTAAGAATAGAATAGAAGTCATAGGCTGTGTTGAAATCTGGCTTGCCTACTACTTAAACTGCATACTGTGTACTACTCGTACTACATACTGTTGAGTACAAATGTATGCAGTCAGCAACAAATATCAACATACTACTCATCCATACTGAGAAGGCGTCATCGAATGCGCATTCGCGCTTGTTCCCCGCCATTTAATCATTTTTGTAGAGTGTGCCCCTTATTCTGATTATCAGTTGTTCTCGAACTAACGTGGGTGTGAAAAGACAATTATCTTCCTCAATTAGTGTGCAGCGAATTCTACTAGATAAAAAAGCTGAAATGAGTATGATATCCGGGGATTTAAAGTATACTAGATTTTCAACATTTCACCTACTATAAAACGGTATTTTTTCACATACTCAAACAGCCTACTATTTAGGAGTATAGCTATGGGTATTCGGACACACCCTTAGTGATCCTCGTAGTGATCCTATCCAGAGGCTTTGGGTCCCTTAAGAGAATTACGCTTTCCTTATCCTAAAACCAGCGCTTTTCCTTCTGTGCCTTACAACAATTGTAATAGGTTTGTATGGAGTTTGTTTGTGGCCTGTCATGATGACATCACTGTATTGGGGTACAACAGTGGTTGCATTTCTGTAGAGGGTTTGTGCTGGACTGTATATACATAGAAATGGACATACATTCGTCCATAATTGAGAACAACTTTCAAAGGCCAAGAACTTTACACAATCACAGCCTAACTGCTCTGAGCATTTATCAAAATCAGACCCGACACCCGTCACCAAACCACAAAGACAGATAAACATACAACAAAACAAAAAGAAATCCACGTGTTCCTGTATCTTACACAACAACACTCAGAACGAAATTAACCAAATAAAATTATTTTCTGCCATAAATACATAAATACTTTGCATCTATCAATAAGAATTTGAACAGCAAGCATATCGTCTCAAGTAACATGATCGGATAAAACCACCACCACCATATTTGAGTTGAGTTTTAGTTCAGGGTTATTATATCCATATAAACAATCCAAGTAAACAATTCGGATGGGGGGGCGAGACAACAAAACAGGTGCTTAATCAAATAACTTAATTTTCTAAATTAGAAACAACTATTACATCACTATATCCCTCCCCCCAGAAAAAAAGTTCCAAAAAGAAATAACATGTACAGTTAATATGCTGGTTAAACAATGGGTCATATACATAGTCAAACATGTTTGGCCTCGGTGACATATACTAAACCGAGGATGACAGGGATAGACCACTATCTTCCCCACATTATTGCCCATTTCATTGAATTATCACATGAGCTTGTAGTTCCAGAACCTCCAAAAACTAAAAAAGAAGAGAAAAGTCATGGGTGACCTCAAAAACTTGATTATGCATTAATTAAAAGTACTCAAACAGAAGATATGAGTGACATGAAAAGTACATAATCTGAAACAAAACACATTTCCATATGGTTGAGTGAGTGAGTGAGTGAGTATGTATGTATATATATATATATATATATATTTTACACTAATATTTATTTCCTTGCCCAAAGACAATTTAGATAAAAACAGAACCATTTGCAATTTGCATAGCTCCTGCTATGGTGACCACATTTTGATTGTAATCTTATGCCAAATTTGAAAAGCGGTTGCTGTAACTTGCAGTGATAAAATACCGAACAGTTCTATTTAAAACATTGAACACAAACATTTAAGCTCATATTTTCAAGCAATAGGAAAATATGTTTTGTTTCAAGGTGCCTTGTAAGGAAAACAAATGAATTAACGTCAACAAAAGCTAAAATAGTACGAAATAGTAATGTACAGTATGTTTTCAACTTTTATTGAATCCAAGCACTTACATATTGACTTGGAAGACGGTTCTTAATGCCAATTGAAGCAGATCACAATCTAGCTTTCCAGCTTCCCTTTAAAAGTATGACTTTTGGAAAACTAGGACAAAAAACAAGAATGAATCGCATGACTGATTGGTTTACAAATCAACAATTGCACCCTCACCAGACCACTTCAGCTAATCTTCAGAAGGTAACCTAAACCCCACCACCCCCAAAGAAAAGGATTCCAATAATTTTGTTGTAAGTCTCAAGCCCATGCCTCGTCCTCTCTAGTGGAGCGCCTCCACACAAATCTGCTCCTCTGTGATGTCATCCAGCAGCTGAGCCTCCATTGGGCTGCATATGTCACTGTCATAAACCTCTGTCCCCAGTATTGCCTCCTCCAAGGCCCCGCCCTTGGCCTGGAGGCCATGCGGCTCCGAGGGGGAGGTGCCGGCACTATCCACAGACTCCAGATCCTCGATGCCTGCCCGGTAGTGGATCATGAGCAGGGTGAGAGCCTGGAGCCTCTCCCCAGACTTGGTCAGGGCGGCCGTGATCAGAGCCTTCCTCCGGGCGTCCCCAGTCTCCCTCTCCTCCTGCATCAGGGCGTTGTTGTGCTCCAGCTCCTGGTCAATCTCCTGCTGCAGCTTGTCCAGCATCAGCTCCAGTTTCTGCGAGCGCTCGTCGGTGGGAAGGCCCCGGTACAGGTCCCGGCCGATCTCCTTCACCGCGATGAATACACTGTCATCAAGTCCTCCCTCCCTCCTTACCAGCTTGGTGGTGCTGCCGGCTGCATGCTTGGAGGGGCTAGCCCCAGCGTAGGTTTCTGTATCGCTGCTCTCGTTGTCTGAGATGTCGGGGGTGTGCACCACGTCGGGCACAACATCAGCCGCTTGCTCTGCCAGCCGGCTCTTGGGCACCTGGCGCAGGTTGAGCAGACGGGAGCCGGTGTTGATGATGTGGCGGCTGAGGCCTGTGGTGGCGCGGTTGATGGTGGACTTAGCCTCCGGGTCGGCACTGCGTCGGTCTGTGGCGGCCACGCAGAGAGGGTGCTCGGCCAGGCACTTCTCCTGGCACTTCTTGTGGCAGACGTAGGAACAGATCATGCACTGGGAGGCAGCCTTGGTCCACACCTTCTTCTTGCAGTACTCGCACCAGGTGGGGTTCTGGAACTGGGTGTCCTGGAAGTTGTGGCGCACCTCCACCAGCTGCATGGTGCTGTAGGCCAGGTCATCACTGGGAATAGAGGAAGGCTGCTCCCTCTCCCTCTCCCTCAGCTCTTCGTCCGGCATGCTGGCCTTCTTCTCCCGCTCCGCCAGCCCACCGCACGTCTCGGACTCTCCATCAGCCAGGTAGCTGAAGTTGAGGATGATGTCTCCGTAGCACAGCTTCTCGTTGAAGCCCTTGTGGGTGCTGAGGCTGCGCAGGGCGGTGCGGCTGACGCTGGCCCTGGGCTCTGGGGCTTCCAGCCTGAAGGTGCTCTGGTACTCAGATGAGGACGTGGACAGACACTCCAGGGCCATGTGCTCCAGTGTCAGGCTGACGTGGCCCAGACACAGCAGGCTGCCCAGCTTGAAGGGGTCTTTGCACCACAGTGCCACGTTAAGGTACTTATGGTTGCTTTCCACCTCTAACACCGCAGAGGCATGGCCCCAGTGAGCCGTCCGGTTGCGGAACATGGTCTCTGAGGACTCCCACATTGAGTGATCCTCCATGCTGTCTCGGGTGTTGATGGAGCTCTCAGAAACCTTGTCTTTGGCCAGGTCCTGCTTGCTGGGAGTGGAGGGGGGCGCTGGCGGCTCTTCACAGGGTTCGGGTGATTTGACTGTTGGTTTTGGTTCGGGCTGTTTCACAGGAGTCGTCACAGCACTGCCTTTGTCACCATTGCTTCCTGTGGAGTGTGTTTGAGTCTTTTCTGGAGTTTTCTCAGCCCCGTTGGTAGCTTCACTCCCCTCCAGCAGACTTTGGGTTTCAGAAGAGGCGGACGTTAATTTAATGTGGGGTCTAGGGGGCACCGGCGGGCGAGTGGGTGGGGGTGGAGGGGGGCCAGTGGGGCGCTGTGGCCCATCTCCTGGCTCACTGCTCTTGTGTGGCGAGGGCTTTGGTGTGGGTGGGGATCTGACCGGCGACTGAAGCCCTGCCAGGTTCATTTTGCGGTTGAGGATGGGCGATATGCTGCCGAGGGGTTTTGAGGCCAGATTGGTCACAGTCCTTTTGGGGCTTTGGTTTACGGACAGGAAATCCTCCTTGGCCTCCGCGCTACTGCTAAGGGGGTTAGGCTTGGGGTCCACAGGCAAGTCTTCAAACTCACAGTCCATGTCTTTGCTGTCGGCTATGTCGGCGAGTGTGGTGATGGGGGCCGGGTCCTCCTCATAGCCCCCCGGCGGAGGGATGAAGCTGGGCTCCTCTAGCTGGCCCAGCCCCTCCTGGAGGGCTCCCAGGCCCACGGTGGGACTCTGGTGACGCACAGGCCTCTCGTACAGGACCAGCACCCTGTCCCCTGCCTGCTTCAGCAGTTTGGGCACTTGGACAGAGGATGTCACTTTGACACCTGCCCGGAAGAAAAATAACATGTTAAAGTCATATTTATATACCAAAACAACATGCATTCCAGTGTTATTGTATGCTACTGATCTTAAGTAATTTCAAACATTCTCAGGGTTGCCAGATCATGCTAGTCAGGTTTACTTAGGTTGCATGGCTTTAGGGTCTTACCTCCAATGGCGATGAGTCGATCGCCCCTCTGCAGGTCTGCCAGGGCAGCAGGAGAGTTGGGAGTGACCGTCTCGATGCTGACATGAACTGCGTCACCCTCACAGGCAGGGACGTGCCTGAACGTCATACCCACATTGCCAAAGGGTCCTTTGATCACCTCCGTCTGAAACACACACACACACACACACACACACACACACACACACACACGACAGAGAGAAACGAACATACATTAGAACTTTCAACTTAGCATCACTTTAAGTTTGCTATCGATTTCAGAATAGTGAAGAAAATGCAGTAAGCCTTATCCTTTAGGCTACTCTGTCTTAAACCATCACAAAACCGTTAAATTGAAGAATGTTAACGGCAGCATACCCTTACAGCATACAAATATACAACAATATTAGACCTAATTGAAGAAGTTCCTTTCTAGATATTAAGTAAACACGCAGCTTCTTGTGAGGGCCTCCATTTATAGCAGAGGACTAAATGGTATATAAAGAGAGAAGACTGTCTCAGAACAAGAAGTCTGCCTCCACATTCCGGGTTAGATGACGGTAAAACACTGCATGCTAATTCGGAGGGAAAGGAAGGTCTGCAATTACGGGCCAATTTCACCCCTGGAGTTTACCAGATGCCTCAATCACTGTCACAGCACATTGAGCACAAGTCACGTATCCCACCATGCACCTGTTGTGATGTCGGGGCATCCTGCTTTGTATCTCCCTGGGCCAATGCAACATGACAACGTGCTGCTATAGTGCAGTGCTTCTAATGTAGAGTCCCCCCCTCTTCTATGCAGATTCTCATAATACCATGTCATCATGGGACGATTCCAACTATCAAAATGCCATACACACCAACACAACTATAGAATTGTGGAGGAAGTTGATGTCTGTCAGATCTTGAATGCGAGGTCAAATGTGATGAGAGATTGATGGTTGAGGGAGGAGAGGAAGAAGATGGGATAGGTAGGAGGGGAAGTGGTCTGGGAGACAGAGGGGACTCAGAGAACCCAGAGAGACGGAGACAAACGACTGTAATTTCCCAGCTGTCATTTGTTCTAATTCTCGAGGAGGGCACTGATCGAGTTAGGGGCGGGGATGAAGAAGCAGATGATCTATACGAGCTGACAAGCCGAGGGTAGTTGATTCATTTGAAGCTGACGGATGATTTCAAAGAACCTTCAGGTGAAATTTGGAGATAAAGAGATCAGTACAGAACCTAAGCTACATGTGGGTCTATCACAATGTGACACGGTAGGCAAGAACAGCTCATAATGGTCTCCACTTCCATTAAAAATGTTTCAGGTATCAAAAGAAAAAAAAGAAAGATATTCTTACGACAAAAAATATTTTACTGTTGCACAAACATTTGGAAATCAAATGATTGTGTAATCATACAGTATTGCTGATTATCTTGACTATGTTCACACTTGGTTTAAAAAGACTTCCAGTACTACAGAAAAAAAACAAATAGTGTGTGAACCATAGAAATAGCCTGTAGGCCTTGTCACACTGGTGGCAACTGACAGGAATATGGTGTGGACAGCAGTTGTTCAGTCAGTCCTATTACCTGTCTCTAAATCCTGTAGACCAAGGAACCTGCTTTTTCATTTGAAACTTTCCTAATTAATTTAATGCAGGTCCCTGCCTCGAGGCTTAACCGGATCTGGCCACATTGCACCCCTTTCCTAGAATGCCCTAATTACATTTAAAAGCCAACAGGTGTTAGTGGGGAAATGATGAGGGCTGCAAAGCAAATAAAACACTTTAAGTTCACCCAACGATGTACAGCAGCTGTAAAGACAAAATGTGCACAAGAGCCTTTAAATCGTCAAGCTATTGCCATGTTAGGCTACATTGTGCAATGATGAAGAACACTGTGTATCTTTGAGTAGCCATTTGGTAGTGTCTCGTGAATATCTGGCCCGCACAAGCAATATTTGATTCTGGGTTCTGATATTAGCCATTTGGCTGCTGGCATATACTCTCTTACACAAAGCCAATTTTTCATATGTGTCAAAAGTCTTCCATCAGAGTTGACAGCATGGTCTTGTCATAATTGAGCAGAAAACAATACATATATTGTATGTAGGTAAGTTAAACTATGGGGGACAATCTTGCCAAAGAAAACACGTTTTTCCCCCTTTCTAATGGAAGAGGCCAGTGAGATTCAGAAGAGGGTCTGAAACCACTTACAGACAAATAAATAAAGCAATTCAAACTCAACAAGTAGTTGGGCAGGAGTGAATATCAAGGGTGCTGCCGCTATTACTGAGGCTAATATCTTCTTTGTGCCAGGAGAGGAAACGCTGTGTGATCTAAACCTGAGGCTTTCATCTGAGGATGTCTGCCTCTGAAAGCATTGCACTCCACTTCAGTCGCTGGTTATGATGCATGTCAATCGCAAATCACACACAAGGCTGCGACAGACAAAAGACAATTGAACATCAGATCGAATGGCCTGCTATACGCTGCTATAGTCACTAAGCAAATTCAATTGAGTGAAAACCATCAGCTGGACCCTCATGCGTTTCAGCATCCATCCTGAAGAAATACTGATCTCTGCATTAGCCATTCAGTCAGACACAAACCTAAAAAGCATTAAAACAAAAATGGTTTTCATGGAACTGCACCAGTAGTGAGTGTTTCACGGTATCAAGCAGGAGGGTTAGGCTTGATGCTCATCTGTATGCCTTAAACAGATTTCCTACACATCTGATAGGCCTGTCACCTCTTGAAGGCGCTCACTAGAACTACAGAGTAGCTAGTAAGACTAAACAAAAGAAGAAAGCAGAGTGAATACTCTCTCTTATGACTGTTCTACAGCAACACCCTGAGAGAGACATCCTGTGTCAATGCAACCGTTTTCCCCAAAAGTACAGAGGGGGCTACATCATCCTAAAACGCTCACAGAGAGGCGTCATTGAGCGGCAATTATGGGTGATTTGCAAGGATGAACGCCGACTAAAGGGCAATTACAGAGGAGACGGTGGGAGCTGCATAAGATTTAGCCAGGCCAATAACGCCAGGAAGCAGGTAAACGGCTGCTGCCTCTCGCCAGGGCCGTGGCGTGCAGTGCCCGCTCCACATCAATTTACACCGCTGCTGTACACAGTCCCTATAGATCAGAAGGCCTGGCCCACAGATGGCCTATCTGTCATTAGCTGAAGAGGCCACACACCTCCCTGAGGAAGAAAATTCACTCATCAGCATAACTGTCCCCTCGAGCTGGGAGTACAAGATGTTACCATTTTGCCTTGAGTGACATGTAAATGCAGTGACAGCTTTGCAGTTAGATGACGAAGTCGAGGGGCAGCAGCAAAATACATGGTAGAATACATCTATGCTTGTATCTCTAAGTTACAGTACTTCAAGTATTCATTCTGAAAAATTTTCACCCTGCACTAAGCTATACGGAGTGGTGATCATATATTTTTCTGTAAAGGTAGTAAGTTTGGTGAGTCAACACCATTTATGACTAATACAACTCATACTGCATCATTTGTTCAGTTACTGTTCACAGGGTCCCATGTACACTACAGGACGCATCACACTAAAAACCACAATGCACCCACAAACACAATTGTATGCTCTGCTAAGCGAACCAATTGCCGTTGAACAAAATGTTTGAATACGTGAAATTGTGCACTGCAATTGTAATGACAGGCAATCTGAAACTACAATCGGTGAGAAACAAATTACCCATGTAGCAGATGCCAAGATTTGAGCAAATATGCCAAGTGACATCAACGGTTGAGGTACATGGATGGTTTACTGCAGAGCGTGTGTGTAGGTGTTGAGGGACAGTCATTGAAGCCATTGTGCTGATAAACACAGTATCCTTGTGTATACACCTGTTGCTCGAGCGATGCCGCTGTCCAATATGCCTCCTCCTCCACCCCCTGGATCATTTGCATACGAGAGCAGAGTTTTTGTGAAGTGCAAATAGTGCCCTCTCCCCTCCCACGTGATATGTGCACAACACTCACACATGGCGGACAAGATAGAGAACCCCTAATGAATTTAGTAATAAGACCACTGCTCTCTCCCAGGTGCTCATTAAAAGGAAAAATCCACCCAAAACCACTAATTCCTATAACTTAGTGTTAAATAACACTAATATGTGAGAACAATGTTGTGTGAACAAATGTTTCATTTTGTCGTTATAAGGTGGGTATGTATCAACATGTGAAAATCATTGTGGAAATCTGTTGCAGCTCAAGTCGACTACAAAACCCACAATGCAATGCTCCATGGGTCGGCTGGAAACGTAGCTATACACAATAATACCAAAGTTAATATCAGCATGTGAAGTAGCTAGTTAGTGGTAAAAATCACCTAAACAAACCGCACTATCAATTTAGTAGTCCACAATCTCACCATTTTCAACCTGCAGATCGATGTGCCACAGAGTGGATTCGCAATGGCACAATGCAATGCACCCTGGATTGAAGAGGCAGACAAATAGGAGAAATGTGGTGGACCCTCTGTTAAATAATACATTTTTTGAGGTAGGAATAATCTGACATGTATGATAGATGTTTTTGCGATCTAAAAGTCAAATTCTTATTAACTTCCAGTGTAGTGAGAGAGACTTTACCGGACAGATTTCTGCCTACTTGAACACCAATAGCTCAGATACACATGAACACATGAAATGACCCTGGGAATTGATAGAACATCGCACAGAGATGCACAAAAACAATACAACAATCAAAATGGGTGAACCTTTCATTTGAAGCATGTGAGGTCCCGGTCCCACAGCTCTCCTTCAGTGTTACGGACTAATGTTCACTGATGCTTCATTCAACTAACATAAGAGAAACCAGCATAACCTCTTAAAATATATTTTCAGCTTGATGTTAGTATCCAAGTATTCATAAAAATAATTTGTGTGTCAGTAAACAAGTTTCTGATTATTAAGAAATCAGTGGTGGTCAGTGACGTTTAAGATGAGAGGACGATAAAAAAAATATGATAATGGCCTTATTTCTATTACAACATATTTGATGACGGTCATTTATATTACATTCAACCAGCTCAATGTAACATAGATAGAGTTAGGCTACTACAAATTCAGTTATGTTATTCCCTGTTTCGCCATTTGCTTCCATTTAAGAAACGTTTTACAACAGAATTGGCTGAATGAATACACCCCTGATCACATGCAAACACAGTTCACATTGATAGCAGCCACTTACAAACAGCATGATCATTTTGGCTGGCCGTTGTACAATTCCTTCTCGCAACGACGCGCTCTCCTACTCTCACCTTTTCCCTTCGCTTGTGGACTTCAGTGCACAACACATCAGCAGTCTGACCAGGCAAAACTACTTTCCAAGCCAAACCTTCACATCATAACCACTAACCGCTACAGGCAGCCACATTGTTGTCACCATGTTAGCTAATGTCATAGTCAACATAGCTACTAGTAGTAACGCGTTAGTAAACCTGCTACAATCATGCAGTGCAGTATAGTCAGCAATCAGTTTAGCAGTTAAACCGGCAGGCCCCAGTGACAATAAATTAATAAAACCAAAAGCTTACCTCAACTTGGAAGAGTTCCAGTGTTGGATAACCAGTCAGCTAGCTAACATAGCATCCTGCTCTGTTTGAGCCGGGTGTTTGAGTAGGCTAAACGAGCTAGCTGCATTCGCTAGCTAAGTGAACAAAATACAAAATATAACTGTCTCTTGCTTCTCCATAATTTAAGAAACGAATTTGTTCAAACCAGTTCAACTATTGTCTTTCTCTTAGTCAACTACTCACCACATTTTATACACTGCAGTGCTAACTAGCTGTAGCTTATGCTTGAAGTACTAGATTCATTCTGATACTTTGATTGGGTGGACAACTTATCAGTTCATGCTGCAAGAGCTCTGATAGGTTTGAGGACGTCCTCCGAAAGTCATAATTAAGCATTTGGAAGGGGGTGAGAACCATGAGCCTAATAGGTTTTGTATTGAAGTCATTGTACTCAGAGGACGGAAACTAGCTGTCCTCCGGCAACACCATGGTGCTACAGTGTGTTTTAATCAATTATTTGTTGACATGAATATTTAGTATAGTTAAATTATTATAAAAAGGATAACTTTTTTTATGTTTCACTTTTTATTTTTATGAATTTCACTGAGGATGGTCCTCCCCTTCCTCCTCTGAAGAGCCTCCACTGTAAGAAATTGAATAGACTGCGGATATAAATAATGGTGTTGAACAAAAACAGACCTGAAATTCAACTAATGAAAAACAATGGGTGGCAAAAAAAAAACTCCTTTCTACGGAACATTTCTTTTTAAAGTAATTTTTTTGGGGCCTTTTACCCTCAAATTACATTGTTTTATTATTTTATGTGGGAGATTTATCTCAAACCTGAGCTGAAGCGACGGAGTAATCTAGTTAACATTGACTAAGAGAACAGACAGCTCTTGGTTCCTTCTCACTGAAGAGAAAACAAACAGGCAGTGTAGCAACAGTGAATGGCCCAGATGTAAATAGCACAATTTACTGTCTATTTCAACAAACCTCTCATATCTGTGCTGCCTTGGAGAACAAATGAAAGGTTAATATGACTATTAAGCAGTTATCACTGCTTTAAATACACAATAATCTGTAGCCCCATCCTACGCTTGAGTAAGAATACAGTCAGACATTTTCTTGACTTGGCCAGTACTGAGAAATGTATTCAATAGTTTGTAGATACTATGTGTCTGTGTATTTTTGTTATTATGTAGCCTAACAAAATCATGTGCAATTCAATGACAGAGCAATGTTAGATAAGCAGCAACATAGATGTTCAATTGCAGCACTCCCTACTCCTTAAATGGAGGTCCATGTGTAGACAGACACCATGTTAGATGCTAAACTATAACACAGCAATATCATGACATTAGGAGGAAAAAGGTTAGGCAAAATATCCAAAACAAATGCTCGCAGTGATCTCACTATTCTGACAAAAGGCAAAACATGTTAACGATACCAGCCCCTTCTTTTCCTACTGCCTCCAATTTTCCTTATAATACTGTGTATAGGCCAAGTAGTGCCACAGCCGTAGCTAAACCAGCTTCATCGATGCGCCGCTCGGGTGGTCCAAGGGGTTGCACGTGAGCAGAGCATCTGCCGGATGCTGGTTGGGGCAAACAAATCCTTTTCCCGGTCACTAGGCTGCCCAGTAATCTAATCTAATACCACATGTCAGATCGATTTGTGTATGGTTATAGGGTACAAGTCCCTGCGAGGCAGGCAGGCAGCAATTCGCTGCCATGTCCAATTAGTGGCACCATCGGAGGAGCCTTGGATGGCCACTGGCTATGGGGTCCACATGAGCACTGTTCAAGTTGATTAGCTCCTTTAGAAAAACACTTGGAAATCACAGTTGCAAATTTGAGGGCTCATAAATGAATAACCAGTAAATAAAACATGTTGACGCCAACCATTTGAAAGGTCTCCATATGGTGTGGCTGGATTGGGCTGTTTTTTTGCTATATAGAATAGAATGTGTGAGAGATTGAGAGTGTGTGATTGTTTTTATATGGCTGATTATGGCTGCCTGTTTAATAGATTATTGTGTATTATAATGGATGTTTCATAAATAATCTGTTTGGGATACGAAGCAATGCAAGCTGGACTTTTAATTGAAGGAGAAAGCAAACACGTAATCGACATAATTATTGTTGCCTGTCATGGTTGCCCTTTTCTCTTTTGTGAAAACTCAATAAAACTCAAAATCAGTATTACCCCATCTCCACCAGCCCACTTACAATTTCAACATCAGAATTCATTGAACCAATCAATGTTGTAATATCGGTAAACACTGAAATTAAAGTAGGAAAGCATGAATGGTCCTGATATCAATGATTCAAAGGTTAAAAAAGTTTTTTTTTTTTAAATGATGCAACCTATTCAGGATTAATTACCTTTGTTAAGTTCTTATTTTTCCAGAGTAAATAACTCACGGACACTAGAGAAGCTTAACCAAGTTTATTCTTCCCAAAGGGTCATCACAGCTGTATTCAGACAGCCAAACATTTCACCATCACAGGTATATATATCCCACTTAAGACACTCCTCGTACTCACATCCATACATCTTATAGTTCCACAGGAAAAGGTTAGTAAACCCTTATTACTCTATTCAGAGGATCTGACCTGACCTGCTGACCTCAACCCCTCCTTCGCCTAATCCACAGATGTCCATCTGCTTCCCCAACAGCAATCCTTTGATCTCCTCCCTTCCACCCAGTACATTCCACAGCCACTCTGTCTTTCTACAGATCTCACTCCTTATATTCTATGCTTCTGATCTATCATTTATATAATATCGCAATGTTCAAGGTTTAGCTGATTCCAACACCTTCAAAGAAAAAATAGCTGAGGGTAAGCAACATATGAAATGAGAGCATAAAGTGACAGTTACAGATGAGAAGCACAATCTGAGAAGCACAATCTGAAAATCCACCAAGTGATCCACAAGGTAATAGGTTTCAGCACGCTTGCCTCTGTTCTAAGGAGATCCCAATCTCCTTAGACTGGAGGGAAGTGAAGGGGACATTGACCTGCGTAGGGTGCTGTCTTTCAGATGAGACGTTAACGGATGTCCTGACTCTTTGTGGTCATAAAAATTCCCTTTGCACTTATCGTAAGAGTAGGGGTGTTAACCCGGGTGTCCAGACCAATTTCCCAACCTGGCCCCTTTCAATGATAGCCACCTAATCATCCCTCTGATTGGCATATACCACACTCCACCATGACAGCAGATGTGTGGTAAGTGTTCTGGCACAAAATGGTTGCCGTGCATCACCCAAGTAGCTGCTACACATTGGTGGTGGAAGAATTGAGTTTCTCCCCTTACTATGTTAAGCACTTTGAGCACCTACAGTAGGTGGAAATAACCTATATAAAGTGCAAACAATTATTTTATTTCCTTTTTCTAATCTTTGACAAAGCTCGACAAAGCTTCCGGTCAAATTTATGCTTGTGTTTGTCATCAAGAGGTTCTTTGAATTTTCATGTTGCTACTGTGGCTTATGATAGCAGGCCGGCTTCAAAAGCAAGGGGACAAAGGAGTTGTTATGGAGACGGAAGCGAACACAAAAAAAGGTGCTCGTCCAACCCCCCTTCCTAATTTGCACTTGCATATACAGCCTCCCTTGTAGGTTCTTCACCCACACGTAGTCCACTCAGGTCCGTTTATAGCATGCCCATTGTCCTTCACACCCAAAGAATTATCTCTCATCAGCATCATGCTTGAACAGTTTTCCAAAATGGAAATAAAACCACCACCTCTCATATCAGCAATTTCCTTTCAAACAGCAAAGAGAGAGAGGGATGGCATGACGCACTTTTTTTATTTTCCTTATCACGTTGGTATTTAATTCTTTCTTCTTTGTCCTTTGAGCTCCAACGTGCAGCTAGGATCGCCAGGTGCCACTCAGCTCTCTGGAACTTCTCAGGGCTGACTTACCTGATTAACCCCTTGCATTTCCTCAGCTTGCTTTTGGAGCTGATTGCAGCCCGCAGGTAAACAGCAACACAGTGTATTAGTTTGGTCCAGCCACAGTATTAGTCTGGCTAACCACAGTGTTTTAGAACATCTCCTGCCAACCAGTCCACAGCACCTCCTCCAGCACCAGTCTCTCCATTTGCCATTTCATTAGCCTTCTGTTTTGGGGCTGTACTTGTACTACACTTCATGTGTACTATCAGAGTTTTGAACAGAGGAAATACGAACTGCAGCAGAATAAATTCTAAGAAATTACAATTACCCTCAATTTATTTCAAACTGAATAAAGTTAAACAGAAGACAAAACATGGACATTGTCAGATGGAATATAAGCCGATCATAAAACTAAAGGTCTCCTTCAGTTCATCTGAGCAGTTTGCCAACCTGTGTGATCTACTGTATAGCCTAAGATTCATCTGCTTTGAACCTAAGGGCTTTATTTTCGGCTGGCGTTAAGGCGTCACTAGTGTCAAACGATCAAATCAAATCGTATTTGTCACATGCGCTGAATACAACAGGTAGACCTTACCGTGAAAAGCCCTTAAACAATGCAGTTCAAGAAATAGAGTTAAGAAAATATTTACTAATTAAACTAAAGCAAAAAATAAAATAAAAAGTAACAAAATTACAAAACAATAACGAGGATATAGACAGGGGGTACCGGTGCCGAGTCAATGTGCGGAGGTACAGGTTAGTCGAGGTCATTTGTAAATGTAGGTAGGGGTAAAGTGACTATGCATAGATAATAGACTGGGTGGTCAATTGATTAATTGTTCAGGAGTCTTATGGCTTGGGGGTAGAAGCTGTTAAAGAGCCTTTTGTACCTAGACTTGGTGCTCAAGTACCACTTGCCGTGAGGTAGCAGAGAGAATATTCTTTGATAAGGGTGGATGGAGTCTGATCATTTCTTGGGCCTTCCTCTGACACCGCCTAGCATATAGGTCCTGGATGGCAGGAAGATTAGCCCCAGTGATGTACTGGGCTGTATGCACTACCCTCTGTAGCGCCTTACGGTCAGATGCTGAGCAGTTGCCATACTAGGCGGTGATGCAACCGGTCAAGATGCTCTCGATGGTGCAGCTGTATAACTTTTTGAGGATTTGGGGACCCATGCCAAATCTTTTTAGACTCCTGAGGGGGAAAAGGTATTGTTGTGCCCTCTTCACGACTGTCTTGGTGTGTTTGGACCATGATAGTTTGTTGGTGATGTGGACACCTAGGCATTTGAAACGCTCGACCTGCTCCACTACAGCCCTGTCAATATTAATGGGGGCCTGTTAGGCCCTCCTTTTCCTGTAGTCCACAAACAGCTCCTTTGTCTTGATCACATTGAGGGAGAGGTTGTTGTCCTGGCACCACACTGCCAGGTCTCTGACCTCCTCCCTATAGGCTGTTTCATCGTTGTCGGTGATCAGGCATACCACTGTTGTGTCGTCAAAACAAACTTAATGTTAGTGTTAGATTCATGCTTGGCCACAAAGTCGTGGGTGAACAGGGAGTACAGGAGGGAACTAAGCACGCACCCCGAGGGGCTGTTGTGTTGAGGATCAGCGTGGCGTATTTGATGTTACCTACCCTTACCACCTGAGGGCGGCCCGTCAGAAAGTCCAGTTGCAGAAGGAGGTGCTTAGTCCCAGGGTCCTTAGCTTAGTGATGAGCTTTGTGGGCACTATGGTGTTGAACGCTGAGCTGTAGTCAATGAATAGCATTCTCACATAGGTGTTCCTTTTGTACAGGTGGGAAAGGGCAGTGCTGAGCACGATTGAAATTGCTTCATCTGTGGACCTGTTTCAGGCGGTATGAGAATTGGTGTGGGTCTAGGGTTTCCGGGATGATGGTGTTGATGTGAGCAATGACCAGCCTTTCAAAGCACTTCATGGCTATTGACGTGAGTGCTACGGGGCAGTAGTCATTTAGGCAGGTTACCTTCACATTCTTGGGCACAGGGTCTATGGTGGTCTGCTTGAAACATGTAGGTATTACAGACTTGGTCAGGGAGAGGTTGAAAATATCAGTAAAGACACTTGCTCTGAGAACATGTCCTGATACTCCATCTGGCCCTGCGACCTTGTGAATGTTGACCTGTTTAACCTCTTTCAGCTAGGGGGCACTATTACTAAGGTAAACGGACTATTTCTCAGGCCCAGATGCTAGAATATGCATATAATTGACAGATTAGGATAGAAACCTCTAAAGTTTCCAAAACTGTCAAAATATTGTCTGTGAGTATAACAGAACTGATTTTGCAGGCGAAAACCTGAGGAAATCCAACCCGGACGTGTTTTTATTTGGAAAAATCCCTGTTCCATTGCTTGCCCATCCTCCATTTAAAGGGGTATCAACCAGATTCCTTTTCCAATGGCTTCCTCAGGCTGTGACCAGGCTTTAGACATAGTTTCAAGCTTTTATTTTGAAAAATTAGCGAGATTTATCAWAACGCGTCAGRTGTCCTTTGATTAGTTCATGCGCCCGAGAGTTGTAGCTCGACATTYTCTTTCTCTGTAGTATTGAATAGTTTACCGTCCGGTTGAAATATKATCGATTATGTATGTTWAAAACAACCTGAGGATTGATTATAAAAAAACGTTTGACATGTTTCTACGAACATTACGGATACTTTTTGGAATTTTCGTCTGCCCTTCAGGACCGGCACGAGCATGTGGTTTTCTGAACATAACGCGCAAACCAAATGGAGGTTTTTGGTTATAAAAATAATCTTTATCGAACAAAAATAACATTTATTGTGTAACTGGGAGTCTCGTGAGTGCAAACATCCGAAGATCAAAAGGTAAGCGATTAATTGTATTGCTTTTCTGACTTTCGTGACCAAGCTAATTTGCGGCTAGCTGTTCTTACTGTTTTGTCTAGTGATTGATAAACTCACAAATGCTTGGATTGCTTTCGCTGTAAAGCATACTTTCAATCTGACACGATAGGTGGATTAACAACAAGCTAAGCTGTGTTTTGGTATATTTCCCTTGTGATTTCATGATTATAAATATTATTTTTTAATTTGGCGCTCTGCAATTCAGCGGTTGTTTACGAAAATGATCCCGCTAAAGGGATCCGTGCGTCAAGAAGTTAAAAGGGCTTGCTCACATCGGCTTCGGAGTGCGTGATCACACAGTTGTCCGGAATAGCTGGTGCTCTCATGCATGCTTCAGTGTTGCTTGCCTCGTGTCACTGGGCAGCTCGCGGCTAGGTTTCCATTTGTAGTCCGTAATAGTTTGCAAGCCCTGCCACATCCGACGAGCATCAGAGCCGATGTAGTAGGATTCAATCTTAGTCCTGTATTGACACTTTGCCAGTTTGATAGTTTGTCTGAGTGCATAACGGGATTTCTTATAAACTTCCGGATTAGTGCCCTGCCCCTTGAAAGCGGCAGCTCTATCCTTTAGCTCGGTTCGGATGTTGCCTGTAATCCATGGCTTCTGGTTGGGATATGTACATACAGTCACTATGGGGATGACGTCATCGATGCACTTATTGATGAAGCCGGTGACTGAGGTGGTATACTCCTCAATGCCATTGGATGAATCCTGGAACATATTCCAGTCTGTGCTAGCAAAACAGTCCTGTAGCGTAGCATCATCTGATTACTTCCTTATTGAGCAAGTTTCTGGTACTTGCTGCTTTAGTTTTGCTTGTAAGCAGGAATCAGGAGGATAGAATTACGGTCAGATTTGCCAAATGGAAGGTGAGGGAGAGCTTTGTATGCATCACTGTGTATGGAGTAAAGCTGGCCGAGAGTTTTTCTCCCCCCTCTGGTTGCACATGTGACAATGCTGGTAGAAATGAGGTAAAAAAGGATTTAAGTTTGCCTGCATTAAAGTCCCCGGCCACTAAGAGCGCCGCTTCTGGATAAGTATTTTCTTGTTTGCTTATGGACTTATACAGCTCGTTGAGTGCATTCTTAGTGCCCGCATTGGTTTGTGGTGTTAAATAGACAGCTACGAATTCTCACAAGGCACCCCGACCTTCTCCATGTATCTCCATCTTTTCTTCACACTAATGACAGGGATTTGGGCCTGCTCTCTGGGAAGCAGTATATCCTTCGAGTTGGACTCATTAAATAAAAAATCTTCTTCCGGTTCGAAGTGAGTAATTGCTCTTCTGATGTCCAGAAGCTATTTTCGGGAGTGATGCACCGATATTACATTTTTGGCCGACACCTATATCCAATATTTTCCTTGCCCCAAAAAATTATACCGATAACCGATATTTACAATTTTTGCGGCCTTTTAAAGCATTCTAGTACAGTTAAATAGTTAACACACACACACCTGGATGCACCGGTCTAAGGCACTACATCTGTGCAAGAGGCTTCACTACAGTCCCTGGTTCGAATCCAGGCTGTATCACATCCGGCCATGATTGGGAGTCCCATAGTGTAGAGCACAATTGGCCCAGCGTCGTCCGGGTTTGGTCGGGGTAGGCAGTCATTGTAAATAAGAATTTGTTCTCAACTGACTTGCCTAGTTAAATAAAGGTTACACACACAAACATACACTAAAAAGTTGTTTTGTTGGCATTTACGTATGTTCCCATTACCAGTAAAACATAATCAAAACCTATTTCTTTCACTTACTTGCTGTGCTGTTTGGTTGTTCATTTGTTCAGTCGTTTCATTCTCAACCAGGATTTCTATGGAACGCCGTTTGGGTCTCTGCATGTCAAAAAAGATAGTTGACTAATCAGGACCTGAAAATGACTGCACGTCACAATTTTACGCGTTCATTGATTACACTATCACTTGTATTTCATATGTCACAACAATTCCTCGATACGTATGCTATGATGCTGGTAAAGTTGTCTCGGGCACCTACAGCGCTGGTCATAAAAAAAGCTAGCTAGCTCAAGGATGCAAATATTGTTCTTCCCCAAAAACAGCAAAACAACAATCTGTTTCAGTAGCTATCATTAGCTAGCTAACTATATAGCTAGGTGTCGTCATCGAAAATAACCCTAATTTATATGACAGTTCTTATTTGATTAATGGTTGTCAGACCCATCAATGTGAAGCTAGCCACAATAAGGATTAGCCACAATAGTGGACTTTGCGGTTAGTCTTCAATATAAAAGTATGGCATAATTCTACTCTTTGTATTCATTTGCATCACTATCAATGACATACTTTTAGTTTGAAAGCAAACCTCAAAATCCACTATTGTTCCTAATCCTTATTGTGCCTAGCTTCCTAACACATAACCTGGTCCGGTCGAGCCTCACTAGCCAGAAGAAGCTAGCTGGCTGCTTATAACATTCGCTTTGGGCAACAGGGTTAAGTAGCTGGCTAGCTATGAATTTTCATATACTGAAGTTTAATTCTATAGGCGAACAACAAGTGGCAACCTAGCTAATACTTACTTAAGGATTCCTAAATCATTGCTAAGCATAATGAAAATGACTGCAGTTTCTACTGGTCATTGTTTTCAGGCTGGTTGTATTGGTGCTAGCTAGGTACCAAGCTAAAGCTAGCTACCCCCAGAAGTTGCGGTCGAACAAATTATGCTTTATTACCAACGCGGTATTGTAAACACATCGTTCGTGCCGGTATTTGTTTGCAGACTTTCTTGTACAGCTTTGACAGTGCTACTGCATCTTTTTTGACACACAAAGACCTAAACGGCTTTCCATAGTATGTATGTCGGGAAGCTATTTTACTTTTATTTTTTTATTTAACTAGGCATGTCAGTTAAGAACAATTTCTTATTTACAACGACTGCCTAGGAAAAGTGGGTTAACTGCCTTGTTCAGGTGCAGAATGACAGATTTTTACTTTGTCAGCTTGGGGATTCGATCTAGAAAACTTTCGGTTACTGGCCCAACGCTCTGAGCACCCAAGCGAATAGCAGTGACGCCATTACTGTGTAACTCCGGTAGGGCAACATCTGAAAAATTGCACAATTGGTAGTGTGTACCGGTGCTCAACCAGTCGGCGAAAGCCAACATCACCCACGACAGAACGGTTGATTGTCAAGGGCAATGAATTCCATTATCTTGGCTTTAATGGAGTTCGCCTTTGAGTTGTCTCGCTGAATTTTTTTTACTCTTTCAAATGACTTCTCGACTTGCTGACTGCTCGAGCTACACAGCAGACATTGTGGGCTAGGTTAGGAATGCTGTGTTGCAACAGCGAAGGTAGCAGCAACTTCATGTAAAAAATAAGTTACAAACTATGCTAAAAAAACTAACAAAATAGCACAGTTGGTTAGGATCACGTAAAACGGCAGCCAAACCCTCAGCCGCCATTATCCAAAGTGATAATTTCATGCAGTGCCGACAGGGATATTTGAAACCAACCAAAAGCTGGTTTTAGCGGTACCCCTGTTGTTTTAGTTTTATTTGATTAAAAACCAAGCATAGCCTCCCCTCCTCTCAATTAAGGCATTTTTTGCCTGCCCAATGCAATTGCAAAGTAGTCAAGACTGTCGATAAAGGGTTTGGCTTCTGTGACCACTTGGAAACAAATCTTAAATCACCAAAGCTTTATTAAAATATCAAGTTTGAGAGGAGTAAAACTGAGCTGACGTTCCCTTTTCATCTATGCATTGTAGGCAGGACCACATTATTTTAGCTATGCAGGTCTCGTTTTGGATGTGCGTCAAACCCTCCATAGTCTGCGTTGATTGAATATTACATGCCCACAGGGAAAATGGTGCCTTGAAGTGTGACAGACTATTTAAAACAAGTTGTTTCGTTTTGATTATACATTTTCTTTTTAGGCCTCATCAATAATTAATTGAATCTTGCTTATTGACAATGCTTGGCATGTCCATGCCAAAATGCAATTTAGATTGGGCCTAGCCCCTATATCAGTGTGAATGCCATTGAAGCCATGCAATTACTGAAAATTGGATCAAGTTAACCTATTTAGCAAAGATGGGATAGGTCTACCTTTTGTTATTTCATTTCTGTAAGTCATTTAAGAAACTATTTTAGACTAACATTGGAATTGAAGTTGATTCCAAGGCAATACATAAAATACCATAAATACACAACCTGAAGCAACCACATATTTCGCCATGGAGCACGTTCTGATTGGCCAGTGAGGGGCCAAGCCTCGACACAATCACAGCTTGTTAATTCATCAAAACCCAGCCCTTTCGCGCCAACGCCAACAAGTGCGCCAACAATTGTGATTTCTGACACCCATGAACCTATAGTGCAACCGCCTACACTTAGATTTACTATTGCGTAAGGTTTGTTAAAATAGAGCCGTAAACCAAAGCCAATTCCAACAACAAATATCATTATACCAGAACTAATAAAACATCCTGGGACAATTCTGACATACAGCAGCAAATAACGTAAGGTCATTTGCGCTCTAATGAGCAACGCTGTCCAAGACATCAGATAAAGGCATTCTGAGCACAATTGACAGGAAGTCAGTAATGCGGTTGGGGCAAGGTTTGTCATGCACACTATCACCCGTCAATTCCGCCTTCACTGCTGCAAGCCCCCTTCCGATGTGAATTGATTGTAAATGTAATGATAACAACCAGCCGACGAGATCTGGTGCCCGTTTCTTTAATATGTTACCACCTTGCAGACACACAGCTGTAAAGCGGATTAGAGTGGGCCATTTAAAAAAAAATTGGCCACACCTACAGTAGGAGGAAGGGGTTGATAACTGTCACACACTGTGGCAGCCAATTTGTTTGCTATGTAAATAGATTGAGGTGACAGCAGTCTCCAAAATGGCTAGATCATCAACCCCACTGGGTTGAGAAACAAAGTATTTTACCAGCTTTTGAGAGCATTGAATCATGTCAATATGTTTTCCACATGCATTTCCTAATCATTAGTATGTGTCAAAAGGCATTTTGTCCACTGAAAGGTTACCTACACTCAGTGGTCAGGTTTTTTGTTACACGACCACGTTCACAAAAATGGTTCGCTCCTACAGAGAGTGAGTCAAATGGCCGTGGCATGCTAAAAGTAACCAGTCAAAAGTTACTCATTCAAGGGTTCTTTATTTTTACTATTTTATACATTGTAGAATAATAGTGAAGACATCAAAACTATGAAATAACCCAATGTAGAATCATGTAGGAAAAAAAAAAAGTTAAACAAATCAAAATATATTTCATGGTTTAGATTCTTCAAAGTAGCCACCCTTTGCCTTGATGACAGCTTTGCACACTTTTCGCATTCTCTCAACCAGCTTCTTGAGGTTGTCACCTGGAATGCATTTCAATTAACATGTGTGCCTTCTTAAAAGTTCATTTGTGATAGAAGATAGCACTATTTGGTAAAAATTCATATTATGGCAAGAATACGTCAAATAAGTAAACGACAGTCCATCAATACTTTAAGACATGAAGGTCAGTAAACCCGGAACATTTCAAGAACTTTGAAAGTTTCTTCAAATCAAATCAAATTTGATTAGTCACATGTGCCGAAAACAACAGGTGTAGACCTTACAGTGAAATGCTTACTTACGAGCCCCTAACAGTGCAGTAAAAAAAAAAAAATACGGATGAGAATAAAAGTAACAAGGTATTAAAGAGCAGCAGTAAAAAAAATAACATATACAGGGGGGTGCCGGTACAGAGTCAATGTGCGGGGGCACCGGTTAGTTGAGGAAGTATGTACATGTAGGCAGAGTTATTTAAGTGACTATGCATAGATGACAACAGAGTGGCGGTGGTGTGGAGAGGGGGGGGGGGGGGGGGGCAATGAAATAGTTGGGTAACCAATTGACTAGATGCTCAGGAGTCTTAGGGCTTGGGGGTAGAAGCTGTTTAGAAGCCTTCTGAACCTAGACTTGGCGCTCCGGTACCGCCTGACGTGCGTTAGCAGAGAAAACAGTATGACTAGGGTGGCTGGAGTCTTTGACAATTTTAAGTGCCTTCCTCTGACTGATATAGAGGCCCTGGATGGCAGGAAGCTTGGCCCCAGTGATGTACTGGGCCGTACGCACTACCCTCTGTAGGACCTTGCGGTCGGAGGCCGAGCAGTTGCCATACCAGGCAGTGATGCAACCAGTCAGGATGCTCTCGATGGTGCAGCTGTAGAACCTTTTGAGGATCTGAGGACACATGCCAAATCTTTTCAGTCTCCGGAGGGGGAATAGGTTATGTTGTGCCCGCTTCACTACTGTCTTGGTGTGCTTAGACCATGTTAGTTTGTTGGTGATGTGGACATCTAGGAAATTGAAGCTCTCAACCTGCTCTACTGGAGCCCCATCGATGAGAATAGGGGCGTGCTCGGCCCTCTGTTTCCTGTAGTCCACAATCATCTCCTTTGTCTTGATCACATTGAGGGAGAGGTTGTTGTCCTGGCACCACACGGCCAGGTCTCTGACCTCCCCCCTATAGGCTGTCTCGTTGTTGTCGGTGATCAGGCCTACCACTGTGGTGATGGTATTTAATGACAGTGTTGGAGTCGTTCCTGGCCATGCAGTCATGAGTGAACAGGGAGTACAGGAGGGGGCTGAGCACGCACCCATGAGGGGCCCTTGTGTTGAGGATCAGCGTAGCGGATGTGTTGTTACCTACCCTTACCACCTGGGGGCGGCCTGGCAGGAAGTCCAGGATCCAGTTGCAAAGGAAGGTGTTTAGTCCCAGGGTCCTTAGCTTATTGATGAGCTTAGAGGGCACTATGGAGTTGAACGCTAAGCTGTAGTCAATGAAAAGCATTCTCACATAGGTGTTCCTTTTGTCCAGGTGGGAAAGGGCAGTGTGGAGTGCAATAAAGATGATATCATCTGTTGGGGCGGTATGCAAATTGGAGCGGGTCTAGGGTTTCTGGGATGATGGTGTTGATGTGAGCCTGGGCACCTGGGCAGCTCTCAGCTGTGTTTCCCTTTGTAGTTTGTAATGGTTTGCAAGCCCTGCCACATCCGACGAGCGTCAGAGCCGGTGTAGTATGACTCAATCTTAGTCCTGTATTGATGCTTTGCCTGTCTGATGGTTCTTCGGAGGGCATAGCGGGATTTCTTATAAGCTTCCGGGTTAGAGTCCCGCACCTTGAAAGCGGCAGCTCTAGCCTGTATCTTAGTGCGAATGCTGCCTGTAATCTATGGCTTCTGATTGGGGTATGTACGATCACTGTGGGGACGACGTCATCGATGCACTTATTGATGAAGTTGCAAAAACCATCAAGCGCTATGATGAAACTGGCTCTCATGAGGACCACCACAAGAAAGGAACACCCAGTTACCTCTGCTGCAGAGGATTAGTTCAATAGAGTTACCAGCCTCAGAAATTGCAGCCCAAATAAACGCTTCAGAGTTCAAGTAACAGATACATCTCAACATCAACTGTTCAGAGGAGAACGTGTGAATCAGGCCTTCATGGTCGAATTGCTGCAAAGAAACCACTACTAAAGGACACCAATAAGAAGAGACTTGCTAGGGCCAAGAGACACAGGCAATGGACATTAGACTGGTGGAAATTTGTCCTTTGGTCTGGAGTCCAAATCTGCGATTTTTAGATCCAACCGCCGTGTCTTTGTGAGACACGATGTGGGTGAACGGAGGATGTACACGTGTATTTCCCACCGTAAAACATGGAGGTGGAGGTGTCACTGTGTGGGGGTGCTTTGCTGGTGACAATGTCAGCGATTTATTTAGAATTCAAGGCACACTTAACCAGTATGGCTACCACAGCATTCTGCAGCAATACGCCATCCCATCTGGTTTGGGCTTAGTGGGATTATTATTTGTTTTTCAACAGGACAATGACCCAACACACCTCCAGGCTGTGTACGGGCTATTTTACCAAGATGGAGTGATGCATCAGATGACCTGGCCTCCACACTCCCCCGAACTCAACCAAATTGAGATGGTTTGGGATGAGTCGGACCGCAGAAGGAAAAGCAGCCAACAAGGAAAAAGGAAAGGAAAAGCAGCCAACACGTGCTCAGCATATGTGGGAACTCTTTCAAGACTGTTGGAAAAGCATTCCAGGTTCAGCTGATTGAGAGAATGCCAAGAGTGTGCAAAGCTGTCATCAAGGCAAAGGGTGGCTATTTGAAGAATCTCAAATATAAAATATATTTTGATTTGTTGAAACCCTTGAATGAGTAGGTGTTCTAAAACTTTTGACTGGTAGTGTGCAGACAGGCATCAAAGCTACGGTTTGATTGAACGTTAGAATGGGCAAAACGAGTGACCTAAACTACTTTGAGCGTGGTATGATCGTCTGTGCCAGGCGCACCGGTCCCAGTACCTCAGAAACGTCCGGCCTCCTGGGATTTTCACAAATGACAGTGTCTCTAGGGTTTACCGTGAATAGTGCGACAAACTAAAAAAGTCCAGTCAGCGGCAGTCCTGTGGGCGAAAACAGCTCGTTGATGAAAGGTCGAAAGAGAATGGAAAGAATTGTACAAGCTAACAGGCAGGCCATAAACAGGCAAATAACGGCACAGGACAGAACGGCATTTCTGAACCCACAACTCGTCGGACCTTGTCATGGATGGGTTATTGCAGCAGACGACCACACCGGGTTCTACTCCTATCAGCTAACAAGAACAAGCAGCTCCAGTGGGCACGTGATCACCAACACTGGACAATTGAGGAGTGGAAAAACATTGGCTGGTCCGACGAATCCCAGTTCCTGTTGCGTCATGCTGATGGCAGTCAGGATTTAGCGTAACCACACGATGGCGGTGGTGGTGTAATGGTGTGGGGAATGTTTTCCTGGCACACGTTAGGTCCCTTGATACCAACTGAGCAACGTTTCCATGACCTCAAGAATTAAGAAGGTTCTGGAGGCAAAAGGCGGTCCGACCCGGTATTAGACGGGTACACCTAATAAACTGGCCACAGTGTATATTATCACTGAAAGGAAGATACATCAGGGAATTGAATGGCTACACCTACAAGATGAAAGAATTTAAAATACCTGAAATCATGTACTTTTTTTACATCCTCGCCATGTATATCAAACATTTCCCTCGAGACAGGAGCTTTATAGCTCTGTCACACAATAAGGGAGCCAGTCAGTGCACTGTGTATACCACACCGGTATGGTGGAGTTTAGGGTTGTCTGGAGCCCATCAGCCCATGGGCCTGAATGAGCCTCATCTTCGCAGGGCAGAATGAGCAGGGGCAGGTGAGGTGGAAGAGAGAGCGAGAGAGAGAGCGTGCGCACACGAAAAAGAGGAGTCTATGGACAGCCTTTCATCAGCCGTCAGGGAGAGCCAGGCACAGTGTGGATTAAAGACACACAAACACTGAAATGGAACATCAAACAGAGGCGAGTGGAGAGCTGCGTCAGAGCATCTCTGATCACCCCAATGGGCACAGGAAGTGCCCCTTCTATCTCTACATACCAGCGCTGGTGAGATGCTGAAGGCCAGACTGCAGAGATGAACTGGGGAAGTTGTTCCAGGTGAATTGGCAAAATGAGAGGATCCTTTGACAATACATGATGTACAAAAATGGCAGGTCTTACAGTGAAAAATTAGGGGATCTCGCTTTAATAATTAGTGAAAAGACAGGACAGTGGGAGGGACCGAAAACACAGAAAGAGAGAAAGAAAAAGATCAAATAAATAAAAAGAAGTAAGCTCTCTAGGTCACAGCGTTGAGGGATGCCCAGTGTGCACCTGTAGTCTAGTCCTGCTTCTGACACATCAATCTGTGGGGAGCTCCTCTGAACAGGCGGTGTGCACAGCACTACTGCTGACTGTGTACAGACAGACTCACTAGAGGAGAAGCTCAGTCTGCTGAAGACAGTGAATATACTCAGAGATTGCTCCTATATCCAGCCACTGAGCCACCATGAACCTCGGGATAGCCACAGGTATTCGCTCTCTGAATGGGTCCGAGTCTGAACCCCTCCCTGTTCAACTGGGTCCTAGACTTCCTGACGGGCCGACCCCAGGTGGTGAAGGTAGGCAACAACACTCTGCCACGCTGATCCTCAACATGGGGACGCTACAGGGGTGCGTACTCAGCTTCTCCTGTACTCCTTGTTCACCCATGACTACGTGGCTACTAGAGTTGACCCCAATTATTAGGTCGATAGGCTGTTGGTCGAAATAGTTTATTTTTATTGAGCAGTAGATTACACACACACACAAATGTCCCTTTTTCAGGACACTGTCTTTCAAAGATAATTAGTAAAAATTTGAATAACTTCACAGATCTTCATTGTAAAGGGTTTAAAACACTGTTTCCCATGCTTGTTCAAAGAACCATAAACAATTAATGCACACAACATGCAACAGTGGAACGGTCGTTAAGACACTAACAGCTTACAGACGGTAGACAATTAAGGTCACAGTTATGAAAACTTAGGACACTAAAGAGGCCTTTCTACTGACTCTGAAAAATACCAAAAGAAAGATGCCACAGGTCACTGCTCATCTGCGTGAACGTGCCTTAGGCATGCTGCAAGGAGGCATGAGGACTGCAGATGTGGCCAGGGCAAATTGCAATGTCCGTACTGTGAGACGCCTAAGACAGTGCTACAGGGAGACAGGACGGACAGCTGATCGTCCTTGCAGTGGCAGACCACGTACATCCGAACATCACACCTGCGGGACAGGTACAGGATGGCAACAACTGCTCGAGTTACACCAGGAACGCACAATCCCTCCATCAGTGTTCAGACTGTCCGCAATAGGTTGAGAGAGGCTGGACTGAGGGCTTGTTGGCCTGTTGTAAGGCAGGTCCTCACCAGACATCACCGGCAACAACGTTGCCTATGAACACAAACCCAGTCGCTGTACCAAACAGGACTGGCAAAAAGTGCTCTTCACTGACGAGTCGAGGTTGTGTCTCACCAGGGGTGATGGTCGGATTTGCGTTTATCATCGAAGGAATGAGTGTTCCACAGAGGCCTGTACTCTGGAGCGGGATCGATTTGGAGGTGGAGGGTACGTCATGGTCTGGGGTAGTGTGTCCCAGCATCATCGGACTGAGCTTGTTGTCATTGCAGGCAATCTCAACGCTATGCGTTACAGGGAAGACATCCTCCTCCCTCATGTAGTACCCTTCCTGCAGGCTCATCCTGACATGACCCTCCAGCATCACAATGCCACCAGCCATACTGCTCGTTCTGTGCGTGATTTCCTGCAAGACAGGAATGTCAGTGTTCAGCCATGGCCAGCGAAGAGCCCGGATCTCAATCCCATTGAGCACATCTGGGACCTGTTGGATCGGAGGGTGAGGGCTAGGGCCATTCCCCCCAGAAATATCCAGGAACTTGCAGGTGCCTTGGTGGAAGAGTGGGGTTACATCTCACAGCAAGAACTGGCAAATCTGGTGCAGTCCATGAGGAGGAGATGCACTGCAGTACTTAATGCAGCTGGTGGCTACACCAGATACTGACTGTTACTTTTGACCCCCCTTTGTTCAGGGCCACATTCTTTAATTTACGTAAGTCACATGTCTGTTGTTTAATCTTGTTATTTTCATACAAATATCTACACGTTAATTTTGCTGAAAATAAACGCAGTTGACAGTGAGAGGACGTTCTTTTTTTTGCTGAGTTTACATACACATACAGTACCAGTCAAAAGTTTGCACACACCTACTCGTTCCAGGATTTTTCTTTATTTCACTATTTTCTACATTGTAGAATAATAGTTTAGACATCAAATCTATGAAATAACACATATGGAATCATGTAGTAAGAAAGAAAAAAAAGTGTTTAACTTTGAGATTCTTCAAAGTAGCCACCCTTTGCATTGATGACAGCTTTGCACACTCTTGGCATTCTCTCAACCAGCTTCTTGAGGTAGTCACCTGGAATGCATTTCAATTAATAGGTGTGCCTGGTTAAAAGTTCATTTGTGTAATTTCTTTCCTTCTTAATGCGTTTGGGCCAATCAGTTGTGTTGTGACAAGGTAGGGGTAGTATACAGAAGATAGCCCTATTTGGAAAAATACCATGTCCATATTGTGGCAAGACCAGATCAAAAAAGCAAAGAGTAAATCATTATTTTAAAGACAATAAGGTCAGTCAATCCAGAACATTTCAAGAACTTCGAACGTTTCTTCAAGCGCAGTTGCAAAAACCATCAAGTGCTATGATGAAACTGGCTCTCATGAGGACCGCCACATAAAAGGAAGAACCAGTTACCTCTGCTGCAGAGGGTAAGTTCATTAGAGTTATATATAAAATATAAAATATATTTTGATTTGTTTAACACTTTTTTGGTTACTACATGATTCCATATGTGTTATTTCATAGTTTTGATGTCTTCACTATTATTCTATAATAATATAATAAATAAAACCCCTTGAATGAGTATGTGTCCAAACTTTTGACTGGTACTGTATGTATGTATGTATGTATGTATGTATGTATGTATGTATGTATGTATGTATGTATGTATGTATGTATGTATGTATGTATGTACGTACAGTGGGGAGAACAAGTATTTGATACACTGACGATTTTGCAGGTTTTCCTACTTACAAAGCATGTAGAGGTCTGTAATTTTTAATCATAGGTACACTTCAACGGTGAGAGACGGAATCTAAAACAAAAATCCAGAAAATCACATTGTATGATTTTTAAGTAATTAATTTGCATTATGTACGTAGATATATATATTTTTTTAATGGCTCACGACGCACCCGTCTTTTTCGCACCCATCTCAGTGTTCTAATCCATTGTTAGGCCGTGGGGATGGCACAGTCCAAGAAGGGGAGTGTGGCTACACGTCTCTCTCCAGAATGTGCTCTCTCCCATCAATTTGTGCACATTCATTGTTTCATCACCTCATTGTGTGAATTGTTTGTGTTTGATTGTTAGTGTCTATCAATTCCCCATTACATAGATCACCAGTATTACATTTACCGTTAATTCCTATAATTTCTCATCTACAATGTTTGGTCATGTCTGTTAATGCAATCAATACATTATTATTCCAGTCTTAACGTTCTCATTGTCAGAGTGGAGAAACAAGTTTCTTTATGTCATTCTATTTACGGGTTGTCAACTTAGTCACTGTTTTGTTTGGAGCGCTCCTGTCAACGTTGAGTAAGGACGCACAACTGGTTACGCATAGAAGTGGTCCTATAGGATTCCTGGCCTGCACGCAAATGTAGGCATAAAAATGTGCCCATTTGGGGATCTGATAGTATTTCTGATTGGCTTAATGCACCACCACTAATGAGCTGTGGAGCTTCAAAGTATTTTTTTCTTCACCTCAAACAGCAAGCAAATGATGGCAAAATCTACGAAAGCTAGTAGGAGTGGGAGGAGGATGGTCGGGACAGGTTAAGTTAAAAAAACATATATATTTTTTTTTACACTTCTGGTTATCTTGATCTCTGACTCCCTCAAGTAATTTGTGTCTTATTTCATCAAACAGTGAACTTATAGCATCAGACACGCTCAATGCATATATACTTAATATTATTAAAACACATTATTAAAAAACACGACTTTCGGTCGACCAAGATTTGTATTTTATTTTTGTCGGGGAAAGCCCCAGTGGCCACGCACATCTCCAACTCAATCATCAAGTTTGCTTACGACACAACAGTAGTTGGTCTGATTACCAACAACGATGAGACAGCCTACAGGGAGGAGGTGAGAGCCCTGGCGAAGTGGTGCCAGGAAAATAACCTCTCCCTCAACAAAACAAAGTAGGTGAACGTGGACTACAGGAGTCAGCAGAGAGAGCACGCCCCTATCCACATCGACAGGGACGCAGTGTCGAGGGTCAAAAGCTTCAAGTTCCTCGGCGTGCACATCACTCAGGACCTGAAATGGTCCCTCCACATCAACACCGTGGTAAAGAAGTCGCAACAGCGCCTTCAGGAGACTGAAGAAATTTGGCTTGGCCCCTAAGACCCTTACAAACTTTTACAGATGGACTATTGAGAGCATTTGGTCATCGCAGGTACGACAACTGCACCACCCGCAACCGCAGGACTCTCCAGAGGGTGGTGCGGTCAGCCCAATGCATCATCGGGGGCACACTGCCGGCCCTCCAGGACATCTACAGCACCCGGTAAACAGGAAGGCCAAGATGATCATCAAGGACCTCAGCCACAGCTTGTTCACCTTGCTACAATCTAGCAGGAGGAGACAGTACAGGTGCATCAAAGCAGGGGCCAAGAGTCTGAAAAACAGCTTCTATCTCCAGGCCATTAGACTGCTGTAACAGTCATCATTAGCCGGCCCCCACCTGGTACAATGCCCTGCACCTTAGAGACTGCTAACCTATGTACATACAGTTATTGAACACTGGTCACTTTAATAATGTTTACAATGTTTATTGTTCTGAAATCATTTCTGTAGTTAGAAACAGATAAGATTAGCATTCCTGCAACATTTTGTGCAAATGTGATTAGATCTTTGAGAAACTAAGCTAATTGATTACTCACTTAATATATACACATACTGTAATCTCAACATAGCTCATCCTATTTAACTACTGTTGTACATAACTTGTACTACTTCTGTATTGTCCATACTGTTCTATACACACTGCATATTTATATTCTGGACTGACATTGCTAGTTCTAATATTAATTTCTTTTTTGGGGGGGGAATATTTGTGTATTAGTATTGTACTGTTAGACACTTACTGTTGACTAACCCCATTCCGTACAAATTTGCGCAACCACGGCATTCAAACAACGCTGTACGTTAAATTGTGACATGTCATGACGTGACGTACAGCATGCATAATGCAACTCATTCTGTGTCGTACAGCCTCTCTCCACCAGGTGTAGCGCTTCTCTCGCACATTAAAAACAAGAAAGGGACAGGGTAAGGGGGGATACCTAGTCAATTGTACAACTGAATGCATCACTGCAAGCCATCATGACTCTCAATAGCCACTGTTTACTTCTGAAGATAAATAAAGCGCCGCCCTAAAAACCAGATTCAAATTCAACACAAACCTTCAAATAATGACACATTATATAAACTCTTTATAGTGTTTATTAACATTTTAGAGGCGATAAGTTGGCAGATCGGGTGAAAAAAGCAGTTTCACCCCAGCTTTCCCTATCCTTTCCCTATCACGCAGTAGGTTTCGTTCCCCAACCGCCATTTTTTTTATTTTTTAAACCCGACAGAGCTCATTGCCTTCTTCAATCATGCAGACGAGCAGTATGAAGGTCTCGTCATTGATTTTGCTGGAAAAAGGGGAGAAATTGCGCTTTACAATGGTATTCATATTACAGTTGACCTGGAAGTATTATGTTTTTGGGCGCAAAAATAAGGTCAATTGTAACTATACTACACTGTTGGAGCTAGAAACATAAGCATTTCGCTGCACTTGCTTTAACATCTTCTAATCTAATCTTCTAATCTGTGTACGCGACAAATAAAATGGTATTAGCGGTAAAAAACACTGTGTTCTTTCTCAGTGTCATAACCATTGTGGTGAGGCGATCCTATCAACAGAGCAGTGCCTTTCCCTTAATGTATGGGAAAAGATTCGCTTTTGGGGGGAGGGGGGGGTGTTCATGTGAAAGATCCCACGCGCGGCACTGAACCAGGACACCTTTGTCACCGAGGAGAACTAGACATCAGTTCTTAGAAATAGCCATTCAGTCAATCACTTTCTAATCTAAGCACACACCTTCAGGACAACCATCTAAAATGAAATCTTGTTGAAATCAATCAAGCAATTATTTACCATTAAAGCAGGAATCCTTAATGGTGAAACTGCCATGTCCATTTGTGATACTACAACAAAGAAGTTACTTCAAATACCAAACACTGTTTTTTCCCGCTCTGTTTAATCAACAAAACAAAAAAATGTGCTGGGGGTGAACAGTGGCGCCATTACCCTTACGCGTATTTCAGCTTTAACATTATTAGGGTACTAAAGATACACCCACACAAATGTAAATACATATGTAAAGTTTAAGCACACATGTATAATATATATACAAAAGACATACAGATAAACACTGTGGCTGGTACACTGTTGTCTTCCCCCCTGTTAGGCTGTCAGGAAGCATCAGCACTCAGGGCCAAATGATGGCTGATGATGGAATCAGTGAGGCAGATGTGCAAACACGCCTGGTGGAGCAGCCCGCACCACAGGCCTCCTGTCACTAATAAACCCAGCCCAGCTCGGCAATGGAAAAGGGCTAAATCTACTCCACAGCCCGCAAAGTCCCCTCACCCTTACACACAGGTGTTTGAGTGGACTTTACATATTGAACTAGGTGAAGGATCGTGAGGACACTACAGGGGTTGGCCTGGGTATTATGGGATGTCAGGAAGGAGGGTAAAGGAAGGGAGCACCCCTCTAGTCTACAACAGGATGGAAAAGGCTTCTAATATCAGTATTACGAAAGGAAAGCCAATGTTATTACGCAATGTAGGCTAAGTGTGGTCAAGGTGAGGGTAAAAGGGAAGCAGAAAGCTCAGTAATTGTTTAACTATTCTAGGTTTAAAATTAAATTCCACTTAAAAACCTTATCCTGGATCACAGTAACTTACCAGTAATACTGTAATATTAAATCAAACTATACTCTGATATACAACTGTGACCACACAACACTACTCAATATGACAAAATACTATTTTCGTTCAATAAACATTTGGTGGATTACCGCAAAAATGGGGAACAAAGTAAGAAAATTGTCTGCTGGCATTGCATTAAAGACCACAATTGGTTAAATAAAAAAGTATACGAGTCTCATTTAAGCACCAAAAAATGTACAGCTGTGCCATATACAGTGCCTTCGGAAAGCATTCAGACCCCTTGACTTTTTCCACATTTTCCTACATTACAGCCCTAATCTAAAATGGATTTTGAAAAACTCAGCAATCTACACACAATATCCCATAATGACAAAGTGAAACCTGGTTTAGAATTTTTTGCAAATGTATTAAAAAATTTAAAACTGAAATACCTTATTTATATAATTCAGACCCTTTGCTATGGGACTCAAAATTGAGCTCAGGTGCATCCTGTTTCCATTGATCATCCTTGAGAGGTTTCTATGACTTGATTGGAGACCACCTGTGGTAAACTCAATTGATTGGACATGATTTGGAAAGGCACACACCTATCTATAAGGTCGCACAGTTGACAGGGCATGTCAGGGCAAAAACCAAGCTATGAGGTCCAAGGATTTGTCCGTAGAGCTCAGAGACAGGATTGTGTCGAGGCACAGAACTAGGGAAGAGTACCAAAAAATGTCTGCAGTTGTGAAGGTCCCCAACAACACAGTGGCATCCATCATTCTTAAATGGAAGTTGTTCAGAACCACCAAGACTCCTCCTAGATCTGGCCGCCTGTCCCAACTGAGCTATCGAAGAAGGACCTTGGTCAGGGTGGTGATCAAGAACCCAATGGTCATTCTGACAGAGCTCTAGTGTTCTTCTGTGGAGATGGGAGAACCTTCCAGAAGGACAACCATCTCTGCAGCACTCAACCAATCAGGCCTTTATTGTAGTGGCCAGACGGAAGCCACTCCTCAGTAAAAGGCACATGACAGCACGCTTGGGAGTTGTCAAAAGGCACCTAAAGACTCTCAGACCATGAGAAACAAGATTCTCTGGTCTGACAAAACCAAGATTGAACTATTTGGCCTGAATGCCAATCATCACGTCTGGAGGCAACCTACAGTGAAGCAGTGGTGGCAGCATCATGCAGTGGGGATGTTTTTCAGCGGCAGGGACTGGGAGACTAGTCAGGATCGAGGCAAAGATGAACGGAGCAAAGTACAGAGAGATCCTTGATGAAAACCTGCTCCAGAGCGCGAAGGTTTACCTTCCAACAGGACAACGACCCTAAGCACACAACCAAGACAACGCAGGAGTGACTTCAGGACAAGTCTGAATGTTCTTGAGTGGCACAGCCAGACCCAGACTTGAACTCGATCGAACCTCTCTGGAGAGACCTGAAAAAAGCTGTGCAGCAACGCTCCCCATCCTACCTGACAGAGCTTGAGAAGATCTGCAGAGAATGGGAGAAATTCCCCAAATACAGGTGTGCCAAGCTTGTAGCATCATACCCAAGAAGACTCGAAGCTGTAATCACTGCCAAAGGTGATTCAAAAAAGTACTGAGTAAATGGTCAGAATACTTATATAAATGTGATAAACTCAGCAAAAACGTCCCTTTTTCAGGACCCTGTCTTTCAAAGATAATTAGTAAAAATCCAAAAAACATCACAGATCTTCATTGTAAAGGGTTTAAACACTGTTTCCCATGCTTGTTCAATGAATCATAAACAAGTAATGAACATGCACCCGTGGAACGGTCATTAAGACACAAACAGCTTACAGACGGTAGACAATTAAGGTCACAGTTATGAAAACTTAGGACACTAAAGAGGCCTTTCTACTGACTCTGAAAAAAACCAAAAGAAAGATGCCCAGGGTCCCTGCTCATCTGCGTGAACGTGCCTTAGGCATGCTGCAAGGAGGCATGAGGACTGCAGATGTGGCAAATAAATTGCAATGTCCGTATCGTGAGCCACCTAAGACAGCGCTACAGGGAGACAGGACGGACAGCTGATCGTCCTCGCAGTGGCAGACCACGTCTAACAACACCTGCAAAGGATCGGTACATCCGAACATCACACCTGCGGGACAGGTACAGGATGGCAACAACAACTGCTCGAGTTACACCAGGAATGCACAATCCCTCCATCAGTGCTCAGACTGTCCGCAATAGGTTGAGAGAGGCTGGACTGAGGGCTTCTAGGCCTGTTTTAAGGCAGGTCCTCACCAGACATCACCGGCAACAACGTCGCCTATGGGCACAAACCCACCGTCGCTGGACCAGACAGGACTGGCAAAAAGTGCTCTTCACTGACGAGTCGCAGTTTTGTCTCACCAGGGGTGATGATCGGATTCGCGTTTATCGTCAAAGGATTGAGCGTTACACAGTCGCTGTCTCTTATACACATCTAGATGTGTATAAGAGACAGCATCCTAACATGACCCTCCAACATGACAATGCCACCAGCCATACTGCTCATTCTGTGCGTGATGTCCTGCAAGACAGGAATGTCAGTGATCTGCCATGGCCAGATCTCAATCCCATTGAGCATGTCTGGGACCTGTTGGATCGGAGAGTGAGGGCTAGGGCCATTCCCCCCAGAAATGTCTGGGAACTTGCAGGTGCCTTGGTGGAAGAGTGGGGTAACATCTCACAGCAAGAACTGGCAAATCTGGTGCAGTCCATGAGGAGGAGATGCACTGCAGTACTTAATGCAGCTGGCGGCCACACCAGATACTGACTGTTACTTTTGATTTTGACCCCCCTTTGTTGAGGGACACATTATTAAATTTTTGTTAGTCACATGTCTGTGGAACTTGTTCAGTTGATGTCTCAGTTGTTGAATCTTATGTTCATACAAATATTTACACGTTAAGTTTGCTGAAAATAAAGGCAATTGACAGTGAGAGGACGTTTTTTTTTGTTGCCGAGTTTGTTTTTATTTTTTATAACCGGCAAAAATAAATCTAGCAACCTGCTTTTGCTTTGTCATTATGGGGTATTGTGTGTAGATTGAGAAGAAACAAAACATTGGTCCATTTTAGAATAAGGCTGGGTGATTTAAAAATTCATAGTCAATCGATCAATAATATAATAATAATTTTAGCAAAATGTAAAATCTGTAAAAATGCTGAGAATAAAGAGGTACTGAACTTGTGACACATCACAACACTGTTGAAAAATATATGACAAATAGAAATCAAAACTGGATGGTCTTCAGAGATAGATGGAGGGGTTAGCTGAAGGAAGAGACTAAAAACAAACTAAAGATAACTCATGTAAAATATACTGTCTCTGTAAAATAAATGTATCACACCACCGTTCAAAAGATTGGGGTCACTTAGAAATGTCCTTGTTTTTGAAAAAAAATAAAATTGGCCATTAAAATAACATCAAATTGATCAGAAATGCAGTGTAGACATTGTTCATGTTTTTCAGTTCGCTGCAGCTAGAGAATGGAACGAGCTGCACTCACTCACTCAAACTGGACAGTTTATTCTCAATCTCTTCATTCAAAGACTCAAACATGGACACTCTTACTGACAGTTGTGGCTGCTTTGCGGGATGTATTGTTGTCTCTACCTTCTTGCCCTTTGTGCTGTTGTCTGTGCCCTATAATGTTTGTGCCATGTTTTATAGTGATGCACCGATAGGATCATTTTGGGATATACCGATATCCAATATTTTCCTTGCCCCAAAAAAATATATACAGTGGGGCAAAAAAGTATTTAGTCAGCCACCAATTGTGCAAGTTCTCCCACTTAAAAAGATGAGAGAGGACTGTAATTTTCATCATAGGTACACTTCAACTATGACAGACAAAATGAGAAAATAAATCCAGAAAATCACATTGTAGGATTTTTTATGAATTTATTTGCAAATTATGGTGGAAAATAAGTATTTGGTCACCTACAAACAAGCAAGATTTCTGGCTCTCACAGACCTGTAACTTCTTTAAGAGGCTCCTCTGTCCTCCACTCGTTACCTGTATTAATGGCACCTGTTTGAACTTATCAGTATAAAAGACACCTGTCCACAACCTCAAACAGTCACACTCCAAACTCCACTATGGCCAAGACCAAAGAGCTGTCAAAGGACACCAGAAACAAAATTGTAGACCTGCACCAGGCTGGGAAGACTGAATCTGCAATAGGTAAGCAGCTTGGTTTGAAGAAATCAACTGTGGGAGCAATTATTAGGAAATGGAAGACATACAAGACCACTGATAATCTCCCTCGATCTGGGGCTCCACGCAAGATCTCACCCCGTGGGGTCAAAATGATCACAAGATCGCAAAAATCCCAGAACCACACGGGGGGACCTAGTGAATGACCTGCAGAGAGCTGGGACCAAAGTAACAAAGCCTACCATCAGTAACACACTACGCCGCCAGGGACTCAAATCCTGCAGTGCCAGACGTGTCCCCCTGCTTAAGCCAGTACATGTCCAGGCCCGTCTGAAGTTTGCTAGAGAGCATTTGGATGATCCAGAAGAAGATTGGGAGAATGTCATATGGTCAGATGAAAACAAAATATAACTTTTTGGTAATAACTCAACTCGTCGTGTTTGGAGGACAAAGAATGCTGAGTTGCATCCAAAGAACACCATACCTACTGTGAAGCATGGGGGTGGAAACATCATGCTTTGGGGCTGTTTTTCTGCAAAGGGACCAGGACGACKGATCCGTGTAAAGGAAAGAATGAATGGGGCCATGTATCGTGAGATTGAGTGAAAACCTCCTTCTATCAGCAAGGGCATTGAAGATGAAACGTGGCTGGGTCTTTCAGCATGACAATGATTCCAAACACACCGCCCGGGCAACGAAGGAGTGGCTTCGTAAGAAGCATTTCAAGGTCCTGGAGTGGCCTAGCCAGTCTCCAGATCTCAACCCCATAGAAAATCTTTGGAGGGAGTTGAAAGTCCGTGTTGCCCAGCAACAGCCCCAAAACATCACTGCTCTAGAGGAGATCTGCATGGAGGAATGGGCCAAAATACCAGGAACAGTGTGTGAAAACCTTGTGAAGACTTACAGAAAACGTTTGACCTCTGTCATTGCCAACAAAGGGTATATAACAAAGTATTGAGAAACTTTTGTTATTGACCAAATACTTATTTTCCACCATAATTTGCTAATAAATTCCTTAAAAACCCTACAATGTGATTTTCTGGATTTTTTCCCTCATTTTTTGCCCCACTGTATTTAATTTGCAGCCTTTAAAAAGCATTCTAGTACAGTTAAATAGTTAACACACACGGACGCAGTGGTCTACGGCACTGCATCTCAGTCGCCTCTTCACTGTTGACATTGAGACTGGTGTTTTGCGGGTACTATTTAATGAAGTTGCCAGTTGAGGACTTGTGAGGCGTCTGTTTCTCAAACTAGACACTAATGTACTTGTTCTCTTGCTCAGTTGTGCACCGGGGCCTCCCACTCTTTCTATTCTGGTTAGAGCCAGTTTGGTGAGTATAAAGACCTTGGAAGAACTGGGACATTTTCAACTTCCAGGAATTATGTACAGATCGTTGCAACATGGGGCCGTGCATTACCATGCTGAAACATGAGGTGATGGTGGGGGATGAATGGCACAACAATGGGCCTCAGGATCTCGTCACGGTATATCTCTGTGCATTCGAATTGCCATTGCCAAAATGCAATTGTGTTCACTGTCCGTAGCATATGCCTGCACATACCATGACCCCACCCGCCACCATGGGGCGCTCTGTTCACAACGTTGATTTCAGCAAACCGCTCGCCCACACGACGCCATACACACTGTCTGCAATTTGCCCGGTACAGTTGAAACCGGAATTCATCTGTGCAAGCAACCATCGAAGGTGAGCATTTTCCCACTTAAGTCGGTTATGATGCCAAACTGCAGTCAGGTCAAGACCCTTGTGAGGACGAGCACGCAGATGAGCTTCCCTGAGATGGTTTCTGACAGTTTGCGCTGAAATTCTTCAGTTGTGCAAACCCACAGTTTCATCAGCTGTCTGGGTGGCTGGTCTCAGACAATCCCGTAGGTGAAGAAACCGGATGTGGAGATCTTGGGCTGGCGTTGTAACACATGATCTGCGGTTGTGAGGCCAGTTGGACGTACTGCCAAATTCTCTAAAAACGACAGAGGCGTTTTTACTTATGGTAGAGAAATGAACATTTAATTCTCTGGCAACAGGTCTGGTGGACATTCCTGCAGTCAGCATGCCAATTGCATGCTCCCTCAAAACTTGAGACATCTGTGACATTGTGTTGTGTGACAACTGCACATTTTGTAGTGGCCTTTTATTGTACACAAGGTGCACCTTTGTAATGTTCATGCTGTTTAATCAGCTTCTTGATATGCCACACCTGTCAGACGGATGGATTATCTTGGCAAAGGACAAATGCTCACTAACAGGGATGTAAACTAATTTTGGCGCAAAATAAGCTTTTTGTGTATATGGAACATTTCTGGGATCTTCTATTTCAGCTCATGAAACATGGGACCAACAATTTAAATGTTGTGTTTATATTTTTGTTCAGTGCATTAACATACATGTGCCACACAGAGAGCCTTGTTCAGAGGATAGTTGGGCCTCATCTCCAGCGATCATTCTTGGAATAAAAATGCAAAGGAATATGCAGAGAGAGAAAGGGAGAGTGACCTTTTTTAAGATGGTATCGCCTTTAATCCTTAGCATGGTCCTGCTTGGGACACAAGCTGCAAGAGGCTGATACAACGGCCCAAATGCCACCTTGCATCTGCATCTCTAGGTTGCATATTAATGGAGAGCTAGCTACAGCACTCTGTCTGAAGAGGATGTCATTAGAGGGACACCCCGGGTGACAGCCATATTGGTCAAGTTGAACACTTACCTCAGCGGCTACAGTTGATGGGTTGTACATTGGAAGGAATGTTGAAGAAATTGTGTTGTAGCATGTCTGAGAGTCATAGCTTTTATTGCAGGCAGGTAGCCTAGCGGTTAGAGCATTGGGCCAGTAACCGAAAGGTCGGCAGTTTGAATCCCAGAGCCGACAAGGTGAAAAATCTGTCGATGTGCCCTTGATCTAGGCACTTAATTGCTCCAGGGTCGCCGTTGATAATGACAGAACCTGGACGTGACTACACTTTCCAAAGGTGACTCCAAAGGCTCCAAAGGCTATTACACCCAACCAAGCTTTATATGAGAAAATGTGATGGTAGAGATAAAACTGGGTCTCACTTTCCAATGAAAGCCTGTTGAAAATTATTTGAGATGGTCTTTCTCTCTTCAACACAAATATCACACACACAACTGTAACTTACAGATCGTGGCATGCTAGAACACATGGCTTACTGAGAGCACATACAGTAAATGAGGATTACTGATATGAACTATTTTACTGAAAATGACCCTTTATTTTTGCAAGCGATGAAGCGAGGAACAAATGTTATAGTGGCATTGCCCTCTGCTGGACAGGATGGAAGCTGCCTCAACATAATAACATTATGTGTGAGTGATGGTCAGTAATTAGACTTGCCATTTTCGTCTCAAACAGTCATTAGTCACTTCCGAACAAGTCCCATGTTATAATGTTAATATCTCTGAATTGCTGCAATTAGAAAAGGTTTGCTCTTAGGCTCGATTATTTTTGTTGCTTTCAAAATGTCACTGGGGGAAATTGACTTCAGATGGGGGACAATAAAAGTTTTGAATCAATAGATCAAGTATTCCATGCTTCTTCTCTAATGACTATGGTCTCGATCATGTTAATATCTTTGAATAAAAATATACCATCAGTGAAACCGGTAAATGTCACCATTAGGTGTTTTGTACCAGCCAATTAATGTGTCACAAATGTAACTCATCTATAAGAAATTAAACACTATTGTCATATTGTGACAATTGATTAGGAACACAAAAATAACATGGAGTACCAATACGATACTGCTTGTTGTTCTTCTTAAGGAAAAACCTATGATTCCCTAGCTCCCCTAGTTGAACATGGCGGATCAAACATGTGTCAGTAGCCCTCTGGCTCTTTGTCTGACAAATAGGCATTACGCTTGGGTGGTCTTTAAGAAAGATGACTGGTGTTGTTTTACATGGGGGGAGTGGGGGGGGACAGTATCTTAAAGAAGCCCACCGTTTTGATGGAGCTGCGTGTTTTCTCTTTCCACTCGTGGCTGCTCAGCTCAAAGGTGCAGTGCACGTAGGTCTCTCTGTCGTACGAGCCCAGGATAAAAAGCCTGAGGGAGAAATTAGAGAAGAAAAAGCTAATTTTAGACAGTACATCGTTGCTGACTCTCTCCGTCTCCCTATGTGTAGTGCATTGCCTATGTAACAATATTTAACAATATATTTAAAATACAGACGTACACACTTGAAAGACCTTGATGCCACTGTAGACGAACCAAATTATTTGGGCTGGGACAAGTGTTTTCAGGTACTACTAGGATGCATCAGAGACCCCTGACCAATGGTACAAGGATACTGAAGCAAACACTGTCAAGGCTATTGCTGCCCTTTTGTGAAGTGATGAAAATACACCAAAAAATAGTAAAATACTAAGGTAAAGCAGTATTAGATGCGCATTTGAAGTGTTTAACTATTTATATTGCAGGATGACTTTCTACAATATACAGTAGGTAGACCTAATTGAAAATGATAGTTTCAACTTATTTTAAAGTCATAAAAACACAATTGACAAGTGTTTCAAAAAGTAAACAAAGAAACAGTAGTAACTATTTTTATTTGCCTCAATTACACCACTGGATATGTATGTTCTTGTCCCATTAACTCAATTGAGCTCTATCTGTATACAGGATGTGCAGATGACATACTGGATTCTGGATGAACAATATGCTGACTGTGTCTCCATCTGCTGGTAACAGACAATACATTTTACACAGACTTGACAACCTAATCCTGCCAGTCACTGACTGATTATAATTTTGTCAAACTCCTTTAAAAATTGAGGTCAAATCTGGCCACTTAAACTTTGGACACCCTTCTGTCTTGACCAGTGTCTAAACTGGTTCACTAGCCAGTGCCTGGCTTTAAATAAGTTACCAAAACACAATAATGTTTTCAAATTCATGTATTATATAAAGTCGTGGCCAAAAGTTTTGAGAATGACACAAATATTAATTTTCACAAAGTCTGCTGCCTCAGTGTCTTTAGATATTTTTGTCAAATGTTACTATGGAATACTGAAGTATAATTACAAGCATTTCATAAGTGTCAAAGGCTTTTATTGACAATTACATGAAGTTGATGCAAAGAGTCAATATTTGCAGTATTGACCCTTCTTTTTCAAGACCTCTGCAATCCGCCCTGGCATGCTGTCAATTAACTTCTGGGCCACATCCTGACTGGTGGCAGCCCATTCTTGCATAATCAATTTGTCAGAATTTGGAGATTTTTGTTTGTCCACCCGCCTCTTGAGGATTGACCACAAGTTCTCAATGGGATTAAGGTCTGGGGAGTTTCCTGACCATGGACCCAAAATATTGATGTTTTGTTCCCCGAGCCATTTAGTTATCACTTTTGCCTTATGGCAAGATGCTCCATCATGCTGGAAAAGGCATTGTTCGTCACCAAACTGTTCCTGGACGGTGGGGAGAAGTTGCTCTCGGAGGATGTGTTGGTACCATTCTTTATTCATGGCTGTGTTATTAGGCAAAATTGTGAGTGAGCCCACTCCCTTGGCTGAGAAGCAACCCCACACATGAATGGTCTCAGGATGCTTTACTGTTGGCATGACACAGGACTGATGGTAGCGTTCACCTTGTCTTCTCCGGACAAGCTTTTTTCCGGATGCCAAAAACAATCGGAAAGGGGATTAAGAGAAAATTACTTTACCTCAGTCCTCAGCAGTCCAATCCCTGTACCTTTTGCAGAATATCAGTCAGTCCCTTATGTTTTTCCTGGAGAGAAGTGGCTTCTTTGCTGCCCTTCTTGACATCAAGCCATCCTCCAAAAGTCTTTGCCTCACTGTGCGTGCAGATGCACTCACACCTGCCTGCTGCCATTCCTGAGCAAGTGCTGTACTGGTGGTGCCCCGATCCCGCAGCTGAATCAACTTTAGGAGACGGTCCTGGTGCTTGCTGGACTTTCTTGGGCGCCCTGAAGTCTTCTTCACAACAATTGAACCGCTCTCCTTGAAGTTCTTGATGATCCGATAAATGGTTGATTTAGGTGCAATCTTACTGGCAGCAATATCCTTGCCTGTGAAGCCCTTTTTGTGCAAAGCAATGATGACGGCACGTGTTTCCTTGCAGGTAACCATGGTTGGCTGAGGAAGAACAATGATTCCAAGCACCACCCTCCTTTTGAAGCTTCCAGTCTGTTATTCGAACTCAATCAGCATGACAAAGTGATCTCCAGCCTTGTCCTCGTCAACACTCACATCTGTGTTAACGAGAGAATCACTGACATGATGTCAGCTGGTCCTTTTGTGGCAGGGCTGAAATGCAGTGGAAATGTTTTTTGGGGATTCAGTTCATTTGCATGGCAAAGAGGGACTTTGCAATTAATTGCAATTCATCTGATCACTCTTCATAACATTCTGGAGTATATGCAAATTGCAATCATACAAAGTGGGGCAGCAGACTGAAAATTTATATTTGTGTCATTCTCAAAACTTTTGGCCACGACTGTACAGGCCACGACTGTACTGTACAAGTCGGAAGTTTACATACACTTAGGTTGGAGTCATTAAAACTCGTTTTTCAACCACTCCACAAATTTCTTATTAACAAACTATAGTTTTGGCAATTCGGTTAGGACATCTACATTGTGCATGACACAAGTCATTTTTCCAACAATAGTTTACAGAAAGATTATTTCACTTATAATTCACTGTATCACAATTCCAGTGGGTCAGAAGGTTAGATACACTAAGTTGACTGTGCCTTTAAACAGCTTGGAAAATTCCAGAAAATGATGTCATGGCTTTAGAAGCTTCTGATAGGCTAATTGACATCATTTGAGTCAATTGGAGGTGTACCTGAGGATGTATTTCAAGGCCTACCTTCAAACTCAGTGCCTCTTTGCTTGACATCATTGGGAAATCAAAAGAAATCATCCAAGACCTCAGAAAGAAAAATTGTAGACCTCCACAAGTCTGGATCATCCTTGGGAGCAATTTCCAAACGCCTGAAGGTACTACGTTCATTTGTACAAACAATAGTACGCAAGTATAAACACTATGGGACCATGCAGCCGTCATACATTTGTGCGTCAGGTATCCTCGTGGTTAGAGCGTTGGACTAGTAACCGAAAGGTTGCAAGAACGAATCCCCGAGCGGACAAGGTAAAAATCTGTCGTTCTGCCCCTGAACAAGGCAGTTAACCCACTGTTCCTAGGCCGTCATTGAAAATAAGAATTTGTACTTAACTGACTTGCCTAGTTATATAAAAAGGTTTAAAAAAATAAAAAATACCGCTCAGGAAGGAGATGCGTTCTGTCTCCTAGAGGTGAACGTACTTTGTTTGCGAAAAGTGCAAATCAATCCCAGAACAGCAGCAAAAGACCTTGTGAAGATGCTGGAGGAAACAGGCACAAAAGCATATTTTTCCACAGTAAAACGAGTCCTATATCGACATAACCTGAAAGGCCACTCAGCAAGGAAGAAGCCACTGCACCAAAACCACCATAAAAAAAGCCAGACTATGGTTTGCAACTGCACATGGGAACAAAGATCATACTTTTTGGAGAAATGTCCTCTGGTCTGATGAAACAAAAATAGAACTGTTTGGCCATAATGACCATCGTTATGTTTGGAGGAAAAAGGGGGAGGCTTGCAAGCCGAAGAACACCATCCCAACCGTGAAGCACGGGGGTGGCAGCATCATGTTGTGGGGGTGCTTTGCTGTAGGAGGGATTGGATTGTATGTAAACTTCTGACCCACTGGGAATGTGATGAAAGAAATAAAGGCTGAAATAAATCATTCCCTCCACTATTATTCTGACATTTCACATTCTTAAAATAAAGTGGTGATCCTAACTGACCTAAGACAGGGAATCTTCACTAGGATTAAATGTCAGGAATTGTGAAAAACGGATTTTAAATGTATTTGGCTAAGGTGTATGTAAACTTCTGACTTCAACTGTATACAGTATATGGTGGATGCATGGTAGGCAAGAGAAAGCAAGCATGCTATCATTACATTAAGAGGTTTTTCACTGTCAGTTGGCAGCAACCAACAGACAGAAAGTAACCAATCAAAACTAAGAGAACATAAAAATAAAGAACATGACAGGCAGTTTAAAATGGTCTTGTTGCTATTTACAATCTATAAAATATTCATCTGAACCAATTCACTGATCATTTCAGGTCTATTTAGAATATTATGATGCTCCTCTGATTATCAACAACCTTTTATTCCTCCTCTTAAAAATGCATTGCCTATTCAGAAAAACAAAGACTATCTCGCAGTTCGGTTTCATTTGGCTCCATCCCAATGGAATCCTACAGGGACAAACGCAATATTAGGCACGGTAGAGCCTGTGTAAATTGAAGTGGATGGGCGTCATTGTCAGACATATCTGGCTGCGCCCAGTGAGGTAAGAGGGTATCCATTTGCAGCAGCTGTAAGGATAGAAGTGCCAGCCAGCCATAGCTTGGGCCTGGCCTCATAATGGGCAAGGACTGTGTATTATTAATGAGGAGCTTTTCTGGTGTCCTACAGTCTTGCAGCCACTCCACTACTAGACCCAAACAACACAACAAAGACTTACACCGCCATCAGGACAGGGTGGAGGAGACACTTCTCAGGCCCAGAGCTGACATGTTTAAGTTGTCATTGGCCCAGAGGAGATGTGGCTGTGTTTTAGGAAGGTAGGGGAGACTAGAGAAGAGATACATGACCTACCTAAATACAAACACCCTGCTTTTTAACTGTGCAAGGCATTGTTACCCAAATGGGTTAGGCTACTTTGAGCAGAAGGTAACTAAATTACCTGGTAAATGTGTAGCCTTGCTGATTAAGTTTATTCGTGATGTATTTCCTTCATGGGTGTGGCCAGAGCCTTTACCAAGAGCAGGATTGGACACCTAGCACAGTGGTGAAAAATGCAAGGTCTAGATATAGTCCAGACTGTTTTAGCCCCTTTTAACGCAGATGTAATCTGAGAAACCCAGAACTAAAATATTGCGTAAGATGCTTGATTCAATTCTAAGGGAGACATGTAAGAAAATATACTAGAACGAACGAGAGGCAGACACAGAGCGGTAGCTCCACCCCCCTCTCTTTGCAACATACGAGACAGTCTTTCCAAAATTTGAAAGATGCGAACACCTGAAAAATCTAGATTTTTCCAAATGATCAGTGTTGAACAATCTGCGCCCCGGACCGAAGTTCCTCATTAGTCGTCGCATTCCAGTCTGTTGACAGACACTACGTTACCAGTTATATTACATTCTATTTATGTTAACTTTATTTTCTAAATGAAAATTGTAAACTTAAGACAAAATGGCTTGAACAAAATTATTGCCACCCTGAAGCTAGTACTTGGTTGCAGAGCCATTGGATAAGAGAACTGCCAACAAATGCTTATTGTAGCCATCAATGAGCTTTCTGCACATTTCTACTGGCAAGTTGGCACACTTTTCAACTGCTCTAATTTATCAATGTTTGAGTGCCCTCCAACTGCTGTTTTCATCTCCCACCATAGGTTATAGATGTGATTCAGATCTGGACTCTTTGCTGGCAACTCCAGAACAGTCCAGCGCTTGTTCTTGAACCATTCCAAGGTGCTTTTGATGTGTGTTTGGGGTTGTTGTCCAGCTAGAAAACCCACAACCTTTAACAGAGATCCAGTTTTTGGACACAAGGTTGAACATTGCACTCCAAAACACCTTGACAATCTGCTGTTTTCATGATGTCTTGCACACGTTCAACGCCCCCATTACCAGAGGCAGCTTAGCACAGCATTACTGACCCTCCCCATGTATGATTTTAGGGAGGGTATGATTTTCTTTGAACGTTTCATGTGGTCGTTGGTAAACATAGGAAGACCCCACTACTGAAAGAGACACAAGAAAGCCTCATTGAACATATCAAAACACCACCTAAAGCTTAAATCCTGGGGAAACTGCTGTGGACCATTGAAACAAATGTAGAGCTAGCTCAGATCAGCGCTGTGAATACCGAAAACCAAATTAAGCATTCAATGAAAAGAACACCTTCTCTACAATCAAACATGGCGAGGTTTGATAATATAGTGGGGTTGCTTTTCTGCCTCTGGTACTAGAGGCCTTGAACACGTGCAAGGCATCATGAAATCAGCAGATTTTCAAGGTGTTTTAGAGTCCAAAGTTAAACCTTGTGTCCAAAAACTGGGTTTCCATTGAAGGCTGTGGATCTTCCAGCAGGACCAGGCCCCAAACATGTTGGACTGTTCTGGAGTGGCCAGCGAAGGGTCGGTATCGGAATCACATCCAAAACCTACGGCGAGATCTGAAAGCAGCAGTTGGTAGAGGGCACCACTCATACATAGAAGAATTAGAATTAGATTTAAGAATGATGGATGCCACTGTGTTCATGGGGACCTTCAATGCTGCAGACATTTTTTGGTACCCTTCCCCAGATCTGTGCCGACACAATCCTGTCACGGAGCTCTACAGACAATTCATTCGACTTCTTGGCTTGGTTTTTGCTCTGACATGCACTGTCAACTGTGGGACCTTATATAGACAGGTGTGCCTTTCCAAATTGCTGAGGACTTTTTTATTTAATACATTTTAGAATAAGGCTGTAACGTAAGAAAATGTCGAAAAAGTCAATGGGTCTGAATACTTTCCAAAGGCACTAATTGTCCGCAACTGTATAAGTTACACACAGTATATTGTATCCCTGTGCAGAAAAGCTGTGGAGACTGCAGACAAACTGCAAGTACTGTAGAACTACTAATAATGATCAATAGCATTACCTGCTCTTAGTCCCAATAGGCCTCTTAGAACCGTAACACTGTTGGCTCAGTGTGTGTATAATTATATTCTCATATCATCTCTGAAAAAGCAAGGTATTGCTGTGATGCATTGGGAAATATCCCCCCTCCCCGTGTTCCCAAGACAGAATCCTGGTTCACATTACCCATAAGCACTCCACCTTGCGGTTGAAGGCTCCGTTGCGAGACAGACGCCGCATACTTTAAATATGTTCAAACATTGCATCGTCTAAAGTCCAGCCAGAGTCCGTCGAAGAACAGGAAGTTGCCAAACTACAGAAGATTAAAATATTGAGGGCTTTATGGGATAGCTAGCAACTTGTAAACAATGACCCATTCCTATAAGTGAGCACAAATTTAGTAGTCATGTTAAATAATACACATTAGCTGTGAGCCAATTATATTATATGACAGTTGCTTCCTGTTTAAGTTGATTGTGATGGTAATGACATTTGTTTTTGATGATAATTATTAGGTGGACGTCGCAAGCTACAATGGTATCTTCAACCTAGCCTAGCATCTAGCTAGCTAGCTGCAGTGCAGGCAAGCTTGACTTGCTATAAAATTAGAGAAACAAGTTGAAGAAAAAGTAACTAAACAAAACATGTTTTATTATCACTTAAAACAATATTTATCCTGTTTTGAATAAAATAAATGCTATCTTTGACAACAGAGAGGGTCTCCAACATCTTGTGTTACAAACACTACTCTTGTCCGTTATGTAATGGGGCAAGATTCCGTCAAGATGACGTAAGGCGAAATGAAATATGTCACGATGTAAACAGGGAATGAGACATCCTACCTGCTACATTCAACAAGGGTGACCCTAAGCCGTCCCTCCACCAATCCTGAGTCCTGAACGGAGAGGTCCAAGTCACAGGCGGAAGACCCGATAGGAGGTTGCACTTGGAACGGGAAAAAGGGTTTGTATCTGTAAAAAAACACATAACAGACAATGATTAAATTAGAAAATGGTTGTCCATTTGTTGTATACTGCTAGTGATTTCAGTGTGAACATAACGACAGAGGGATTCAACACTTCATTGAGCAGTTTTTGACAATCTATGCATAGGCCTATGGCTTTTCCACTGGGGGAAGAAAATAACAGAGCACTTGTGATCACTTCCCTCAAATCCCAAACACTACTGTATCAGCAATTTGATTCAGCGATTAAGCATTGCTTAAAACACTTCTTCTTAGTTCTGCTTTTCTAACCACCATACTGCTGGAGAAGTTGAGAAGCAAAGCCCTGAGGACATCCGGTGCTAACTCGCTACTGTCTACGTTTCAGATTATGTGCTGTTAGCCCACGGCAATAGTTTAACAGACACAGAACCGGTTAGCGTCTCTGCTTTGTCATCATCCTCAGGATTGTTTCACTTGAGTGACTGAACACGGGCTCAGTGATAAGGAGATAACCAACTGACTAAAATGTATGCTAAAGCTGCTATTGACTGCTTCATCACAACACCTACACATCAGCATCGGCACAAAGTAGGCTGAGTTGAAAAAGTAAAGAGGGATGGATGATGAGGAGGAGGATGGGGAGATGAGGAAAAGTGGGGGAGAGATGGAGAAGAGATAGTGTCTTCAGAAAGTATGCATACCCCTTGACTTATTCCACATTTGTTGTGTTACAGCCTGAATTCAAAATGGATTAAATCAATTTCTCACCCATCTACACACAATACCCCATAACGACAAAGTGAAAATATGATTTAGAAATGTTGGCAAATTATTGAAAATTTAATTCAGAAATATCACTTGCATAAGTATTCACACGGCGGTGTCAATGGCTTGTAAAAGCACCTTTGGCAGCGAATACAGCTGTGAGTCTTTCTGGGTACGTCTCTAAGGGCTCGATTCAGATTAAGGGCCCAATTAAGCCATGTAAATGGGACACAATTCCCTTTTAATGCACTTTTCTCTCTATGCATATTATGACCTTGAACTTAAGCATGAGAATGGCATTCTATTGACCTGCTATTACTTTTGGGTGTGTCTACAAATTCGCTGTATTCTGACCTTGACTTAATTCCCTAATAATTCCACCACCTTACACACAAGGAAACCATGAATAAGGTCTAGTGAACCTACCGGTTCCAAGTGGTAAAAGCATGTTCTTTCTTTTTCTGTTTGAATAACAGAAATGTTATTTTGTTATTCTGTTTGAATAAGGGAATTGTAAATTTAAATGACACATGCTTTAGATAAACTACATGACCAAAAGTATGTTGTTCCCCGGTACCAGTCGGAAATGTTATGGAAGTATGCACTACATGGCCAAAAGTATGTGGACACCTGCTCATTGAACATCTCATTCCAAAATATTGGACATTAATATGGAGTTGGTCCCCCCTTTGCTGCTAGAACAGCCTCCACTCTTCTGGCAAAGCTTTCCACTAGATATTGAATCATTGCTGCGGGGACTTGAGGTACAAGAGCATTAGTGAGGTTGGGCACTGACATTGGGCGTTCAAGCCTGGCTCGCAGTCAGCGTCCCAATTCATCCCAAAGGTGTTCGATGGGGTTGAGGTCAGGGCTCTGTGCAGGCCAGTCAAGTTCTTCCACACCAATGTCATCAAACCATTTCTGTATGGATCTCACTTTGTGCACGTGGCATTGTCATGCTGAAACAGGAAAGGGCCTTCCCCAAACTGTTGCCACAAAGTTGGAAGCACAGAATCGTCTAGAATGTCATTGTATGCCGTAGAGTTAAGATTTCCCTTCACCGGCCTCCCGGGTGGCGCAGTGGTCTAAGGCACTGCATCGCAGTGCTAGCTGTGCCACCAGAGACTCTGGGTTCGAGCTCAGGCTCTGTCGCAGCCGGCCGCGACCGGGAGGTCCATGGGGCGACGCACAATTGGCCTAGCGTCGTCCAGGTTAGGAAGGGTTTGGCCGGTAGGGATATCCTTGTCTCATTGCGCACTAGCGACTCCTGTGGCGGGCCGGGCGCAGTGCGCGCTGACCAGGTCGCTAGGTGTATGGTGTTTCCTCCGACACATTGGTGCAGCTGGCTTCCGGGTTGGATGCGCACTGTGTTAAGAAGCACTGCGGCTTGGTTGGTTGTGTTTCGGAGGACGCATGGCTCTCGACCTTCGTCTCTCCCGAGCCCGTACGGGAGTTGTAGCGATGAGACAAGACAGTAGCGATGAGACAAGACAGTAACTACTAACAATTGGATACCACGAAATTGGGGAGAAAAAGGGGGTTAAAAAAAAATAATAATAAAGATTTCCCTTCACCTATGGGCCTAGCCCGAACCATGAAAAACCGCCCCAGACCATTATTCCTCCTCCACCACCACAGTTGGCACTATGCATTCGGGCAGGTAGTGTTCTCCTGGCATCTGCCAAACACAGATTCATCCGTCGGATTGCCAGATGGTGAAGCGTGATTCATCACTCCAGAGAACGAGTTTCCACTGCTCCAGAGTCCCATGGCGGCAAGCTTTACACCACTCCAGCCGACGCTTGGAATTGCGCATGGTGATCTTAGGCTTGTGTGCAACTGCTCGACTATGGAAACCCATTTCATGAAGCTCCCGAAGAACAGTTCTTGTGCTGATGTTGCTTCCAGAGGCAGTTCGGAACTCAGTAGTGGGTGTTGCAACTGAGGACACAATTTTAACGCGCTTTAGCACTCGGCGGTCTTGTTCTGTGAGCTTGTGTGGCCTACCACTTCGCAGCTGAGACGTTGTTGCTGCTAGACATTTCCACCTCACAATAACAGCACTTACAGGTGACCGATGGCAGCTCTAGCAAGGCAGGAATTGTGACGAACTGAAAGGTGCATCCAATGACGCTGCCACATTGAAAGTCACTGGGCTCTTCAGTAAGACCATTCTACTGCCAATGTTTGTCTATGGAGATTGCATGGCTGTGTGCTCGATTTTATACACCTGTCAGCAATGAGTGTAGCTTAAATAGCCCGAATCCACTCATTTGAAGGGGTGTCCACATACTTTTGTTTAAAGTGTATATTTTAGCTTATAAATCGCTGGGGACAAATGTGAAACAKTAAGGTTTATGAAATGCTGTGCCACAATGCATCATTTAAATTGTATGGCCTTTTAACTTGCAGAGATGGGCATTCTCAAATCTCTTAATTATAGGCTACCCCGACTTTCTCTTTCTTATTTGAATCATGTAAAATTTTCGCCACTATCAGTATCGACCGTCAGTAGGCCTAATAACCACACATATTCAACTGCCAATTTACTGTTAGTTCCCTTCAGCTGGTATAGCCTACATTATCATTCCATTTAATTACATTGTTTCGTTTACCTTAATTTGCTTCCCCTGTAAACGCAATCACGGCCAGGTGGTTATTGCTAAGGATCCTTACTAACAGTTGATTTTATTAAAAAAAGACGTAGGCCAATTAAATCATTATGAAGCAGAGTGCAGACCAGCCGTAACAGTTTGAACCCGCAGCATAGTGCAATACTTGGCTGTGTCATCACACAGTTCCATGGTTAGTGCAGGCAATAGACGAGGGTATAGTCTACTAGTGTACACTAGCCTCCCTGTTAGAATTCTATGTACACTAATCTTCCAACATCACCATGGGTTAAAGAACTGAATTTGGCAATTTTCAGAATGAATCAAACCACCGTTTTTTCTTTAGTGCGTAAAGGCTCTCCAAACCTGTTTATGATTCATAAATACTTTCCTAACCTTTTTAAAATCTGCCAATTGGTGCTGACAGATAGCTTACTTTTATTGACCCCTAATATTCTGAAACGGTTCTGTCGATATGTTCTATTGAGTCTGTAGACAAAATTCAAGCAAAGGTACACCGTATTGATGGGTGGTCTACGCAGACGACACCATTCTGTATACTTCTGGCCCTTCTTTGGACACTGTGTTAACAACCCTCCAGACGAGCTTCAATGCCATACAACTCTCCTTCCGTGGCCTCCAACTGCTCTTAAATACAAGAAACTAAATGCATGCTCTTCAACCGATCGCTGCCTGCACCTGCCCGCACGTCCAGCATCACTACTCTGGACGGTTCTGACTTAGAATATGTGGACAACTACAAATACCTAGGTGTCTGGTTAGACTGTAAACTCTCCTTCCAGACTCACATAAAACACCTCCAATCCAAAATTAAATCTAGAATTGGCTTCCTATTTCGCAACAAAGCATCCTTCACTCATGCTGCCAAACATACCCTTGTAAAACTGACCATCCTACCGATCCTCGACTTCGGTGAAGTCATTTACAAAATAGCCTCCAACACCCTACTCAACAAATTGGATGCAGTCTATCACAGTGCCATCCGTTTTGTCACCAAAGCTCCATATACTACCCACCACTGCGACCTGTACGCTCTCGTTGGCTGGCCCTCGCTTCATACTCGTCGCAAAACCCACTGGCTCCAGGTCATCTACAAGACCCTGTTAGGTAAAGTCCCGCCTTATCTCTGCCCGCTGGTCACCATAGCAGCACCCACCCGTAGCACGCGTTCCAGCAGGTATATCTCACTTGTCACCCCCAAAGCCAATTCCTCCTTTGGTCGCCTCTCCTTCCAGTTCTCTGCTGCCAATGACTGGAACGAACTACAAAAATCTCTGAAACTGGAAACACTTATCTCCCTCACTAGCTTTAAGCACCAGCTGTCAGAGCAGCTCACAGATCACTGCACCTGTACATAGCCCATCTATAAAATAGCCCAAACAACTACCTTTCCCTACTGATTTATTTATTTGCCTTTGCACCCCAGTATTTCTACTTTGCACACTCCATCTGTCAAATCTACCATTCCATTTTAATTGCTATATTGTATTTACTTCGCCATCATGGCCTATTTATTGCCTTTACCTCCCTTATCTCACCTCATTTGCTCACATTGTATATAGACTTATTTTTCTACTTGTATTATTGACTGTTTGTTTTACTCCATGTGTAACTCTGTGTTGTTATATGTGTCGAACTGCTTTGCTTTATCTTGGCCAGGTCGCAGTTGTAAATGAGAACTTGTTCTCAACTTGCCTACCTGGTTAAATAAAGATGAAATAAATAAATAAATTGAGATAAATGTACTGAAAATCCTATTTAATTAAAAATCCACGACAATATATATTTTTTAAAGGTACTTTTGAATACCAACTACTGAGAAGTGCATTGGAAAGGCGTAATTTACTAAACTGGAATCTGGCCTAAAGAGTTTTCCACAACATTTGCCCATTATTCTTTTCAGAATTCTCCAAGCTGTCAAATTGGTCATTGATCATTGCTAGGCAACCAGTATCAGGTCTTGCCATAGATTTTCAAGTAGATTTAAGTCAAAACTGTAACTCGGCCACTCAGGAACCATCACTGTCTTCTTGATATGCAACTACAGTGTAAAATGTGGCCTTCTGTTTTAGGTTATTGTCCTGCTGAAAGGTGAATTCATTTCCCAGGGTCTGGTGAAAAGCAGACAACCAGGTTCTCTTCTCCGATTTTGCCTGTGTTAAGCTCCATTCCATTTCTTTTTTATCCTGAAAAACTCACCAGTCCTTAACGATTAGCATACCTATAACATAAAGCCACAACTATGCTTGAAAATATGGAGTGTGGTACTCAGTAATGTTTCGTATTAGCCCCAAACATAACACTTATTCAGGACAAAAAGTGAATTACTTTGCCACACTTTTGCATGTTTTGGAATATTTTTATTCTGCACAAGCTTCCTTCTTTTCACTGTGTCAGTTCGGTTAGTATTGTGGGGCAACTACAATATTGTTGATCCATCCTCAGTTCTCCTATACCAGCCATTCAACTCTGCAACTGTCTTAAAGTTGCCATTGGCCTCATGGTGAAATCCCTGAGGGGGTTTCTTTCCTCTCCAGCAACTGAGTTAGGAATGTCGCCTGTATCTTTGTAGAGACTGGGTATATTTATACACCATCCAAAGTGTAATTAATAACTTCACCATGATCAAAGGGATATTCAATGTGTGCTTTTTAAATATACCAATAGGTATCCTTCTTTGCGAGGCATTGGAAAATCTCCTTGGTCTTCATGGTTGAATCTGTTACAAATTCACTGCTCGAATGAGGTAGTAGGGCTAGGCAGTATACCGTATTTTACTATATACCGGTATTTATGCACGGACCGGTTTGGGTTTTTACTACCTTCTATAATGGTATTTGAATGTTTAGTTTGTTAAATGTGATACGCTGTGTGTAACGTCCATTTTTATAGTTTACTCCGCTACTTGAGTCATCCCTCTCCACGCAGCTTACCACACAGACCTAGTCCCACCCAGTCACTGAAGTAGCACATTTGTTGTTGCTTGACCACGAGACACTTTCAGTCTGCAGCACATGCAACAAGTTTGATGACAACGATGTTGTTTGCACTATGATCTTAGTATAAATCCACAAGCGTTCTATAATTACAATATTAGTTTGTGTTTCTTACATCTGCAAACAGCTAGTTTGTATTTTCTTAGCAAGTTAAGCTAAATCGTTAGACACTAATGTTAATCGCTAGTTTTATATCGACGGCTAGCTACTAGCTAATAAAAGTACTTAGTCAGAGCAAATAGCTAGCTAATACAGCCTGATACCATACTGGTGGAGGCTCTATATCACATTTGTTTGTGCAACAGTACTTCTAAATCAAACAGGATAACGAAGCATGTTAGCTATGTGATAAAGATTTAATGTAGCCAAAATTATAGGTCCCTAGGAAACACTCAACATCACTATGGTTCGTACCTTGTCACAATAACTCGTCCATGTCATTTTTTTCATTCGTTGTCATGTCAACAAACAAAGTGACCCTATTATTATATTCTAACTATAGAATTATAATAACATTTATTTCCATGATCCAAAAGTTCACCCAACTGTTTTGATCTAAATTGCAACATCTGGTTAAAAATAAGGCCTAGTATTTTTGCCCATATCGTGGCAGTGTGGAAATGATCTCAAATGAGTGCAGGAAATGCAGAAATTGATGGAAATGCAGGAAATAATTTAGTTGAAGTTGATTGAACAAATAAAAACAATCAAATGGGAAGGACCCATGAAATAATTTAGAATATGTGTTGCTACCCTAGGGTCACGCACTACTCATGAAGCACAATTTTAGACTTTTATTAATCAAAAATTTGAAAAAATACCACATATACAGTGGGGAGAAAAGTATTGAATACACTGCATTTTTGCAGGTCTTTTTCGCCTACTTACAAAGACCATGGACGAGTCTGTAATTTTTTTTTATCATTAGGTACCACTTCAAACTGTGGAGAGACGGAATCTAAAACAAAAATCCAGAAAATCACATTGTATGGTTTTTAAGTAAATTCATTTGCATGACATAAGTATTTGAACATCAGAAAAAGCAGAACTTAATATTTGGCTACACAGAAACCGTTTGGTTTGCAATTACAGCAGATCATACGTTTCCTGTACGTTCTTTGACCAGGTTTGCACACACTGCAGCAGGGATTTTGGCCCACTCCTCCATACAGTCCTTCTCCAGATCCTTCAGGTTTCGGGGCTGTCGCTGCAATACGGACTTTCATTCCCTCCAAAGATTTTCTATTGGGTTCAGGTCTGGAGACTGGCTAGACCACTCCAGGACCTTGAGATGCGCTTACGGAGCCACTCCTTAGTTGCCCTGGCTGTGTGTTTTGGGTCATGTGTCATGCTGGAAGACCCAGCCACGGACCCATCTTCAATGCTCTTACTGAGGAAGGAGTGTTGGCCAAGATCTTGCGATAACATGGCCCCATCCATCCTCCCCTCAATACCGTGCAGTCGTCCTTCCCCTTTGCAGAAAAGCATCCCCCAAAGAATGATGTTTCCACCTCCATGCTTTCATGGTTGGGATGGTGTTCTTGGGTTGTCACGCATCCGCTCTTCTTCCTCCAAACACGGCGAGTGGAGTTTAGACCAAAAAGCTCTGTTTTTGTCTCATCAGACCACATGACCTTCTCCCATTCCTCCTCTGGATCATCCAGATGGTCATTGGCAAACTTCAGACGGGCCTGGACATGCGCTGGCTTGAGCAGGGGGACTTTGCGTGCGCTGCAGGATGTTAATCCATGACGGCGTAGTGTGTTACTAATGGTTTTCTTTGAGACTGTGGTCCCAGCTCTCTTCAGGTCATTGACCAGGTCCTACCGTGTAGTTCTGGGCTGATCCCTCACCTTCCTCATGATCATTGATGCCCCACGAGKTGAGATCTTGCATGGAGCCCCAGACCGAGGGTGATTGACCATCATCTTGAACTTCTTCCATTTTCTAATAATTGYGCCAACAGTTGTTGCCTTCTCACCAAGCTGCTTGCCTATTGTCCTGTAGCCCATCCCAGTCTTGTGCAGGTCTACAATTTTATCCCTGATGTCCTTACACAGCTCTCTGGTCTTGGCCATTGTGGAGAGATTGGAGTCTGTTTGATTGAGTGTGTGGACAGGTGTCTTTTATACAGGTAATGAGTGGAGAACAGGAGGGCTTCTTAAAGAAAAACTAACAGGTCTGTGAGAGCCGGAACTCTTACTGGTTGGTAGGTGATCAAAAACTTATGTCATGCAATAAAATGCAAATGAATTACTTAAAAATCATACAATGTGATTTTCTAGATTTTTGTTTTAGATTCCGTCTCTCACAGTTGAAGTGTACCTATGATAAAAATTACAGACCTCTCCATGCTTTGTAGTAGAAAAACCTGCAAAAATCGGCAGTGTATCAAATACTTGTTCTCCCCACTGTATATAATATATAATATAATATTTTGGCCATATCACCCAGCCCTATGAGGTAGTCATTAAAAAATCATGTTAAACACCATTATTGCACACAGAGTGAGTGCATGCAACTTATGTGACTTGTTAAGCAAATGTTTATTTAGGCTTGCCATAAAGGGGTTGAATTCTTAGTGACTCAAGACATTTCAGCCTAACATTTGTAAAAAGTGCGGGGTATTTTGAGTAGGCCAGTGACAACAAATCTATATTTAATGCATTTTAAATTCAGGCTGTTATGTAGAAAATGTCAAGGGGTGCGAATACTTTGATGGCACTGTGGATGCGAAATGGAGGAGATGCTACAGGAGCATCTACTGGAGGCCCACGGTTCCATTGGGCATGTGGGCAGATTGATAATCTGATCCCAGCAGGGCAGGGATTTCCTAACAGATCCTGGGAGTTTCCTGCTCTCGCTCCACAGCAGGAGGACTGACCTCAACCAGTGTGGGGTGAGACACACAGCTTGGCTCTCCATCTCTCTGTCTCACCCTAGTTCACACACTGACCCACTCATACAACATGATGTCCTCCAAAACATTTGGTCCCAGCACTGTGACTTCCTCTATTGGGTGTGGTCATTGGCTAAAAGCAAAATGAAGGCCAATGATTAAACAGTAGTGAAAATCCTCATTGTAATTATGAACATCATGTTGTTTTGGACTACACGCCTGCCTCTACTATTTTTGGCCCCTCGTGCCATGTCTAGCCTGAAGCCTCTGGCATTCTATACCAGAGAGGATTTTGTGTAACTGTTCATTAATAAAATGCTAGATATGAGACAGATAGCCTAACCATAGAAATAAAAAATATATAAATATATATAAATTCTAGTTATGGGCCTAATCTACATCCAAAGATTATATTTGTTTTCAAGATGAAGTGTTATATATGGATGCCTCTACAATAGCTACCACTTTGATTATTTTTTTCCTAGCGTTTTTCAAATCTAGCATCTTGAATTCCTATTTATTCTCTATGTTGACATACATAGCAGCTTCTCTGTCATGCTTCAACAGGTTGTCCAGAGAGGTCAAACAACAAGATGGAAGAGAATGGTACCACTACCACATTCAGCTTGCAGCATCCCAGCCCTGGCTGTACCCTCCAGGTTCTTTGGGTACTGAACAAAAGCAGAACCATTGTTCAGGGCTCAGTTCCTTTAGGCTCCTTTGTGGTTGTCAGCACACTGTCTCCAATACATTTCCACAGGGAGAAAATAGAAATCCAGAAGAGGAGAAGAACGTGACAGGGGAGACATTCTGAAGGACTTCGCTGGCTAACTCCAGGGCACCCTGTTTTTTAAACTGGCAACATTCATCTCCTGCTAAACTCCAAGATGAACAATGTCTTAGCATGTGAGAATGGCTAAACAACACTTCATTAGTCCTTAAATATGATGAGTAGCAGGCTATGATCTACAAAAGGTAGACTAACTCCCTAAATGGACAGTATACTTTCAAATCAAAGCCCGTCAGATGTTTGGTGATTGGCTAATTATACTGTACGTTGTACAACCAAATGTTCACATCAGCAGTTGACACTGTAGTGCGCCTCCGTGGTCATGAATGAACCCAGTTCCAAAACCACTTATCGCACATAGGCCACACAGGTCTACATTCTTAAATCACAGTTAACATTCCCTCGATTGCACAGACAGTGCAGGTCAGAGTGGAAGAGGCAGCTCAGCTCAGTAACATTAGATGGGCAATGATTAGGAGAACATAGCAGATTATTAGGCATGAGGGCTTGACAGCACCATTCCACGACAAAGTCATCTTAATTGGAAAACAAGTTTGCATTTTGTCTCGGTGCAAGTACAAGCGGGCAGACGTGGCCTATCACGTTCCACAGACACCATTAGCCTCATCAAAAAGCCTCTATTAAAAATGCATAGGGCACATCCCTATCCCTTTGGCCTACCTGCATCTTGCATTTAGTTTCTTTACAATTATCCATTAGATTAGGCCGTCACAAATACCGTACCCTGTCACAAAAGCTAACACCACCTAATTGCTGAAAAGAAAACATGCATATTACAATGTAAACCAAACATGATTGTTGCTATCTTATTAAAATATTATCAATAATTGTTTCTTGTATCGAGGGATCTAAAGATTGCCTTGTTTCTAGTGGTTGGGCTTTAGAGCCTTTAATAATTAAGTAGGACGAAAGCAAGTCTCAACCACAACAACAATGGGGGTTACAGTAGGGGGTTACAGTAGAAGTGAATATCTCGTTCTGAGATGACACAATACAGTCCTTGAATAAGTTTGGCCAAATATTCCTTGTATTCTGTGCTTGGCGTCTCCCATAGACCCGGTCCATTATGGCAACTCAGTAGTGCTGAGCAATTAGTATTTTTAAAGTCAGTTGAGATTCCTTTAGATTATTAAAAAATAAATCACACTTTGATTCAATAATTTTTTGTAAACACTAAAAGCACTAGGCATTATGTGGGTTGAACACTAACACAGAAAAAAAACTATTAATAAAAGTCCCATGATGGTAGTGACTTCCCATTACTGCTTATCACTTATTAACCATCATTTATTCACATGACTTCACTTGAATAAAATATTTCAGTTGTGTATACTTTATTACATTTGTTTAATTTGATGACTATCATTCTGTCCCAAGTCATCTCATCTCTATAGAGCTGCTGCATATGCTGTCTGACAAAGCCACTATTTTGTAGTTCTTCAAAGTAAATTAAGCATACATTCTGCGGTCTCTTCTGTAGCAAGCATAAAAACAAACAGACCTGACAAGTAGGTGCGCAATGGATTATGGTCATTGTAGTTAATTATCACGTTTTTCACTCTACACTATATAGCATTTTGGCCTGTTGGAAACTACAACTCCATACTCGCACAGTTCAGGCTGAATCTGATTTATCTCATGAGAAACTGTGCAACGTGCGCATTGAGCTCACATTAAAAAAAAGTAAAAATGAAATTCAAATAATTTACACATTTAAAAAACAAAAAATAACCAGCATTTTTGTTAATTGCTCAGCTAATGAGAAGTCAAAAGCTTTCTGAACAATGTTCCGGCCAGACATTCCTTTCAGTAAGTAAACTTGATTCTTTAAATCAGAAAGCTTTAAAGATTAGCCAAGGCCTAGATTTGTTTTCTGTGAAAACGATTTGTGCACACACAAGGACAAGAGGAATGTACTTGTAGGCTCCTATATTGGTAAGGAACAACTGGATGCAATAGTATTGGTATCTTATTCATTCAAGTGCTTACAAGCTAACATACAGTAACTCTCAAAAGATGAATATTTGTACAAACCAATAAACATGTAACATCAAAATTAAAATGGAAAGGGCAGTATAAATAAATGCTGATGGCAGTAATAAAACAGTAACAAATAGCTCTCTGTTGGGCTCAAAGCATTTAAAAGGCTACATGAGAATATGGCCTCTTCCTGCTATGAAACCACAGATTAACTGTCTGATTTAGATACCACAAATCCTGATGTCAAACCAGGCCGGGCTTTGGTAAGCCATCCCCAAAACCTGATCGAGACAGCCCAGGTGTTCCGTGTCAGCAGATTTAATTTGCGATTATGTACCAACTGCCTGGGTTGCCTACGAAAGATCTGCAAACTCAAAAGCTTAAATCGTCCTGATGTATCGGTGAGCATTAAAGTCTATTTTTGGGGGACTGGCACAAAACGTAGCCAGGCCAAAGTTCTAGGCAATAATCCTAAAATGACCATGAGGGATGAACGTGAGAGGGCATGATACGCAGAGTTTATATGCAGTAAAACGCAGAACTCTGATGGAATAGCCAAACGCATTGTGATTCTCCTAAATAATGTATGTAAACTATATTACACAGCAAAGCAGACAAAAAAATCCCTACTCTACTTAAGCTGCATTTTCTGTAAAGGTATCAAGTCTCAATATGAGAAGAAGCATGTCTGGAAAATGGGGTAACCTCAATTATTTATGTTATAAAAATGGACACCAACTGTGCAACACCCCAATGTCCTAACAAAATCAGGGAGCACGTGTGTGCAATCATAAGCTTGTAGCATGTGTTTAAAAGAGTGTAGAATAGCATTTGCTGCAACTTAACTAGAAATTGAACTGAATAATTACATGCATGCTTCTTAAGTTATTACTGTACTCTCAGACAAAATGTACTTTTTCCTGCTGTATCTCCTTCCCTCAGCTACGAGTAAATTCTAGTATCCCCATTGCTTATGCTCAGTGCCCAAGCAACAGTAAGATCATAAGATGTTACATTACAGACAGAAATCTTGAGAACCTTGGAGTTGAAATGGGTTGTGCAGATCCATATTTAATAGACAGTGAGTTATCATGTCACTTTAGAAAGTAAAGCATTTGGCCAGGCCCCCCCAAAAAACAACAAAGAAGCTTTGCTCCAAATTTCAAGCAAAGAAGTTATTCTCTATCAGGATGTCATGAACATGTACTGCAGTGGACTTTGTGTATAACTACAGGGCTCCTTTTCAACACATTAGCAATCAAAACTTTCAAAAGTATTATTGATTAGAACCCTGACCATCAGTCATTAACACACACTAATGCAAGAGCATGCAATATGTCGTTCTATTGAAAGAGGTTGGACATACTGTAAGGGGAGATTTAAGAGATGGACTTTGCCCTCCCACACCATGGACCTCACGAAACGATATCACGATACTTAGGTGCCGATACTACAGTATATGTATTGCGATTCTCAAAATATTGTGATTTGATAGTGTGATTTTATTTCAATGTTCCAAACATATTGCTCACCATATGTCTGCTGCAGAGAGACAAGAGAGAGCCATGAGAAAATTCGTTTTGATCCGTCAAGGAAATATAAGTGCTGAAAAAGAAAAATGGTCTCCCTATTTAAAAAGTAGAACAAGTAGTACAAGCTATGAAGGGAAAATACTGGGGTTTTAGCACAGGTACAGCCAACTAGCACAAAAATAATATTGTGATATTGTCAAAATGACACATCGTCCAAAATAATATCCCGATATGCAACTGTATGAAGTGCATTATTGCACCAAAATGGAGGCTTTCTGGCTAGAGGCTGTAGTATTACTTCCAGCTTCATTGTCTTATTAACCTATTTTCTCCTTCTCTGGGATCCAACAGAACAGCTAAACAACAATGACAGCTCAATCAATGAAGGGTATGAAGCAGGGTTGTCACGATAGCAGTATCGCGATACTACGATACCTGATGTTCCATGGCAAAAATGAAAATACAAAGCAGACTTAATACTCTTTGGTCCTTTAAAAAACCTACAGTATGTAAAACAGTTATATAGCTTGGAATAGAAAAGTGATTCTGGGTGACAACATAAGGCTACTTGTTTCCAACATTAGGACTGTTTTCCTCAGGAAATGTAATCCTCTTCATGTTTTGTTGCCTTGCTGCGCGCCGCACAAGCAACCTCCGCACGCTACCGCTGCGTGCAAACGCCGCAGCTCATGAAACATGGAACCAACACTTTACATGTGGCATTTATATTTTTTTTGTTCAGCGTAGTTCCTGTTTATACTGATAATTTTGTTTATGAAATATTAAGTGATTAAAACGAGTCAATCTGTTATCAAATCGGTAACAGAGTGCCTGAAAAATCAGTAACAGTATGATTGCAATTGAATTGGCCACAATGGGAAATCATGGTAGTCAAAAACCAAAGTTGCAGTAGAGTGCAGCAGAACACAGTACAGCAGAGCACAGTAGAGCAGGGTTCCCCCAAAATCTGTCCAAATTTGGTCTTGTTTGGGGGCGGAGCTCATTAGAATAATAGCTAGTGGATAGAATAATATCGAAAGACAGAAGGAGGATATTACATTTTTCTACATCACCATAAAAAGAAGGACATTAATTATGCATTTCTGTAAAGTACAGACCAAGGACCCATGTCATTCTGTTACAGTCAGTCTGTTAACAGGTGCTGATACACTTCACTTACTGTAGTTCAATAACCAAAATTGATATTTTCAAACTCAAGGTGTCATGACATAGCTGAAACCTTCTGGTCGACACGACCAAATTCACATAGAAATGTGAGTTATTGATGTGTCATTTCTCAATGAAAGCAAGTCTAAGAAGTTGTAGATATGTTCTATGTGCCCTATTTTCATGCTTCCCGTTCTTAAGTTTTGTTTTTGCATCATTTACTTTGGGTTTGGTTCACCAGCTTCAAAACAGCAGAAAATACTATATTTTGGGTTATGGAAAATATATTTCACAGCKGTTTAGATGGTACAATGATTCTCTACACTATACTTAATTTTTTTGTCACAAACTAAAATTTTAGCAACCAGGAAATGCCAGAGCACATGGTCACAAAAAACATTGTTATCAAACTTTGCATCTGCACTGTTCCTCAAGTAAATGTGTTTCAGTAAAATATTCTGTGGAAATTGTCAAAACTAGACTTCTGAATATAGGTGTATGGTTTGTTAAACTTTGCAGTCAATGGTTTTGGCTTGGCATTCATTTTAAAGTGGATCTGAGCATCACTCTGTTATAATGGAATTGCCCATAAGAAACAACCCAGCTGACAGTGGATGAGGGAGGGATGGGGGGGTAATGGGTTCATTACATATTGGTACACATTACTGATTGTCCAGGACAAATCAAATGTAATAAATTCAGAATTTCACACAGGATATTAGAATCATATTGAGGACAAGCCAGTCCAACAACCATCCAAAGTCATGAAAATAACAAAGGAATGGCACACGGTAAGCCCAAGCTTACGAAGAAATGATGCCAATCTAGTATGTCCTGTACAGATAAGGATGGGGACAGGGGTGAATGGCTCAGTGCATTTGACTGTGATCTAATATGCCAAGTGATTGGCCCCCTACTTTGCAGACCTGGAATGTGGTTAATGATGTGCTCAAGTTTAACACTGGTCCAGTGTCTGAGAATTCTTCTCTTACAGGTTTAAATTCTCTGACCCCCAAAAAATCTCAAAAGGCTTAATACCATTTGAGGGCGTAGCCAGAAAATTCAGCAATGATCTGTTCACCACCCCCATCTATTATGCTAAGAATACCTACCGCCTGAACGTAACATTTGAGTGAATTTGCCATGCATGTAAACAAGAACTCTCCAATCCACACCATGTGGGTTTGCAGAGATTGCAGGGCTACCACTGTTGCCTTAGTGAAGATAGGAGCAGGTGAAAGGTTGATTCCAGTACTTAAAATCAGCCATTCATCTCACGCTTTTTAACTGCATCACCTCCTATCTCCTGAACATTCCATTCAGAAACCAGACAGACTCACTGTCAAGACTCACAAACCTGTCCGGTTTGTAGAGTAGAGAGGGAGGTAATCATAACTCTGTCAACTCTCACCGTAAATCTGGAACACAAAGAATGTTACCCTCTCTGAAACTTACTGCAGAGATAAAGCTTTATTCTATGCTACAGAGGATTGCTGTAGTATCTCATTCCCCACTGTTTCAGTACAGTATCCATATTGCTTTTGTCCTGACTCAAGATGGGTGTTGTTATGCCTGGATTACCTCCAGCCCCCCCTCCCCTCCAGAGTCCTGCCATCTGTGACATTCAGATAATCCTAATGTCCACTGCTCCATCCTCAAAGGCTGTTTTAGATGACATCGCCTCACAACTCTCACTCAGACAGAGTCATTATCATGGGCACCTGACAAACATGCACCATTTTAGGTCAATCCTCCAGATTGTTGCATTTAGCCTACATTTAACATTTAGCTCCCACACATGATCCAAACCAGATCTTTCACAAGAAGTGGCTATGCCATGTCAGTAGAGGCCTGTGGCTGCACATAGGGACATAAAATAGTTACATTTAGTTGTTGTTCTCACAAAACAACCAAACCATTGTTTGCCTGCTCTGCAGCCCACATAGTAAATATGGTGGACAAAAGGAAAGTCTGTTCATTTTGTCAGGCACAAGACAGCGTTTCATTGATTTTCAAGTGAAACAATGTGCCTTCTCACATAGTCTGGCATTTTAACAACAATAATCACCTGATTAAACCCACCTAATTATATACATTTAACCTAAATCAATGACAAATGCTGGTTTTGTATGGACCATTTGCAGCATTACTATATAAAATGTCTTCATATTAAATAAAAATTGTTATTTAATTATTATACCTGTCAAAAGTTTGGACACCTACTCATTCAAATATTATGGCAGGAACAGATCAAATAAGCAAAGAGAAATGACAGTCCATCATTACTTTAAGACATGAAGGTCAGTCAATCTGGAAAATTTGAACGTTTCTTCAAGTGCAGTCGCAAAAACCATCAAGCGCTATGATGAAACTGGCTCTCATGAGGACCACCACAAGAAAGGAACACCCAGAGTTACCTCTGCTGCAGAGGATTAGTTCATCAGAGTTACCAGCCTCAGAAATTGCAGCCCAAATAAATGCTTCACGGAATTCAAGTAACAGACACATCTAAACGTCATCTGTTCAGAGGAGACTGTGTGAAACAGGCCTTCATGGTCGAATTGCTGCAAAGAAACCACTACCAAAGGACACCAATAATAAGAAGAGACTTGCTTGGGCCAAGAGACATGAGCAACGGACATTAGACTGGTGGAAATCTGTCCTTTGGTCTGATAAGTCTAAATTGTAGATGTTAAGTTCCAACCACTGTCTTTGTGAGACGCCTAGTATGTGATCTGATGATCTCTGCATATGTGGTTCCCACAGAGAAGCATGGAGGAGGTGTGATGGTGCTTTGCTGGTGACACTGTTGGTGATTTATTTAGAATTCAAGGCACACTTAACCAGCATGGCACAGCGATACGCCATCCCATCTGGTTTGTGCTTAGTGGGACTATAATTTATTTTTCAACAAGACAATGACCCAAAACACACCTCCAGGCTGTGTAAGGGCAATTTGACCAAAAAGGAGAGTGATGGAGTGCTGCATCAGATGACCTGGCCTCCACAATCACACGATCTCAACCCAATTGAGATGCTTGGGATGAGTTGGACCGCAGAGTGAAGAAAAGCAGCCAACAAGTGCTCAGCATATGTGGAACTCCTTGAAGACTGCTGGAAAAGCATTCCAGGTGAAATTGGTTGAGAGAATGCCAAGAGTGTGCAAAGCTGTCATCAAGGCAAAGGGAGGCTATTTGAAGAAAATATATCATATATATTTTGATTTGTTTAACACTTTCTTGGTTCCTACATGATTTCATGTGTGTTATTTCATAGTTTTAATGCATTCACTATTATTCTACAATGTAGAAAATAGTAAAAATAAAGCTAAAAACCCTTGAATGAGTAGGTGTGTCCAAACGTCTAACTGGTACTGCATATCTCTATATTACAATTATACAGATGTATGTCATGGACCAGAACATATTACAGTTGCTTATTTCACAGCCCAATAATCACAACTACACCTTCTAAAAAGAAAACAACTTTTCCCCACAATTGAACACCACATCTTGGAATAAATCACAGAACGCTAAAAACAATATTAGCAAACAAAAAAGGTGATTTTAGCATGCTGCGTTGTCGTTGTAGCGAATGACAAACACACCTGCAAACAACCAACCCAGGATGTTTGAAGTAAAGGTCGACCGATTATGATTTTTCAACACCGATACCAATTATTGGAGGACCGAAAAAAGCCGATACCGATTCATCGGACGATTTCTTAAAATGTATTTGTAATAATGACAATTACAACAATACTGAATGAACACTTCTTTTAACTTAATATAATACATCAATAAAATCAATTTAGCCTCAAATAAATAATGAAACATGTTCAATTTGGTTTAAATAATGCAAAAACAAAGTGTTGGAGAAGAAAGTAAAAGTGCAATATGTGCCATGTAAGAAAGCCAGCGTTTAAGTTCCTTGTTCAGAACATGAGAACATATGAAAGCTGGTGGTTCCTTTTAACATGAGACATCAATATTCCAAGGTAAGAGGTTTTAGGTTGTAGTTAATATAGTATTTATAGGACTATTTCTCTCTATACCATTTGTATTCCATATACCTTTGACTATTGGATGTTCTTATAGGCACTTTAGTATTGCCAGTGTAACAGTATAGCTTCCGTCCCTCTCTTCGCTCCTACCTGGGCTCGAACCAGGAACACATCGACAACAGCCACCCTCGAAGCATTGTTACCCATCGCTCCACGAAAGCCCGGCCCTTGCAGAGCAAGGGGAACAACTACTCCAAGTCTCAGAGCGAGTGACGTTTGAAACGCATATGCGAGCACCCGATAGCTAGCTAGCCATTTCACATCGGTTACACCAACCTAATCTCGGGAGTTGATAGGCTTGAAGTCATAAACAGCGCAATGCTTGAAGCACAGTGAAGAGCTGCTGGCAAAACGCGCGAAAGTGCTGTTTGAATGAATACTTACGAGCCTGCTGCTGCCTACCATTGCTCAGTCAGACTGCTCTATCAAATATCAAATCATAGACTTAATTATAACATAACACACAGAAATACGAGCCTTTGGTCATTAATATGGTCGAATCCGGAACTATCATTTGAAAACAAAACATTTATTTATTTCAGTGAAATACGGAACCGTCCTTATTTTATCTAACGGGTGGCATCCCTAAGTCTAAATATTGCTGTTACATTGGACAACCTTCAATGTTATGTCATAATTACGTAAAATTCTGGCAAATTAGTTCGCAAAGAGCCAGGCGCCCAAACTGTTGCATATACCCTGACTCTGCGTGCAATGAACGCAAGAGAAGTGACACAATTTCACCTGGTTAATATTGCCTGCTAACCTGGATTTCTTTTAGCCTAAATTGCAGGTTTAAAAATATATACTTCTGTGTATTGATTTTAAGAAAGGCATTGATGTTTATGGTTAGGTACACGTTGGAGCAACGACAGTCCTTTTTCCACGAATGCGCACCGCATCGATTATATGCAATGCAGGACACGTTAGATAAACTAGTAATATCATCAACCATGTGTAGTTAACTAGTGATTATGATTGATTGATTGTTTTTTATAAGATAAGTTTAATGCTAGCTAGCAACTTACCTTGGCTTCTTACTGCATTCGCGTAACAGGCCACCCTCGAAGCATTGTTGCACTCCGCGTGGAGTGCAATGAGAGGCAGGTGGTTAGAGCGTTGGACTAGTTAACTGTAAGGTTGCAAGATTGAATCCCCGAGCTGACAAGGTTAAAATCTGTCGTTCTGCCCCTGAACAAGGCAGTTAACCCACCGTTCCTAGGCCGTCATTGAAAATAAGAATGTGTTCTTAACTGACTTGCCAAGTTAAATAAAAGGTGTAAAAAATATATATATATAATAAAAATAAAACTTTATTTATTATATATATATTTTTTATATATTTTTTCTTTTTTTCCTGACAAATCGGTGTCCAAAAATCGGCCATTCAGATTAATTGGTAGACCTCTAGTTTGAAGTGCATTTCACTTCAAAGGCTAGAACATGCAACAATATAATATTTAGCTGGAATTGTGCTATTCTAACAATCAAAGCAAAAGAATATGACAGGAGTAATTATGCTGTACAGAAGGCTGTATAGAGAAGTTTTGGCGTTCCAATGTGGCTATCGCTGCAGTTCCAGCACACCAGCATGACCCTTCCAGACATAACACAGACGAACCAGCTGCATGTGCCATGTAATTGAGGCCACAAATGCTGAGCCCAGTAAGTGCTGTCACAACATTTGTGACAAGCTGACTGGGTCAAAAGAAGCACTAACAAGAACCTCAACGATAGCAACTTCTGTAGGTGATAGGCTAACATGCAGACCAGACCGGACATGTCGCGTGCGCGAGCGTCGCAAAATAAATTTAGAAATCCATGTTATTGAATTATTGCACACACACTGCTCGCGCACGCCAACGAGCGTCTGCGACGCCAAGGGCTAAAATAGAACTCGTTCCTATTTCTGACGCAGATCGCGCTGCAAGTCCTGCCTCTCCCATCGCCTCATTGGTTTATAGAAGCAGGTACCCACGTGCCATCTCCTCATTGGTTATACCCACGTGGGTGATTGAAAGACGAACTGTTTTGCCGGTAGTCGTGGTAATACAATGAAATGTTTAGATGCGATCACCATATAAGTTAAACGATGAAAAAGCCTGGAAGGAAGAGAGATGACTAGAAACGATTCGGTTGGCCGTTTTATGTGTGGAGTAATTGTCGGAGTAGAGGTCCTTGTGCATTTCAGGTAAAATAACAACTCAATGTTTATATCCCAGGACGAATTAGCTAGCAACAGCAAGCAAGCTAAATAGGACAAATTAACGTTAGCTAGCAAGCGCAAGCTAACTAGCTGAATTGCCATACATGTTTAATGCTTTTCAACCTGTCCCCAAATTAATGTCATTGGTTGAGAGTTTGTTTTGATAATTTAACCTGCGTGTCTTGATCGCGTTTGGTGTGGGGGGGGGCAAAATAAATGTATGCACGATGGCGCACGCGCGCAACCGGTTTGGGTTCCGTGTAAGGCTTACCCTTTCAGCATAATTCAATAGATTTGTTTTCCACATCTAGAAATAGCCTAGATTCATTTACACATTCAGGCCTAGTCATGTTGAAAGCTAACACTTAGAGATTTTCTGGTACTTTTGTATACTTTTTAACCAGTAGTTCTTAAAGTAGCACTCACGAAAAATTGCATACATATGTGCAGATACAGTATGTGCATCACATCATTGCTCTCTCGCTCTGCAATATGTGCATCTTGCCAACTGTCACTCAAATGGCAAGGTGCTGAAGCTCATTGGTTATAACTCGAATTGGTAGGGGGCCGGCCAACCCCACGTTGGCCGGCCCCCTACCAATTCGAGTTATAACCAATGAGCTTCAGCACCTTGCCATTTGAGTGACAGTTGGCAAGATGCACATATTGCAGAGCGGAAAATGTAGGGAAAATGTAGGCAAAATGGCACAGCACAGCTTCCAGAAAAACAGTCGCTTTCAAACTAGGGATTTCGGGGATAATTGAGGTATTAGCAGTATTTCTGCTAATAGATTATGCATTTATGAACTACACATTGACACATCCAGCCCAAAGCGGGAGGTTTAAATATACTTAGTAGTCACCAAAGTTCGAGAGCATGTCTTTAACATTAAGTTGCTCTTATAACTGAGAAGTTAGAATGTACTACAGTAACATATTAGCAAGGAAATATATTATTAGTTAAATTGTTAAATCTAGGCTGTGTGACATCAGGTCTGTGTTAATACGTCCATAGAAAAGAAGTATACTTTCAGGCCTAGTTAAATCTACATTGGTGTTTTTTGCCTTGAGCGAGTGCAACCAAATACAAAAGTGATGGTGAACACTTCCAGCAAATAATCCATCTGCAAAAGGGTACCTGACTAATGTGACAGAGTCTAAAAGAAATAAGAGGTGACAAGATGCTGCACATGCATTCATGTTACTAACAGGGAAGTACTAGAAAGCTTTCTGTCTTTCAGTTTTAGTGTTGGCAAAGTGTTTAACTGTGACTATTTCCCACCAGGTTGTGGTCATTTCAAAATGTTCTCAATGTAGTGACAGGGGGCACTCCTCTGTCTCAGAAGGATCAACACTATCCTTTATCATTTCATAGGTTTGCAACTATGATGTCCCTCAATGGCTTCCTTTGCAACAGGTGCCGTCCCATGTCTCAACACTGTATACTACCACACTGCCTACTGACAGTCGGTAGGCCTATGCCCTGACAGTTGAAGAAAATTAAAGACTGCATGTTTGTCATCATTCAACCTTTCGCTGCAACCTGGACTTGACAAAGTTGCTAATTATCTACAATGCTAAAGTTGTCCATGATGTGACTCAAACACAACCTTTGGGATGCTGGACACACGTTACACGCCCCCCTCCCATCCTCCCCAAACAAACTCAGTCCTTTCATTTTGGCTAAGTAACCTTCGGTTTTATGTAACCATACCAAACAAAATATATCATACTCATTTCAGTTTCACAGACATACTCTGTTACATCTAGTCTGAGGCCAGGCTGTTCAATAACGTGGTGGACAATTTCAACCTAAAAAAAATATCTACAAGGTTGCATTGGGATAGAAGGCCTAAGCAGAGCCTTCAATTTAGCCAAATAGAAGGCTATATGGCTATGTGTTATGACCCATTTGGAGTCCAAATGTGCATCTTACAGATCTTGGAAGCTATCAAAATAATAGTTGGGCTGTTAGTTGGGCCACTTTCCCTTGTCCTTAAATCAGCTTGAAATGTTGACATACACATCTCTGACCATCTCTTGGTAGGCCTACTGACTTGCATAGACCTAAATAAATATAAAAGTGGTAGACTAGGTGCAAGTTTTACCTGATTTTGTAATTTGGCAAGGTGTGTTTCTTCTTGATGATTCTTTTCAGCTGGTTGACAATGATTGAGGTGAGCTGGGGCAAGGGCCTTCCCTCGAACTGTGACTTCACCTCGAAGTCTATCAGTGGGTCCTCAAGGAACGCGAAGGACCAGTGCGTAAAAGGCATGCGAGTGAACTGCAGCTTCAGTCTTCCAACCACACGCGTCATTTTTACGAACAGGTATGCTGACTTCCCAAAAACAAGGTCTACATCAATTGCTAGATGGAACCCGCCATTATATTCAAGGTCCACCTCGAAATTGAGTTCCTCGGGCATGCCGTCTTCATTTAAACTCACTGGCTTCATAAGTTTGGCCGTTTTAAACACGGGCAAAGAATTACCAAGGGAGATATCCCTGAGACTGAGTCCCTCCAACAGCCGACCAGCTGTCTTGGTTTGTAATAGCTCCTCGAACTCCACCTTGAACTTTTTGGTCAGCCAGTGCCTAACGACGGGAGTGTCGCGGAGTTCTCTGAATAGGAACAAAAAGATAGCATTTAGAAAATTGCACGTCTCCGGTTTGGAGGTGTGGAGGGGCTCACTTTGACAAGGCGGTGACGGTTGTTGTTTAGGGCTACTGCTGGTGGCAGCCGCTTCCTGATGCCTGGGAGTGATGGCCTCTTGCTGTTTGGGTGCAGCGGATGATGTGTTGTCTTGTTGCTGCTGGCCTGATTCTGCATGTTGGTTATTAAAGTAATCCTTCAATGCGGGATCAGGCACTGCTTTGACATATTGGACTGTCCTGGCTATAGGCTCGGGGCTTCTCCGGTAAAGCAGTAAGAACTGTAATACCAATGTAATGAGTGCTCCAGATAATGCGGAAATGACTATCAAGTAAATCATTTCGAGCAGTGTCCCCTCTCCCTGTTTCCGCGTTAAAATGTTTTCATATTCCGACGTTTAACCGTCTTAACAATGCAAGTTCCACCTGGTCGCTCACAAAGCTGCCATATCATCTGCCTCTTCCCTGATCAGCGGCTCGTCAGCAACACTAAAAAAGTACTTCCGGGTCACGGAATTTCGGAAATGTTCAAAATGAAAGTCCCCACATAATAGTAGGAAAGCATCATTAACCTATATGTATTCATGAAGTATGAAAAAAATAATTGTCTAAACATTAACAATGATTAATATGTGTTCATATTTAAGTTGCATGCATTAAATCTGTGTTTTAAAACAATGTTCCAGGATCAAGGTGCCTGGACACTCGATCGTACAACTACAGTGGTACAGATGTAAAAGTGGGGTGTGGAGTACTCAGTAGGGTCTGTATATTATATATATATATATATATATATATATATATATTATTTCCCCCAAAATTGACCAAGCAAAAATAAAAAAACATAAAATAAGTTTTATTTAGTCTCTTTGTGTTTCATAATTAACCTTCAATTCGCAAAAGGCTGAATGTATCTCACTGGAGAAAGCATCCGACAGAGCGAAACAGCGCCCCTCTGTCTATGTATGTGTAGCCATTCTATCTGATGTTGTCTGGTCAAAAAGAGTATGTATGATATTGTTGCCACCGTAGGGTTGTGTGCAAGGGAAGCCGGTAAGCATTTGACCTCCCTTGACAAAAAATATATTTATACACTAATAGCCATTCAGTATTGAGCTAAATTGAATGAACTCAACTGTGAATGGTCCTAGCGCACCAATAAAAAGTGTAAAGGGAAGCCAGGTTGGATTTGGCTTCACACCAATCACTTTACATCAAAAGCCAAATGTCATTAACAGAAAAAAAACTTGAATTGTTGCATGTCGTTGTGTTGTTGTCCTCCAGTGGCGAGCTATCTTGCTAAAATTGGCCCTATCCTAAATTAGCCATTGTTGGAGATAGGGATTTGGACTTGTGGTTTTACTTCATTCTCAGTACTGGCCAATGATTATAACGGTGATTCTGACCCAACCATAAATTTATACATTGTGCCTCTGGGCTGAGAGGACGGAAGTTCAATATGTAGCTAGAAAGCTAATGTTAACTAGCTGGCTAATCATTGCTCATGAAAGGAAGTTAGGCTAGCGAGCAAGCATTTTAGCCAGGTAGCCTAGGACAACAAAAACTAAAAGCGTGTACTGTATGACAGTCATAGATTGTTTCGGCAACATGAAAGAAAGGAGGATGGCATTGGTGTTTCTCTACAAGTAGGGTGAGTCAACATGTTTTTCTACTTATGCACACACACACAAATCAGTACCAATAGACAGCCACATGGTATTTAGCTTACGTTTATTGGACTAAATTGTTTTGGGAATCTTTTAGTTATATTATATTAGACACCTATTAGCATAGGTGATTTGATGATGTTGAAACAGTGCTGGAATAGTGGAAGCAGCTCCTGTTTTCTTTGCGACTTGTGGTAACTTTCCGGTGTTTGTTTAGTAGTCCGAAAATGACGGAAACATTAACTTGATTGACCATGCTGTAAGTCATGTTACATGCAATATGCCTTGTGGACTCCACTAGAAAGATGTTGCGCTCCAGTTTTGTGATGAAACAAAGGTGTGGTTGAATTTATTCTGCCACTGTCTTCTTATTGTCTCGGCCTTAGGCCTATTTATCACAGTGGCAAGGCATATGAACTAACAGGTTATTGAGGAAATAATGCAAATATCACAATACAGGTTGTAATATGGCATTATTTTGCTGGCTTGGCTTCCCCAGGGATTTTACCCACACACTGCTACTGCTGTTCAAACTAATACATATCTCTTGCACAGTGTATTAGAGTGTATTGCATTGGGGGCTATGGAGGGGGCGGAGTGAAATGCCAGCAAGAGGCAGTGCAACACAGTCCCCCTCCAAAATTATTCATATTTGGTTAGTAGAGACCCTTGAGTATTTCCCACCCCAAAATACTCAGTAGGGTCTCTAGAAACCAAATATTATTCTTTTTAAGGGGGACTGTGTTGCACAGCTTGCTGCTGGCTTTTAACATTATGCACTATACAAAGCTGCAAAAATATATCGATTTTGTATCATACGCCTAGCGTTTTTACAGCTGACTTTTATTTTGAAGGCAAAGTTCAAAAACCGGAAGTCTTAATGTGGATATGATCCCGCTGGTGCTGCTGCCGTGACACGAATTATTTCCTGGGATTCAAGCTCCTCATCTGATTGGGCGAACGTTTTACGTAGCTGTGCGTAATGACGGAGTTCACAAAAGTGTACGTTAGGCTACAAAACGCACCGAGCCCAGGGGTGTATTCACAAGAAACCAAACGGAACGAAACGGGGAGATGCATACCTGAATTTCTCCAATAGAAATTCTCGTTTTCGTTGCAAAATGGAACCTTTAGCAACTGTTTTGATTAAAGATTACACCCCAGGAAAACTGAAGCCAAATGATTGGCTCTTTCAAAGTCACCTACCAGTTTTACGCAGTGAATCATGCCTCGTGAAGAATAATGCCAAATACATTAGGGCATATTTCATATTTCCACAAGAACATCTGCTTGCAACAACACTTCTTTAAACAGTAAACAGGCTAGGCTCCAAAATAATTTATGCGTAAAGAACATAATATTGCGCATTGATTCAGGCCTAGACTATAGACTGAAATTAAGTCGTAATAAATCCATAGGCCTAAAAGCAGGTGTTGCATTGCATTTCGAAGAGGACCTGTGTTCGTACCCATACATGACGTACCCATACATGACAGCAGATGGCAGCACCTTTACATTTGAATCTGCAAAATACACTTTAGAAAGAAAGAATCTCTTGCGCAGTGCAAACTCAATGGTGCATTGCAAGTAAGCCATTAAATGATACAATGATGCAATGCAACCTTGTTACATTGTATCACTGCTTTAACAGTCAAGGCAGTGTCAAAGAAAGTATCTGTTTATTATTTCCCATAGCACAATGTGTGTGTTTTTTCCACATAGCGGACACCACCAACATTTATTTCAACATTGTCTACTCTAGACTCTAGTAGAAACTAATGTATCAAGCCTATTGGATCGGCTGCTATATTTCATTCTGGGATGTTTCCTACTGTTCAATGTTCACATTTCAATACTGTAGCTAAAGCTACTGATATACATTGATTCTTGAAGAATATAACTTATAAATGCATCATGATGCATCAAGATTAGGCTCAATCTCCTCTGCACACCAAGTGGCATGGCTGCCTTTGGCTGAAGCATGATTACTGTTTTTAGGCTATTTTCGACAACCATGTAATGAGACCTACAGTACCAGTCAAAAGTTTGGACACACCTACTCACCCAAGGGTTTTTCGTTATTTTTCCTATTTCTTTATTGAAGAATAATAGTGAAGACATCAAAACCTCGAAATAACACATAAGGAATCATATAGTAACCAAAAAAGTGTAAAACAAATCGAAATATATTTGAGATTCTTCAAATAGCCACCCTTTGCCTTGATAACAGCTTTGCACACTCTTGGCATTCTCTCAACAAGCTTCACCTGGAATGCTTTTCCAACAGTCTTGAAGGAGTTCCCACATATGCTGAGCACTTGTTGGCTGCTTTTCCTTCACTCTGCGGTCCAAATCATCCCAAACCATCTCATTTGGGTTGAGGTTGGGTGATTGTGGAGGCCAGGTCATCCCTAGGTCATCTGATGCAGTACTCCATCACTCTCCTTATTTGGTCAAATAGCCCTTACACAGCCTGGAGGTGTGTTGGATCATTGTCCTGTTGAAAAACAAATGATAGTCCAACTATGCGCAAATCAGATGGGATGGGGTATTGCTGCAGAATGCTGTGGTAGCCATGCTGGTTAAGTGTGCCTTGAATTCTAAATAAATCACCATCAGTGTCACCAGCAAAGCACCCCCACACCATCACACCTCTTCCTTCATGCTTCACTGTGGGAACCACACATGCGGACATCATCCGTTCACCTACTCTGCGTCTCACAAAGACACAAAGATTGGAACCAAAAATCTCACATTTTGACTAAGTCCAAAGGACAGATTTGCACCGGTCTAATGTCCATTGCTCGTGTTTCTTGGCCCAAAGAAGTTTCTTCTTCTTTTTGGTGTCCTTTAGGAGTGGTTTCTTTGCAGCAAAATCGACCATGAAGGCCTGATTCACGTAGTCTCCTCTGAACAGTTGATGTTGAGATGTGTCTGTGACTTGAACTCTGAAGCATTTGTTTGGGCTGCAATTTCTGAGGCTGGTAACTCTATTAAACTTATCTTCTGCAGCAAAGGTAAGTCTGGGTGTTCCTTTCCCGTGGCGGTCCTCATTAGAGCCAGTTTCATTATAGCGCTTGATGGTTTTTGCGACTCCACTTGAAGAAACGTTCAAAATTTTGACAGACCTTCATATCTTAAAGTAATGATGGACTGTTGTTTCTCTTTGGTTATTTGAGCTGTTCTTGCCATAATATGGATTTGGGCTTTTACCAAATAGGGCTATCTTCTGTATACCACCCCTACCTGTACGCTGGACTCCACATGTGAATTGATTGCCCCCCATTTATCTTCAGAGTTCGTACTGTTAGGTGACCTAAACTGGGATATGCTTAACACCCCGGCCGTCCTACAATCTAAGCTAGATGCCCTCAATCTCACACAAACTATCAAGGAACCTACCAGATACAACCCTAAATCTGTAAACACGGGCACCCTCAAAGATATCATCCTGACCAACCTGCCCTCTAAATACACCTCTGCTGTCTTTAACCAGGATCCCAGCGATCACAGCCTCATTGCCTGCGTCCGTAATGGGTCCACTGTCAAACGACCACCCTTCACTGTCAAACGCTCCCTAAAACACTTCAGCGAGCAGGCCTTTCTAATCAACCTGGCCCGGGTATCCTGAAAGGATATTGACCTCATCTCGTCAGTAAAGGTTGCCTGGTTATTCTTTAAAAGTGCTTTCTTCACCATCTTAAATAAGCATGTGTAACCGATGTGAAATGGCTAGCTAGTTAGCGGTGGTGCGCGCTAATAGCCTTTCAATCGGTGACGTCACTTGCTCTGTGACCTTGAAGTAGTGGTTCCCCTTGCTCTGCAAGGGCCGCGGCTTTTGTGGAGCGATGGGTAACGATGCTTCGTGGGTGACTGTTGTTGATGTGTGCAGAGGGTCCCTGGTTCGCGCCCGGGTCGGGGCGAGGGGACGGACGTAAAGTTAAACTGTTACACATGCCCCTTTCAAAAAATGTAGAACTAAGAACAGATATAGCCCTTGGTTCACTCCAGACTTGACTGCCCTTGACCAGCACAAAAACATCCTGCGGTGTACTGAATTAGCATCAAATAGTCCCCGCGATATACAACTTTCAGGGAGGTTAGGAACCAATATACACAGTCAGTTAGGAAAGCAAAGGCTAGCTTTTTCAAACAGTAATTTGCATCCTGTAGCACAAATTCCCAAAAGTTTTGGGACACTGTAAAGTCCATGGAGAATAAGAGCACCTCCTCCCAACTGCCCACTGCACTGAGGCAAGGAAACACTGTCACCACCGATAAATCCACAATAATCGAGAATTTCAATAAGCATTTTTCTACGGCTGACCATGCTGGAAGGAAAGGCGGCCAAAGGAAGTGTTGGCTTTGGGGGTGACCAGTGAGATACCTGCTGGAGCGCGTGCTACGGGTGGGTGCTGCTATGGTGACCAGTGAGCTGAGATAAGGCGGGGCTTTACCTACCATAGACCTATAGATGACCTGGAGCCAGTGGGTTTGGCGACGAATATGTAGTGAGGGCCAGCCAATGAGAGCCTACAGATCACAGTGGTGGGTAGTATATGTGGCTTTGGTGACAAAACGGATGACACTGTGATAGACTGCATCCAATTTGCTGAGTCGGGTGTTGGAGGCTATTTTGTAAATTATATCGCCGAAGTCAAGGATCGGTAGGATAGTCAGTTTTATGAGGGTATGTTTGGCAGCATATGTGACGGAGGTTTTGTTAGCGAAATAGGAAGCCAATTCTAGATTTAATTTTGGATTGGAGATGCTTAATGTGAGTCTGGAAGGAGAGTTAACAGTCTAACCAGACACCTAGGTGTTTGTAGTTATCCACATATTCTAAATCAGAACCGTCCAGAGTTGTGATGCTAGTCGGGCAGGAGGGTGCGGGCAGCAAAGTTGAAGAGCATGCACTTAGTTTTACTTGCATTTAAAAGCAGTTGGAGGCCTCGGAAGGAGTGTTCATAAGCTTACCGATCACTGCACCTGTACACAGCCCATCTGTAAATAGCCCACCCAACTACCTCATCCCCATATTGTTATTTATTTTTGCTCTTTTGCACCCCAGTATCTCTACTTGTACATCATCATCTGCACATATATCACTCCAGTGTTAACGCTAAATTGTAATTATTTCGCCACTATGGCCTATTTATTGCCTTACCTCCCTAATCTTACTACATTTGCACACACTGTATATATATTTTTCTATTGTGTTATTGACTGTACATTTGTTTATCCCATGTGTAACTCTGTGTTGTTGTTTTTGTCGCACTGCTTTGCTGTATCTTGGCCAGGTCGCAGTTGTAAAGGTGAAATAAAATAAAAACATAAAAAATAAATACCTTGTCACAACCAAACTGATTGGCTCAAACGCATTAAGGAAAGAAATTCCACAAATTAACTTTTAACAAGGCAAACTTGTTGATTGAAATGCATTCCAGGTGACTACTTCATGAAGCTGGTTGAGCGAATGCCAAGAGTGTGCAAAGCTGTCATCAAGGCAAAGGGTGGCTACTTTGAAAAATATAAAATATATTTTAATTTGTTTAACAGTTTTTTGGTTACTACATGATTCCATATGTGTTATTTCATAGTTTTGATGTCTTCATTATTATTCTACAATGTAGAAAATAGTCTAAATAAAGAAAAAGCCGGAATGAGTAGGTGTGTCAAAATTTTGACTTGTACTGTATACAGTCGTCACCAAAGGTTTTGAGAATGACACCAATATTAATTTTCACAAAGTCTGCTGCCTCAGTTTGTGTGATGGCAATTTGCAATTACTCCAGACTGTTATGAAGAGTGATCAGATGAATTGCAATTAATTGCAAAGTCCCTCTTTGCCATGAAAATGAACTGAATCCCCCAAAAACATTTCCACTGCATTTCAGCCCTGCCACAAAAGGACCAGCTGACATGTCAGGGATTCTCTCGTTAACACAGGTGTGAGTGTTGACGAGACAAGGCTGAGATCACTCTGTCATGCTGATTGAGTTCGAATAACAGACTGGAAGCTTCAAAAGGAGGGTGGTGCTTGGAATCATTGTTCTTCCTCAGCCAACCATGTTACCTGCAACGAAACACGTGCCGTCGTCATTGCTTTGCACAAAAAGGGCTTCACAGGCAAGGATATTGCTGCAGTAAGATTGCACCTAAATCAACCATTTATCGGATCATCAAGACTTCAAGGAGAGCGTTCAATTGTTGTGAAGAAGGCTTCAGGGCGCCAAGAAAGTCCAGCAAGCACCAGGACCGTCTCCTAAAGTTGATTCAGCTGCGGGATCGTGCACCACCAGTACAGAGCTTGCTCAGGAATGGCAGCAGGCTGGTGTGAGTGCATCTGCACGCACAGTGAGGCAAAGACTTTGGAGGATGGCCTGGTGTCAAGAAGGCAGCAAAGAAGCCACTTCTCTCCAGGAAAAACATCAGGGACAGACTGATATTCTGCAAAAGGTACAGGGATTGGACTGCTGAGGACTGGGGTAAAGTCATTTTCTCTGATCCCCTTTCCGATTGTTTGGTGCATCCGGAAAAAAAGCTTGTCCGGAGAAGACAAGGTGAGCGCTACCATCAGTCCTGTGTCATGCCAATAGTAAAGCATCCTGAGACCATTCATGTGTGGGGTTGCTTCTCAGCCAAGGGAGTGGGCTCACTCACAATTTTGCCTAAGAACATAGCCATGAATAAAGAATGGTACCAACACATCCTCCGAGAGCAACTTCTCCCAAACATCCAGGAACAGTTTGGTGGCAAACAATGCCTTTTCCAGCATGATGGAGCACCTTGCCATAAGGCAAAAGTGACAACTAAGTGGCTCGGGGAACAAAACATCGATATTTTGGGTCCATGGCCAGGAAACTCCCCAGACTTTAATCCCATTGAGAACTTGCGGGTGGACAAACAAAAACCCACAAATTCTGACAAACTCCAAGCATTGATTATGCATGAATGGGCTGCCATCAGTCAGGATGTGGCCCAGAAGTTAATTGACAGCATGCCAGGGCAGATTGCAGAGGTCTTGAAAAAGAAGGGTCAACACTGCAAATATTGACTCTTTGCATCAACTTCATGTAATTGTCAATAAAAGCCTTTGACACTTATGAAATGCTTGTAATTATACTTCAGTATTTCATAGTAACATCTGACAAAAAATTCTAAAGACACTGAAGCAGCAAACTTTGTGAAAATTAATATTTGTGTCATTCTCAAAACTTTTGGCCACGACTGTATATAATTCCTTGGCTATGTAGTATACAATCACATCGCCTAGGCTAAGGAAAGTTATTGGGTCATGTAGTAATGGCGGGACTTAAATGGTTAATCTCCAGACAGGTCTGTCGTCCTCCATGACATGTCTTCCATTGTGTACGGGAAGTTGCTCGACATGAGACACTTGTGATCAGAGAAGAGGCATATATGATTGAAGTCTGAACTTTTTCTACTATTGAGCATCATCATCATCATTACATCATCTTAACCTCCCACCCGCTCAGCTCAGTCTCGGGTACTCAGTCGCCGAAGTGGTATCGCCACTCCGCATCAATTTTGTTATCAGACGTTGTCATTTTACTATTAGGTGCAACGGACTTTTCTCTTCTTATGTGTACGTCTATTTGTGTCAAGATGAATAGCTTGAAGGCGTTTAAGGAGCCATTCGGTGAGTCTGCACTTTTATTTAAAATGTTTAAATGATATAGATATGTCGTTTATGGCCCTCTTGTATGTTATCTATAGGCTACTTACTGGTTATGGATGAAGGTCGTCCTTATTAACGCATGTTTGAATACACATCTTCCCACTGGGCGAAAACGGTTTGAATCAATGTTGTTTTCACGTCATTTCAACAACAAACAATTCAACGTGGAAAACTGATTTAATTTGTATAAAGACATAAACGTAGTTTTTCACCCAACATATTACTTTATTAGGCAAGTCAGTTAAGGACAAATTCATATTTACAATGACCGCCTACCGGGGAACTGTGGGTTAAAAAAATATACGTTGAATGACGTCTGTGCCCAGTGGGTTGTGTGCTTTTTGAACAACCTACTAATTTACAAACGGACAGTCTAACTGTAATATTGGAATGTCCTTTTGATTAGTTTTTTTTAAAATGTAGGCTATCAGAACTTTTTTATTGATACATATTTCCACATCTTAGTTGTAAGAATGTATTGACATAACAGAGAACCTGCATTTTATTGGTTCTATTTCAATGACCTCTTCTCACAACTGGCATTTCCCCGAACATAAAAATCCCCTTCCTGTATCGATGACAGTAAGGGACTTGCACCTTATTCTCAGTCAGTGGCGGTTGGTGCAGTTTAAGATGAGGGAGGATGATAAAAATAATTATGAGTATGGCCTTATTTCTATTACAGCATATTGGATGGCTGTCATTCATATTCCATTCAAATCAAATCACATATTTAGCAGATGTTATTGCGGGTGTAGCAAAATGCTTGTGTTCCTAGCCCCAACAGTGCAGTAGTATCTAACAATACAAACAAATCTAAAAGTAAAATAATGGAGTTAAAAAATATATAAATATTAGATTGAGCAATGTTGGAATGGCATTAACTAAAATACAGTAGAATAGAATACAGTATATGCATATGAGATGATTAAAGCAGTATGCAAACATTATTTAAACATTTATTAAAGTGACAAGTGTTCCATTATTAAAGTGGCCAGTGATTCCAAGTCCATGTGTATAGGGCAGCAGCCTCTAAGGTGCAAGGTTGCGTAACTGGGTGGAAGCTGGCTTGTGATAGCTATTTAACAGTCTAATGGCATTGACATAGAGACTGAAAAACAGCTTCTATGTCCCAGCTTTGATGCACCTGTACTGACCTCGCCTTCTGGATGTTAGCGGGGTGAACAGGCCGTGGCTCGGGTGGTTGATTTCCTTGATGATCTTTTTGGCCTTAAGCTTTCCACCTTCTCCACTGCGGCCCTGTCAATATAGATAGGGGCGTGCTCCCTCTGCTGTTTCCTGAAATCCACAATCAGCTCCTTTGTTTTGTTGACATTGAGTGAGAGGTTATTTTCCTAGCGCCACTCTCCCAGGGCCCTCACCTCCTCCCTGTTGGCTGTCTCATCGTTGTTGGTAATCTGTTGTGTTGTCTGCAAACTTGATGATTGAGTTGGAGGCGTGCATGGCCATGCAGTCATAGGTGAACAGGAAGTACAGGAGGGGGCTGACCACGCACACTTGTGGGGCCTGTGTGTTGAGGATCAGCGAAGTGGAGGTGTTGTTTCCTACCTTCACCACCTGGGGGCGGCCCGTCAGGAAGTCCAGGTGCCAGTTGCACAGGGCGGGGTTCAGACCCAGGTTCCCGAGCTATAGTCACAGCATTCTTACATAGGTATTCCTCTTGTCCAGATGGGATAGGGCAGTGTGCAGTCAATGGCGATTGCATCGTCTGTGGATCTATTGGGGCGGTAAGCAAATTGAAATGGGTCTAGGGTTCCAGGTAAGGTAGAGGGGATATATATCCTTAACTAGCCTCTCAAAGCACTTCATGATGACAGAAGTGAGTGCTACAGGGCGATAGTCATTTAGTTCAGTTACCTTTGCTTTCTTGGGTACAGGAACAATGGTGGACATCTTGAAGCAAATGTCCGGAAGCAAGACGTGGGTGGTTTTCCCTTTGTAGTCCGTGATTGTCAATAGACCCTGTCACCCAGCTCAATGTAAGATTGATTGGTTTAGGCTTCTACATGACACTTTAATTTTCTCTGTACCCATCATGAGGTTGCTACTACATAGCCTATGAAGGAAAGTTTACAACAGAGAATTTAGAGGCATCAAGGTGACAGACAGTGACACATTCAATACTGCCTTGCACACTCTTGCCTGCATCTAGCTGATCTAGGGAGTAATCATTAGTCCAACAGTTGCAAATGTGAATTTCTATTGGACAAATTCTGGTATTTTTATCCCAGTTTCGTTCCGTTTAAGAAATGTTTTTGAACAGCTCTCTCCACTGGCTTCCAGTTGAAGCTCGCATCCGCTACAAGACCATGGTGCTTGCCTACGGAGCTGTGAGGGGAACGGCACCTCCGTACCTTCAGGCTCTGATCAGGCCCTACACCCAAACAAGGGCACTGCGTTCATCCACCTCTGGCCTGCTCGCCTCCCTACCTCTGAGGAAGTACAGTTCCCGCTCAGCCCAGTCAAAACTGTTCGCTGCTCTGGCACCCCAATGGTGGAACAAACTCCCTCACGACGCCAGGTCAGCGGAGTCAATCACCACCTTCCGGAGACACCTGAAACCCCACCTCTTTAAGGAATACCTAGGATAGGATAAAGTAATCCTTCTCACCCCCCCCCCCCTTAAAAGAGTTAGATGCACTATTGTAAAGTGGTTGTTCCACTGGATATCATAAGGTGAATGCACCAATTTGTAAGTCGCTCTGGATAAGAGCGTCTGCTAAATGACTTAAATGTAAATGTAAATGTAACAGAGTCGGCGGAATGAATATGCCCCTAATAACAGTCAAACACAGTTCACTGCATTCTATAGCTAAGTGAAAGTAAGACAATATACACCCAAATATAGCTAAGTAGCTCTTTCTCTCTCTTCTCCTTAATTTTGGAAGAAATTAATTTGTTCAAAACTGTTCAACAATTGTCCTTCTCTCTCTTTGAGTCAACTACTCACCACATTTTATGCACTGCAGTGCTAGCTAGCTGTAGCTTATGCTTTCAGTACAAGTTCATAATTGGGTGAACATGTCAGTTCATGTTGCAAGAGCTCTGATAGGTTGGAGGACGTCATCCGGAAGTTGTCATAATTACTGTGTAATTCTATGGAAGGGGGTGAGAACCATGAGCCTCCTAGGTTTTGTATTGAAGTCAATGTACCCAGAGGAGGACGGAAGCTAGCTGCTGTTGAGGCTACTCTAGACCTTCATTGCAAAACAGTGTTTTAATCAATTATTTGGTGACGTGAATATATTTAGTATAGTTTTATCTAAAAAGGCAAACTTTTTTAATGTTTCACTATTTGTATTTTTATGAAATTCACTGAGGAAGATGGTCCTCCGCTTCCTAATCTGAGGAGCCTCCACTGCTCTCGGTGGATGTATAAGATGTGTGGGAGTTGGAAAATATAACATTTTGTCAGTGATAAAAGTGAGTAGGGTAGGCCTAGCCTATGCCAAACTGTACTAACGTGATTAAACATAACAGTTTTATGCTATCTCAAATTTGAGACATTGGACACCCTGATGAATCATACCTAAATGGCAAACTATGCTACTGTGTTTTTTAAATGTCAATGTTGTAAAGAATATAACCCCACATTTTAAATGTTTGGTTTTCACTGTGAATCTATAATGATTTTAAATGGTTAATCAATAATATTTGCAAATGTAAATGGCTGTTTTGGTGTGGGTGTGAAAATGTGAGCTGACCCCTTGAGCTCATGCAAATGAATGACATTTACTCTGTGATCTGTTTGAACAGATACCTGTTGGGTCTTGAGGATGCCTTTTCACTTGAATGAGCAGAACAATAATACCCCACTGCTACACAATGCTCTGGTTCTTTCATAAAAACGTCTGCTTTTTTAATACTGAAACGTTGTCCTCATCAGCATGTCTTGAAGAACAATAGCTCTAATATTGCTTACTATTGCGTTGTCAATTTTAATATAGCAGCCAAGGCCTTTACAGCAGCCGGAGCTTTTACAGCAGCCGAGGGCTTTAGGCCAGCAAAGTACGCCTCATCTCACTCAACAAATCACAGAACTTATTTTTCACGCTGAGCATGGTGGAACTTGAGTTTTCCAGCACAGACACACACACACACACAACCCTCAATCATCCACCGTGCATAGACGAGGCAACGAGGCATTTGTCCATCTTTGTGTTAGATATAGAAACTGCATGGATTGAGTTAGGTATTAGCACGTCAGCACGCCATTCATCTCAAGCCATTTGTGTGCCTTTGTCACTGCCGAGCAAATGCACCGTTACACGATCTGATAAAATGTTTAAAAAACCTTGACTTATCTTAGCAGCAAAGGCATGGGTGGTCAAAAAGGAGAAAATCTAGGTTCATCTCTGTGGAATCATGGCCTCGAGGGATCTAACGTTATTATGATGAGGCTTATATTTCATCTCTTGAACTTTTTCCTGAGCGAGTAGGTACATGTCTCTGCATTCCCTGTGCAGCAGAAACAATACTGAGATGAGCTGGGTTTCTGCTTATAGTTGATGAGTAGGGGATGTGGGGCTGATGTGTCTCAGCATTGCATGCACTAATAAGGAGCAAGGTAGAATGAGTATTCATTACCAAAGGATCTGTACATAACTCTGTGCAACCGCAGGCCTAGAATGAGACTCTATTTCTATGTATGCAACAGCAATTACATGGTTATTACAGTGACACTGCATAAAACATCACTGTAACTGTTCTGCTGTTATTGATCTTACTGAGAGCTTGGCATATGGAGAGGTAACTGGCAGGTCCTCTCTTGTCTCACTGTCATCATAATCATGTAGGAAACAGTTGAGAAAATACTGCAAGATGTACTCTTTTCCCACGTGGCACAGATGTCAATTCAACGTCTATTCCACGTTGATTCAATGTAATTTAATTCAACGTTAATTGAACCAGTGTGTGCCAATTGAGTTGTTTGTAGCCTCCACAGAAATGATCACAGTTTCTGGACTGTGATTTATGACTAGAATATGTGAAAATAATCTTGTTCAATCAAAACTCGTGAGGGTGTTTTAGTAGTTATTTGACATCTTGACAAAATTTACCTTCTTGTTGGTGATATGTTCAATCAATGACATAGACTGACAGGCCCCTGGTGCGAGTGACCTTACAGCTCCATTATAATAACATTTGCTGTGGTAAAATTGGATATGGTGCATCAGTGTGTGTGTTTGTGTGTATATGTTTGCTCACGTCACCAATGTGAGAAAACCCTGAAAATGTTGTCTCTAGTTCGAGGAAGTGAGCCCACCCACGTGTTTTCTTTTGAGATCTTTGCCTGGCACAGTTTCAACTGTGTCACTAACTTAATTAATGTGGCTATAGGAAATGGTCTTTAGTTCACTTGAATGTGTTTACAAACCCAAGGTTCCCATCTAAGCTGAAGTGAGTGTCAGCTTCATGGAATGTAACCTAAGAAAGGCCAGAAAAGTCAGAGCAGCTCTTTATTTGAAGCCCTCAGGTCTCATACAATAGCCTTACAATGATGCAGACTGATAGAAGCCTGAATGACCTTGTAGAGGTACAGGTAAGTGCCAAAATAATGTAAAGATGAGCAAATGAGGAATACAAAGTAAATTGAAAGCAGGTGCTTCCACACAGGTGTTGTTCCTGAGTTAATTAAGCAACTAACATCTAATCATGCTTAGGGTCATGTATAAAAATACTGAGTAGGCCATTATTTTGGCTACCATGGCTATGCCCCCATAGGATGACTATGCCCCCATCCACAGGGCACGAGTGGTCACTGAATGGTTTGATGAGCATGAAAACAATGTAAACCATGGCCGTCTCAGTCACCAGTTCTTAACCTAATTGAACACTGATGAGAGATTCTGGAGCGGCGCCCGACACAGCGTTTTCCACCACCATCAACAAAACACCAAATAATGGAATTTCTCATGGAAGAATGGTGTTGTATCCCTCCAATAGAGTTCCAGACACTTGTAGAATCTATGCCAAGGTGCATTGAAGCTGTTCTGGCTCGTGGTGCCCAACATCCTATTAAGACACTTTATGTTGGCGTTTCCTGTATTTTGTCAGTTAGACTTAGCTGTATGTTTTAGAGCCAAAATTGAGGGCTTTGTACATCTGCAACTCATCCATGTGTGTCCATGTCCACTATATCAGGACCCAGGACAATCAATAATTTCAGATTTAATGTATCCTCTTCATTCTGATATTTGCTTTGTTGAAAAACTGCATTCCATCATTTCCATCAGCCATCATTGTATATAACATCTGCAATATGTTCCTTTATGCATTGTTCTCTTCATGTAATATCCCTGTCTTGTCTCGACAGATAGAATCATCTCTGAACCAGTGGAGGACACAGATACTAGTAGCTTCATGGCAGAAATGGTATGGCCGTCTAATATCATCAGAAACAAACATGTGTTAAGAAATGTACAATCTGAATTTAATTGAATCTAATTTCAAAAGAATAGAACAAAATGAATGCTAACTCTTCAGTCTGAGTAGACCGAGAAAAGCCATCTTTTCAGAAAATAGCCATGTAAAGTAATTTAACCATAGTTGAGTACATTATGCTGGGATTTCTTACGCCCAGGGACTAATATAGAAGCAAGTTGCAACAAGCCACTTTTTGCTATCCAACACGAGTATAATATTTCTCCACAGTTTATATGTGTTTTAATTGCTATCTCTCTGTCCTCAAATATTTCTATCACTGTAAAGATCAGAATCCATCAGTGTCATTTTGTAGCAAAGCTGAACATGTGTGTTTGTGTCTCTTAGTCCTTGAAGTCCAACTATCCAGTCCAAGTCACAGAACCTCAAGGTAGGTGCTCTAAGCTCAGTACATCTGTTCACACAACTGATGTGCCTTTCTGGGGCCACTGATGAGAAAGTACAATATTCATCTATACTGTCGATCTGTCCTTTCCAGATACAGTGACACTGCAGCTGAGGTCCATGCCACCTGGCTACCTCACACCTCTCTCAGACAGAATAAAACAGGTGGGTGATGGGCTCACTTACACTGAGATAAAGTGTAGTTTCTGTGTGTTAGTTTCATATTAATGTGAAAATGTGGTGATGAGCCTTGACAGGATGCTCCTGTAAACTGTAGATTACTAAAGATAACTCCAACCGCTAAGCCAGCATCTGAAAATGTCATGACCTGGCCTGTAATGTTTGAGCCTTTGTAACTGGAACTAGTGGTTGGTGTCAAAACCACAAGACCGTTTTAATGAGTGAGAATAATCGCTTGTTTCCGTATAGGAAAAGGTTTGTGAGTTTGTTTAAAAAGGTTGTGTTATTTTAATGCTATCAATTAGAATACTGTAAGGCAGGTATTCCAAATAAAAATGTGATTTACATGTTTTTTTATATATTTAAAAAAACTCACCCAAATGTATAGCCCTGTTGGAAAATATACATGGGCTGTTTGAAAATGCTATACATTTGGGTGAGTTTTTTTCTCTCGCCTGAGTAGCCTTGTTTCACTGCCAAAAATGTAATTAAACCATCTAGTGTTCAGCGAAATAACAACACAATGTCAAATACAGGTAGCCTAGTCAAATAATTAACATCCAATCACATTAACCATTACTCTCTCGCGGGAATTCAACTAACGGTCATTATGTAGCCAAACGTAGCTGCTGCTCATGTTGGTATCTGTACTGATGGCGCAAAAGCCATGACAGGGAGACATAGTGGAGTGGTAACGTGCGTGCAAGCAGTTGCTCCCGACGCAACTTGGGTACACTGTAGCATCCACCGAGAGGCTCTTGCTGCCAAGGGAATGCCTAACCGCTTGAAAGACGTTTTGGACACTACAGTGAAAATGGTTAACTTTGTTAAAGCAAGGCCCCTGAACTCTCGTGTATTTTCTGCACTATGCAATAATATGGGCTGCGACCATGTAATGCTTTTACAACATACAGAAGTGCGCTGGTTATCAAGGGGCAAAGTATTGACACATTTTTTTAAATTGAGAGACGAGCTTAAAGTTTTCTTTACTGACCATTTTCTCACACGACTGGCCTATCTGGGTGATGTTTTTTCTCGCCTGCATGATCTGAATCTAGGATTATAGGGACTCTCCGCAACTATTCAATGTGCGGGGCAAAATTGTGGCTATGATTAAGAAGTTGGAGCTCTTCTCTGTCTGCATTAACAAGGACAACACAGGTCTTTCCATCATTGTATGATTTCTTGTGTGCAAATGATCTCAAGCTTACGGACAATGTCAAATGTGATATTGTGAAGCACCTGAGTGAGCTATGTGAGAGTGGATTCTCGGCCCTCACTAGCATGTGTGTGTGGAAAATGATTTAAGACTGGGACTCTCTCCAATACAACCCAACATTGCAGAGTTATGTGTATCCTTTCAAGCACACCCTTCTCATTAACCTGTGGTAAGTTAGTCACAATTTTTGATGAACAAATAAGGTTTAATATGTAAGATCATTAAATAAAGAGCTAAATTATTGATTATTATTATTTGTATGATGGCAAAAAACAACATTTGAGAGTGCGCAGACCCTGGTGCTAGAGGGGGTACACAGCTGGAGGTTGAATGTTTGAAGGGGTACAGGACTATAAAAAGTTTGGGAACCACTGCTGTAAGGTATTCTGAATCATATCGGTAGTTAATTCCTCTCTATAATTAGAACTGAATGTAATGTTTTGTTTTACCCAACCTCGTACAGCCAGTGGAAGATGGTGTAGAGTGCATCTGCACAGGCTCCATCTCACCAGGTAATTTTCATTTTATCATGATATATACTATACCCCTGAACAACATTTCCAAGCACATGTTGTAGATAGATTATAGCAACACATCTTTCAAGACAGATGCATTATATTTGCATACAGTACATGTACCAAAATAGTAGACTAATCATTTATGTGCACTGTATATTTCCAAGGCTGTTGGTAATTCCATTCTCCCTTGCCCAAATCCCTACCCCTTAGACTTCCCCAAGGAGCTGCAGTTCTTGAAAAACCAATGTGAGAAGTGCTGCTGCTCAGCTCCACCTCCAAAGATCAGTGACCTAATGGATGACAACGACTTGCTTGACTTACTGCGTCTTAAACTGGACCCAAATCATTGCACTGTCAAGAACTGGAAGAACTTTGCGAGCCGTTGGGGTATGAGCTATGATGAGCTGACTCTGCTGGAGCACCGGACCCAGGGCTCAATGTGCCACAGCCCCACACAAGAGTTCCTGCTGCGCAACAACCACAAGACCGTCACTGAGCTCACCGAACTTTGCCGGGTCTACCAGCGCATTGATGTGCTGCGGCTTCTGCAACGTTGGATGGAGAACGACTGGCCTTCACGCTGGCAAAATGCTCATTAATCACATATCCCCAACCACCCAAATTAGACATTTTACATTATGCTATCCACTTTATTGAATTAGCAATGACAACAGGGACTTGGACCATTTGTTATCAGAAGCCTATTTATTTAACAACCAGTGGTTCCCGGATTTTAGATGATTTGGTGTGCAAAAGACAACTGGATCACATGTTATGACTCCTGCGGAGTTGAGGACTTAATGGGACTGATTGTCGTTTTGTACTTGTTACCAATACTGTAGTTCTGATTATCTCAACCGGCACATTCTTTTCTTTTTCAAAAGGTTCCTCATTCTCTGAATTGTTGTGTGTTCAAGTGTTGGTGTACCCACAAAAATAATGAGGCGGTTAGAACATAAAAAGTAGAGCTGTATTAACCAGCATAGCACGTAAAGAAGGTGAGGTGGGAAAAAGAGAACGAGATTAAAAGGGTGAATTGTTCATCAATTGTAACTTTTTAGAACAGTGACCATAATAAGAATCAATGTAGTATACATCATATGGCAAAGATGACAGTGTTGCGTTTTGGTCTTTATAGTTTCATAAAAATAGGAATAATCTCCAAATAATGTATTGTTTGTATTCATAGTTAATGAGTCTTGATTATTTTGGGATAGTTTGATGAAGCTGAGATTGTGTTTTTCAATTTCACTACAGTTTGAATTCTAATTAGGAATTTGCCCTTACGCTTTATCCTGAATGTGGTTCCAATTCCTCTCCCCAAACCCACTTGAAGCAAATAAAAGCTAGATGTTTTACATATTCTTGCTAATCTTATTAACTTTCCCTCAATAACACGTTTAAAAAATAATCATATCCTCATATCATCATTTACTTTAATCATGTCAATTAAAATACTATTTAAGGGATACTGTGAGATTCTGGCATCAGATGAACTCTTGGAAACCATTTTTATGTCTCTGCGTGCAGTATGAAGGAAGTTAGCGGTAGTTTCGCAAACCAATGCTGACTAGTGTTAGCGCAATGACTGGAAATCTACAGGTACGGAAGCATTGAAAATACAGTGACGAAAAAAAGGTTTACTATAGGAAGTCTTCATTGAAAGTTTGAGCTTTCTGTGTGTGTGATGATTATATCAACTTGGTTCATGTTTATTTGTTTTAATTTCAGTGATGAATATCCAATCAAACAGGAATTCAAACCTGCCATGTAATATAATACTGTTACATATTGTTGTAGTCAATTACAGTATAATTTATAGTCAATCACCAATAAATTATTGAGTCATATAGACATTGCTATAGTAGTTTATTGGAGAAGGAAATAACGAATTAATAGTATAATTACATTTCACTGTTCAACAATTGTTTTAGCTTAAAATGTGAAGATGACAGCTTCCATAAAGATTGTGTCCTTTACAGGTGAAACATGTCTGAATTGTGACAGATACAATACTGAGGCATTTGTAAAAAATAAGTAAACTTCCAAGTGAACAGCATTTGGGAAACATTACCATAATTTAAATACGTTTGAGTACACACAGAGCCAAGCCAACGAGCACATTTTCCTTCATTTTGCTGTCAACTGTTTGAATATAGATGTAGCATATGGATTAACTAAGTTATCAGAGAATCGACAAACAAATAATTACATGTTTCTGTTTTGTTTATACATAAAGACAAACCACATCCTTAAAATGGAATTAACTCATGAACAAATTGATGTATTTACAAAGTAGTTACAATCATGTTGGTTTATCCCAAGTGTAAGGTTCACATGACTGGAAACTATCAGTAATATGCATCGGGCTCTTTGATATTCAGACCAAGCATATTGGAGAGGCTTATTGACATGCTATCGTTTTCCTCTGAGTCCACTACAGGGTATTCCAGGCCTATCCCAGATTCAGGTTTCGTAACTTTGAAAGTCCCTCTTTTTAGCTTAGTGGAACTATCTACGTCTGAGGTGGAGCTGACATCAAGGCTAGGGGTACGGAGCTCACCTTTCACTTCTGGTAAGGAGACATTAGCTGTGGGTGTTTTTGCTTTAAATCTATTCAACCGCTCCATGATGTTAATAAGTCCTGAAGATGATGTCACCTTCGGTCCTTCATTCACTTTAGGCAAACTGACCTCTACGCCAGCTGTTTCAAGGCCTCCTTCAAGCTTTGGCGTGTCCATTGCCTCACCAAGGGCCTCGGCAGCATCTTGGAATTCACTCTCAATCTTGTTGTTCTGTGGCAGTCTGTGAAATGTAAACATTGGCACCTCCACCTGATCACGCTTTGATTCATCCCTACTATGTACTTCCTCATCGTCCATGTCAGAATCTTTACCTTTTGAGCCAGATGAGTTAAAGCTTGGCCACTTGAATGGCCATTTGAATGTACTTTTGTGAGTGTCTCCCTCAACATCTACTTTGAGGTCAGCTTCTGGTACATTTACATCCAAATATGGCATGTCAGCACTGGCCTCAACGCCAGGAGCAGAGAGACTCAGTTCAGGGGTACTAATCTCTCCCTCAATTTTGGGTACTGAAACTTCCACATCAGGTGTATTTACATCTGCACTAGCATTAAATTCTGTGCCCTTTATTCTAGGTCCCGAGAGACCAAACTTTGGCATCTTAAAATGTGGCAGTTTTTCAGAGGGAGCCTCAATGTCAACATCTGGAGCTTTAAACTTGACCTCAGGGCCTTTAATGTCTGGGACACTTACTTTAATTCCTGGGGTAGAGAGACTTAGATCAGGACCATTCAACTCTACCTCAGGGCCAGAGAGGTCCGTTTTTGGTAAACTTAGATTTACATCTGGAGCACTGATATCACTTTTAACATTAGGATCAGATAGCTTGAGGAATGCTAAATCTACCTTTGGGGCTTCAAGCCGACTCTCAACTCTGGGAACTGAAACATTAATGTCAGGTGTCTCAACGTCAAGGTTTTGTCTCTCCAGTTCAGAACCTGAAAGGCCAAATGTGGGGAGCTTAAAATGGGGCAATTTGAATTTGCCTGAAGGGGCATCAATGTCTACATCTGGAGCTTTTAGATCTAGTCCAGGTCCTTTGAGATCAGTTTTGGGTACATTAATTCTAATCTCTGGTACATTCACTTCATCAAGTTTGGGGGCAGAACGGTTGAGGTCTGGTGTTTTCAGCTCTACTACAGTGGCTTGGAGGTCAGCTGTCGGTAAATTGACATCCACATCAGGAACAGAGACATCCAATTTAGGGGCCTTTAGCTCAGCATCAAGGTTTGGTCCTTTAACTCTTTGTCCTGTTAAACTGGATTTGGGGAGTTTGAATTTGGGCAACATGAATGTTCCAGAGGGAGCATCAGGGTCAACTTCTGGGGTGTCAAGATCTACCTCTGGACCTTTGATGTCCGCTTCAGGCAAACTGAGACTCAAATCTGGAGCAGCGATGGTTCCCTCAATCTTTGGAGCAGAAAGGTCCAGGTCTGGTGTTTTCAGCTCTACTACAGTGGCTTGGAGGTCAGCTGTCGGTAAATTGACATCCACATCAGGAACAGAGACATCCAATTTTGGGGCCTTTAGCTCAGCATCAAGGTTTGGTCCTTTAACTCTTTGTCCTGTTAAACTGGATTTGGGGAGTTTGAATTTGGGCAACTTSAAKRTTCCAGATGGGGCATCAAGGTCAACTTCTGGGGCTTTAAGATCTATCGCTCGACCTTTAATGCCAGCTTCAGGTAAATTGGTCCTCAAATCTGGAGCAGCCATAGATCCCTTGATTGTGGGGGCAGAAAGGTCTGGTGTTTTCAGCTCTACTACAGTGGCTTGGAGGTCAGCTGTCGGTAAATTGACATCCACATCAGGAACAGAGACATCCAATTTAGGGGCCTTTAGCTCAGCATCAAGGTTTGGTCCTTTAACTCTTTGTCCTGTTAAACTGGATTTGGGGAGTTTGAATTTGGGCAACATGAATGTTCCAGAGGGAGCATCAGGGTCAACTTCTGGGGTGTCAAGATCTACCTCTGGACCTTTGATGTCCGCTTCAGGCAAACTGAGACTCAAATCTGGAGCAGCGATGGTTCCCTCAATCTTTGGAGCAGAAAGGTCCAGGTCTGGTGTTTTCAGCTCTACTACAGAGGTTAGGAGGTCAGCAGTCGGCAAACTGACATCCACATCAGGAACAGAGACATCCAATTTTGGGGCCTTTAGCTCAGCATCAAGGTTTGGTCCTTTAACACTTCGCCCTGTTAAACTGAATTTTGGGAGTTTGTATTTTGACAACTTGAATGTTCCAGAAGGAGCATCAGGGTCAATTTCAGGCAAACTGATATTGAAATCTGGAACAGCAATCTCTTCCTCAATTGCTGGTGCTGAAAGGTTGAGATCTGTTGTTTTCAAGTTGAGACAGGGCCCTTTCAGATCTGCTTCAGGTGAATTAACATCAACAGCTAATTCTGGGGTCTTAAGATCAGCATCTACATCAAGTTCCGGTCCTTTTACTTTTCTTATTTTTGGCCATTTTAGTTTCGGCAACTTGAATTTTCCAGAGGGAGCATCAAGGTCTAAATCTACATCTGGTCCTTTGAGGTCAGCTTCAGGCAAACTGACATTGATATCTGGAACAGCGATGTTTCCTTCAATTGCTGGTGCTGAGAGGTTGAGATCAGAGCCTTGGAGATCTGCTTCTGGTAAATTCACATCAACCTCCGGAGCTGAGAGGTCCAAATCTGCTTTCTTTAGATCAGCATCAATATCAAGGTTTGGTCCCGTCACCTTATGTCCAGACCAGTTAATTTTGGGCATTTTTAAAGTTGGAAATTGTTTCTTTCCAGTGGGTGCCTCAATGTTGACTGCTGGTGCCTGAAGATCTACATCTGGAACAGCAATGTCTGCTGTAATTGATGGTGTGGAGAGGTTAAGATCAAGGCCTTGGAGATCTGCTCCTGGTAAATTCACATCAACCTTGGGAGCTGATAGGTCCAAATCTGCTCTCTTCAGATCCCCATCAAGCTTTGGTCCCTTCACCTTATGTCCAGTCCAGTTAATTGTGGGCATTTTTAAAGTTGGAAATCTTTGCTTTCCAGAGGGTGTCTTAATGTCTATCTCTGGTGCTTGAAGATCTACATCTGGACCTTTCAAATCAGCTGTGGGCTTCTTTAGGTTGAACCACTTGAACTTTCCAGAATGAGCATCAGTGTCAACATTTACCTCTGGGCCTTCAAGGTCAGCTTTGGGTAAAGTAAGATCTACATCTGGTGCATTTATTTCTCCATCAACGTTTGGAGTGGCGAGATTCAATTCTTCGAGACCCTTAACCTTGGGTCCAGAGAGACCAAACTTTGTTTTTTTTAGAGTAAGCCATTTAAATTTCCCTGAAAGGGGCTCAATGTCCACTTCTGATGCGTTCAGGTCTACTTCAGGGCCTTTGATATTTGCATTTGGAAGATTTGTGTGCAAATCAGGCATGTTAATCCCTGCCTCAACTTCAGGGACAGAGAGACTGAGGTCAGGTGCCTTCAGATCTGCATCAACATCAATGTCTGGAGCTTTTATATTTGGTCCAGAGAGCCTGAAATTGGGCTTTTTGAGTGTTGGGAACTTAAGTTTCCCATTGGGAGGATGAATATCAACAACAGGGGCTTTCACATCTACCTCAGGGCCGCTGAGTTCTGCTTTGGGTAAATTCAATTCTAAATCTGGGTTGCTCATCTCAGCCTCAATCTTTGGGACAGAAAGATCAACGGTTGGTTTCTCCAGATCTGCCTTAACATCCACACCAGGGGAGTTGACTTTGGGCCCATGAAGACCAAATTTGTGTTTATTTAAATGAGGCCATTTGAATTTACTTGAGGGAGCCTCAATGTCGATATCTGGAGCTTGCAGATCTACCTCAGCTTTTGGTATACTCAAGTCTACATCTGATGCGCTTATCTCTCCATCAATGTTTGGAGTGGAGAGATTCATGTCAGGTGCAGACAGGTCAGCATCTATGTCCACTTCATGTCCCTTCATTTTTGGTCCAGATAATCCAAACGTGGGCTTTGTGAGAGTAAGCCATTTGAATTTGCCAGAAGGAGCCTCTATGTCAACATCTGGAGCTTTCAAGACAGCATTTGGCCCATTCAAATCTGGGCGTTTGATTTCCACATCAGGGGCTGAGAGGTTCAGGTCTCGTGTCTCTAGCTCTCCACTGAAACCAGGGCCTTCTAAATCTGCTGATACATTCACATCTCCCTTTGGCGCTTTGGCTTTTACGTGTGGTAGTTTGAAGTGAGGCATTTTGAATTTTGGATGCTTGTACTTCAATCCACTCGTCTTAACCTCAGGTTTCTCCAAGTCAAGTGAAGCATCTGGAGTGCTGAACTCTGGTGTTGATAGACTGACTTTAGGGTGTGTGAGGGTGCCCTCCTGATCTGCTCCTTTCATTACTGGCCCAGATATTCCAATGGTGGGGAACTTTGCACCTCCATCAGGTCCAGGTGTGTCCAATGTAACATTGGGCAATTCCCCATTCAAAGTGGGAACATTGATTTCATTCTTCAACCAGCCTTCTGCATTTAATTGTCCATTGAGGCCATTAACCTCAGTAGATGGTGCCTCAACTGCTCGCTGCATTCTGCTGTAGGTATCTTTGAGCATCTGTAGACAAACAAATAGCAATTAAGTGGTAGACAATGTTGGCAGTCATGTACAAAGTGGAGTTTTTATTCAAAGGTATTGATCCATATTGATCCATAATACATTATTCATATAATTGTTCAGAAATGAAAAAGAACCTTGAGCATAGTGTAATGACTGCTGACATAAATCATGAAGTAAATTTGATTCTGAAACGTACATCCCCGGGACTTTTGAGACCACTGTCCAATGAGCCGAGTCTGACGCTGGCATTCAGATCCGGCTTTGTCACAAAACTCATGTTGTCTTCGTAAGGCTCCATGATCTTAAGTATTTTCATCAGGTCATCTTTATTGAGGTGGTTAAGATGTATGGTGGCAGCAACAATCTCATCGCCTAAAACAGTAGAAAAAATGGAGGGTTGAAAAAATGTCTGTCGTTTTCTTATATGTACAACCAATAACAAAACGTACATATGCTTTACATTTTATAATTAAGAATGTTTTTTGTTGTTGCAAAAATGAACTGATCTGTGACATTTTACCTTCTTTCAAGCCACTCTTATTAGTGACTCTAGGGTCTGTGATTCCAGTGATGACAACTCCTCCTCTGTCTGAATCCTCCAGGACCAAGCTTTCGGAATAACGACTTTGCTGACTTTCCCCATTCTAAGTGGTCAACAGTGAAATACAATTAAATCAAATCAATTGTAGTCACTATCATGAAGTTTAAGCATCAACTGTTTGTAACAGTTAAATTAGCATGTGAGCAGCATTCAAAGACTCTGGTAAGACAAAATATTTGCATGGTTTTAGGATCTGATTTCCAACAAGATAGATATGTTTTCCTAAAAATAAGCTACTTCCTCAATGCTTCTGTTCTTTTAAAGGGAAAATCTGCATTTCAAACACTGTTTTTGTACAAAGTTGAGAGGTGAGGCTGGAGAAATGAGACCACTCTCAAATTCATTGACAGAGCAATAGATGCAAGGACTGACTAACCATGATATAAAAAGTATAGTTTTAACATGTTTTGATGCTAGTGTTGGTTTACAATTCCATTGTTTACTAACAATGGAGCAAAATAAGTGTATATATTTTGGGTTCCGATGGGGTATGACAGTGGAACTAAGCTAATGAAGCTTTTTAAGTTAGATTCTTCATGAATCAATGGGTATAATTAATTTAAAAAATGGATGTACCAATCGCAGATTGCCTCTTTAATGGGAAGCATGAAAGGTTATGAAATGGCAGGAAACTGTATAAATAAAGTATTTCACTCACCATGATTTCTGAAGTATATTTACAGCAGCATATCAAGAAAAATGTTCACTATAACCTGTAAAAACAAAGTAGTGAGGTGCAGTTAATAATGTGGTTTAAGAAGCCGATATAAACAACAATAAAACAATTCATCTTACAGGGTTTTGTATCAAGAATGGTACACCACCCAAAGGACATCCAGACAACTTGAACCAACTGTAAGAAGCATTGGGGTGAACATGGACCAGCATCCCTGTGGAGCGCTTTCGACACCTTGTAAAGTCCATGCCCTGACAAATTGATGCTGTTCTGAGGGCAAGGGGGGTGTAACACAATATTAGGAAGGTGTTCTTAATGTTAATAACGACAATAATACTTAATATCCACGCTAAAGCTTGTCAAAGCTCTCTGCCTTTAATTTACTGCTGCCAGACTGACAGCGACACCCACAAACAGCCTCACGCCTCAGGAATCCAAGGCATGGCCCCGTGCCAGGATGCTCGGGGGAATGTATTGCAAACCAGTTGGTTGAGACACATGCTAGCTTACATGCCATACCTACTATCACAGCCGCACACTGCCACACACACTACTCTCAATTAATATATTCATTCACCTGCATTGTGATACTGAGGGTTTGGGTGGGCAACATGTCAGAAAGAAGAAATGGTGTAAGTGGAATTATGAGTGTCATGATATTGGCATCAAAACAAGACAGTATTACACCACCACAAATGCATTCTGTGAAAATGTGAAACATGAAGCCACATAAGTTTGGTTACAACTTTAACCGGTCTCTCTGTTTCATGAAACGGAAAAAAGTTATTTTTCAATCTCTATTAATATTAGAAGTAAAAGAAGATATAAGGCAGTTGAAGCAAGTCAATAGTTGTGGGTTTATAATTGTGGCTTCATAGGCCAGCAAAAACACAGCACGAATGGCTTGGCTTGGTATGCAACACATTAAATATGTAAAAGGAGTTCTATGAGACAATGATTGAAATGCTGTATACCATTTCATCATGTTATGGTGGCTTCATTCTCATCTGACCACTATGAAGAACGTAACGCAACAGCAACACCTCAGAGATATTAAGTAACAAGGGTACTATAAAAGACACAATACACATGTTTCCGTGACATAGATTAAGCTTGGACTAAAAAGCGTGCTCAACTGGAGAATCTCAATGGAGAATTCTATTCCAGGACTAGGCTTAATGTGTGTCTGGAAAACCAGCCCTATATGTTTGATGAATAGTACCACACTAGCAAAATCCACTTCACCAATAATTGATCAATCTACAGTTCTGGGCAAGGTATGTTGACAAACTATCTTTCAGGGTGACGCCAAGTTCATTAACAATCAGCCAACAACAATAACCCATGTGGCAAAATACATTACTGAAATATGATCCTACATCCACCCACAAATGTCGATATCACACAAATCAAGTCGTAGGGGCACACAAATCAAATTATTTACTACCTTCACCTGCTCATTTACATTTAAGTCAAGGCAATTTCACGAGGGACTATTTAATCTGTTTAGCAAAACATTTAAAATATAAAACTAAAAGAATTTCATAAAATTGCAGAAACTATAAATCCATGACTAGTTTCAACACAGCATGATGAACAACTGTTAGGCCTCTGTACTCTACATACAAGATCACTAAACTGATTAAAGTTCCCATTGTACCATCAGCACGAATGACAATGTTAAATATCACATTCTAATGGCAACAAAAGGCTTTTCAAGCTCATCTTTGTATGCTGGGGCTTCGCTGGGCTCGGATTAGGGCATAGGATGGGAAGGACTCACCTTGTCAACGTCTTAGAGTCCTCCAAAAGCCCAGGCAATGTTGTCTCCTCTGTACCTCAGCTGTTCTGTCAATTTAAGAGGATCTGTCAGTTAAATGCCTTTTCTGTCCACCACCTGAGCTGGAGAACAGGTTAGGCTACACCTAGACCTGCTCCTCAGTGCCACCCCAACCCCCACCCTGAACCCTTTCACAGGAAGAGGGACATGTCATACACCTTTGCGGGGCTGGTGACAACCGAAACTTGCGAAGAGAGTGAGAGGTCATGAATAAGAGAAGTACACACCACTCCTCCTTAACAGGCTGAACCAGGTTTACAAAGAGAAAAGAAACAGAGGCCTACAATAGTTGCAAAACATGCATTTACACTCATCAACAAATTAATGCGCTCACACACACACACACACACACACACACACACACACACACACACACACACACACACACACACACACACACACACACACACACACACACACACACACACACACACACACACACACCTGTCTCTTATACACATCTAGATGTGTATAAGAGACAGCACACACACACACACACACACACACACACACACACACACACACACAGAGCTCTGGAAAAATGAATGGAATCAAAAGATTCTGACCATCAACCATTCATCAGTATTTGCCATCTCCTACTGTATCCAACTGACCTGTGTAATGAAGGGTGAGTGAGGTGTTCTTGTTTTTAAAGGCTTGAACTTTATTGTGATCTCTCAAAAAGTTGATTAATTATCTTTCATTTCATGAAAAGTCTTTGTATTTTTGTTATTTCAACTTTGGGGGTTTGTGTGTCCATACAGTTGGTACATGGCAGGCATCTTACCTCTACCCATCAACCCCTCCACTACATCATCATCATCATACTGTATACTGTAATTTACTTTACTTACTGATTCTACTTCGTCCCAGGTGGGACACAAGGCCATAGACTATGAAATTACAGAGTTATGCCTACTATGTGCACCATACCAAAACCAGGCATAGCATAGTGAGTCATTGCCCTACCCACTCTGTCGATGAATAACATTTTAGAACAGTGCATCACAAGAGTAGGGCTCAGCTCCAGGAAAACAGTTGTTCTCTACAGTGGTAAGTGCTATAAACAATGACTCTGAACTCAAGGTCTAATTTCCTGATTGGGTGTTGGCAAGTGAACATGATATCTCCTACTTGCATTGAAGATATCGAAAGACAGAGTGGTGAACAATTGATACGTGGGTAACATGCAGATCGATTCTTTCCTGAATAGTTTCATTCAGAGACAATCAACATAACATCTGTCAATAATATGATTTATAGTCAGACTGAAAACATTTGCATATCTGAAGGTACTGGATAGGTGAAGCATGGTAACAGCTTCACCAAGCCTTCCAATACCCTATGAAAGTCCCGCCTACTTCCTGGTGCAAGTCCCGTATTGTTTTTGAATGGGGGTCAAGCTTACCATCAAATTCATGAAAATGGGACCATTTAAGATAAACAGTACCAGTCAAACGTTTTCACACACCTACTCATTCAAGGGTTTTTCTTGATTTTTACAATTTTCTACATTGTAGAATAATAGTGAAGACATGAAAACTATGAAATAACACATATGGAATCATGCAGTAACCAAAAAAGTGTAAAACAGATCAAATATTTTTTATATTTGAGATTCTTCAAAGTAGCCACCCTTTGCCTTGATGACAACTTTGCACACTCTTGGCATTCTCTCAACCAGCTTCATGAGGTAGTCACCTGGAATGCATTTCAATTAACACGTGTGTCTTGTTAAAAGTTAATTTGTGGAATTTCTTTCCTTCTTAATGCGTTTGAGCATTAAGTTGAGCATTGAGCATTATGTTGTGACAAGGTAGGGGTGGTATACAGAAGATAGCCCTATTTGGTAAAAGACCAAGTCCATATTATGGAAAAAACAGCTCAAATAAGCTAATAGAACTGACAGGCCATCATTACTTTAAGACATGAAGGTCAGTCTATCCGGAAAATGTCAAGAACTTTCTTCAATGGCAGTTGCAAAAACCATCAAGCTATCAGAACTCAGGATACGACCCAGATGCAGACAGAAAGTAGTCCAGAGTCAGGCAGTGGTCAAAACTGGGAAGATGAGCAAAAAATAATAGAAAAAGAGTACGGGGAAAAACACACTGGTTGACTTGACTAAACATACAAGACAAACAGGCACAGAGAGACAGGAAACACAGGGATAAATACACTGGGGAAAATAAGCGACACCTGGAGGGGGTGGAGACAATCACAGGGACAGGTGAAACAGATCAGGGCGTGACAGAGGAAGATGGGCAACACCTGGAGGGGGGTGGAGACAAGCACAAAGACAGGTGAAACAGATCAGGGAGTTACAGTACCCCCCCCCCCCCCCCTCTAGGGGCGCCACCTGGCGTCCTACCTGTGCGCATACCTGGTTGACCGGGCTGCTGGCGTTGAAACTCAGCGATGAGACCTGGGTCCAGGATGTCTCTAGCGGGGACCCAGCATCTCTTCTCCGGGCCATAACCCTCCCAGTCAACCAAGTACTGGAATCCCCTGCCCCGCGGTTGAACCTTCAGGAGGCGCCTCACCGTGTACGCCGGTTGGCCGTCGATGAGAAGAGGGAGAGGGGTGGGTCTGGAAACAGGAAACATAGGTTTAATCCTAGACACATGAAAGTGGGATGAATACGGAGGGTACGGGGCAACAGAAGACGAAGAGCAGAGGGGCTAATGATCTAGGAGATGGGGAAAGGGCCGATAAAGCTGTGGGAAAGTTTGCGGGACTCCACCCGAAGGGGCAGGTCACGAGTGGACAGGCATACCCTCTGCCCGATACCGGGGAGCCGGGGACCGGTGGGGGTCCGCTTGTCGTCGATACCTGGACATGGTCTTGAGAAGAGCCGATAAACATCTGGGCCGAGGGTATGCCAACCTCTTCCTCTTGCTCCGGGAAGAGCGGGGGCTGATACCCCAGGGAACACTCGAAAGGCAAGAGCCCAGTGGCAGAGCAGGGGAGGGTGTTGCGGGCGTTTTCAACCCACACTAGTTGCTGACTCAAAGTGGTGGGGTTGGCGGTGACAAGGCAGCGAAGTCATCTCCAGGTCTTGATTGGCTTGCTCCGACTGGCTGTTGGACTGCGGGTGGAACCCGGAGGACAGGCTGGCTGACGACCCAGTGAGTGTACAGAACGCCTTGCAGAACAGGGACAAGAACTGAGGGCCCCGGTTGGAGACCATGTCCACCGGCAGTCCATGGATCCGGAAGACGTACTGCACCATGAGCTGGGTCGTCTCTTTGGCAGAGGGTAGTTTTGGGTAAGGAATGAAGTGGGCGGCTTTGGAAAACCGGTCCACTACTGTCAGGATGGTGGTGTTGCCATCAGACGGGGGAAGACCCGTGACGGGATATGTGAGACCAGGAACGGTGAGGGACAAGCAGTGGTTGAAGAAAACCAGCTGGAGCTTGCCAAGGTGTCTTGTTCTGCGCACAGACTGCACAGGCGGCAACGAATGAGGAGACATCCGGGACCATGGTAGGCCACCAAAAGCGTTGTCGCACAAAGGCCAGGGTCCGACGGGAGCCTGGGTGGCAGGCAAGCCTGGAGGACCGAGGAGAAGAGGGAGAAGTTAAACCCGGGTGAAAAGCAGGGCCCACCTCGCTTGCCTGGAATTGAGACACTTGGCGGTGTGGAGATATTCCAGGTTCTTGTGGTCCGTCCACACAATGAACGGATGTTCCGCCGCCTCATACCAGTGTCTCCACTCCTCCAACACCATCTTCACTACGAGAAGCTCACAATTCCACACATCGTAGTTCCTCTCCATGGCGTTGAGGCGATGGGAGAAGAAGGAAGGCGCAGGGATGTAACTTGAGGTCTAGGGCAGAATGCTGGAACAGGACAGCCCCCACTCTGACATCCGAAGCATCGGCCTCCACCACGAGCTGAAAGGATGGGTCAGATGAACCAATATGGAAGCAGTGGTGAAGAGGTGCTTGAGGTCCCGGAACGCCCAGTCAGCAGCTGGGGACCATGTGAACGGAACCTTGGGAGAGGTGAGTGCAGACAGGTGGGAAGCCAGGGTGCTGTAACCCCGGATAAAGCGGCGATAGAAGTTGGCAAATCCCAGGAAATGTTGCAGGTGCACTCTGGATGTAGACTGGGGCCAATCCACCACCGTTCTCACCTTCCCGGGATCCATCTGTACATTCCCTGCAGCGATGATGTAACCAAGGAAGAGGATGGTGTAGCGATGGAATTTGCATTTGTCCACTTTCACAAAAAGCTGGTTCCCCAGGGGGCGCTGGAGGACCTGTTGGAAGTGGAGCAGGTGTTCTTGGGCTGAATGGGAGAAAATGAGGATATCATCAAGGTAGATGAAACAAATGGGTCAACAATTCGCGGAGAACGTCATTAACCAGGGCCTGCAACACAGCAGGGCGTTGGTAAGTCCAAATGGCATGACCAGGTATTGGTAGTGGCCACTGACCGTGTGGAAGGCAGTCTTCCACTCGTCCCCTTCCCGTATCCGCACCAGATGGTAGGCGTTCCGCAGGTCCAACTTGGAGAAAATGATGGCCCCCTGGAGCGGCTCGAAGGCCGAGGCGATGAGTGGTAGCGGGTAGCGGTTCTTCACCATGATGTCATTGAGGCCCCGGTTGATGCACGGCGGGGGAGGCAGAAGGACAGATAACACCCTGCAGCTAGGGAGTCCTCGATGTAGGTCCCCATAGCCTTGGTCACTGGACCCGACAGAGAGGACAGTCGTCCCCAGGGTGGTGTGGTGCCTGAGAGATGGTCAATCCCGCAGTCATATTGTCGGTGCGGAGGAAGTGGAGTGGCCCGGGCCTTACTGAAAACCTCCCGGAGGTCCTGGTACTCCACGGGAATGGTGGAGAGGTCCCGGGTTAGGCTGTGCTGACTTCAGACAATGGGCGTGGCAGAACAAGCTCCAGCCCAAAATGACACCAGCCATCCAGTCTATGATGGGATTGTGTCGCTGGAGCCAAAAGAATCCAAATACCACAGGAACCTGAAGAGACTTAATCAGCATAAATTGGATTGCCTCGCTGTGGTTCCCTGACACTCGTAGGTTGATGGAAGTGGTATTGTGAATAACCCGGCCTATAGAGCTCCCATCCAGCCCTCTAACGTCCATGGGAAAGGAGAGGGGCTGAGTGGGGATGCTCAGCTTGGATGCCAGGGTAGCGTCCAAAAATCTCTCATCAGCCCCAGAGTCAATGAGTACCCAGAGAGAGATTTCGACTGGTTCCCCCAAAGCAGGATGGCATGGATGGCATGGAAAGGGCTGCGAGTAAGGGGAGAGGAAAAGCTATCTGTATGACCCACCAGAGTATTTTTAATGGGCAGGCACAGTTGAAGTCGGAAGTTTCCATACACATTAGCCAAATACATTTAAACTCAGTTTTTCACAATTCCTGACATTTCATCCTATTAAAAAATTCCCTGTCTTAGGTCAGTTAGGATCACCACTTTATTTTAAGAATGTGAAATGTCAGAATAATAGTAGAGAGAATTATTTATTTAAGCTTTTATTTCTTTCATCACATTCCCAGTGGGTCAGAAGTTTACATACACTCAATTAGTATTTGGTAGCATTGCCTTTAACTTGGGTCAAACGTTTCGGGTAGCCTTCCACAAGCTTCCCACAATAAGTTGGGTACATTTTGGCCCATTCCTCCTGACAGAGCTGGTGTAACTGAGTCAGGTTTGTAGGCCTCCTTGCTCGCAMACGCTTTTTCAGTTCTGCCCACAGATTTTCTATAGGATTGAGGTCAGGGCTTTGTGATGGTCACGCCAATACCTTGACTTTGTTGTCCTGAGATATTGTTTCAATATATCCACATAATTTTCCTTCCGCATAATGCCATCTATTTTGTGAAGTGCACCAGTCCCTCCTGCAGCAATGCACCCCCACAACATGATGCTGCCACCCCCGTGCTTCACGGTTGGGATGGTGTTTTTCGGATTGCAAGACCCCCCCTTTTTCCTCCAAACATAACGATGGTCATTATGGCCAAACAGTTCTATTTTTGTTTCATCAGATCAAGGGACATTTCTCCAAAAAGTATGATCTTTGTCCCCATGTGCAGTTGCAAACCGTAGTCTGGCTTTTTTATGGCGGTTTTGGAGCAGTGGCTTCTTCCTTGCTGAGCGGCCTTTCAGGTTATGTCGATATAGGACTCGTTTTACTGTGGATATAGATACTTTTGTACCCGTTTCCTCCAGCATCTTCACAAGGTCCTTTGCTGTTGTTCTGGGATTGATTTGCACATTTTGCACCAAAGTACGTTCACCTCTAGGAGACAGAACGCGTCTCCTTCCTAAGCGGAATGACGGCTGCGTGGTCCCATGGTGTTTATACTTGCGTACTATTGTTTGTACAGATGAACGTGGTACCTCCAGGCATTTGGAAATTGCTCCCAAGGATGAACCAATATTTTTTCTGAGGTCTTGGCTGATTTCTTTTGATTTTCCCATGATGTCAAGCAAAGAGGCACTGAGTTTGAAGGTAGGTCTTGAAATACATCCACAGGTACACCTCCAATTGACTCAAATTATGTCAATTAGCCTATCAGAAGCTTCTAAAGCCATGACATAATTTTCTGGAATTTTCAAAGCTGTTTAAAGGGACAGTCAACTTAGTGTATCTAACCTTCTGACCCACTGGAATTGTGATACAGTGAATTATAAGTGAAATAATCTGTCTGCAAACAATTGTTGGAAAAATTACTTGTGTCATGCACAAAGTAGATGTCCTAACTGACTTGCCAAAACTATAGTCTGTTAACAAGAAATTTGTGGAGTGGTTGAAAAACGAGTTTTATTGACTCCAACCTAAGTGTATATAAACTTATGTCTTCAACTGTAGCTACGAAATGTCCCGTAGCTCCACAATATAGACAGCCCTGGGTGTGGAGTTGGCGTAAGTGCTCAGTCGGAGTCAATCTAGCCCTACCCAGGTGCATGGACTCCGAAGGAGGCAAGTCGACAGCCCTCAGTGATTCCCGAGAGAACTCGGGTGACGTCGGGGTCACTCGGACATGTTGACTTCAGGATTCTTCGGAGGCGAGGTGGGAATCGATGTCGAACGAGGGCGACAGGGCACAAATTCCCTCTCCCTCTTACGTTCTTGAAGCCGCCCATTGATCCGGATGGTCACGGCTATGAGGGAGTCAAGGTACATGGGCAGCTCCCAGGGTGAGAGCTCATCTTTGATGACCTCCGATAATCTGTGAAGGAACATGTCGAACAATGCTTCTGGGTTCCAGGCAGTCTCAGTCACCAATGTGCAAAAATACACTGTGTAGTCTGCCACACTACGGGAGTCTTGACATAGCTGGAGCAGCTGACGAGCAGCCTCTCTTCCAGACAACGGAGAATCAAACACCTTCCAAACTTCCGCCACAAACTCCTCCAGACTGAGGTAGACGGAGGACTGTTGCTCCCACACAGCCGTGGCCCAGGCGAGTGCCCTCCCGGACATCAGCGTTATGTAGTACACTATCCTCGAGCGGCCCGTGGGGAACGAAGAAGGCTTCAGCTCGAAAATGAGGGCGCAATGGGAGAGAAAAGCCTGGCAGGTTCCAGAATATCCAGCGTAGCGCTCCGGGGGAGGTAAGCGGGGTTCTCGGGTGTCGTGGCAATTTCCTGTATTACCAAATGAGGAGAGTTACAAACCACACACCAGTCAGAGTTATACTTAAACTTCATCTTTAATAATATGAGCTTTACAATAGCCCTTTGACTCTCAGATCAATTCAGTGTCTATAATGAATTCTGAGAGTCCCTACAGTAGAATACAAAGATCTTTTATAGCCAAGATACACCCCTCTCAACTTACATGACGAACCACAGATCTTAGGAACTCTTCACAAAGGGCCTTTTACTTGAGAGAGGAGTATCCCATAGCCAGATAGCATTCGCTATAAATTATCGTTCAGTTTGGTCTCTAAGACGAGGTTCTAATCTCGTTCCTGGTACTTCATAGTACCAAAACATTACCTCATCCCAGGCATAGCTCAATTGTCAACTCTATATACGCCCATCTCAAGTAAACCCCCTCTTCTTCCCACTCCTGGACAAGCTCACTGAGGGGACTGACTTGCGCACAGACATTGTGGAGCCAATTTATTGGTTCCCCCTTATTCACACCATCCCTTCACATGGTTTAACAGATACATTCACATATGAAGACAATGTTCCATCCTGTTCTCTTCCCTTTCTGATATTCTGCATAGCACCAGAGTCATGTAAAAGACAAGCCTGACCTCTCCCCTCTCTGGGCCCCAAATGACTGAGGCCCAGCTAAGAAAAAAGTGCAACTGCCAACGCTATAGCCCAAAAGGATACATTCTAATGACAAGTATCTCACATAAGCATATTATATAAATAAAGCATCTTATTTATCTATGTTACCCAACTAATTCTGATTCATCCGCAACACGGGACACTGGGGTAGGCTGGGAGATTACGAATGTGACCCGCTGCACAGTGGGGAATCCGCAGAATTGCTCCAGCAATGTATTGAACGCCTGGTTATGGCGTTCTGCCAGGGTATGGAGTCCCTCCATAAGACATTGCAGTAACTCCTCGTGTCTTCCAATGGGGCCTCCTTGCAGGGAGACAGCATTGTGGAGCTGGTCTGAGTCTGCTGGGTCAGCCATGGCCAGTTCATACTATCAGAACTCAGGATAAGAGCATTGAGCATTATGTTGTAACAAGGTAGGTGTGGTATACAGAAGATAGCCCTATTTGGTAAAAAAACAAGTCCATATTATGGAAAAAACTGCTCAAATAAGCAAAGATAAATGACAGTCCATCATTACTTTACTTTAAAACATAAAGGTCAGTCTATCCGGAAAATGTCAAGAACTTTGAAAGTTTCTTCAAGTGCAGTTGCAAAAACCATCAAGTTATCAGAACTCAGGATAAGACCCAGATGCAGACAGCTAGAGTCACAGATGTTTATTGACCCAAACAGGGGGCAGGCAAAATACAAGTCAAAGGCAGGCAGAGGTCTGTAATCCAGGGCAGAGTCAATAAGGTACAGAACAGCAGGCAGGCTCGGGATCAGGGCAAGCAGAATGGTCAGAGCCGGGGAAACTGGGAAACAGAACTTGAGAAAGCAGGGAGACGGGAAAATATGCTAGTAAGACCTAACAAGACAAGACGAACTGGCAACAGACAAACAGAGAACACAGGTATAAATACACTGGGGATAATGAGGAAAATGGGTGACAGCTGGACAAGCACAAAGACAGGTGAAACAGATCAGGGTGTGACACAAGCGCTATGATGAAACTGGCTCTCATGGGAACCACCACAGGAAAGGAAGACCCAGAGTTACCTCTGCTGCAGAGGATAAGTTCAATAGAGTTACCAGCCTCAGAAATTGCAGCCTAAATAAATGCTTCACAGAATTCAAGTAACAGACACATCTCAACATCAACTGTTCAGAGGAGACTGTGTGAATCTGGCCTTCATGGTCGAATTGCTGCAAAGAAACCACTACTAAAGGACACCAATAATAAGAAGAGACCTGCTTTGGCCAAGAAATACAAGCAATGGACATTAGACCGGTGGAAATCTATCCTTGTTCTGATGAGTCCACATTTTTTATTTTTGGTTCCAACAGCCGTTTCTTTGTGAGACGCAGAGTAGGTGAACGGATGATCTCCGCATGTGTGGTTCCCACCGTGAAGCATAGAGGAGGAGGTGTGATGGTGTGGGGGTGCTTTGCTGGTGACATTGTCAGTGATTTATTCAGAATTCAAGGCACACTTAACCAGCATGACTATAATACACCATACAGTAAGGCTGGCTACTCTACTATAATACATGTTGAGTACACCATACAGTAAGGCTGGCTACTCTACTGTAATACACCATACAGTAAGGCTGGCTACTCTACTATAATACACCATACAGTAAGGCTGGCTNAGTAAGGCTGGCTACTCTACTATAATACACCATACAGTAAGGCTGGCTACTCTACTATAATACACCATACAGTAAGGCTGGCTACTCTACTATAAGCTTGAAGCCCATTCAAAAATAGTACGGGACTTGCACCAGGAAGTAGGCTGGACTTTTATAGGGTATCGGCACAGAGAAACTGCTATATTGCTTACACCAATCCTGTTCTCAAATCTGCTAACACCAAATTGCATCGCCAGTAGGACTCTTGAAAAAAGCATATCGTATGCAGTAACTGAATTATAATCAATCTATAACCCTTGCTATGTAATACTTCTGAAGATACAGTAGATATCTGGCTTTGGCTTTACACAGGAGGTGATGGATGTGAAATGACCATGTAGGTAGGGGAATAAACAGTGAAGAGCTGGTTTTACACAAGTAGAACGGATTAGATGAGTTACATCTGCACAAGGTCGCAGATGTAATTGCAGGGTACAGTGAGGAAGGAAATCCAGGTGACAGGAGGGGGACAGGGGGAGCAGGTAGCTGATGGTGTGGAGGTAGAAGCTATTGGCCAGTCTGACTGTTTTTGCCATGATGCTCCTATACTGCCTGCGTCTGAGTGATGGAAGAGGGAGAACAAGCCGTGGCTCAAGTGGCTGAGGACCTTGATGATATTCTTGGGCGTCCTGCGACACCTGGTGTTGTAGGTGTCCCGCATGGCAGACAGCGTGCACCCAATTGTGCGTTTGGCTGAGCATACCACCGTCTGTAGAGCCTTGCCGTCAGCCGCGGTGTAGTTGCCGTACCAGGCTGTGATACAGCCCAACAGTATGCTCTCAATGGTGCTCCTGTAGAATACTGAGGGCCCTCGGGAACAGCCTACATTTTTTCAGCCTCCTGAGGGTAAAGAGTTGCTGTCGTGCCTTCTTCACCATGGTGTCTGTGTGGTTTGACCATTTCAGCTCCTCTGAGATGTGTACGCGGAGGAACATGACGTTTTTGACGGTCTCCACGGCGGCCCTGTTGAGGATGAGGGCGTGCCCAGCCTGGTTCCTCCTGAAATTCATAATCAGCTCCTTTGTTTTGCTGACGTTGAGGGAGAGGTTGTTTATCTGGCACCACTCCATCAAAGTGCCTACCTCCTTTCTGTAGGCCGTCTCGTCGTTGTTGGTAATCAGGCCTACGACTGTCGTGTCATCAGCAAACTTGATAATGGAGTTGGAACTGTGTGAGGCCATGTAGTCATGGATATACAGGGAGCACAGGAGGGGACTGAGGACGCACCTTTGTGGGGCCCCGTGTTGAGGATCAGTGTGGAGGAGGTAATGTTTCCTACCTTCACCACCTGGGGGACGACCCGTCAGGAAGACAAAGGCATGCACTGCAAGGAAAATACCAGATGTTCTCATAATGAATGAAAATTGCACAGGGAGGTTGTGAATTTGTTCCGACATGTCTGCAACCAAGTCAAATGGTTTCGCCTGAAGGTAGGATTCTGGAATCAGAAGAGAAAAAAAGGATGGCTTCTTGATTCATGTTTCACTTACTGTCTCAGCTTCAGGTCTAAACATGTAGTACTCTCCTAGCTAGACTTCTCTTTAATGAAAGTCTCTGAAATGTCAGGTGAGGAGTTCTCTAAAACAAAGAAACCCTCCCCCTCTGTTTGCACAGGCCCGAGCACCACACTGCGCACATAATTGAATCGCTTGTGCCTCAAATATAGTAAACTACAACACTGAGTCAGAAAAAGCAGCCATGTTGAAAATGTTACAAGTCTTTGTGTCATACCACTAACCTTCTTCGACAACAACATTCTTCACATACTTTGTCTCCTTTAAGTTCAAAGATATTCTTCATTTAACAATCCATGACAGCAAGACCCTCCAGCAGGTGATGAAGAGGGCCCAGTACATCACTGGGACCGTGCTCCTACCCATTCAGGACATCTACTTGAAACGGTGCCTGAGGAAGGCACACAGCATCATCAAGGACCCCATTTTTTTTACTCTTTATTTTTATTTGTTATTCACTGTTCTACTATTTCTATTTTTATCTCATCGTTAACTCGGCATTGTTTGAAAAGGAACCGTAAGTAAGTATTTCACTGTTAGTCTACACTTGTTGTCTACGAAGCATGTGACAAATACAATTTGATTTGATACACCCCAGCCATGAGCTGTTCTCTCCTTTACCGTCGGGCAGACTGTATCGGAACATGAGGTCTAATACCAACAGGCTCAGAGACAGTGTCTATCTACAAGCCATCAGACTACTGAACTGGACTGACCACCTGCTCTGATTCTCTGCACCTAAGCACACACATATACACTACTGCTCAAAAGTTTGGGGTCACACAGAAATGTCCTTGTTTTTGAAAGAAAATAAAAGTTCAAAATTGATAGGAAAATGTATATCAAATTGATCAGAAATACAGTGTAGACATTGTTAATGTTGTAAATGACTATTGTAGCTGGAAACGGCAGATTTTTTATGGAATATCTACATAGGCGTACAGAGGCCCATTATCAGCAACCATCACTCCTGTGTTCCAACGGCCCGTTGTGTTAGCTAATCCAAGCTTATGATTTTAAAAGGCTAATTGATCATTAGAAAACCCTTTTGCAATTATGTTAGCACAGCTGAAAACTGTTTTGCTAATTAAAGAAGCAATAAAACTGGCCTTCTTTAAACTAGCTGAGTATCTGGGGCATCAGCATTTGTGGGTTCGATTACAGGCTCAAAATGACCAGAAACAAAGACCTTTCTTCTGAAACTCGTCAGTCTATTCTATTTCTATTCTTGTGCTATTCCATGCGAGAAATTGCCAAGAAACTGAAGATCTTGTACAACGCTGTGTACTACTCCCTTCACAGAACAGCGCAAACTGTCTCTAACCAGAATAGAAAGAGGAGTGGGAGGCCCTGGTGCACAAGTGAGCAAGAGGACAAGTACATTAGTGTCTAGTTTGAGAAACAGACACCTCACAAGTAATCAACTGGCAGCTTCACTAAATAGTACCCGCAAAACACCAGTCTCAACGTCAACAGTGAAGAGGCGACTCCGGGATGCTGGCAAAGTTGCAAAGAAAAAGCCATATCTCAGACTGGCCAATAAAAAGAAAAGATTAAGATGGGCAAAAGAACACAGACACTGGACAGAGGAACTCTGCCTAGAAGGCCAGCATCCCGGAGTCGCCTCTTCACTGTTGACGTTNTAAGATGGGCAAAAGAACACAGACACTGGACAGAGGAACTCTGCCTAGAAGGCCAGCATCCCGGAGTCGCCTCTTCACTGTTGACGTTGAGACTGGTGTTTTGCGGGTACTATTTAATGATGCTGCCAGTTGAGGACTTGTGAAAGAAAATGTGCTTTAAAAAAAAGAAAAAAAGGACATTTCAAAGTGACCCCAAACTTTTGAACGGTAGTGTACATTCATGTTACACACATCACAACTGCTGCTACCAGACTCATACTGCTCAATTAATACACTGCCCCCATCCCCAATAGACATGTAAATATTAAGACTATAAATTGTGCCTTCCTGTATTATACTTGCTAAAATGTTTATTCTATCCTACTGTGCCGTGTACTTTATGTTCGTATTCTTATCTTGTATTATTTATTATTGCTGTTACATTATCGAGAAGGAACCTGTAAGTAAGCACTTCACTGGACAATGTATACCATGCGTATCCAGTACATACTGCTAATACAACTTGAAAACTAATGCTGCTCGAGCCAAGTCTTGCAAGTCCTTCGTAAGTCCTTCTATGCAGCTCGTCATTGTGGAATGTCGAGGGGAGGGGGTCTTTTTTTCTTGCCGATGTGACTGGCTCTGATAGGTGAATAGTTAGATGCTGTCAATCCGGATATTGGGACTATACGTTATCTTGTAAGTGGTACCTATTGTAAGGGAAAGAATTCTGAGAATGCGACAGGCTGCTTTTTCTAGCCTACCTGCTCCATTTGTAATGACACTGATGTCCAATCCACACAACATTGTATCAAGGGTTACACACCTTCAATTTGGAATCAAGGGCAATCATCTGTAATGAGTTTAGCATAATGGTCATATGCTGTTATGACAAGAGGTGGAAAAGTGACATGTTCTTTAAAATCTGGGTTGAGCAGGCAGAGTGAAGTAGAGACTAAACACAAAGGGGAAGTTTCAAACATTTTATGGCATGGTTCTGTCCATAACTTTGCAATCAAGTCTCAACACATTCTATTTACATATTATGCTTGATTTAGCTCTTACGTATAATCAATAAGTTACTTTAAAAACCATGCAAAGATTTAAACAAAAACATACCCTAATGAATAAAATTTAAAAAGCACAGGAAGCTGTGGAGCACAGGAAGCAGGCCTCCATTTTCTATAACCATTCATGTCACAACCTTCAGTAGTAATGTGCTCTCACCTAATGCTTGCTATATAGATGGGTTGGTTGTCTAGCAACAAAACTGACGCGTGCGCAACTATGAAGCAAAACCGACGGGGTTGGCTTACATTGTTGACAACATGTAAACTACAGTATATTTAGTCTCCAATGTATATTGAAAACATAAATAAAGTTGAACAATGAGCACTTGTCTCAAAAACATTATAACAGTTAGCCATATTAACATAGACATAACATCAGTAAAGAAAAAAATCAAAACAAGACATGGTATCAAGAACAAAATAAAACTAACTGAAACAATCCACTTCCGATTCCCCACATGGCAGTTTGTCATTGTTATCTAGCCATCCAGAAAAACAACACACGGCGTTCTGCCCCATTGAAGGGGGTGCATCATTTTCGTGGCATTCATAGCTAACCCGTCTATGCTTTCTGCCAACAGGGATCCACCATGCCTCCGGACTGCCTCTCCTCTTGTGGGCGGCCGCCTAGAACTTCTTCTTGTTTGATGAGGTTCAAAGGCGGTTGGCATCCAATTAATGTTGCATTACAGCCACCGACTAGACTGGAGTATAACTCCCTTATACTTTGCTTGGAAAAAGGGAGAAAAAAAATCAACAACTACCCTACCATCTAACCCTACACTCATTAACAATCCACCACCTTACTCCACTATTTAAACCTATCTAGTCCTACCTCAGGCCAACAGCCTGAAAGGACGGGACACCACCACTAAACATACCCTGTACCTCTTCTGACATCCAATCTCATACAGCCAAATACTTCTCTGCAGCTGCCACCACAACCTCTATTTTCTGTGACTTACATGGCCAAAAGGATGTGGACACCCCTTCAAATTAGGGGATTCGGCTATTTCAGCTACACCAGTTGCTGACAAGTGTATAAAATTGAGCACACAGCCATGCAATCTCCATAGACAAACATTGGCAGTAGAATGGCCTTACTGAAGAGCTCAGTGGCTTTCAACGTGGCACCGTCATAGGAACAACGGCTCATCCGCAAAGTAGTAGGCCACATAAGCTCACAGAATGGGACAGCCTAGTGTTAAAGTGTGTAGCGCGTAAAAATCTTCTGTCTTCGGTTGCAACACCCACTACCGAGTTCCAAACTGCATTTGCAAGTAACGTCAGCACAAGAACTGTTCGGCCCTTAGTTCCAGTGAAGGGAAATCTTAACGCTACAGCATACAATGACATTCTAGACGATTCTGTGCTTCCAACTTTGTGGCAACAGTTTGGGGAAGGCCCTTTCCTGTTTCAGCATGACAATGCCCCTGTGCACAAAGCGAGGTCCATACAGAAATGGTTTGTTGAGATTGGTGTGGAAGAACTTGACTGGCCTGCCCAGAGCCCTGACCTCACTCCATCGAACACATTTGGGGTGAAATGTAACGCCGATTGCGAGCCAGGCCTAATTGCCCAACATCAGTGCCCGTCCTCAATAATGCTCTTGTAGCTGAATGGAAGTAAGTCCCCGCAGCAATGTTCCAACATCTAGTGGAAAGCTTTACCAGAAGAGTGGAGGCTGTTATAGCAGCAAAGGGGGAACAAACTCCATATTAATGCCCATGATTTATGAATGAGATGTTCAACAAGCAGATGTACACATACTTTTGGCTATGTAGTGTATGTTCCATCCCTGCAGTACAGTTGATAAACATGGCTATGAACGTTAAAATGCCAATCTTACTGAAGCATATATCACACGTTGGCCTATCCCTCTGTACTGGTACAGATCTACGACTCACACAAATCCTCTCAGCATCCCTCCCCCTTGACCCATCTTCCTCAATTTTCTTCACTGCCTCAGCATGCGACACCCTCTGCTCTCCTCTAACCCTGGTAAGCTCAACCTGACTTTCTCGTACCAGACATTTCTGATCCCCAGCACCATGGGCACCCCTACAATTAACACATACCGCTTCTTTCCCCAATGCTACACATTCCTTTGTCTCAAGCCCTTCTGTACACTTCTCACACCTAGGAACCTACCTCCTACACACTGCTGACATATGCCCATAAGCCTGACATCTGTAACAATGTAATGTATTCGGTACAAAAACTCGTACGGATAACTGAAATATCCTAACATCACTTTGTTGGGCAAAGACTAAACATCAAAAACAAAAAAAAGACAATGACTCCTGTTTCACCACTCACACCACCCCGTCTGCATCACACCAAATAACAAGCATTACAAACACTGGAAATCTTTCCCTTCAGTTGGTCCACTTTTACCGCTACCCCAGTAAATCACTCCATTCAACCCTTTTCTTGAGAGCAAAACAAGTGTAACGTAGATGCAGGAAGTCAGGAAGAAAGTGTAGTTAGTGAGTTTATTTACAACGAACATATACAAAACAAGGGAAGCATCTAACATGGAAACATTAACAATATTGCCTGGTGGGTGATAACAAAGGAGTGCTAGATCAAGGGGAAGTAATCATGATGGATGATGATGTCCAGGTGTGCCTCATGTATTAACACCACACCGGTGGTCACAAGTCATGAAGGCAGTCAAATTCCGTGACGTTTAGTCATGGTAATTAGGCTTCTCCAAAATCTGAGGCTGCTGATGGTCATTAATAGCCTACCAGACTTGCTAGGTGCCTGGTACTCACGCTCTTTTGTCCTGCTAATCACTCTGACATCAATGCAAATGTAATCGAAAATCGGATCTAACACTTCTTGAGAGCCCATGAGGTCTATAGACTAGGCATACTATATTTATTTCTCAACTTTCCTAATATTAAGCACATTGTTTATCTTTAGAAGGAGTATAGCCTACCTGGCATGAAAATTAACCACAGGAAAAGCATCCTCCATTCGCTATTTAAGTGCATAGATGACCAAACAGGTGCATGATAATGGTCCATTCTAAATCAAAAACAATTCACACATATTATTTAGCATATGTAAAGACAATATTTAATCAAGAATAGTCTAATGGGTGTCAATATTAGCCAATCACGTGTCAATGATATATTATCTGCTTTCCCCCCGGGTTTTTCGAATCATAGTCGCACGCCTCATGTAGCCTACCCCATAGGCCTATATTTTTTTATTTATTTAACCAGGTAGGCCAGTTGAGAACAAGTTCTCATTTACAACTGCGACCTGGCCAAGATAAAGCACAGCAGTTCGACACATACAACAACACAGAGTTACACATGGAATAAACAAACATACAGTCAATAATACAGTAGAAAAGACAAATCTATATACAGTGTTTCTATATGCTTTGGTATCACAACTAGAGGCCAAATAACTTATTAAAATGAAGCACATTAATTCGCGTTACAAGGGGTTTAGAGCTTAACTGACATACATAAGCAGTGCATGAGTTTCAAGTTTGGGGAAGATCATTTTCACCATAAAAATTTACCTTTATAATAAAATCATTACATGCATAATCCCATTTGCGGTCACTTTGATAATGGTGTTTTCGCGCTAATGGAACATACTGGCACAAAGGGGATGCCGCTGTGAAATTCGAGGCATTATCAAGTGCTTGTCAAACTGTTAATGAGAGACTATTGAAGTGCATGCGCAAAAAACAAAGCAGAGGTCATGCGTTTCAAGCGACTTTTTTCAAATCATTAGTCTCATCATGCAGCCTTACAATGTATTACACATCAAAACATATAGCCGAGCGTTTGTAAAACAACTAAAGTTACATGAATAACTAAATTAAGCATATAGGAGTACCTATTTCATTGTTAACCGCTCAACACAGAATAGCCACGTGCACACTCCCTCAAATCATTTGGAGAAAATATTTATATTTTATTCAGCTTTGTTCAATTGAATTCTTCATACTATAAAATAATGCCACGGAATTCTAAGCAAATCTTGTCTGCTAAATGAACTAGTGTAGCCCACAGCCATTTGGCATAGCCACATCAGGACCTAACATAAGGACAACTCAAGAGTATGCTATTATTTTCATCTGAAATAGACAACATTTTCTTCATATCATGCTTCTTTAGACCTGTCTACAATAAATAATGGATTTATTGTGACGGTGGTGGCTATGTTATATGGATTTATTATACTTTTTAAAATGTAGATGTTCCATGTGTCTTGTGTGGAAGCCAGGAGATGCTAAATGTGTTTATGTTAATTAACAGTCAATTACCGTGAGACCGACAGTTATTTGCTAGACAATCACCGGCTGACAAAATTTTGTGACCTGTGGGCGACGTCGAGCGCCGGACAGCAAGTCATATATATTCTCCCGATTTGTTTGGCGCGAAGAGCCTGCTCCCTCTGACCAGCAGAAACACAAACAATTATCACAAGACCATTTTAGCGGAGATCTTCTGTGTATTATGTGATGCAGTAGGGCAAAAAACATCTAACGACGCACTTAGCTGTTCTACGAGTGGTCTGAGGAAGGCTTTTGCAAGTGCAACGTAGCCTAGGCCAACAAAAAATAAGTGTGTACTCTATGCAGTGGCGATTCTTGCTGGGAAAACTCAACAAAAACAAACAATTATGCATGCCAGCAAAGCCACTACACAACATTAAACAGTACATTAATTTGACTATGACAGTTACAAACAGTGCTCACAAACTGTTAGGACCTACATAACGCTGTCCCAACAGCAGAGTCCCAACACCTTACCACCCCTACACATGGCTATCAGCGGAGCTTTGTTTGGCAGCAAAACATTTAATTCAACCTCATTTACTGCCTTAAAAAAACATAGTTGATATGGCTGACTTGCTTAAACAAATGTGGTTTCTACTTACAATTGAGATGTACAAACTATGGCATAAGGGAAAGACAAGCGGATAAGAGGAAATCATAATTTCGATTAAGACATTAATGAGTGAGCTAGGACAGACGTAGATAATATGCGACAGAATTCAGAACATGGGCCAATCTTACAGTATTCTCCCTGTACACCAAGTCAGCACTGTAGGATAAATAAAGGAGGCATATAAGCAGACAATGAAACCTCTTACAATATTCAATAATGACATTTCTCAAAAAGGCTACATGTGCACCACCAAGTCAGAACTGTAGGTTAAATGAGGGGAAAAGGGACCAAATTATTATGGTGAGGCACATGGGCTACTAACAGCTTACTACACAACATACACTTAGTATTACTTTCTTAGCTAGAGTATACAAACAGTGCATTCGGAAAGTATTCAGGCCCCTCGACATTTTCCACATTTTGTTACGTTACAGCCTTATCCTAAAATTGATTAAATTGTTGTTTTTTCCCCCTCACCAATCTACACACAATACCCCATAATGACAGAGCAAAAACAGATTTTCTGAAATATTAGCAAATTTATAAAAAAATATATAAAAAACGGAAATATCACATTTACATACGTTTTCAGACCCTTTACACTTTGTAGAATCACTTTTGGCAGTGATTACAGCCGTGAGTCTTCTTGGGTATGACGCTACAAGCTTGGCACACCTGTATTTGGGGAGTCTCTCATTCTTCTCTGCAGATCCTCTCAAGCTCTGTCAGGTTGGATGGGGAGCGACGCTGCACAGCTATTATCAGGTCCCTCCAAAGATGTTTGATTGGGTTCAAGTCCGGGCTCTGGCTGGGCCACGCTCAAGGACATTCAGATACTTGTCCCGAAGCCACTCCTGCGTTGTCTTGGCTGTGTGCTTAGGGTTGTTGTGCTATTGGTAGGTGAATCTTCACCCCCAGTCTGAGGTCCTGAGCACTCTGAAGCATGTTTTCATCAAGGATCTCTCTGTACTTTGCGCCGTTCAGCATTCCCTTGATCCTGACTAGTCTCCCAGTCCCTGGCGCTGAATAACATCTCCACTTAATGATGCTGCCACCACCATGCTTCACCGTAGAAATGGTGCCAGGTTTCCTCCAGACGTGACACTTGGCATTCAGGCCAAAGTGTTCAATCTTGGTTTCATCAGACCAGAGAACCTTGTTTCTCATGGTGTGAGAGTCTTTAGGTGCCTTTTGGCAAACTACAAGCAGGCTGTCATGTGCCTTTTACTGAGGAGTAGCTTCCATCTGGCCACTCTACCATAAAGGCCTTATTGGTGGAGTGCTGTAGAGATGGTTGTCCTTCTGGAAGGTTCTCCCATCTCCAAAGAGGGACTCTGATGCTCTGTCAGAGTGACCATCGGGTTCTTGGTCACCTCCCTGGCCAAGGCCCTTCTCCCCTGATTGCTCTGTTTGGCCGGGCAGCCAGCTCTAGGAAGAGTCTTGGTAGTTCCAAAATTCTTTCATTTAAGAATGACGGAGGCCACTATGTTCTTGGGGACCTTCAATGCTGCAGACATTTTTTGGTACCCTTCTCCAGATCTGTGCCTTGACACAATCATGTCTCGGAGCTACAGACAATTCCTTCGATCTCATAGCTTGGTTTTTGCTCTGACATGCACTGTCAACTGTGGGACTTTATATAGACAGGTGTGTGCCTTTCCAAATCATGTCCAATCAATTGAATTGACCACAGGTGGACTCCAATCAAGTCATAGAAACATCTCAAGGATGATCAATGGAAACAGGATGCACCTGAGCTCAATTTCGTGTCCCATAGTAAAGGGTCTGGATACTTATGTAAATAAGGTCATTATTTATTTATTTATACATGAGCAAAAATGTTTAAAAACCTGTTTTCGCTTTGTCCATTATGGGTTATTGTGTGTAGATTTATGAGGAAAAAAAGATTTTCAAAGTATGATTGACATGATCAGTTCAATCAAAGCTACTGTAGATATAACGCGATTTGAGGTCATTTCATCTGTGGCCAATGACCTTGAGTCTTCTTGGATGGGCCCTTCTAATGTAACTCTATGGCAGCCCCCAAGGGGCTTGAATTTTCGAGCTCTTCCCGTATATTTTGCGGTGACGTAGTGTCCCCATGAGAGACAGAATACTGGGCCAATCACAGTGCAACTAAAGACCATTACCAACCCCTACGTTACGTATTGTCTGCTGGCTGCCCCACCACCACAGAAAGCACTGAACTAGGCTGAAACACCTGCATTTTGGAGCTGATTACTCAAGAAAGCAAAAAAGAGAACATGTTTTATGCAGCTTTATTAAGTCAATTATTATTATTTGTTAACATTGTTTGCAAACTAATATGTGACACGTATTAATGCCAAAATAAAAGGCAAACAGGCAAAAAAAAAAAAAAAGACATACAGTTGAAGTCGGAAGTTTACATACACCTTAACCAAATACATTTAACTCAGTTTTTCACAATTTCTGACATTTAATCCTAGTAAAAATTCCCTGTCTTAGGTCAGTTAGGATCACTACTTTATTTTAAGAATGTGAAATGTCAGAATAATAGTAGAGAGAATTATTTCTTTCAGCTTTTATTTCTTTCATCACATTCCCAGTGGGTCAGAAGTTTACATACACTCAATTAGTATTTGGTAGCCTTGCCTTTAAATTGTTTAACTTGGGTCAAACGTTTCGGGTAGCCTTCCACAAGCTTCCCACAATAAGTTGGATGAATTTTGACCCATTCCTCCTTACAGAGCTGGTGTAACTGAGTCAGGTTTGTAGGCCTCCTTGCACGCACATGCTTTTTCAGTTCTGCCCACAAATTTTCTATAGGATTGAGGTCAGGGCTTTGTGATGGCCACTCCAATACATTGACTTTGTTGTCCTTAAGCCATTTTGCCACAACTTTGGAAGTATGCTTGGGGTCATTGTCCATTTGGAAGAGCCATTTGCGACCAAGCATCAACTTCCTGACTGATGTCTAGAGATGTTGCTTCAATATATCCACATATTTTTCCTACCTCATAATGCTATCTATTTTGTGAAGTGCACCAGTCCCTCCTGCAGCAAGCACCCCCACAACATGATGCTGCCACCTCCGTACTTCACGGTTGGGATGGTGTTCTTTGGCTTGGAAGCCAACCCCTTTTTCCTCCAAATATAATGATGGTCATTATGGCCAAACAGTTCTATTTTTGTTTCATCAGACCAGAGGACATTTCTCCAAAATGTACGATCTTTGTCCCCATGTGCAGTTGCAAACCGTAGTCAGTTTTTTATGGCGGTTTTGGAGCAGTGGCCTTCCTTGCTGAGCGGCCTTTCAGGTTATGTAGATATAGGACTAATTTTACTATGGATATAGATACTTTTGTACCCGTTTCCTCCAGCATCTTCACAAGGTCCTTTGCTGTTATTCTGGGATTGATTTGCACTTTTTGCAAACAAAGTACGTTCACCTCTAGGAGACAGAACGCGTCTCCTTCCTGAGCGGTATGACGGCTGCGTGGTCCCATGGTATTTATACTTGTGGACTATTGTTTGTACAGATGAACGTGGTACCTTCAGGCGTTTGGAAATTGCTCCCAAGGATGAAGACTTGTGGAGGTGTAATTTTTTTTCTTCTGAGGTCTTGGCTGATTTTCCCATGATGTCAAGCAAAGAGGCACTGAGTTTGAAGGTAGGCCTTGAAATACATCCACAGGTACACCTCCAATTGACTCAAATGATGTCAATTAGCCTATCAGAAGCTTCTAAAGCCATTACATAATTTTCTGGAATTTTCCAAGCTGTTTAAAGGCACAGTCAACTTAGTCTATGTAAACTTCTGACCCACTGGAATTGTGATACAGTGAATTATAAGTGAAATAATCTGCCTGTAAACAATTGTTGGAAAATGACCTGTGTCGTGCACAAAGTAGACGTCCTAACCGACTTGCCAAAACTATAGTTTGTTAACAAGAAATTTGTGGAGTGGTTGAAAAACTAGTTTTAATGACTCCAACCTAAGTGTATGTAATTTTCCAACTTTAACTGTACTAATGGTATATCTTATAGTGATACAACAGCAATAACTATAGTAGACTTTCAATTTTTTTTGTTCAATGTACATTAAGAAGTTGACAGATACGAGGACATCATATTGAAAAAATTATCAATTTTAATACTTTTTCACTGAGTTAACAAATCAAAAAGTTAGGCCTTAGCCTCCAAGTTACTCCCTTTGAGTAAAAAAAAAGAAGCAGTTTTAAACCTAAATCTTGGACTTCTTAAGCAATTTCGACTCATTGTTAAGCTTCGATATAATTATTTTTAAGACATCCTTCTCCTCCATCTGGTTTCACATAATTAAAAACGCTGTTGAGAAAAAGAAAAGAGGGTTTTAACAAATTTGCTCTATGTACAGAATGGCCTGCCTAACCCCAAATTAATCAACAGTCTTGGCACAAACTAATAGACCTGAGATCAGGTTACACACACACACTCTTGTAATAAATAAATAATAAAATAAACTACAAAACCCCCTTTTGGCCATTTACAGTACTAGCAGTTCTGCTGTATTTTGAAGTAAAAGTCGTATCTTTCATAATTCTACATGTTATTGTACAGTATTTATAGTAAAAAATGACTAAGCAACTTACTGCAAATTGCAGACACTTTGGTTGGGCACAGCGGTTTCTTTGCCTGCTGGTCCCAGAATGCATTCAATTCTTTTTCCTGTCAACAAAGAGACGACGATCACCTCTCTGGGAAACAGAGCTGTCATGAGCTCAGAAATGCACTTTGATGGTTCTTTGCTCAGTCGAGTGATAATGTTCGCATGGAGTTTAACACCTTCTGCCAGTTCCACCAGTAAATAACTCTAATAAAAGACATAAAAAAAGAAAGAAAAGCCAGTTACACATGATTTTGGGCCTTTAGAAGCTGTGGTCAAAATGTGGTCTTTTCACAGTACTGTAGTAGTTATCAACAATGTATTCAAACTTTCTATTGTTATGGACAGAAACTTTGTTTTTTGCATGATATTAGAATATATTTTTAAATTACATCCGAAATCAATACAGTATTTTAATATTAGGATATGCTCTGACTTGCAGTTTGTGTGCACCTGTTCTAAAAAACCCTTGCCTTGTTCGCGCAATCATCCCCAGTATGTCTTTAATAGGGGTGTGCCGAGTATTCGGACAAAACCATTATTGTTATCGATATTAGGACTTTGCAGAACACATGAATAGATTATTAACATCATTATCCGTGATTGTAAAAAGTTGCTGAAAACAGAATTTCGAGTCTCTACCTCTCAGATTCATGTTATAAATGCTTTGTTCATAAAGTATTATCTTGAAATGTAAACTGTTGTATTGCCTTGTTTAATGTTTTAATCAACTATGTTAAAGAGGTGTTTCACTAGAACATTTTCCTAGGCATTAGCCTTCACCAGACAGTTTTTAGGTTGGTTGGATCAGTATTTAGTTTAGCTCATCAGCGAATTCTACTTCTCCCTCTCCCAAAGAAACCCCATTTAATGTCAAAGTTGATCATAAATACCTTCAAAAGACACCACCTGTGCCTCCAATCACTGCAATAGTCCTTGTAGTTAAAATCTCGATAAGATTACTTTGCTAAAATATTGACCAAGCCTAATATTTCCCAATGATATCGGTCATTTTTTCATTAAAATCCAGGAAGTCATTTTCGATTAATCCGCGCCGAGGCGCGACTTCGGTCAGAGTCAGAACCTACTTACAAATCTTTGAACCAAGAGGAAGAGTATCAACCAGATGACAAACTGAGGAAAACATTAGCTCTAGTAGGTCGATTTTTGTAACATGTTTTAAAGCAAAACAGATTGTTTTTGGGCAATTCAATGACGAGACAACATTTGTTGCATAAAGTGAGGATAAATACACATCGTTTTTCATACATTCTAGATATAATCGTAAATTTCACATTTTGAAGTAAAATGGCAGAAGTCTAAATACTGATTCCAACTAACCTAAAAACTGTCTCTGGTAAAGGCTAATGTCTAGGCAAATGTTCGAATGAGGTTAAAAGTATTTTTCGATTAACCCCCCCCTTTAAGTAAGTAAATGAATTTGAATTATAAAACCATTCCCGTAGTCCTTTCTGCCATGACTCAAGTTGTTTGCTTGATGTACTTCGTTAGCTAGTTTTAGTAGTTAACGAGAAATAGCTTCGTGAATATTTTTGGCATAATCCTATGTGGCGCTCTATAAGTTAAAACACTTAAGACAAATTATCATTGTACTACAATATGCATTAAACATTTACGTTAAATTAAGCAAAACTGCACACAGTATTTTTCTGCTTGCTGTATTGTTACAATGTTAATACACCTGCTTTTGTATTCAAATTGTGACTAGTTTGCATCCCCGCTTTCCAGCTCAAGGTTTGAAGTCTACTTCTACCATGCTGTCTGGGAGGGTTGTGACGGCTATGTCTTGGAGTGCTGCTTTTGGGGGTTGGAGGAAGGGTGTGGATCCACCAGCCATGATGTCTGGGAACACACAGTATGACAGACAGTTAAAGAGATTTAATACAGATTCATTCAACCACCTCCTTACAACTTCTAATCATTCCTCCAACTCTCAATCTCTACTCCTCATATTCTGATCATCAACCAACAACAATCTATTACAGTAAGAACTGTTTTCCACACAAACCGTAAGAAATGTTTTTCCTCTCACCATTGTGAGATCTGGGGATGGGTCTCAAACCACCAGCCATGTCTGGGAACACACAGTATTGACAGACAGTTAGAGAAAGTGAATACAGATTCATTCAACCACCTCCTTCCAAGTTCTAATCATATATCTTACTCTCAATCTCTACTCCTCATATTCTGGTCATCATGCTTAAACCAAACACACACACCGTTAGAAACTGTGTTTCCTCTCCTACCATTGTGAGTTTTGGAGATTGGTGTGGATCCATTAGCCATGATGTTTGGGAACACACAATATGACAGACAGAGAAAGTGAATACAGATTCACTCAACCACCTCCTTCCAACTTCTAATCATCTTTCCTACTCTCAATCTCTACTCCTCATATTCTGGTCATCATGCTTAAACCAAACACAGACACCCTTTGAAGTTGTGTGTCTCATTCGCTCCCTCTTTAGGTTTTTCACCTCCTGGAGCAAACCTGGCAACTCTGAAAATATAGAACATAATGTGCTATCATTACATTTGCATGCAATATTTATTCAACTAATAGATTGGTAGACACTATACAACTGCACCTACTCACAGATATACCTACAACTGAACCTAATCACAGTATATATGGGTATATACACAACTAAACCTGGACTTGCATGCAGGGTGTGTAACGGTTTTCTTCCAGGGGTGAAGGAGAGGACCAAAGTGCAGCGCGGCTAGTGTTAAACATGTTTAATAAAGAACAAGTGAAACACTACAAACAACAATACAAAATAACAAATGTGCAAAAACCGAGACAGACCTATCTGGTGCAGACAATCAGAGACAGGAAACAAACACCCACAAAATCCCAACACAAAACAAGCCTCCTATATATGATTCTCAATCAGGGACAACGATTACCATCTGCCTCTGATTGAGAACCATATTAGGCTGGACATAGAAACAGACAAACTAGACACACAACATAGAATTCCCACCCAGCTCACGTCCTGACCAACACTAAACAAGCAAAACACATAATAACTCTGGTCAGGACGTTACAGTACCCCCCTCCTGAGGTGCGGACTCCGAACGCACCCCTACRACTCAAGAGGAGGGTCTGGGTGGGCATCTGTCCGCGGTGGCGGCTCCGGCGGTGGACGAGGACACCACTGTCTTTGTCCCCCTCCTTAGCSTCCTTTGAGTGGCGACCCTCGCCCACGACCTTGGCCTAAGAATCCTCCCCAAGGCCCCCACATGATTTTGGAGGTAGCTCAGGACAGAGAGGTAGCTCAGGACAGAGGGGCAGCTCAGGACAGAGGGGCAACTCCGGACAGAGGGGCAACTCCGGACTGTGTGGCAACTCCGGACTGTGTGGCAGCTCCGGACTGTAGGGCAGCTCCGGACTGTAGGGCAGCTCCGGACTGTAGGGCAGCTCCGGACTGTAGGGCAGCTCATGACTGTAGGGCAGCTCATGACTGTAGGGCAGCTCATGACTGGCTGACGGCTCTGGACGCTCATGGCTGGCTGACGGCTCCGGCAGATCCTGTCTGGTTGGCGGCTCTGGCAGATCCTGTCTGGTTGGCGGCTCTGGCAGATCCTGTCTGGTTGGCGGCATCTGGCGCTACTGATGGCTGGGGCTTGGCGGCTCTGACTGGCTGGCGGCTCTGGCGGCTCCTGCTGGCTGGCGGTCTCTGGCGGCTCCTGCTGGCTGGCGGCTCTGGCGGCTCTGACTGGCTGGCGGCTCTGGCGGCTCCTGGACTGGTGGCGGCTCTGCGGCTCCTGACTGGCTGGCGGCTCTGGCGGCTCCTGGCTGGCTGGCGGCCGTGCGGCCTGACTGGCTGGCGGCTTCTGGCGGCTCCTGACTGGCTGGCGGCTCTGGGCGTCCTGTGGGCATTGGCGCTCTTGGCGAGCTTCCTGTCTGGTGGCGGCTCTGGCGCTCCTGCTGGCTGGGCGCCTGGCAGGCCCTGGACTTGGACGTGGCCGGCTCTGCGGGCTCCCCTGACTGACGACGGCTCTGACGGCTCGGGACAGACGGGCGGCTCTAACGGCTCGGGACGACGGATGGTCAGAGGGCGCTGGGGAGACGGATGGCTCAGATGGCGCTGGGAGAGGATGGCTCAGAGGCGCTGGAGACGGATGGCTCAGATGGCGCTGGGAGACGGATGGCTCAGATGGCGCTGGGAGACGGATGGCTCAATGGCGCTGGGGAGACGGATGGCTCAGATGGCGCTGGGAGACGGATGGCTCCGATGGCGCTGGCAGACGGATGGCTGCAGACGGCGCTGGGCAAGCGTAGTGAGCGGCAGCAGACGGCTGGGCAGTAGGCAGTCAGGCGGCGTGGGCAGACGGCGACTCTGCCGCTGAGACGCACTATAGGCCTGTGCGTGGTTGCCGGAACTGGGGTACCGGCTGGAGCACGCACCTAGGGCAGTGCGGGAGAAGGAAACAGCTGGACTCCTGAGCGCACTGAAGCCTGGTGCGTGGTGTGGCACTGGTGTACTGGCTGGGGCGGGAAGGTGGCGCCGGATATACCGGACCGTAGAGGAGCGACGCGTCCTTGAGCACGAGCCTCCAACCTTACCGGTTGAATGTCCCCGTAGCCCGCAGTGCGGGGAGGTGGAATACCGCACTGGGCTATGCAGGCGAACCGGGGACACACTGTAAGGCTGTGCCATGTACGCCGGCCCGAGGAGCGTACTGGAGGCCAGATATGTTGGCCGGCTTCATGGCACGGCTCAATGCCCAACTAGCCCTCCCAGTCGGAAGGTGGAATAGCCCGACTGGGCTAGCACCGTACGGACACCGTGCGCTCCCCGATAACACGGTGTCTGACCAGTACCCCTCTCCACGGTAAGCCCGGGAGTGCCAGGTTCACCCCGCCGCTTCGCACACCTCCCTTTAGCCCCCCCCAAAATTTTTGGGTGAGCCTCTCGGGTTTCCAGCCCTCTCCTTGCAAGCGCCTCATAATGCCGCCTCTCCGCTTTGTGCCTCCAGCTGCTTGGGCGGCGACTCTCCTCTGGCCCTCTGCCCAGGGTCCTTCTCCGTCTAGAATCTCCTCCCATGTCCATTCCTCCTTGTACCCTGCTGCTGTTGCTGCTGCCGTTTCCACGCTGCTTGGTCCGGGTTTGGTGGGTGTTCTGTACGGTTTCTTCCAGGGGTGAAGGAGAGGACCAAAGTGCAGCGCGGCTAGTGTTAACATGTTTAATAAAGAACAAGTGAAACACTACAAACAACATAACAATAACAAATGTGAAAAAACAGACAGACCTATCTGGTGCAGAAAACACAAGACAGGAAACAAACACCCACAAAATCCCAACACAAAACAAGCCTCCTATATATGATTCTCAATCAGGGACAACGATTACACTGCCTCTGATTGAGAACCATATTAGGCTGGACACAGAAACAGACAAACTAGACACACAACATAGAATTCCCACCCAGCTCACGTCCTGACCAACACTAAACAAGCAAAACACATAATAACTCTGGTCAGGGCGTTACAGGGTGAGAATATTCAGTAGGAGCATCCACAAACAGGAAACCTTACCTTCAATCACAGAGAGAGATTGTCTGAGTGCTGCATTTTGTCTTTTGAGCTCCCTTATCTGAAAGTTTGCAGTGGTTAGCTGCAATTGCATTTCCTGTTTTGAGGTCTGGAAAGGACAAAGATTAGTTGTACAATTAATACATTTAGACATGAATAGGGGACATATTTTTTAGTCTCAATGATTGGAGGTGTTTCAGACATAATTATTAACCACAGAACTATTTTTAAATGTATTTGGTGTGTTGAGGAGAAATCTGATTTCTATGTCAAAGTTTTATACTAATATTAGTGATTACTACATTAAGTAGGTGAGACAGGGTTAAATTCACCTTTAATGCATCAACTTAAATTTCACAACTCATGCTACAAAGTGTTAGACACTTACTTGAGGTGATACACTGGTCATTATGTCTGCCTGATGTTTTTTTCCAGACTCGGCCCAATTCTTTTTCTGTGATACACTCTGGTAGAGTAACATAGCTACAGTCAAGAAATTACAGGTTTTGTGCAAAGATATAATTAGCTAGTCAATTTCACAACTAAGCATACCTAGCCAGTGATTAGCATGCTACCTACACATACTAGTGAACTTAAGTGATATAACTAACTCATTAGCTATCTAACGTTAGCTACATTAGTTGTTATTGTTATAGCCAATGTATTGGCTGTATTGCTTTTGTATAACTAAGTTTAACGATTGATCAAATTAACCATATCTTGTTAGCTAGCTACGTTATACTGTGTCATTAGCTGGGTAACGTTAGCTAGCTAACGTTAGTTAGCTTACCATCCAGAGCCATGATATAGGCGGGATATCTCTTCCCAGTGCGCTGCAAATTAACAATACATTATTTCACATTGTCGCACGTCCCATCAAACTCTTCAATATTTTCCACTGGAACAATTTCTGATGTGCCTTCAAAAAAATTCACAAGTGCATACATGTTTTGTGATATTTTGCTTGTGCTGCAAAGTGCAAACTGAGAGTAAACCGTTATTTTCTTTGCGCCTAGTTTTTAAACTTTCGCCCATGCGCACGATTTAGTTACGTATAGTTTGGCGCCTAATATGCCCTGCAGCAAAGTTTTTTTTATAGCTAGCTACGAAATCAGTTTCATTAGCAGTTTACATGATGCAAGCAGTTTTCAACAATTAGCTATTTTGCTTACCCTTATAAGAAATGCCTTCAGTCTGAGTGATAAGGGGACCATATAAAAAAATCGATGCGTGATGAAAACTTCCCTTTTCCTCGACAGACCAGGTCAAGCAGGAATATTAAAGTATTATTGTTATATTGCCTTAGCTAGGTGTGAGTTCTAGAAAACTATATTTATTTTTTAATGGAGCTACAACCATATTACTGCTTGGGGTGTTCAATTTCTTATGCTGTTACTGGTATGAATACACTAGCTGTAACGTTATATCTGCTAGCTAGATACAGTAGCTAGTTTACTTGCTAGCTAGGTGGTACATTGTCAGTGTTTGTATTCAGTATCTAGTTTCTAGCTAGCTACTTACAAACCTCAATCAACATGGCTCTGATTATTTAGAGCTTAATGAGGATTTAGTCGTGTATAAGGTACACACACACACACACACACACACACACACACACACACACAGAGAGAGACACACAGACAGACAGTCAGACATTCAGTTTCTTAGCCTCAAATTGAAGTCAGTGTCATGTATTCTAGCTAATATTTTCATTAGATAATGTTCTGTTGGTTTTCTCTGTTCATTTTTTAGGACCCTCTAACACACCCCAATTAACCTGGCTCTGATGATTTAGACTATGATGATGCCCCTGAGATGGTAAGTGTCAGGTGCACACACATACACACGTTTGTTTTTCTATCCTTGTGGGGACTTGAGACCTAAACTTGACCCAAAACGTAACCCTAACTCTTATCCTAACCCTAACCTGAACCATACCCTCATCTTAACCCTAACCATAACCTTAACCTCAATAACCTAAATCTTAAGGCTAAAATGTACCTGGCCCTAATGCCTAACACTAAAGTTAACCCGCAATGCCTAAACCTAATAGTAACCCCAATTCTAACACTATGCCCAATTGTACGTTTTTCCCTGAACTTAACCACTAAGACAAAAATCGCAATTCCCCTCATGGGGACTTGCCAAATGTCCCCACGAGGTCCAATTTGTCAGGTTTTTGTACATGTGGGGACATCAGACACCCACATGTACACCTAAATGTGGTACACACACAGACATTCAGTTTCTTAGCCTCACCCTTGTAAAGTCAGTGTCCTATCAAATATTTTAGTTAGATAATTTTCTGTGTTGGTTTTCTCCATGTATGGGCGGCAGGTAGCCAAGTGGTTAGAGTGTCGGACCAGTAACCGAAAGGTTGCTAGATTGACTCCCCCCCGAGCGGACAAGGTAAAAATCTGTCGTTCTGCCCCTGAACAAGCCACTGTTCCTAGGCCGTCATTGTAAATAAGAATTTGTTCTTAACTGACTTGCCTAGTTAAATAAAGGTAAAAAAAATACAAATAAAATGTATTCCTAATTTAGGACCCCCTGACACACCCCAATCAACCTGGCTCTGATGATTTAGACTGTGATGATGCCCCTGAGATGGTACGTGTCAAGTGCACAAACACACACAACTCTCAGGCCTTAGCAATCTGTTCTACCTTTGCAGATTTATTATACGTTTCCTTCTGGCTTAAACAAATGTCTAAATATACCTTGCATCTAACTCTTTTCAGAACGAAGAAAGGATTTACCCTGGGGCATCAGTAACAAAGGGGCAATGCCTTATGGCAATAATGATTTTTGTTCTGCGTCATCACCTGACTGGAACTGCCCTGATAGACCTACTTGCCTTGCTGAATTTGTTTGTCCCCAACATCTAAATATCTCCAAAAAGTTTTTGGGTAATCCAGCCCTGACAGCTGTCTCTCATTTATTTTGTGATGAATGCCAGAATTACTTAGGAAAGCAACCCGAAGACACAAATTGCTCACATTGTGGAACGTCCATCAGAGAAATCAAATCAAATGTATTTATATAGCCCTTCTTACATCAGCTGATATCTCAAAGTGCTGTACAGAAACCCAGCCTAAAACCCCAAACAGCAAGCAATGCAGGTGTAGAAGCAAAACATTTCTTTTTGTCAATACCTTTTGAGGGACCTTCTGTGAGATACACTGGAGAACCATGGAATAGATATTTTGAGGAAAACAGTGAAGGAAGAAGAATATGAAATCGAGGATGTCATGGATGGATGTACCAGACATTACTGAAAGAAAAGAGGCTACCTGCTGATGATTTAACATTAACCTGGAACTGTGATGAGTACCCATTTTTAACTCCTCAAATGACTCAGTTTGGCCTCTTCAATTTACCATAAATGAACTGCCTTACATACACTGGAAAGAAAGTGTGATAGTTGCAGGACTTTGGTTTGACCCAGAAAACCCCAGAATGGACACATTTTTTAAAACCTTTTATTGATGAATGTTGCGATTTAGCCCAAAACCCCTTACTTTGGAGAGATAAGAGTGGGACTCTGAAGAGGACAAAGGTCTTCTCCTTGATTTGTTCCTTAGATGCAATTGCCAGGCCAATCCTTCATTACTGTAAGCAATTCAATGGTAAATATGGATGTGACTGGTGCTTGCACCCCGGTAAAGTTGTCCCCAAAGGCAGAGGATATGTAAGGTCCTATCCTTACAGTCAACAACTGCAAATTCAAAGATCACACAATCAATTTAAGGATAATGCGTTTCACTCTGCTCGCACTGACATTCCGCAAAATGGTGTAAAGCGGTTGTCAACACTGTTTTTGCTTCCATTGTTCAACATTGTGTTTGGTTTTGTGCCTGACTACATGCATTCTGTTCTCCTCGGCATAACTCGACMACTTCTGTCTCTTTGGTTGGACACGTGCAACTGTTTGAATCCATTGTACATAGGTCGACAAATTGCAGAATCAGACTCTCGACTGCTAAATCTCTTGCCAACAAAGGAAATCACAAGAATACCGCGATCACTGCATATAAGAACATTTTGGAAAGCATCGGTGTGTTGTGCATTTCTTCTGTTTTATTCAATCATTGTTCTGCCTGGCATCCTTCCGGTCCCCCAAAAAATTATACTTACATTCAGCATGCATATTTTGCTTCAAGGATCTATTTGACAGCGTGGCCTTAGATTAGCTCACATTTCTTTAGACCTCTTAGTCAAGAAAATGGAAGAATTATATGGACAAGAAAATGTTTCTTTCAATTGTCATCAGCTAATCCACCTTACTGATAGTGTACTGAACTGGGGGCCTCTCTGGGAAACGTCATCTTTTACATTTGAGGGTAACAATGGAAGTTTGAAATCTCTTTTCCATGGGACGCAGTGTGTTCCACAACAAATTTGCCAGCTTTTCCTTCTTTGGCGAGACATTCCCAAACGTCTTAGTGTTTTAGGATTTCACCCAGAGTCAGTGTTCGGTATATTCCTTTCAAAGCTTGGAGACAAAAAACTCTAAACTCTTGGCAAATCTGTACCTCGTCACCTCACAGCTTCTGTAAAACTTGCTGTAGAAGAACTACCCAGCCTGTGGAGTCATACGGCCGATTCGTTTATGACCAGATTGTTTATCACACAACTAACTACAAAATCTCAGAAAAAAAGTATAATACCTCATTCGTGTTCAAAAAGGAATGTTGTGCACAACTGCAGTTATTTTTCATTGTTAGACTGAATTGCATTTGTCAAACAAACTGTTTATGTCAACCTATTCCCATTGTTGTGGTTAACCATATGTATTTCAAGCTGACAGTTTGTTCATCAACCGCAATCTAGGCATCTCATCCCAAAAAATGTGTGTGAAAGTTGAGAGGTCGAGACAAAAAAAGCTTTTTCTTTGGAAATTATCAAGTGTAAATGTATTTATGTGGATGGCTGGCTTGTCCCTCTGAGAGAGATTAGTTATGGGTGTATTTAGAGAGCTGGTTGATGTTATTGAGCTGATTGATGAGAGCTGATTCTCATTTGCAATGGTGACCTGGCCAAGAAAAGCATCAACATCATTTAATTCAGGTCCGTCCAGTGTGAGGATATGTTAGGGAAGTGCAGATTGAAGTTAAAACGCATGCATTTAGTTTCACTGGAATTGAGCAATAGTTGGAGTCTTGGAGATCACAGAATGTGTGTTATATGTCATTGAATCTGTGTGATTCTAATAGTATTACCCATTGATAACTTATCAGGGACATACATCAGTGATGCAAGGGTCATCGCTTATATATTGTATTGTACATGTTTTTTTTTTTTATTAAAATAAATTAACATTAATATTACAGGTCTGTTTTTACTAAGATGCTAAATGTTTTTAATGTTTTTAATGTATTGAAAGTATCCATCCCAAAAATTCACACTAATTTAAAAGTAACCTGGCTATACCCATGTTGACATATAAAAGAAATATTGGTTGACTTTCTTTTTTTGCTTGCAGGAAATGTTTTTTCTTTGATAATTTTCATCACCTCAAATAGAATACTATTACAAAACCGACAGGAATAGCCCATAGGAATGCTTTCAATAACTTCAGGGGAATACTATAGAAAATAATACAGGAACGCTAATTAAATTCATAAGAATACTATAGAGATACTGCATAATATTTATACTACTGAAATCTTATTGGATATTTTGAAGTTAATATAGGTCAAAAATACATACTATAGAGACTCCTATAATAATTCTATAGTATTTTCATAGCGAAAGAATATCATAGCATACTCAAATCAAATTGTATTGGTCACATACACATGGTTAGCAGATGTTAATGCGAGTGTAGCGAAGTGCTTGTGCTTCTAGTTCCGACAACGCAGTAATATCTAACAAGTAATCTAACAAATTCACAACGACTACACACAAATGTAAAGGGATGAATAAGAATATGTACATATAAATATAAATATATGGATGAGCGATGGCTGTGCGGCATAGGCAAGATGCAGTAGATGGTATAGAATACAGTATACATATGAGATGAGTAATGTAGGATATATAAACATTATTAAAGTGGCGTTATTTAAAGTGACTCGTGATACCTTTATCAAGTCCATTTATTAAAGTGGCCAGAGATTTGAGTCTGTATGTTGGTAGCAGCCTCTATGTTAGTGATGGCTGTTTAACAGTCTGATGGCCTTGAGATAGAAGCTGTTTTTCAGTCTCTCGTCCCAGCTTAGATGCACCTGTACTGACCTCATCTTTTGGATGATAGTGGGATGAACAGGCAGTGTCTCAGGTGGTTGATGTCCTTGATTATCTTTTTGGCCTTCCTGTGACATCGGGTGCTGTAGGTGTCCTGGAGGGCGGGTAGTTTGCCCCTGGTGATGCGTTGTGCAGACGGCACTACCCTCTGGAGAGCCTTGCAGTTGAGGGCGGTGCAGTTGCCGTACAGGGTGGTGATACAGCCCGACAGGATGCTCTCGATTGTGCATCTGTAAAGGTTTGTGAGTGTTTTAGGTGACAAGCTAACTATAGGGTATTTTAAAAAACTACAGTTTCTTATAGGAATCTTATAGGAATGCTGGTGCTTTTTCGTAAGGGGTAGCCTAGTACTTAAAAAAGTGTTATTCAATTACATTTGTTAACATCATGGGAAGATCCTCACTAGTTTTATTATATTGTTACTGTGTCAGATACTCACACCTGTTACATTAACTACATTGTCTCCTCTCTCCGCTTAGCAAGGTTTGATACAGTCTCTGGACATGACCAACATACCAAGAGGGAATGCCGTCAGGCTGCATTCTTAAGCAGCCAAGAGAAAAAATATGTAAGTAGGCTAGAGGTTTTACACTTTCAAAAAGTGTCTATACTACTGAAACCCTCTATAGTAGATAGATGTACAATGTCATTTGATAAAATAAAAGCTAGTCTTTGTTTGAAACTATAAATGGTTTATTTGTCTTTTTAACGGCATGAAACAAAGCTTGGTGAGGTGTGAAGAAATTGTAGGAACACCATCACTATGAATAACAAACATTGTCTCTTTGAAAAAGGTACGTTGCGCTAGTGTGCTACACCTCAATCAAACCTGGTAACCAGTGTTCCAGGGTATGTCAAAGATATACACTCCCGTCTGTATTTATTTGGACAGTGAAGCTAAAACGTTTAATTTGGCTTTATACTCCAGCAATTTTGATTTGAGATCAAATGTCTGCTTTACTGTTTAGAAATGAAAGCACTTTATGTATCTAGTCCCCCCATTTGAAGGTGTCATAAGTATTTGGACAAATTCACTTATAGTGTATTCACTTCTACAATAATGTGGATGCTACCATGATTAGGGATAATTGTGAATAATTATGAGTAAGAAAGAGGCATAAATATCATACCGCTCAAAATAAAATTTACCTCTCATCATTACCAAAAACGGGCGCTTCTAATTTTGGGGGGAGGTATGATATTTATGCCTCTTTCTCACTATTCACGATTCATTCATGATTTTCTGTGGTCATGTTAGCATCCGCATTTGGTATTTGTTATTTTATTAGGATCCCCATTAGCTGTTGCAAAAGCAACACATACTCTTCCTGGGGTCCACACAAAACATGAAACATAATACAGAATGGCATAATACAAAACATCAATAGACAAGAACAGCTTAACGACAGAACTACATACATTTTTTTAAAGGCACACGTAGCATTAATGTAGAAGTGTTCAGAAACACATTCTATTCGAGCTCCAAAATGACACAATATATGATGTACCATTCATTTTGGTACAACACAATCCAAAACACAACCAAAACAAATAGCAAATGCATCTAACTAGTTTGTAGAGTCACGTGGTTGTTGTTGTCATTGCGTGCAAGGAATATGGGACCAATTACTAACTCTTGACTACTTTAATACACTATAAGTGAATTTGCCCAAATACTTACGATACCTTCAACTGAAATATATACATAAAGTACTTTTATTTCTAAACGGTAAAACATATATGCATGAAAATACCCTCAAATAAAATGACATTCTGTACTGCCGCCTCATAAAAAAACATTTGATCTCCAATCCAAAATGCTGGAGCGTAGAGCCACATTAAAAGTCGTGCATTACTGTACAAATAAATAGAGGGGAGTGTAGTTGTCCTGGTATGCAACAATGTCATATGGAAAACCCACCATCTTGCAATGCAAAAGAGTTGTTGTTTTCGTCTTATCCTAGAAATCGGTTTTGATTGAATAGAGCCCTTAGTTGGACTGTGAAAATTAGTTGCTTAACAGGAAATAAATGTAACTTACCCACCCTCCGTCTTCAGGTGAGGTCACTCACTGTCCGTTGTGCAATATGTGGGGTAAATTGAGACTCAAGCACGCCAGGCATCTGGGAGAGCTGAGGTATTTAGTTTTGTGGCCGCCAGGCATAAGGGATATCTGAGGTATTTTGCTTTGTGGCCCAATGATGGAACGATAGTGTAGTAATTCATCTGATAGGCATCTGTTAATAACAGACAACAATACGTTAGTTTCACAATGCTAATATGTCAGTTTTATTTTCGACATGCATATTTTGTTTAGAAAGACATTTGGTCCTGTCTTCATGGTATTTAAGTACTGCAGTCCACTGCGTCAACATAAAGCTACCAATACCCTACTCAATATAATAAACATTTTGTCACATGCGCCAAATACAACAGTAGACCTTACCATGAAATGCTTACTTACGAGCCCTTAAGCAACAATGCAGTTTTTAAAAAGTAATTAAATTGTGCTAAATAAAGTAAAGGAAAAATAGTAACACAATAAAATAACAATGACGCTATATACATGGAATCAAAACACTACACCGGATAGCCAAGGCCTTTAATGTTTTACTTTATACTTTTATAACCTTAATAAATAAGCATTTATAAATTATTTATAAGTACCCCAACTATTTCTAAACATGTATAAGCATTCTAGACCTTACCCTTCATAGGTATTTAAAATATTTAGAAATATTATAGAAAAGGTTATTATAAAGTGTTACCAGGATATACATAAATATTACTATACAAAAAGGGAATTGTTTTTCAAATACATTTTAATAAAATGAAAGTTACATAGGAATGAGTTGAGTTACAAAAAGCTACTGAATGATCAAGTGTACCACCCTCCAACAGTGTGTGCTTTCTGGGTTGTTTTTCCGTATGCCTCATTTAAAATGGATCAAATCCAGTTATTAACCACAAACTCAATATTTTTATTTATTTATTTAACCTTTAACAAGGCAAGTCAGTAAAGAACAAATTCTTATTTACAATGACAGCTTACCCCGGCCAAACCCTAACACTGGGCCAATTGTGCGCCGCCCTATGGGACTCCCAATCATGGCCGGTTGTGATACAGCCTTGAATCGAACCAGGGTCTGTAGTGACACCTCTAGCACTGAGATGCAGTGCCTTAGACCGCTGCATCACTCAGGAGCCCTCTCAAGTGACTATAAAGTAGGCCTACTGTAAACATAAGAAAAAGTATCACTCAGGCACAGAGCCACCTGTGCTAACTCAACATTCCAGGGTTAGCATGCTGGTAGGCCATTTTAAGTAAACATGCATTGTTCATTCTTCAACCATCTTAAGGGTTCACGTCACCCATACCTACTCTGTTGACGTTTCTTATGAGAACCAAACATTCTATGACCATGAACTCAAATTGTGTAATCATTTATTTACTACATGGGCAAAAGTATGTGGACACCCTTTCAATTTAGTGGTCAGGTATTTCAGCCACACCTGTCGCTGATAGATGTATAAAATCGAGCACACGGCCATGCAATCTCCATAGAGAAACATTGGCAGTAGAATGGCTTTACTATAGAGCCTTTCCAACAAGTCAGTTCGTCAAATTTCTGCCCTGCTATAGCTGCCCCCGCCAACTGTAACTGATATTGTGAAGTGGAAACATTGAAGAACAACAACGGCTCAGCCATGAAGTGGTAGGCCACAAAAGCTCACAGAACGGGACCGCAGAGTGTTGAAACTTGTAAAAATCATCTGTCCTCAGTTGCAACACTCACTACTGTGTTCTAAACTGCAACTGGAAACAACGTCAGCACAATAACTGTTCGTCGGGAGCTTCATGAAATGGGTTTCCATGGCCGAGCAGCTGCACACAAGCCTAAGATCACACCATGCACAATGCCAAGCGTCAGCAGGAGTGGTGTAAAGCTCACCACCATTAGACTCCAGAAAAAAGGTGGAAACACTTTCTCGGGCCTCCCGAGTGGCGCAGTGGTCTAAAGCACTGCTTTGCAGTGCTAGCTGTGTCGTAGGGGTCCTGGTTCGAGTCCAGGCTCTGTCGCAGCCGGCAGCGACCCAGGTTAGGGGAGGGTTTGGTCGGCAGGGATGTTCCTGTACCACTGCGCGCTAGCGACTCCTGTGGCGTGCCGGGCGCAATGCACACTGACACGGTTGCCAGGTGTACAGTGTTTCCTCCAACACATTGGTGCAGCTGGCTTCTGGGTTAAGCGGACAAGGTGTCAAGAATTAGTGCCCGTTGTGTTTTTAAGGACGCACGGCTCTCGACCTTCACCTCTCGAGTCCAAGCGGCAGTTGCAGCAATGGGACAAGCCTAACTACCAATTTGATACCACAGAATTGGGGAGAAAAAGGGACATTTTTTAAAAACAAAATCACGCTTCTCCATCTGGCAGTCCAACGGACGAATCTGGGTTTGGCAGATGCCAGGATAACGCTACCTGCCCCAATAGATAGTGCCAACTGTTAAGTTTGGTGGAGGAGGAATAATGGTCTGGGACTGTTTTTCATATTTCGGGTTAGGCCCCATAGTTCCAGTGAAGTGAAATCTTAATGCTACAGCATACAATGACATTCTAGACGATTCTGTGCTTCCAACTTTATGGCAACAGATTGGGGAAGGTCCTTTCCTGTTTCAGCATGACAATGCCCCCGTGCACAAAGCGAAGTCCATACAGAAATGGTTTGTAGAGATTGGTGTGGAAGAACTTCACTGGCCTGAACAGAGCCCTGACATCATCCCAAAGGTATTCGATGGGGTTGAATTGGAACACCAACTGCGAGCCAGGCCAAATCGCCCAACATCAGTGCCCGACCTTACTAATGCTCTTGTAGCTGAATGAAAGCAAGTCTCCGCAGCAATGTTACAACATCTAGTGGAAAGCTTCCCAGAGAGTGGAGGCTGTTGTAGCAGCAAAAAGGGGGCAATTCCACATTAATGCCCATGATTTTGGAATGAGATGTTCACATACTTTCGGCCACGAAATAAGATTACTTCAACAACCTACAAATAATATATATATTTTTAAATAACAGCCTAAACCTTTAAGAAAGTTGCATTTATTTAAACTGAAATCAAGTACATCTAGTCCATAAAAATGCACTTCGTATTAACATACACAGTATGTGAAAATGTTTTATAAAACGCGGCATCAGAGGCATACTGTTTTCTGAACACTGGAGATGAAGTAAATATCCTTGTCCGTTTCATGTGTGAGGGCTAGCATGTTGTCATTCACTGGTGACATGGGCTCTCCTTTCTTACAGGGGTTTATCTTCGGATTTTCTCTGCAACACAGAAAAACACAATCAACAAGAAAGAGATGGTTATCATATAATTTCTAAAGCTGTAATCTAGCTTGTAAATTCTGTGATCAACACTGAAAAATATAAAAGCAACAATTTCAAAGATTTTACTGAGTTACTTCCTTATATGAACTACGTCAATTGAAATAATTCATTTGTCCCTAATATATGGATTTCACAACTGGGAATACAGATATCCATCGGTTGTTCAAAGATACCTGAAAAAAACATAAAATAAAAAAAATGTAAGTAGGGGCGTAGATCAGAACATTTGACAGTATCTGGTGACCACTATTTGCCTCATGCATCGCGACATCTTCACATAGTTGATCAGGCTGTTGATCGTGGAATGTAGTCCCACTCGTACACGTCGATCCAAAGAATCCCAAACATGCTCAATGAGTGACAAGTCTGGTGAGTATGCAGGCCATGGAAGAACTGGGACATTTTCAGCTTCCAGGAATTGTGTACGGATCCTTGTGACATGGGGCCCTGCATTATCATGCTGAAACATGAGATGGTGGCTGATGAATGGCACAACGATGGGCTTCAGGATCTCATCATGGTATGTCTGTATATTCAAATTGTCAACGATAAAATGCAATTGTGTTCGCAGCTGTCTCAAGTTGAGGGAGCGTGCAATTGGCATGCTGACTGCAGGAATGTCCACCAGAACGGTTGCCAGAGAATTAAACGTTAATTTCTCTTCCATAAGACGCCTCTGTCGTTTTAGAGAATTTGTCAGTATGTCCAACCGGCCTCAACCGCAGACCACGTGTATGGCTTAATGTGGGTGAGCAGTTTGCTGTTGTCAACGTTGTGAACAGAGTGCCCCACGGTGGCAGTGGGGTTATGGTACGGGCAGGCATAAGCTATGGACAACTAACACCATTGCATTTTATCGATGGCAATTTGAATGCACAGAAAAACCGTGACGAGATCCGGAGGCCCATTAAAAAAAATAAAAACGTTTGTCACATGTGCCGAATACAACAGGTGTAGACCTTACTTACAAGCCCTTAACCAAAAATGCTTTAATAAAAAAAAATATATATATATTTTTAATAGCAGCAGTAAAATAACAACAGCGAGGCTAGGGGGTACTGGTACAGAGTCAATGTGACGGGGCACTGGTTAGTCGAGGTAATATGTACCCGTAGGTAGAGTTATTAAAGTGATTATGCATCGATAATAAACAGAGTAGCAGCAGTGTAAAATTGGGCTCTGGGTAGCCCTTTGATTAGCTGTTCAGGAGTCTTAAGGCTTGAAGGTAGAAATTGTTAAGAAGCCTTTTGAGCCTACACTTGGTGCCTCGCTTGCCGTGCGGTAGCAGAGAGAACAGTCTATGACTAGGGTGGCTGGAGTCTGACAATTTTTAGGGCCTTCCTCTGACGTCGCCTGGTATAGAGGTCCTGGATGGCAGGAAGCTTGGTCCCAGTGATGTACTGGGCCGTACACATTACCCTCTGTTGTGCCTTACCAGAGGCCAAGAAGTTGCCATACCAGGCAGTGCTGCAACCAGTTAGGATGCTCTCAATGGTGCAGCTGTAGAACCTTTTGAAGATCTGAGGACCCATGCCAAATCTTTTCAGTCTCCTGAGGGGGAATAGGCTTTGTCGTGCGCTCTTCACGACTGTCTCAGTAAAATCTTCGATATTGTTGCATGTTGAGTTTATATTTTTGTTCAGTATAGAAATTTGAGAGACAAGTTTGTGACAGGTCCTTCGAATATAAATTGATTTGAGTTTTTTTTTTAAGGGGAAAATATGCAAGTATGGGGACTACTGTTGAAGGTTGGTATTAGGCCTCATCTATAATCTTATACAAAAGCAAAGACAATTGAAAGGTGTAATCCAGCTACAGGGTTGCGGACTATGCAGGTTATGATTACCCTCACTTACTTCTTAAAACCAAAGTTTTTCCAGAGACCACTGATGGTGGCCTGGAGGCCAGGATTGTTCTCATTGTTGGTGGTTAGTTTCTTTCCAGGACCTGCAGGCTTTTTACGGAGGCCACTGGCCCTGGCAGGGGCAGAGGGTCGGATCTTTGTCCCTTTCCCTTGGTCACCGGGTTTCATCCGCGGGAGACCTGCCACCTGGTGAGAGAGATGGGAAGGAAAATTCTTCACTGTGGGGATATATAGCATGTTCATCCCAGAAGGTTTCTAGCTGCCAAATCTCTGTTGAACCAACATGATACAAAATGGTCCCACATAAAGTAAGCTACCTTCGGTCTCATTGTGCTGGATTTCTTTTCATCTGCTGTTGGAGAAGAAGTCAGGCTTTTGACAGAGTCTGAATCCTTACTGGAGTCAATTTTCTTAGAAAACAGAACAGGCAGTAAATTAATAAAGCCACTGCCTCCGCTCATTCAAACCACAAATAAAAAAAGCCATGCATATGCACTCTCAACTAGCTTGCAATGATGCACATGCAAATGTTATGAAGCCTACACATGACTAATTAGCAGAGGAAACGGTGACGTACAGGCCTGGTGGAATCCTCCAGCCGAGTGGGTGGGGACACTTCCACTACATTGCAGGAAGTGTGGTTATGCTGAGAGAAGTAGGCACTGTCCTGAGACGGTGGAGAGTTTGGTGGTGAATCCTTGTCTTCTTTACCCAGAATAGGGGATGGGGCTCCGGGGGTCTTCCGAGTCCTCTGGCCTTCCTGGCTCCAGGAGAAGCTTTCCTTCTTGCGCTGGAACTGCTGCAGTGCCGAGAGGCCGGATGTGGGTGTCGGGGTCCTGGATCTCTCTGAGGAGCTGCATGACCAGCGGAACACCCCTAACCCTTGACTGGCAGACAGAGGGGAGGGGGGTGGGCTATGAGGGTCAACAGAGTCATTTTCCTCTGTCTCAGCATATCCCCCAATACAATAGTCCTCCCTGGGGTTCTCTGTGACCTCATCCTGAGACACCTCCCCTTTGACAAAAGACTCCGGATTCTGGCTGGCCACCTCACTGGAGCTGCTGCCACTACAGAAGAACCTATAGGGGAATATATCAACCATTTAGTCAGTATCACAAAACATTAAAAATAAAACTTGTCAAATGTGGGCCAAACAATGCAATCAAGAAAACAATTGGAAGAACCAGTGGTTTTAGGTAGATCATTTTTAGTAATGTAAAAGACAAAGATTTCCTATATAATTAAATAGCTGTTGCAATGACTAAAAGTGTGCATTATAAGACCATACCTGCTTTGCATTCCCTGCCCGTCTCCACCTCCTTCCTGGTTTCTCCTCTGTAGCAGGGTGGCGAAGCGGTTGTGTGGTCTGGGATGGGTAGCTGCAGCAGTGGCACTGGGCCGGGGGCATGTTGAGATGTGATGGCTCTCTGTGGGTCCAGGGTCCTCCTCCCCTCTGGACCGCTTCTGACCGGAGGGAGAGTACTGCTGCAGCACATCCTGGTCTGAAACACCAGAGTCTTTGGGAGATAAAGGACAATCAGAAGTTTGTGTCGGGACTATAATTAAAATATTCATCAACACCACTTGGAAAGAAAGTTGAGGTTTACATTAATCAAATACATTGATAAATGTTTGTATAACGATGAGAAGATTTTCCTGTTCTATTTGAACATTACATTTTGAAGGTCCACCCAATGTTATATAGGTATAGGCTTTACCATAGAATGACTGATAAAACTTCACAAGATGAACTGGGATGTTATGGCAATAAAAATGTGTTTCCCCCTGAACAAACCCAAATCCTCTCACACCTATTTAAACGGAGCTGGGTTAATCAAATAATCTTCCTTCCTACGGTGACAGAAAGAGCACCTCTCAAACATGACGGTGCAACAACGAGATAGCAGACTAATCTCACCTTCTCTGGGTCTCTTAACCTGTGTGTTCTTGTGAGGAAGCCTCAGCCCCTGCACACTGATAACCCTCTCCTTCCCCCTGGTTGAGGGAGGCCTCTGTGGAGAGCCCACAGGCTGGGAGGCAGAGAGGGTGCCTGGTATGTAACCTCTGCTCCAGATGCTAGGGTTTGTGGAGGCCCGAGTCTCCTGGCTGTCATTCCAGTCACGACTGCGTGGTTTCACTGGCTAAGAAACACAAAGGGAGGAAGGATTTAGATACGTTAGTGTAAATTACGTGCACTTCAGCCAACTCCTCTATGGTTGTCATGCCATACATGTACAGCATACAGATCTGGGGTAAGGTTAAGCACTCTGGCGACAAACACATTTGTAAGTTAAATATTAATACAATTGTACTGATCGACTAAAAATAGCTAAGTACCCCACGTATACAACACTAAGGACACAAGCAAAACAACAACCTAGCAGTACAACTTGTGATGATGATTGAGTAGTGTTTGTATAGAAATGACTATTATGTGAATCATTCCACCTAGTGCAAGTACCTTGACATTTGTAGCGTCTGGGTTGAAGTCATCAATCCTCTCCATGGTGTTTATATCCAGGTTACCTAGGGCCACCTGTAAACCTTTGCAATCTCCTAAATTACTGTATTAAGCATTAAGGACAACATATTGTACTGGTAGTAAATGGGAAACCACCAGTGTCTTATTTTCCATTTCGCTACTAATCAACAGGTATAGAGCAGGAGTCAGGCCTGCCGCTGAGTGAAAGGATACCGGCCAGCATAGCTGAGGGTGGCAGGGTCCATGTGCTCTGGATAGGGGTTGAGAGGCACCACCTTCCTCTTGATGGGGTCAAACACCAGCTGGTAGAGGAAGGTATTATTGGCCTTAACAAAGCCGTCAATGTACTCGTCTGGCACAACCACATTCATCTTCAGGTACTGGCCCATCTTCCTTATCACCTGAAAGTACATAAGTTACAGGGGCCATTTTCATTATAGTTTAATTTCTACCACTGTTCAAGTTCTACTACCAATTCTCATTCAAACTTACCTTAATGATGTCTGGGTTGTTTGCCATCCTCAGCAGTTTACAGGCTTTGCCCAAGCCAATCCCATAGAGTGAGGACAGATAGTCACAGCCAGAGAGAATACACATGTGGCGGAACTTCTCTTCCGTGAAGACGTCACCCAGAGAGCGGCACCGCCCCAGGTGGTTCTGGTCAATCTCTAGACCGTTCCCCTGTTTGTCCATCTTTAGGATCACCTGAGAGAGATGACCAGCAGAACCCATTATGGTCACTACCATAATCCAAGTTTCCATTAAAGTAACTGTCCAGTTAAAATCTCACATTTAAAAGTTCATATTTTGTTAACCCATACCCAAATAATGTTGACTCACTCATCCTATATGCACGCGTATGTTGCCAAATAATAAATTTAAAAAAAATTTTTAAATAAAAAACTAAACCACCTCAAAATTGTATCTCAGACGTTTAAAAAAATGCTTGCCATCTCCTGCGGATGAGATGGCCAACCAGAGATCTACTCGCATGAATGTTATTAATGACCAGTATACACCCACACCATTGTGTTGTGGTACGCCCACACCATTCTAACACAGAAAAGCTGCTTTGTAACATACTAATCAATTTTTTTTAAGGAAACTTATTTCACTAATTTTAATTAATTATTGGTCATATTTCATAGAAATCTGGAAAAAACAGACAGTTAAAGCCAGATGATGATTGTGACAAATGCATTACAGAAATTCCACAGTGAGCAGCATCTTAAAGGACCTAATTCTGTACTTTTTTGCAGCCAAACGCCAATAAATCTGAGTCTTCAGTGATGATAGCCTGTGCAATGCCAGCCTTGTTAAGGAAGGCCAGCTGGGCATCAGCTTCATACGGGGCCACCACACAGTCCACTCCTCTGGTCCTTGCAGCCTAGAGGAGAGAACATTATTTCAGCTGAATAAATAATTTTAAGCCACCAATTTGCAATCATAAACATTTAGCAGTGCATCACAAAACAGATGAGGAGTTTAACTGGTTAAGCCAGATTAAACCACTGCACAAAACCAGCAAATAGACACGCTTCACTCAAGATATGCATCATAGGGTTTCAGTGAAACATACTTATCAGCAGAAAGCATTTTTTAATCTACAGTTTTAGCAGTATTGGAAACATTTACCTTGATGACATCATGGGCCATGGAAGGGGTGACGTTAACACAGCGAGTAAAACAGTCTCTGGCCTCTGAAATCTTTCCCTCACGTAGGAGCTGCTTGCCTTTCTGCAGATTTGCCTGACGACGCCTGGAAGACAGACGTCAGGTCTTACTTTTTTGGGTAAAAATATTTACTCCGTTCTATTCAAGAAACTACTGAGTCAAGTACATGGGAAGATTATATTTCATTAAAAGGAGACACATTACAGCAAATACCATCTAGGCCTAGCATTAACTCACTCATCACTATCTCAGGTTTAAAGAAAATTACAGGTACACACACACTTACTCTCTGCGAGCTTTGTCCACCTCCTGTTTTGAAGGCAGATTGCAGCCATCAAACACCAAGATGGGCTTCACACCAAAAGACAACAGCATGTCCACAAATTTCATGCAGTAGGTCACATACCTATGTGAAAGAAAATGCATAGGGTTAGGCAGTTATATTAAAAGGGTTAGATAGTTAATGCATACTGAGATACCCATAAAACAGCTTACTGGTCAGTTGGCTCCCCTTTGGCAAGTTTCTCTGCACAAGAAAATGCCCCTTTATGAAGCCAGCAATATGTGTCTACGGCCACTGTCTGTCCCTTGTACTTCCTCACACTGATGGGCTCCGAGGCATCTTTGAGGAACTGCAACAGCCCCTGGATCCCCATATTTTAATCCGATGATGCCACTTACATTCAGGACAGTTGCTTGCTATATTCATGGACAGGGAGAGACACCATTTGACAAAACATTATAATAAAACTAGACTTTGGAGAAAATAATACGTTACCTAGCTAACGTTAACTTGTTAGGGAGCATTCATGTAACTTTGCCAAGTGTTAACGACTAAACTAGGTAGTTAATCGTAATCTGCATATACCTGCTCATTTACCTGGACATAGCAGAGGAGATGATTATGAATTCTAACTAGATACTTCCACTGGCGTAGAAACCGACCGTAACTAACGTTAATTAATTCGAACGTTCGTGGATCTTCAAAAACCTACGCCACTCACCAGTGACTGTCAGTGATGACAAACACATGTAGCAAGTTGGCTAAAGTTAGCTAACCACCTAGCACGGCCACTAACGTTAGTTAGCTAACCAACTACCTAAACAATATACCTATAAACACATTGTTGGTGCTGTAAAAAAAACAAAAGTAAGTTGTAGCTAGCTAACGTTAGTTAGCGGTTCGAATAATTGGAATGAAGTGGGCTAGCGAACGTTTGTAGCAAACTCTGGCTAGCGCATAGCTATATGAATACATTTGAAAACGTTATTTTGAAATAAATACATGCATACAAGAATATAACACACCATTTGCAAGCTACCGAGATATTTACCCGCGAATTGAAAGAGTTAACAATGACAGTTAGTAAGCACTGAACAGTAACCGGGCACCTTGTAAACTAACATGAGTTCGCTTTTAGCGGCAAAAGTAGGAGTTCACAACGAGCTGATACTATTGGTCAGTCTATTCTGACCAACCATGGGTGGGGGAGGGTCTTTGGTCGACAAAAGAAGAAGGGAGTGGTTCTCTTTTTTGGTGTCATGCTGCGTATTGATGGCGGGAGTCCAGCGTCACCTTTCCCCCCCACTAGATGGCGAGCTTGTCTGCTGCCGTGTTAGGATTTTTTGACGTGTCGTCTTTCCCAGCCTCCCTTGCACTTCCTGCTTCGGTAGCTGCCTGTGTGTCTGAGCAAACGATACCTCAACAACAAGATGGAATAGTTGGGAAAATATTGTGAAATCCAGTCAATGACAACGTTGTGTTTACTTGTGGCAATCTATTCAATTAAACCCTTTATTTAAATGTCAGTTATTAGGACTTGAAGGTTGTTGGCAAAACATCAACAATGCATCTCTCTCCCACCAACGGAGATTTTACTTTCGTCTCATCAACTGAAGCCGAGGGTAATGTTAGCAGGCCGTGAATACTGTCATGTGTTTCATTGTATTTTTAGTTACTTACAGTATTTGTCAACACGTCATTCTGCTAGCTTGACATTAATGCATTGGGTAACTAGCTTGAGTAAAGGGTTGTCATTTTTGTCAAGTTACCGTGGTTCGGAGAGATTTGACAACTTTCTGCTGCTACTGTACGGCTAGGCTAACGTTAGCAAGCTAGGTAACGTTAGCTATATCACTGAAGGAAATCCACCTAACAAATATTATTCTATTGAAAATACGTTTAATACAAAACTCTACAATCTATTTGGACTAGTTTAATGTGTTTCCCATTGAGTAAATAGTTTTAAGGTCCAATGCAGCCGTTTATCTTAATATCAAATAATTTCTGGGTAACAAGTACCTTACTGTGATTTTCAATTAAAATGGTCAAAAAGAGACGAATAACTTCCTAGTAAAGACTAATTGCTAGGGCTGTCTGCGAGTGGTCTGAGTATGGAGGTGAAAACCAAGGGGCCAGGCACAGTTGACTGCTCCTAGAGTTTTGCTTCGGTACTGCAGTTTAAAGCTGCAATATGTAACTTTCTAGGGCACCCGACCAAATTCACATAGAAATGTACATTATAGATCTCTTCTCATTGAAAGCAAGTCAAAGAAGTGGTGTCTGTTCTATGTGCATTATGTCTATGCGTCCGTTCTATAGTTTATTTTTTGCATCTTTTACTTTAGGTTTTGTACACCAACTGAAAATACAATATTTTTGGTTATTGAAAATATATTTCACAGCAGTTTAGATAGTGTGACAAAACAAGCAGTGTAGATAATCATTGTACTAACTGAAATTAGGCGAACTATTAGAATTTTAGCAACCAGGAAATGGAGGTGTGGTTTTCGCATATTGCCCAGGAAGACAATTTCCATAGAGGTCATATTAAAATTCCTAATAAGATACTTTAGTCATCACCGTTGTGCATAAAACACCCATTGACTTATTCAAATAATTGTCACTGAGGCTGATTTAAAAAATAATAAAATAAAAAAACTCAGCATCTGAGGATAACATTTTTAATGTATATTCATCCAATGTCTGCCATGTTTTGGATAATGTGATGTCGCTGCTCACACTGTTCCCTGTGTGAACGGAACCCAAACCGGCTGCGCGAGTGCGCTATCGTGCATAAATTAATTTTGTCCCCCCACACCAAATGAGATCATGACACGCAGGTTAAAATATCAAAACAAACTCTGAACCAATGACATTCATTTGGGGACAGGTCGAAAAGCATTAAACATGTATGGTCAGTTAGTTTGCACTTGCTAGCTAATTTTTCCTATTTAGCTAGCTTACTGTTGCTAGCTAATTTGTTTTGGGATATAAACATTGAGCTGTTATTTTACCTGAAATGCACAAGGTCCTCTACTCCGACAATTAATTCACACACAAAACAGTCAACCGAATCGTTTCTAGTCATCTCTCCTCCTTCCAGACTTTTTCATATTTGAATTTATATGGTGTTTGGCATCTACACTTTCATAGTATTACCAGGACAACCGGCAAAACAGTTCATCTTTCAATCACCCACGTGGGTATAACCAATGTTTCTATAAACCAATGAGGAGATGGGAGAGGCGGGAGAGGCAGGACTTGCAGCGTGATCTGCATCAGAAATAGGAATGACTTCTATTTTAGCCCTTGGCAACGTGATCAGCCTATAAGTGCAAGCGCATGTGATGTTGGCCTATATAAAACGGATCCAACCCAGCTATAGATGGCCCATGAATCGCCATATACGAACACGAGTAGATTACCTTGAAAACAACGGGAGGACATCATGGACGCAGTCTCCAGTTCTTAGTATACCTCAGTGGGGAAAACTGAAAACAAACCCCCTAAGGTTGATGTCTGTGCCCGCGCTGAAATGTAATTAGCATAATAATAAAAAAAATCCACATAATCTGTCCGTTTAAACTACAGAGATGTTTTTTTTCATCAGATGCGTCTCAATCCACCGCATCCTCTTATGTCGCACTAACGCATCTGCTGGTAAAAGGTGTCAGAGCTAGAGTGGTTGTTTGTCATACCATGAGAAATCCCGAAAATGTGTCTATTCACAAAATCGGCTGTAGCGTCCGAACGGTTTGGCCTACAAACTATTATGACCCCTCTATGGAAAGACGAGACTCTCACGAACACAATGTTCTCCGTTTTGCTCTACGACCTCCGCAAGATTCTTCTGAGCCGATTTCTGTCTGTAGCGTCCAAACTGTTTGGGCTACACAAAGGTACAAAGGTGAGACTCTCACGAACATGTACATGTCGGTTGTTTTGCAAGACTCGTCTGAAGGTCCCTGGTACCAGTTGAAAAAACGAATGGAAGTATATATGGACTGTTTAATGCCAAAAATGTGGGGTGAAATACATGTAAAAAATATATTTCCTGATCATTCTTCTATCTCAGTAATAGGACAGACACTTCAGAGCAAACTTCCTTTATATATTTTTGGTGGACTATCTGTTATTCAATGCGTTTGTATGGGCTAATAACAGTAAGACCAAAACACATTTTTCATAAAATATATTTTTAGACATATTTTGGGATACTTCAAGGCATCTTAAAATTCTAAATCAAATAGCTAAATGATCCTTGGTATGACCTTCTCAAAAAAATGATCAAATAGCTTAGTAGAACACTCCCCACTCCCCGGCTTAGACAGGGCTTAGACTCTGATGGGTTTTAAATGCAGAGGTTTGGAACTCTGTTCTTATTGGTCTATTAACTAATTTACTGCCTTGTGAGGTCATCAGCCAGGCCTAAATTCTGTCCCACAAAAACAGGCTCATCCACAAAAAGGGCATTATCATCGTTTTCACAATTTCACGGTATTATTCCAACCTCATAGTGTGGAAATATATATTTAAAAAACAGGGATATCACATTTTTGACTGCACTGGGCCTTTAATGTAATTTAGACAGTGTGACAACCACTGGGGGACATGTCTTGCCGTTCTGCATTCCACGTACCTTTTGATTAGCTGAGGTGATTTGGTCAAGTGTGAAACACTATCTAGATTAGGAACAATTGATCCTTGATTGTAATACGGTTTTGGAAACCTTGCAGAACCAGTCCTAGCCTTTTGGGGGCACTAAGCGAGATTTGGTTGGGGGGCCCCCCACCTTGCGGAAAAACATTTAAATGCCCCCCATCTTGAGGCGGAGAGAACATTTTTAAAGTTAATTTCTTGCAATACTAGACATTTTGCCTCGGGGCAGAGAGAACATTTAGATATTGTATAACAACTTTCATGCAATTCTACTCATTTAGCTATGGGGCAGAGAGACAAAATGTGCAATAATCGTATACATTAAATTCCCTACAGATCTAAGCGGTACTATTGATGCCCCAGATGTTAAATTGAACATGGGCAGTGACAATGCAAAAGACCCATATGCAACCACGTTCCTGAGGAAACGAGGCTATGGCTGGCTCCTGGAAGTAGAAGAGGATGACCCCGAAGACAACAAACCTCTTCTGTGAGTACCTTCTTCAAGAAACCCATTCTTTATCCATGTACATTGATATTAAAATGACACTTGATTTGGCCATCACTACAAATTAAATGTGCTGATATCTCACGATGCTCCTGTACAATCTCATACGCTTATATGATTAGGGAGGAGCTGGACATCGACCTGAAAGACATCTACTACAAGATCCGCTGTGTGCTCATGCCAATGCCCTCCTTGGGCTTCAACCGGCAGGTTGTGAGGGACAACCCTGACTTCTGGGGCCCGCTGGCTATAGTACTCCTTTTCTCCATGATCTCCATCTACGGACAGTTCAGGGTGAGGCGGCAGTTCAAGCTGTGAATTCTTTTGATCTCAGAATATACCTTACATCTTGCCCTTGGCCCCCCAGAGAGGGCTGTTGGTTCAACTAAGTTAGATTACTCTGAAAAAGTAAATGGTGAACTTCGATTGTAGGGTTGAGATTTGAAACAACATTAGATGCACATGCTGCTCACGCAAACAGGGCTTGATTCACTGGTTCTCTTCACTTACTGAATTGAATGAAATGGGAGGCAGCCTACATTGATATATTTAACGATATAAGAATATTCAGAAAAGGACTAAAATATTTTGTCTTCTGGAGACTTTGGTACAATGTCACAATTTTCAGCGTGTGTATTATTTTTGTTGTTGTGTTTTAATTATTTGTCGTTTTATTTTATTTTCATAAGGTCGTGTCTTGGATAATTACCATTTGGATATTCGGCTCTTTAACAATCTTTTTGCTGGCTCGTGTTCTTGGTGGTGAGGTAAGATCCACCAAAGTTTACATTTAGCTGAAATAAGTCATATTCCTAGTCTTGATGAGGAATACATTTCTCTTACTTGATACTGTACATGCATCTTTGGATGTGCATTTGCTTCCTATTACAACATGAATGATGTGGCGTGCTGTGAAACACTGACTTGCATTGTTCTGTTTCGGATAGGTGTCTTATGGACAAGTTCTTGGAGTGATTGGATATTCTCTACTCCCGCTCATCGTTATAGCCCCATTGCTTTTGGTCATTGGGGGTTTTGATGTTGTTTCTACACTAATAAAGGTGAGCATAGGAGCAAAGATAATCAACCTTTATTCTATCTGATTTTTCTCACAAATGAATCTCTGTAATTCAGCATTGCACGTTTGATTTAACAGCTATTTTTACATCTGTATTTGATTAGATTTTTTTAGATGATACAAATCGACTTAAATTAGATATGTGTTCATCAGTTGTTAATAACTGTCATTTTTCAGCTTTCTGGAGTATTTTGGGCTGCTTACAGTGCTGCTTCACTGCTCGTTGGGGATGAATTCAAAACCAAGAAGCCTCTGCTCATATACCCTATTTTCCTTTTGTACATCTACTTCCTGTCACTATATACTGGTGTCTGATTGGACAAATGGCAACAGTGGAACTTTGGTTGGAGAATGACACAAAGCACCGTGAAAAGACACAAGGATTAATTACACAATGAAAATAACGAGCATGGATTTTTGAAAGGTCATTTTCTCCCTCTTTAACCCCGTTTACAATCCTAGACTGTGGGGATATAAGGGTGTATGTTACATCAGTGTATTTTAATGTACCCCTTACCTCTGTGCTCAGTAAAAAGCGGTAGCTTATGGTCTAAGTTCGGTGTTCAGATTGAATTGTAGTTAGATCGCAGGTTCACGTTGGCATCATATAAAAGGACTGTAATTATTTAATCAAGGTGTCAAATCTGGTTTTGGTAATCATGGGAGGGTCACAAACATACCAGTCATTGATTTTTGTTAATGCTTTTATTCCATAGAGGAAGGTGGTGCCAAATACAGTGCAAATTTGAACCAAGGGGTTAAGAAAGAAGTCTGCCCCTAAGGTTCCCCATTATTATGTGAGGGAGTGGGCTAAGCATACTGTTATGCATTATTTAGTGGTCATTTCAGCCTGGGTAGACAAGTAGATGGGCAGTTTGAGTGAAATAAAACAAAGTCTACCGAAGTTTGGTGCCTTTCATTAGTTGTTTTATACAGTTGTTTAAAAATCTTTTATTGAACGGATGTATATTTTCAGACAACTTGCTTGTATCTATTGTATGTATTCAGAACATGTTATACAATTGTGAAAAATTACTAGACCTGGAACAATTGAGAGTTATAAAACATTAATTCACATTAATGGGGCATAAAATATATCAACATAATTGTCTGTATAACTGTTGTACTGTACTAGATATTTTAAACAACATTCACATACAGTATGTAATGTGTTATATCATTAATCTGCATGCAAAAACTTAATTTCACACCCAAGCTTTATGTAGGAAATGTTGAATGTACTATAGCAATTAAAGACTATTGTCAGGGGGGTTAATTTAGTAATATGGAATTTACAGTGAATATATTATGAATTATTCGCTGAAAAAACGAATTGAAACGATTTTTGAGATTGTGTTATGTTCTTACACATTGTATATAATTTGCTTTTATAACAATATAGCAAATGCTCAGTTGTTGAAATTTGCCAATTTGCCCTCAAATTTGACCTAAGTCTTTGTCACAAGTACATCTGAAATTGGATATTTGATAAGTAAATTAAAGTATGCATATCGTTTCTAGGGGTAGAGGATGAACGGGAATGTGCATTGGTTTTACGCTAATGCAGTCTAAGCCAATTTCCTTATTGGGGTGGCTTACTTCAAGGGCTTTATAAATGATAAAAGGTGTCTTGGTGGGGTGGGCCTAAACTCACCAGACCGACTGTTGGTCTGTACAGTGGGGGATGTTTGCTTGCTGTCGGTGCATTGTGTAAAGCCTGTTGCATGCTTCCCAGTCTAAACAGTTTGCGCACATATACAATGACAGAATTTTGTGACTTTGGTGTTAGGCAGGTTTTTTCCGTCTGTTCACGCACACTACATTTTTTCTCGAGACGAAGTTCAGTAACCGAAGTTTATGCCCCTTTGTCGGTGATTGACCAACAGTACTACTACTAGCAGGAGTGGGAACTATGGACGGGATTCTTCAATAAAGTGTTTGTCATTCAACGAGACGAGTAGTTTTAATTTTTTTAAATTCACTTGAGAAATAATATCTTAGATGTAAAATTGCACTACTAAACTTCGGCAAAAACGTCAATGTATTACAGATTTCTTGATTTATCTTGGATTAAATAAGACTATTTTAAAGAAGTGTATACTGGCTGTGTTGTGGCTACGGCGTTTCAAGGGAGACAAATTGTAATATTGCCCTTTTTCAAGCGAAGGTCTTAAGGGAGTATGCGTTTTGGTGTTAGTACACAACAACAAAAAACCTAGATGGACAAAAACAATAAACTTAACATTTACATACTTGGTGAGATCCACATGTTCCCACCGTATCCACACCCAATGTTGTTTCCAATACTTGTAAGACTACCCTATATGACTTCAAATGTTGTTGTTTCAGTCTGTAGACAGTTAAAAATATATATATTTAAATAAAGCATTTGATTCTTCCATTCTCTTAATGTTGGAGTATCATTTTACTAACAGTATTTAAGAAAATAGCTTCTTCAATATAAGCAACAACATATTTTTTTTATTGAGGCAAGTCAAAGTTCGGTAGCAGTTGGTCAACAGTAGGGATGGGAACTATGGACAGTATTCTCCGATTAAGTGTTTGCTGTCATTCAACGAGAGGAGCAGCTAGGCCCTACTGTCTGCAGTGCACTACATTTTCATGCACATTTCTTCAGTTGAGAAGTACTGCACTTAGATTAGTTGATTAGTCACATGCACAGGATCATAGAGGTAGTTGCAGGGTACAATGAAATTCTTATGCTCTGAGATTCAACAGTGCAGGTAAAAAAATAGAAGTGAATGAGACAATACAAATAAGAATATATACACATTTACAACTGTAACAATAATAAATGTCCATGGGGGGGTGGGGTAGAATTGCCATAGGGGAAGCAGGTAGCTGCCTAGTGGCTATTCAGCAGCATGATGGTCTGGGGGTAGAAGCTATTGATCAGTCTGACAGTTTTTGCCATGATACTCCTATACTGCCCGCGTGCGTCTGAGTGATGGAAGCGGGGACAACAGGCCGTGGCTCAGGTGGCTTTGGTCCTTGATCTTCTTGGCCTTCCTGCAACACCTGGTGTTGTCGGTGTCTTGGAGGACAGTCAGTGAGCACCCAATGATGCGTTCACCTGAGTGTACCATACTCCGTCAGTGGAGTTGCCGTACCAGGCTGTGATGCAGCCTGACAGTATGCTCTCGATGGCGGTCCTGTAGAACACTTGAGGGCCCTTGGGGACAGGCCAAATTTCTTCAGCCTCCTGTGTCGTCTGTGGATCTGTCAGTGCGGTAGGCGAATTGGAAAGGGGCTAAAGGGAGGAGGTGCACTTCAAGTCATTCAGTTCCCTTTCCCGTTCTTGGGCATGATAGTGGACATCTTGAAGCAGGTGGGAAAACAGCCCGAGTTAGTGAGAGAATAAAAATGTCTGAAAACACAACAGCTAGCTGGTCTGCAAAGATCTCAGCAAAAACGTCTAAATTAATTACAGATTTCTTGATTTATCTTAGATTAATTCAGAATATTTTGAGAAAATGCATGGCTGTTGTTACGGTGGCTCAAGAGGAACAAACAATAATATTGTCACTTTTTCTCTCGTTTTTCAAGCGAAGGTCTTTAGGGGGTATGTGAGCACAGACGTTCGCCTTGCCGAGTTCTGCTTGGAGCAAAATGTACCTACTGTATGTATGGGACACCTTTATAGGGACCACCCACTGGTGGGGTTTAGGTTTTTACTCATTTTTCAAGCTTAGGTCTTGAGGGAGTATGCAAGCACAGACGTTTGCTTCGCTTTGCCGAGTTCTGCTAGGACCAAACCAAATCTGTGTATGGGACACCTTTATAGCGACCACCTGCTGGTGGGTTTTAGGGTTTATTATTTGGGTTTCTTGCATGGGGATCCATATCCCAACATCAGGAAAGGGCTGTATTAAAAAACAACAAAATAGTCATCATATAATTAAGCAATAAGGCACGAGGGGGTGTGGTATATGGTCAATATACCACTGCTAAGGGCTGTTCTTTGGCACCAGCCTTGCTGAGTGCTTGGATACAGCCCTTAGCCATGGTATAGCAATATACCACAAAAGGTGCCTTATTACTATTATAAAACTGGTTACCAACGTAGTTAGAGTAGTAAAAATAAATGTTTCGTCATACCCGTGGTACGTCGGTCTGATATACCATGGCTGTCAGCCAATCAGCATTCAGGGCTTGAACCACCCAGTTTATAATTACATATAAAACTCATATCACTTAATTTAATCCATGCTCAAAAGAATACAAAGGGTGAAAGTGCAAGGTGCTATAAAAAAATAAAGGCGCATACTGTTGATAGCACTGACCAAGGCATAATGCCCGATGTAGGGCTGTGACGATTCTGGAATTTTGGGTAACGATTGTCATGCAAATGGCCACGGTTTTTGTCATAATTGTAATTTGTTGAAAAATGTTTTGAGATTGTCATGCATCTTTGGAAATGAGCTACAACATACCAAATTAAAACATAGCTTTGGTGATACCCCTGTCTCAAAACTAATGGTTTTGAGCACTTAAAACTTTTGGAAATTAAACTTTTCCTCCCAACTGCTCTTGAAATGATTACCAATTTTACCCATTATTTTTGCATTTCGGCCTCCTTGGGTTTTGCCTTTTCATGGTCTTAAGTGGAGTACCTTTTGAACTCTACAGATATTTTTGATCCTACATACAGACCTTACATGAGGTGGCATATTTCAGATAAATCTCGGCTTGGCAGTGAAAGAAGGCTACATGGTTGTTTGTTTTGGTGGCTTGATCAGAGTAGTAGCACTGCAATTTGACTGAAAGGGAATAAGCAAACAATCAGACTTTACTCAGTGTGTCGGCTGTTAGGCATGGCTGTGCTGTGACTGGGTCAGACATGGTAGGAGATAGTGATGGAAAAGAAAGAGAAGCAAGTATGAAGCTTAGCGGTACAAATAAAGGGCGGAATAGTTTCCAACACCAGTGGCAGTTCGGAGGTAGAGTGTGCCGAGGAGGAAGGACAAGCTAATTTGCGAGGGGATCATGGAGGTGAGGCGATAAAGTGATTCTGAAGTTTAGGGGAAAAGGGGGGAGTTGGGGCGATGAGTCCGATAAGGTTGAAAGCTGCGATAAAATAGTTGATTTGGGAAGTTGTCAATGCTGAAGTGTTAAGAGATGGGAACTTGTTGGTGTTCTGTATGGCTCAGAGGGGAAAAAGCTCTCATAGTGAAGCAAATAGGGAAGTGTAAGGTGGTGTCGAGCAGCTGGACTGATCAAGCAGGGAAGCTGTGGATTAAAGGGGTGACAACAGGAGTACCTGTGAGTGTCAGCACTAAAGAGGTAAGCAACAACTTGAGAGAAGGTGGTCTAGTGAATGTTCAAAGATTGCAACAACAAGGGATGGAGTGAGGGTAGATAGCCTGTCAATTCTCTTTCACTTCAAGGGCAGGGAACTGCCAAGTAAAGTAACCATGGGATATGAGTTATTATGTGAGGGCTTATGTAAGCCTTTAAGATGATATAACTGCCAGAGGTTTGGGCATCTGGCAGCAGCCTGTAAAGAGAAAGAAGTGTGCCATGTGTGGAGGGGAGCATGAGTATGGGAAGTGTGGGGATGGTGTGGGAAGTTTGGGGACGGTGTACAAAGTGTGGGGACGGTGTACAACCAAAGTGCTGCAGCTGTGGGGGTGCTCTTGGTGTGGCATATTTTGGGTGTGAGGCAATGAAACAGGCAGTGGAAGTGCAACAAGTGAGAATGGAGAGAAGGGTGTCATATGCTGAGGCATTAAGGGTGGTCTAGGTCCAGGGATATACAGGTTCAAGAGAGAGATGGGTAGAAGCCTCTAGATTGGGGACTACGGGGCAGGTGGGTGGAGACATGGTATACATAGACAAGAGAAAGCTGGTTGACATTCATAGCAGGAACTATCAACAGCACTGCTAAAGTGGAGTCTAAACAGAGAATATTCAGCTAATAGTGAAAGTGTCTGGGAGACATCTGAGTATGACAGGGTTGACATGGGAAGAGGTTTGAGATGACCTCAATCAGCGAAGGCTGGAGTCATGTATTACTGGATCTTAGTTATGGTGGTAATGCTACAATGGATTGCTCGAAGCCTGTTGGCTAATGGGCAAGAGTTCATGCAGTTCATTGTAGTTATGCCAGCTAAGCCTGATGTGATTTGTGTACAGGAAACATGGCTCAAATCGAGGTTATCGTATAGGGATATGTAGTGGTTCGTAGGGACAGAGGTGTATGGGGAGAATGTGCAACCTTCATAAAGCAAGGACTTTCTTACAGGATGCTAGGCAAAGGTATTGAACAGGAATATGTGGTGGTGGTGTGGCTGAGAGGAGGGATGCTAGTGGTAGTGAACTACTTTAATCCGTGTCAGATATTGGACTTGGAAGTGCTGGAGAGGGTGGAGGGCCAGGATGGAAGTAAGGTAATGTGGTGTGGGGATTTGAATACTCTGGGGGAGGGGGAAGGGGCGACGGGCTCTGGGGGAGGGGCGGCGGATGGATGGAAATGGCCAAGTTATGGAAAATCGAATAGAAGTGAAAGATCTGGTGTGCCTGAATGATGGCTGAGGGACCAGGATTGATGTAGCCTCAGGGAATGAGTCTGCCTTGGACCTCACTCTGGTACCTAGTGTGATGGCAGGAATCTGTGAGTGGGCGGTAGGTGAGGAGTCGACAGTGTGGAGTGATGATTACCCCATATTATTCACAGTAGGCCAGTGGGAGGAAGGGGTGTCAGTAGATGGAGTAGGCAGGTGAGACCAGTTTCAGGAGCTAAGTGAGCAGGTGATGGCTCAGGTGGATATAAGAGTGGATGTGGATTGTGTGAATAACTGGGAGAGAACTGCATTAAGGGGCGAAGCTACTGAGGCTATACCTAAGAGTTCAGGGAGGAGGAAAGCAGTCCCATGGTAGATGGAGGAGTGAGGAGTATGAACAGGGCATTTAGAGTACTGAAACGTACACATAACTTCCAGCATCAGATTCAGTATAACAGGCCCAGGCTCTGGTGAGGAGAATTATCTGTGAGGCAAAGAGGTCATGTTGGTTCTGTGACACCATTGGAAGGACGAGACCTGTGTGAGAAGTGTGGAGGATGATTAAGAGGATGAGTTGGGTCAGAAGGGAGTGGGATTATCCAGTGTTGACGAGTTGGGAGGATATGGCAGAAACAGATGAGAAGGCAGAGATGATGGCCAAAGCATTTGTCCAAGTGCATAGCTCAGCTAATCTGTCAGAGGAGGGGGAGAGAGAGAATGAGAGAAGAGCATCCTGGAGTGCTGGATAGGAGGGAGAATGTAAATGATGTGTTGAATGGACAATTTACCATGGCAGAGATGAAGAGGGCAATAGGTCAGGCTGGGTTAACTTCACCTGGGGGCGTCTCAAGTGGCGCAGTGGTCTAAGGCTCTGCTAGCTATGCCACTAGAGATCCTGGTTCGAGTCCAGGCTCTGTCGCAGCTGGCCTCGACCAGGAGACGCACAATTGTCCCAGCGTTGTCCGGGTTCGGGAGAGTTTGGCCGGCAGGGCTGTTCTTGTCCCATCGCGCTCTAGCGACTCCTGTGGCGGGCTGGGCGCAATGCATGCTGACACGGTCGCCAGGTATACGGTGTTTCCTTCGACACATTGGTGCGGCTGGCTTCCGGGTTAAGCGGGCATTGTGTCAAGAAGCAGTGCGGCTTGGCTGGGTTGTATTTCTGAGGACGCACGGCTCTCGACCTTCGCCTCTCCCGAGTCCGTACGGGAGTTGCAGCGATGAGACAAGACTGTAACTACCAATTGGATATCACGAAATTGGGGAGAAAAATGAGTAAAAAATAAATAAAACTTCACCTGGGAAAGATGAGGTGTGCTATGTCATGTTGGCTGGATAAGGTACTGGTGTTGTACAACCGAGTGTGGGAGGAGGGGAAACTACCAGGCAGCTACGGTAGAAGGAGGCAGTAGTTGTACCAATCCGGAAGCCAGGCAATAGCTTTAACATCCCATGTATGTAAGATTATGGAGAGGCTAATGTACTTCCTGGAGAGCAGGGGGCTAGTATTGGCACATCAGAGTGGATTCAGAAAGTGAAGGGAGGTGGACCCTCCCTCTGCTTAGAAGCAGAGGTCAGCAAGGCCCAGGTGAACAAGGAGACTGTTGTGGCTGTCTTTTTTTGTTGTGGATAAAGGCGTATGATATGATGTGGAAGGAGGGGTTGCTAATCAAGCTTGATATTATGGGGGTAGGAGGAAGACAGACAACTGAATAAAGGACTTCCTGTTTGGAAGGTCTCTCCAGGTTAGCGTGGGGAAGTCTTTATCAGGCAGCTACCTGGTGGATAACGGTACACCGTATGGGAGCGTGATAAGTCCTCTGTTGTTCTCAATCATGATCAATGATGTTTGCTCTCAGGTACGGCCGGATATTGGGAGGTTATTTGCAGATGATGGGGGCTATTGGAAGAGGCAAAGAAATGTTCCATATATAGTCAGGAAGGTACAGGAAGCAATTGATGAGGTATAACAGTGGGCATTAATGTGGGGATTCAGGTTCTCTGTAGAGAAACCTCAGACAGTGTTCTTGACCAAGAGGAAGGTGGGAGATGAGGTACACTTGAGGTTATATGGAGAAACTTGGAGAGGTTGTGGCCTTCAGGTTGCTTGGGGTGTCCTTTGACACTAAGCTGACCTGGGAAGAACACATTGAGAAAGTGGTGGGGAAGTGTAAGAAGGTGCTAAATGTGATGCGCTGTCTGACGGGGAAGGAGTGGGGGGCTGGGCGTTCCTCATTGAGGACCATGTATGTTGCATTGATCCTGTCTGACGGGGAAGGAGTGGGGGGCTGGGCGTTCCTCATTGAGGACCATGTATGTTGCATTGATCCGATCTGTAATAGACTATGGCAGTATAGCGTATGGTTCAGCAGACCTGACCTCACTAGAAAGGCTAGATGTCATAAAGGGGCGTTTCGGAGCTCCCCAGTGTCTACACTACAGGTGGAGATGGGGGATATGCCATTGCAGATTAGGAGACAGCAGTTGCCAATGAATTATTGGGTCAACCTACAGGGAAATTGGGTTTCTCATCCTGCGAAAGGGATTCTACAGGCATGCTGGGAACATGAGTGAGGACCGATCACAAGCTTTGGGTGGGTGGGTAATACCCAGGCGAGGGAGATGGGACTATATGTAAAGGAGTTTAGCCCCATGGTAGCTATTCCTGTGAATCCATCATGGCTACTCCCGCATCCGGTAGTTGATCATGAAGTGTTGGAGAGACTATAGAAAGATAGGGAGGGGGTTGATCCATCTGATTTGTTTAATAGACGTCTGATACTGTATATCAGGATTTTATTACAGATCAGCTGGCTGTATATACGGTGGAGCTGGTGGCTGTACTGTTGGCCTTGCAGTGAGTGGAGGAAGTCAAGCCAGACAGAGTAGTTATTTGCTCTGACTCATGTGTACCTTTAGTTCACGTAGCAGACAAGACCTGCTGTATGAGGTACTACATACCAATGGCAGGGTAAGACAAATGGGTATACAGACAATATTTACTTGGGTCCTAGCCCATGTGGAGGGGAACGAGGCAGCTGATTTACTGGCTATACAAGCACTTGATAGTGGGGATGGTAATGTTGTAGTTTCAATGAGCAAGGCAGATGCAAAAAGCCTGATATGGACAGTGGTGGTGCAGAGATGGCAGGAGCAGTGCAATAGAGACACTTACAGCAGGCATTTATTCAAGGAACAGAGGAAAGTCGGGGAGGACGGCAGGAAGAGACCGAAGAGAGGAGGCTAAGGGTGGGACACTGCTCGTTGAATAAGACTTTAAATGTGATAGGAAAGCATCCAACAGGAAAGTGTGATTATTGCCAGGAAATAGAAAAAGTGGAGCATTGACTGATACAGTATGAGAGGGAAAGAGAGAGGCTCCAGTATGAGGGAGAAGGGGGTATCAGGAAATTAGTTTAAAGACTCCAGTTGTGAGGTTGATCATTTCACTGCTACTGTTCTAGATGACTGTTGGAAATATACAAGTAGACAAGGCAGTGGTTTTGGTTGGACAGTTGGAAAGCTTGCTAATGAGAGTAGTTTGAGGGAGTTGGAGGTTGGCCCTTGTGTGGTGATAGACGGTATTCCTCTGTGGTTACTCACAGATCCTATTGTTGACTAACCTAGGTAGATAAAAGAAAAGATTGGTCAGAAGTCAGTGATAAAAGAAAATGGGTTGACAATTACATTGGTAGAAGTTTTTATGCTTTTCACAGATGGGTCCAAGGACCCAGATAGTGGGTGCACAGGAGCAGGCGTTTACATTCCTGAATTTGATGTGCAGATATCAGTGGAGGCTGCAGAGGGGAGGACGGTTCATTATAATGGCTGGAACGGAGCTAATGGAATGGCATTTGCCAAAGCAGCAGCTACTCTTCCTGGGGTCCAGCAAAATTAAGAAAGTTTATACAATTTTAAAAACATTATAATACATTCACAGATTTCACAACACACTGTGTGTCCTCAGGCCCCTACTCCACCACTACCACACATCTAAAGTACTAAATCCATGTGTATGTATAGTGCGTATGTTATTGTGTGTGTGTATGCATGTGTCTGTGCCAGTGTTTGTGTTGCTTCACAGTCCCCACTGTTCCATATGGTGTTTTTTAATGTGTTTTTAAAAAATCTAATTTTACTGCTTGTGTCAGTTACTTGATGTGGAATAGAGTTCCATGTAGTCATGGCTCTATGTAGTACTGTGTGCCTCCCATAGCCTGTTCTGGACTTGGGGACTGTGAAGAGACCTCTTGTGGCATGNATAGAGTTCCATGTAGTCATGGCTCTATGTAGTACTGTGTGCCTCCCATAGCCTGTTCTGGACTTGGGGACTGTGAAGAGACCTCTTGTGGCATGTCTTGTGGGGTATGCATGGGTGTCTGAGCTGTGTGCCAGTAGTTTAGACAGACAGCTCGGTGCATTCAACATGTCAATACCTCTCACAAATACATGTAGTGATGAAGTCAATCTCTCCTCCACTTTGAGCCAGGAGAGATTGACATGCATATTATTAATGTTAGCTCTCTGTGTACATCCAAGGGCCAGCCGTGCTGCCCTGTTCTGAGCCAATTGCAATTTTCCTAAGTCCTTTTTTGTGGCACCTGACCACACGACTGAACAGCAGTCAAGGTGCGACAAAACTAGGGCCTGTAGGACCTGCCTTGTTGATAGTGCTGTTAAGAAGGCAGAGCTTTGCTTTATTATAGACAGATTTCTCCCCATCTTAGCTACTACTGCATCAATATGTTTTGACCATGACAGTTTACAATTTAGGGTTACTTCAAGCAGTTTAGTCATCTCAACTTGCTCAATTTCCACAAGATTTATTACAAGATTTTGTTGAGGTTTAGGGTTTAGTGAGTGTTTTGTTCCAAATACAACGTTTTAGAAATATTCAGGGCTAACTTATTCCTTGCCATCCACTCTGAAACTAACTGGAGCTCTCTGTCGAGTGTTGCAGTCATTTCAGTCGCTGTAGTAGCTGACGTGTATAGTGTTGAGTCATCCGCATACATAGACACACTGGCTTTACTCTGAAATCGGAATAGATAGCCAGAGAGAATCTACGAAAGCACCCGAATGTCCATTGAGAACGCACAATCACTATACCACTTAGCTAAGCTAAGAATGACAGGAATAATCAAGTCAATAAACATTGGGTAGTTAGATAGCATATAGTTAATATACTGACAAGTTTGATGTATTATTAGCCAACTAAAGTTAGGTAGCTAGCTAACTAACATACCGGAACATAATGCTGTAATGATATGCAATGTGGTTCGTAAGGATAGTGTATATAACAAATTGCAGGCAACATAACGTGTAAGGCAAGTCAAATGAGCTTTAAAATGAGATATAATTGATATTAATGTTCCACTGTGTAGAGGTGAGTCCAAATGTAAGATCAGAGCTGTTTTGATAGATGTGTGGCAGACGAGATTGGACTCGGAGCCCTCGGATGGGGGAAGCATCTATTAGAAGTTAGTAGGGCTCTTTTTTATTTTCTCAGAAGTACGGCGTTAGTGTAACAGTATAACTTTAAACCGTCCCCTCGCCCCGACACAGGCGCGAACCAGGGACCCTCTGCAAGGTCAACACTACTTCTAGGTTTCAGAGCAAGTGACGTAACTGATTGAAACGCTAGTAGCGCGTACCCGCTAACTAGCTAGCCATTTCACATCCGTTACACTCACCCCCTTTCACCTCCTCCTTTTCCGCAGCAACCAGTGATCCGGGTCACGGCACCAATGTAACAGTATAACTTTAAACCGTCCCCTCGCCCGACACAGGCGCGAACCAGGGACCCTCTGCACACATCAACAACTGACACCCACGAAGCGTCGTTACCCACTCGCTCCACAAAAGCCGCGGCCCTTGCAGAGCAAGGTGCAACACTACTTCTAGGTTTCAGAGCAAGTGACGTAACTGATTGAAAACGCTAGTAGCGCGTACGCCGCTCACTATAACACTACTTCTAGGTTTCAGAGCAAGTGACGTAACTGATTGAAACGCTAGTAGCGCGTACCCGCTAACTAGCTAGCCATTTCACATCCGTTACATTAGGTAGGAGGATTTAGAAATATGGAACTAATGTTGTAAACCGTGATTGACCACACACTCCACCATAGTAGGTGGCGGCATGCACCGTTCACGTTTGTTTGCGAACCGCCATTGTATAGAAGAAGAAGAAGGCCCACAGTACAGTAGGTGGCGGTAATGCACCATAATGTTGGATGCCGATAAACCCCACGGAAGACGAAGAAGGCCGCCTCTATTCTAGTCTGAGCGCAAAAATACTGTCTTTCTGTCTGTGGGAGTCACAACAAACACAATTTACAGTGGGGCAATAGTAACATTCACAAACAGATGTCATCCAAAGATATTATCTGTCTGGATTCTGGAGTCAACTCAAGAACATCAACATCGCAGTGCCCTTTCTGGTATCGCGTGATGGTCAAGCACTACGCTTGTTCCGTTTACCTGACGTCCATCTGACAGAGAGCGACGCTCGGCTCGTAGCTTTCTCAGTACTGATGGTGAATTGCTACTGCTGTGGTAACGGGCGGAGGAGCAGAAGCCGCAGAAGAGTCAGCAGTAGTAGAGGAGCGGTAGTTTGGAATTCAGCTTTTACACGTATTATTCTTACTCGTATCAACGGAGCTCCCTAAAAACACATAGAAGGGAAGGGAAAATTTAAGAAAGATGGCTGCCGCGGCCTCGCCGGGCTCCTGCTCGTCAACCTCCTCAGACTGGATTGTACTGAGAGACGGTTGCCGTCGTTGCGACGAGGAGGGCCTGCGAAGCCTTTCCTACCACCCGGCCCTTAACGCTATCCTGGCGGTTACTAGCCGGGGGAGTATCAAAGTCATCGACGGCACATCAGGGGCCATTCTCCAAGCCTCGGCCTTGCATGGTAAGTCAGGGCCCAGGGGCTAGGTAACTGTTTTAACTAACGTTAGGTAGTTAACTAATGTTAAACGTTAATTATTTTGACAATCACATCAGTTAGCCTGGGGTTGGTTAGCTAGCCGTAGTTAGCAAATTAAATAACATTAGAACGTGAATTCTGACGTTTAGCTAAAGTACGGATTCACGGAACAATTTGTTACATCCGATTCCTAACAATAACTTGCATAACCAAGTAGCTAGCTAGCTACCTTACTTTCTTCCTTCCTACAGTAGACTAGAGTTACATCAAAGATACTGGCAGTGGCAAACTAGCTCCTAGCTGTGGGTAACTACAGTAGCTAGCTACATGTCTTGACTCTTTCTGTCCAGGTAGTTTGTTAATTAGTTAGGTAGTTAACTATCTAACTGGCTAACTGAATTTACGCCCGTGTTAACGATGTATTATGAAAACGTCTCATCAGCTAGCTGGCTAAACTAGCGAACCCGCTAACAGTATCTAACGTTTCATGTCAACATTCAATCAATCGTTATTAATAATCCGTATATTGTAGTGCGACTTAACAAATTAACGTTTTTGCGTTAGCCAAGTAACGTTAACTTCCGTACTGTATATCAATCACAACATTACGCCATGTTTGGGTAACATGTAGTTAGCTAGCTAGCAAACTAGATAATCAGTGGTAGCTAGCGAACTAATTGTGATGACACGAGTAACTAGTAGCTAATAACGTTAGTCAAGTAGGTAAGCTGTCAAGTTCATAGATGATCACCCAGCCGTGAGCATGTGATGTCGCAGTAAATGTTCTTAACAAGCGTGTTAGCAATAACTAGTTTGTTGCAGAACGTTTATCTAGCTAGCTCTAGTTGGGTATGACGTGTTGTTGCTCTTCGTACTAGTACTATGCATAACGAGAAAGTATGCAATGCCTGTTGGCAATCTAGCTAACTAATAGTGTTGTAGCTCACAGTAGCTGTACAATTTTGGAAGGAAATGGTAGACGATATAGAACCTAAACCCACGCGGATTTCATTTTGACAGTTTATATTTGACGATGTCAAACAATGGAAATTATTGGTGTTTGTTCCACGATGAGCAAAAACACCTGGGTGTATTTTGATGCCTTTCGTCTATAGTGCCTACTGTAGTGAACATATTACAGTAGTATCGTTAACTACAAACTGAATCAATTTGCTGGACTGAAGCTCTTCTCCGTTTCATGACTTTGTGTTCACTTCAATGTGTAATGTGCTGTAAAATCACTTCACTCAATAGCATATGCACTTAGCTATTTATTTATGAATCTATTTTAACATTGCAGTTGGGACATCGCCCAGTTCTGAGTGGATGTGTTTATGTCCTCTTATGTGTTTGGGTATGCAGTGTGCTGTACTGACTGTTTACAATGTGTGTGATGTGAATTAATGTATATGGTGTTGCCAAAGAAAGTTTTCATCCTGGATGGACAAAGTTACATTTTATTCTATGACTCTTTTACTGGAGGTTAAAAAAGGACACATGCTAGCATGTGGGACGGCAGGTAGCCTAGCGGTTAGAGCGTTGGGCTAGTAACTGAAATGTTGCTGGATTGAATCCCTGAGCTGACAAGTAAAAAATCTGTCGTTCTGCCCCTGAACAAAGCAGTACTGCAGCACTGTTCCTAGGCGGTCATTGTAAATAAGAATTTGTTCTTAACTGACTTGCCTAGTTAAATATATATTTTTACATTTAACCTTTATTTAACCGGCTGTCAATGACATGTACCTGAGTCTACTTGTTAGTTGAGCCAAATAGCAGTACAAAGAATAAAATATTTGCGACTATTTGGCTGTTGGTGGACTGGTATGTTTTTAGTCTTATCGACCAGTCGACTAAATGGGGTCAGCCCTAATTTGCACTGAGGGTAAGTGGTATGTGATGATGAATTCCATTATGAAAGTTAGATTAAATTTACTTTAACAGCCCACTTTTCATCTAGGTGGCCCTAAAAGTCATATCGTCATCCAGTCTAGTTACTACAGTGCATTTAGCCTGTAGCCTATATTTTGGCATGTTATGCACCACTGGCATGGACAAATATTCAGACTTGTCCATTGATATCAGAACTAAAGAGCGGTCTGTTTTTATTTCATCTGATGAATAGACTACAGGCTATTGGTCCCAGAGATGACAGACAGCAGTAGCATTTATTATCAAAGAAAATGACACAGCAGTGTACATGTGACAAATTTGTCTTCTCTAGAAATGAGGCATTATATTATTATTCCTTGTACTGCTATTTGGCTCAACTAACAAGTAGACTCGGGACAAGGGAGGCCCTTTTCCTGGTACAAGTCTTTGACAGCCGGTTCTCTTTAGAGGCCAACTTATGCAGCATCTGTTAACACACTGGGTTGTTGACAGTAAATAATGTGACTGACAACACAGAGCAGTTCAGAGATATGCTACAAGTGAATTTGAGTTGTAGGCAACATGCAGTTTTCCAATTTGATAATGTTTGTCCTGTGGACTGCTCCTTGGCAGAGGACAGAATTGGATGACGACCAAAGATATAGCATCTCTAGCAAACTAGACGGCTCAAAAGTGCGAACATTTTGCTCACATATGTGCCTAACATTTTTCTGTGCTACCTGGGAACAACAAAGCGCGTAGGAAAAAAATCGCCCAGATGATAAATGTTGCAATGATTACTTCACTGTACCACAGCCCCTGAGTGCCATGGAGAATACACTGAGCACAGATTCATAACCGTCAGACTTGCACCATCGCTACAAAGAAAATTGCTTGTTAGCTCAAATATTTTTCATTGTGCTCCTAAATTTCTTTGTGCGCTCCTACATTTTTCAACTTACACGCACGTGATCCTTGTAAAAAAAATCAAAGTCAGCGTACAGCCCTGGCTGAAAATGGATGTCTTGACTTTGGGTCATATGGCTTGGGTGAATACTACATTAGTGTAGCAGAAGTTAATTTGTAGCAGGTTAGGACAGTTTACACAGCAGGTTAGGATAATTAACGTGGCAGGTTAGAATTAGGTTAAGGTTAGGAAAAGTTTTAGGGTTAGCTAAAATTGTCCCTGAGGACAGTCTTCTTTTCCACTACTGCGATTCTGCGCAAGACAAGTGTGGTCATTTGCCATAATCGACAGATTCATTGTGATGTAGTTGAACCAGGTTGATTATCCTGCCTAACTATCGTTTTACATTTCAGCATGAAATGAAGTGGTAATAACACAGTTAAAGGCTATAGGGGTGTCTGAGGGAAATGTTTTCATTGTAACTAGCGTTACAGTTTTAATAGTAAAATTATCCAATAGGGCAATACATTCATTTTTGAGGAGACTGTGTAATTGAAATATAAACAAAAGTTTTGTAAATTGTTTAGGCTTTACATGCATATGCAATTTCTTTTATTCCCGAAGTGCAACAACACCTCGTAAGCCTTGATTGTTTCTTGATGCTGCATTATGCCAAACAATGATGCATATCCATTTGTTTTCAGTCAGGATGCCCATGAGATTATTGTGACTGTAACTAGCAACTTGCAGTTTACCTCATCAATATTTCAAAGACTAAATTCAAAGATTTAGGCTATTTTAGTATCTGATTTACATGATCGGACAGCAAAAGTCCAGCCAATGCTATGTCTTAGTGGCTAAACAACTCTAACACCCTGATGTTTGTGTTCCTAGCTAAACCTGGAGGCCGTGTTAGGTGTCAGTACTTCCCTGCGGTAGACAAGGTCCTCTTCGTGGACGACTATGCAGTGGGCTGCAGAAAGGACTTGAACGGCATCCTGCTGCTGGACACAGCCTTGCAGGCCCCCGTGGCCAAACCAGAGGACATGGTACAGCTAGAGCTGCCTGTCACAGAGGTAAGAGAGCTAGCCAGTCAGCCACCGACACATGACACAAAACACACTTAAACATGGAAGTGTGCACATAGCACTCGCTAAAGTTCTCTTTGAAACCCATTGACATAGAATCCCTGACATTAATATGTTTACATACAATGGTATTACAGTACAACACACAATGAACAACAATTATTGATGCTCAAAAACAGTTAGTGCTACTTTGGCTTATTGTGATCTTACCTTTATGTTTTTAATGTATCTATTTTTTACTGTTGTGAGTGCGAATTAGGACACAGGTATCGATCGTTTGAATTTGTCCCACTACTGCAAGCATTGTCTACCACACAAACCTGACGACAGGCCTGCTTAGTAATGTAGAAAAACTGGTCCACTGTGAGAGCGCACATGCTAACTGTGGAGAATCCACCACTCCCGTTCATTTGTTTTAATGAGTGTGACAATTCTTGGCCTGTGCAAGTACCTCAGACTTTCATGTAAATCATGCATCTCGTTAGGAGATTTGGAGAAAAATTTGAGTTACGAGTGTGACTCTAAAGTTAGGAATCGATCATTATGTCCCCAAAATAATTAATGACGGTGTGCATCTTTTTTTCATTGTCTATCTCTGGCCTGTCGTATCTGTAGGACCTGGTTACATAAAATTTCTAAATTGAAATCTTTGAACAAATTGTTAACCCCTCTGGTTAGTCAATATAGCCTACAGACAGGTGCAATTGGACCCATTGTGGTATTCCAACCATTTCATGAAAAGGCATGCACAGAGAGACTGCAATTTATAATTTAATTGAAAGCCTTGGTGTTTCTGTTGCTGAGTTGCCAATGCATTGTAATTGTAGAATTTATTAATGTAGGCTACTATTAAGGATGTGAACGGCAGGTGAAATTTTGTCCCGAAGACAAACTTTCATTAACGTTGTGAATTATGTGCATTTGCGACTCTCAACTCTCCCATGTTTCATGAGCTGAAATAAAATATTCTAGAAATTTCCCATACTCTCAAAAAGCTTATTTCTCTCAAATTGTCTGCACAAATTTGTTTACATCCCTGTTAGTGAGCAGTTCTCCTTTGCCAAGATAATCCAGCCACCTGACAGGTGTGGCATATCAAGAAGCTGATTAACTTCTTATGGCTGCAATCCCGTTAACGGGATGATATGACAACAGCCAGTGAAAGTGCAGGGCGCCAAATTCAAACAACAGAAATCTAATTCCTCAAACATACATGTATCTTATACCATTTTAAAGGTAATCTTTTTGTTAATCTCACCAGAGTGTCTGATTTCAAATAGGTTTACAGCGAAAGCACCACAAACGATTATGTTAGGTCACCGCAAAATCACAGAAAAACTGTCATTTTTCCAGCCAAAGACAGGAGTCACAAAAAGTAGAAATAGAGATAAAATGAATCACTAACCTCTGATCTTCATCAGATGACACTCATAGGACTTCATGTTACACAATACATATATGTTTTGTTCGATAAAGCTCATATTTATATCCAAAAACCTCAGTTTACATTGGCGCCATGTTCAGAAATGCCTCCAAAATATCCGGAGAAATTGCAGAGAGCCACGTCAAATAACATAAATACTCATCATAAACTTTGATGAAAGATACATGTTTTACATATACACTTGTTCTTAATGCAACCGCTGTGTCAGATTTCAAAAAGCTTTACGGCAAAAGCACAATATTCAATAATCTGAGAACAGCGTTCAGCCACAAAAGGAAGCCATACAGTTACCCGCCAAATTGTGCAGTCAACAAAACTCATAAAAAGCATTATAAATCTTCCCTTTGCTGATCTTCGTCGGAATGCACTCCCAGGACTCCCACAAGAAATGTTTGTTTTGTTCGGTAATGTCCATCATTTATGTCCAAATAGATATTTTTGTTAGCGTGTTTGGTAAACAAATCCAAAGTCATTAAGCGCGTTCACTAAAAGCTGACGAAATGTCAAAAAGTTCTGTAACAGTCAGTAGAAACATGTCAAACGATGTATTGAATCAATCTTTAGAATGTTTTTAACATAAATCTTCAGTAACGTTCCAACCGGAGAATTACATTGACTTCAGATGTGCGATGGAACAGAGCTCCCTCTCATGTGAACGCGCATGGCCAGGTCATGGTAGACCTGACTATTTCCTGTCTCCTTCGGCCCCACTACACAGTAGAGGCATCAGACAAGGTTCTACAGACTGTTGACATCTAGTGGAAGCCGTAGGAAGTGCAAACTCATCCATATCCCACTGTGTGTTCTGTAGGGGCTGTGTTGAAAATCGACCAACCTCAGAATTCCCACTTCCTGTTTGGATTTTTTTCTCCGGTTTTTGTCTGCCATTTGAGTTCTGTTATACTCACAGACATCATTCAAACAGTTTTAGAAACTCCAGAGTGTTTTCTATCCAATACGAATAATAATATGCATATATTAGTAACTGGGACTGAGGAGCAGGCAGTTTACTATGGGCACCTCTGTGCACCTTTCATCCAAGCTACTCAATACTGCCCCTGCAGCCATAAGAAATTAAACAGCACGCTCATCACACAGGTGCACCTTGTGTTGGGTACAATTAAAGGCCACTCTAAAATGTGCAGTTGTCACACAACAGAATATCACAGATGTCTCAAGTTGAGGAAGTATGCAATTGGCATGCTGACTGCAGCAATGTCCACCAGAGCTGTTGCCAGAGAATTGAATATTCAATTCTCTACCATAAGCCGCTTCCAATGTTGTGTTAGAGAATTTGGCAGTACGTCTAACCGGCCTCACAACTGCAGACCGCATGTAACCACGCCAGCCCATAAATGGACTGGTGATTTTAAAGTAGGGATATATATGTGTTCCAACCACGAGCTTTAGTGTTGGAATAATAGACATGTCTCGTTTATTTGGGGCTTTTTTGCCAGCTGTTTTACTTTGCTATTTACAATAGGTTACAACCCCCCTAGGCAGAAACATTATTTTGATGAAGGCAAATAGCCTATTCATTATTCTAGGAGCCTACTTTTTTTCATGTTTAACAAAGGCCTGCCCACAAGTTTAATCTTACAAATCAAAACACAGGTCAAAAGAAAGCCACATTTGACGCGTGTTATCTACTGGTTAAAAAGGGAATAATTGACACTCTAATGCCGTTAACTGTATGTCTAAACTCCCATTATACAGGTAATAGCACCCTGTTGAAACGGGAGTAAACGGTGAAGTGTTATTGAGACACGTTTCAGTAGCTGTGGGGCTCAATGGCATTAGCCACTTTCATTTAAGGGGGGGGGAAATTAACAAGTAGTCCTATCTAACGTAACAATGCTATAACATTAGTAATAACCGATATGCATCTTTTTAATTATTTGCCACGGATATGAGGCGCTCATCAGTGCAGATTAAAGAAATTATTGCAGTTGATACGGAGCCATCGTCAATGGTTTACTTGAGATGCGAGGTACATTTTTAAAGATTCAATTTAGTTTAAACTTTCACACCCATGAATTTGACCAGGCACTGGAGACTGTTTCCCTTTGCCTGATAAACACTGACTGACATTCTTTAATTATTTATTTATTTAAACAGTTTCTTGTCGTACCAGCCCATCAAAATTCACAGCGTGTTTAGCCAGATCGTTGTAACCCTTGACTTTTGCAAACCCGTTGGTTTCAAAGCAAGGCTTACTTTACTTTATGACCGTTGTCTGTTTTATATGTGCCCCATGTCTAAATCATTACAGGCTGCGCACAGACATCAGGCCTATGTACTCCGACATCCCCTCGTCATTCCTCTGAGAGACTGATGATGTTTTAATCATCACACCACAGGGGCTTAGTAGATCTGAGCACACAGCCTGTTTCCCAGGATTAGTTGCACCTCACAGCCAAGACCATGTTTTGTTCCTCATTGAAATGCTGTGAAGGTGTCCCAATATTGATATTGGCTGCATGCCAGTGCATGTGCCCCAATGTTTTACTGGAGGGGCAAGAGTTGCCTTATGTTATAATATTTAGTAAAATCGTTTTATTCTTAGACACCCCTTTCCCGCCCTGTTGCATAGCTAATTTTCATTTGTTGACCCACCTGCTGAGTGGAGTATTTTTTTTCTTCTTCTTCTCCTTCCCAATACTTGCATTCATAGCTCAGTCTATGAATTTGACAGTGGCTACATGGCATGGTCAGACTGGTTGAAACGTTAACCTCTGTGGGTATGGCTGTGTGTACTTTGTGCTGCCAGTATTATTGATCTGCCCTGGCTGTTCCTCCTCTCCTGCAACAGTCTGTTACTGTTAACTCCCACCTGCCTGCCTGCTTTGTCCTCTCTGATCTGCCCATCTCTCCAAGGCTCTATCTAATGAGTATTGACCCCATCTCCATGTCAGCTAGCAGTGGATAATGCTGCATTAGAAGTTATTCAGAAAAATCAATCGTATTACTAGCAAGCCTAGTGAGTTTTACAGGACAATGAGAACAATGTTTTTTAATGTAACATTTGTGAATGGTTTATGTAATTTGAGATCTGAATGGTGACTCATAGACTAATGAGTCAACAACTTCAACAACAATTGGCATATGACCTTGTGTAAAAAGGTCTTGGTTCCATCAGTGAACCCATTGTGTCTCTACCCCTTGTACTATGGCGTGAGTGTGGATCTCTGTGTGTGTTCCCTGCAGGCTCAGCAGATGCTCTCTGCCTGCCTGGAGAAGGTAGATGTGTCCAACACAGAGGGCTACGACATCTTCATCGCTCAACTCAAAGAAGGACTGAAGAATACCTCACACGAGACTGCAGCCAATCACAAAGTGGCCAAGGTGAGTCACACTCAGCGCTCTGGGAGGAGGCGAACCGTGTCACAACTTGCCTACTAACCCATATTCATGTTGTGCTGTTATGGTGTTTTCCGCTGTTATGTCTTTCCACTGCAGATGGTCAGAATTGTCACAGATAATAGTGTTAGACAAATGCACCAAGCAGGTGTAGCGGTTCGCTTCAGTTGTTTAACATAACACATCTCTGTTTGTACTGTGACACCGCAAGTCGTCAATCACCTGTTAGAGAGTATGCCAGAGGTTGAACAAGTTTGTTCATTGACTGTGCAGCAGTGCAAACAGTAGGCAAATTTGCTTTTGATTATTCAAAACTTGCCAGCTCTTATTAGTAGGGCTGACAGTCAGTTACTGTTATTCTGCTCGCAGCAGTCAGTGACTTACACGAAAATGCATTAAGTTTAATGTATAGTGTGCGTAGCTCGTTGACACATTCTAATCAGTGCTAGGCTAGGGAACTGATAGAGCAGTGTCTGCTGCTGGGCCAGAGCTGTCATCTCCTGTGGCTGAGGTGTTGCTCAGATATAACAGCTCTAACGCCAGGGAATGCCAGTTCTTCAGCAGTGTGTAGCAAAGTCAAAGGAGACTAAAGAGGATGCTATTTTAATTTAAAGGTACTGAGGGATTGAAATGGGAATGCTAATTTGAGGTATTTAGTCTAGGCCTATGGTGTCTAGGGCTGTGACGGTCATGACATTTTGGATGAGTGGTCACAGCAATTTGGTTACCTTTTTTTGTCCTCATCTGCTCCTGACTGCATATGCTGCCATAGAAATGTAATGAATAGAATGGGCGTCCCCGTTCAAGTCAATGATGGTATAATGGGTGGACTGGCGGCCATTGCAAGTGTAGCTTTTGGAGCAAAGCAGGAAGTAAAATCAGGAAGTTTACCTAGGGCTCTAAATTGATATGTTTCGTTGGTAAATTAAAAAAAGAAACATACAAAATAAGCCAGGAGCACCACATGAAATGTGATTGATTGAGATACAGCCTATATTGGGTCTATATGAATTCTAGCTACTTTTTGTTGTGCCCGAGAAACACATTTGTTACACTGTAAATGCATTAGTTTATTATAAAAGCTAAAATGTTGATACAATTACCTGTCAATGAAATGAGTCATTTGTGGAATATTAGGTTTGTACATTGAGTAAAATCACTATTTTGGGGAATTACACTGAATTTAAAAATACATAAATCATAATAATCAGGATTGTGATGACAACATGCGTTCATTGCTATGATCATTGATCTCCTGAAGCAGATATCCCTTTTCCTTTCTGTTTGTGCCCCCAAATGTTTGAATATACTGGTAAAGTTACCAGGTTGTTAGCTAGTTAGCCAAGGAGGTAACATGACTGAACAAAGTGTAAACAAATGGTTAATGATGCGCGAGTAGTTTTAGAATGGCCAATGAGATGGTTTAGGGATGTAAAAGCGTCAATCCGATATTGGATCAAAATGTTGCTCCGGTAATATGGGTCAGATCTTCAAAAGCAAGCCGTGTACGCTGTAACGGTTGTGCAACCATGACCCTAACAAAGCTGCACTTGCTTGTTTCTCTAGGGCACTCAGAAACAACTATCTGGGATATGTAGTTCATAGTCACACAGTGCTCCCAAAATAAAACTAGTCGCACAGCCAAATATTTTCTTGCATATGTGACCAACTTGGTCGCACTTTAGTGCGCTGAGAGTACCTATCAATATGTTTTGTGATTTGTTGATTCAACTGACATTACAAAAAATAAATCCCATTGCATGAGCCACATCAGTTATCATTTGAATGAAAATGATGCATTACCCTGAAAATGATTGAGTCACAATACCAGGCAGCCATTGCGAGTGTACCCATGAGTTTACCAGTCAAATTGCCGGTGTTAAAGGTTCCTAGCCTTTTTTATTCATTCTATTTTTATGCGACTCAACTGCACGGGTGCCCGGCCGTCCTTCTGTTTGTTCCACACAAAATGTAAACGTTCATGACCTTTTATTTAATTTTCATGACGGTGTTTATCCATAACTGTCAGTGACAAGTTATACAGTAATTGTGCCAGCCCTAATCGTATGATATCGTGTTGCTCTGTGGATGGCTGAGTGCGGTTTTGGTTCTAGCAAAAACAGTGATTCTTCAATCGGCTTATAATTCCCCCACACACTCCCAAACCAGATCCCTTTATGTTCAGTGCAGGTTTAACAAAGAGGAAAGACTGTGGTTGTGTGACATTGCATTTGTCTCTTTGATTATGCGTACATGCGCTCTCTTTCAGTGCTGGTGAGATCCTGAGACCTGACTGCAGTCTGCGACAAAGAGCAGAAACTGCAGACCTCATCGGCATATTAATAGCCAGAGCAGGGGGACCAGCACCGCTTCTGTCCCAATGCCCACTCTCCACTCTGTGTAATTGAACCTGGGCAAAAACAAATCAGAATGTCAATCTTAACATCACCTCCCTCGATGTGTAGAGTTTGGCCAGAAAGCTATCCGTGTGTAATGTGAAAGCCAAGGCACTGGGAATTCCCTATTTACTCACCCCTTTACTTCCTCCTCCAGAATTTGATGTATCTCTCCTGGTATGTGCTGGGCTGCCAAGGGCTGAGGACGCTGCCTTACCACTGGCTCTGTGGGCCTCCCTGCCAGTGTGCTTCTGCAGCAAACCATCATCCATTACACTGACTCCAATTGGAGTACAATCTGCTAGTCACTGGCGGATGGTGAGGCTGGTCCAAGTTCAACATGAGCCTTTAAGACTCCCCACGTGTGACACACTCGATGTCTAATATATATGTGTCCTGCCGGCCATAAAACGCCCACAAGAAAAGGATATTTGTTCTTATACAATTTTTTATGAATATTTTAAAAATCCACTTCCGTCTCACCATTGTCTTCTGCCTTACCCTCGTATATTGTTGTGTTCCTGCCATGCAGCACAACACCCGCCCTTTGGCTATGCTCCAAAGATTTTTAAACACACCTCTATGTAGAGAGACTAAGCTCTCACTCACATAGGACTGGGTGACCTGCTAGTTCAGTCTTATTTAACAGGGATGTGTGTGTCTTTGTAAGATAATCTTGTTCTACAACCAGTGAGTTACTCCACACTAGGGCAAATGTTCCATTTCAAGAATAAATAACTTTTCTCCTGGGTAACCCGGTATTTCCCGCCAAAACAGGAGGTGTCGTTCTAAAGCATATACAACCATCGGGCAGGATCATATGCCATTCTAAGGTGTATTATACATAAAATCTAACTTTAATGGTAATTCTAAAGCAATAGTCATCGATAATCTTACAAGGTTTTGTTTTATGATAGTTAAATAAATCAACACCTGACAAAGTAGAATGTTGGTCAAATACACTTAGGCTAGCATACATCCTATCCAAATATAGCTACGGCATAAAATACATTTAAATGTTAACATAAACTTTGTGTTGACGTTGAAGAAGACACCCAGTAGGCTACGAGCTGAGAGGGGATCTACGCAGCACAGTGGAGGAAGTGAGGAAGATTGCACATAACTTTAGCAAGTCAGAGGTCAGTGATGACATGCTACAGGGGTAGGCAACGTGAAGAGAGAGTGGGAAAGGGCTCAAGTTCAAATTGGACTGCAGCACACGTTTGGAACAGTCTGGCCGATATGGTAGATGTGTGTACCGCAATACTGTTTGCAATAGCATGGTAGGAGAAGCTGTCGCTCGCAGCAATTTCTGCTAGAATTTCATCCAGTGCTTACATCGCCTTGAGGTAAGACTGCATCGTTCTAGAACGTTTTGCCGCCAAACCCCCCTGTTCTCTTGCTGAAGCCCCCTCTACACTTGCATTGGAACACTTGCATGGATGTAGGTCCGGATGAAACTTGTTGTCGAACCGTCTGGTGTAGGCTCCATTTCATTTTGCCCTTGCAGATGTAGCTATCTTCCTCGGTGGCATTAGTTTTAGTGAAGATTTACGCAGCTGAATTAATAAAAGTAGGTAGGCCTACCCTACCGTGGGAAGCCAGATTTAGACATTGCATATTACTGTTCCGTTTCACGTCATGCTGTTCATATGAATAATAAATTATAATTTACCGGTTTATTTATCCCGGGAAACGGGAGTGGGTTTGGTAGGGAACTCTCTGAAATCTCTAACTTGGTTCCCACTATTAAACCCCAGACACGACTCTGTTGTTTACTCATGCGCATATTTTTAGCACTGGTTCATCACTTCCATTGCTGAGAACCATGGTAGAAGAATCCGCTCCACGGCCTGCAGCACCAACCAGCACTCTGTTACATCAAGATCACTTTGCTGTTGCACTATTTCATTTAGCGCCCAGTGATATATCTTGTTATACCGTGACGTACCTATATTGTGAATGTTTTTTGTTGTTGTATTTTTCTCCCTTGTATTAAAATAAATACACCAAGGCCTGATATTGGAAGTTTACCCAACGTCCAACCTCTCTTCCTTTTTAACTCACAATCCTGTAGCAATCAACTTCTGTCCCAATAATGAATTTCCTTTTCACTTTCCAACTGGCCTCACAGAATTACGTACATTGTATAATATATAGGAAATGGGGCAAACCATGGTGGTTTAATTTTTATTTGTACCAGCAGGGATGGGATGCGGTATTACAAAAATTCAACTAGGCTCGCTGGACACTGCTCTCTCCTTTTCCCCCTAACACTGTCTGTCCCTCTCTCTCCAGTGGGCAACAGTGACGTTTCATCTTCCACACCATGTGCTAAAGTTGGTCGCCAGTGCCATCGTGACTGAGCTGAAGAAGATCAACCAGAACGTCGCTGCCTTGTCTGTGGCCTCGTCCATCATGGACAGGCTCTCCTACCTCTTACCAAGTGCACGGCCTGAGCTGGGGGTGGGCCCAGGGCGCTCTGTAGATAGGTGAGCAGGACCTTAAACCATGACAAACCTCAATGCACCAGAGGCGTTAAAATGACTCAAATAACCTCATCTCGCCAATACCAATCAGATGTATTTCGTTCCTTTTGCCTGTATTTCTGTATTGACAAGTTGACCCTTGCTGTCTGTCTTTCAGATCATTGATGTACAGTGAGGCAAATAGGAGAGAAACGTTCATGTCGTGGCCCCATGCCGGGTACAGGTGGGCACAGCCTGACCCCATGGCCCAAGCAGGATTTTACCACCAGGTAGGCAGTGTAAGGACACCTCCTCTCCCATCATCTCTCCCTCTAATGCTTACATAGTGAAGAAAAATGTACATTTGATCCTCCAATTACATGTTTATAATGCATGCACACACTAGTTTGCATGTCGTTTGAGACCCAAGTTGCTGCATGGCACATTATTGCTGATGCAGTATAAAGAGGCATAATATTTCTGTACATAAAGTGTAAAAGATTAGCTGTTTTTTTTATTGTGTATAGCTGAGCCTCATGATGCTTGGCTTGGAGTTCCTTCCTGTTGTGAAATTCCTTTTCTCTCTCTGCAGCCTGCCTCTACCGGTGATGACAGGGCAATGTGTTTCACATGCAGTGTCTGCCTAGTGTGTTGGGAGCCCACTGATGAACCATGGTGAGTCACTCATTAGTGGTGAGCGATTAACCAACATTTCGTAAATTTTTGGGATTATAATAGAATTTAGTGACCGGCGTCGGTTCAATTACTTGAATTCGTTCATTTCGGGGTTGTTTTTGTTGTCCTAAAGAGTCGTTTCTCTAGAGAGAAATCCAATAATTCACAAGAGAAATCAACTCTTGCGCTATGTGAGATGCTGGCGCTGTAGTTTTCATTAAACAAATATTCAGCCTAGTTCAGCGCAGAAAGGTGGTAATTAACTACAGTCACCATAATCCATTGCACCATTTATTTCAGTCTTAGACATGGGTCAGAGAGAAAGAGGCGAAGCGAGAGGTTACACTCTCAACAAAATCTGTCCAAAATAATCCCGATGCATTTCTATTGGTTTATTTTGGACCTAACCTTGTTGCCTGCCTTGAGGACAACGACTCCCAATCTTAGGGCAGAGGCATGAGCATCTCGTCATTATTTACAGATCTCTGGACGCACACTTTTAAAAAACTCTAACATCATTGTAATGTCATTATTTTATATTGGCTTTTAATGCATTTAAAACAAATCTCAAACCGTGACTACTTTTAAATCATTTAACTGAAATGGAACCGATCACAAAAACTACTAATCGCTCAGCACTCTCTCTCTCTCTCTCTCTCTCTCTCTCTCTCTCTCTCTCACTCTCACACACACCACAGAACATTCAGATCGCACATTAATTTACCTCTAAACAACATAATGACCATGACCTCCGCCTTCTCGTCAGGTCCGAGCACGAGCGACATTCCCCCAACTGTCCGTTTGTGAAGGGTGAGCACACCCAGAACGTGCCCCTGTCCGTCACGCTCGCCACCAGCCCCGCCCAGTTCCCCACCCCCGACGGCTCAGATAAGATCGCCTGCTACGGCTTCGGCAGCTGCCCCCACTTCCTGGCAGCCGCCACAAAGCGTGGCAAAATCTGCATCTGGGACGTGTCCAAGCTCATGAAGGTAAGGCTGCGCGGCGTGGTGGGAAACGTGATAGTGATGACAAAGTGAAGGTTTGATCTGGCCCTAGGAGCACTGGTGAAGTCAATATTTCAAAGTAATGTCATTGGGTAAAGAAGTAGAGTTTTGCTGATATCTGCCTCCATGCTATGCTTTTGGTGTGTGTCTGGGTGGCATGAGCGTGAGTCCTGGATGTCAGACTTTATTGACATACATGAAACTTATGAAGTCATGAATAAATAATACATGTATCTCTATGTGGCTGTTGTTATTTCTAATGTTTGATTTGATGATTCATGATTTCTTTCCCCTCAGGTGCACTTGAAATTTGAAATCAACCCCTACGACCCGGCGATCCTGCGACAGCTGATTCTGTCTGGGAGCGAGCAGGCCCTGGGGACCCAGGAATCCAGGAGGCCCACCTTAGCCTGGCTAGAGGACTCCTCAAGCTGCTCAGACATACCAAAACTAGAGGGGGACAGGTACTACTGGACACACTTACTCGATGCACACCTAGTCAATGAAAGTTTAAATGGAGTTGTGTGTTAAGTGTATGCGTAAATAAAGGAAATCTGTTAGGACCTCTTTTTCTTTGTCTCTCTGCCAGTGATGACCAGTTGGAGGACTCTGACAGTGAAGAGCATTCCAGATCAGAGTCAGTGACGGGTATGAAGCCACTCTTCAAATCTTCTTACTCTTTCGGTCCGTAGACTACTTTCTAGGTATCCATAAGATGGCCTATCGCATTTATTTGTGTCTTTCCTGTTCCCAGGCCACCCGTCCCAGAGGGAGAGCATGGAGGTGAGCCTGGGCGTAACAGCGCTCAGCGTCCTGCAGCAGCCAGAGAAGCTCCAGTGGGAGGTTGTGGCCAGCGTGTTGGAGGACACAGTCAAGGACCTGGAGGAGCTGGGTGCCAACCCTTCCCTGGCCCAGGCCAAGGCCGACAAGGCCAAGGAGAAGCCCCCAGAGCACCACAACATTCCTTTCCCCTGCCTGCTGGCTGGAGGCCTGCTCAGTTACCTTGCTGCCCCACTCCCCTCCTCCCGCCGCTCCATGGACAGCCCCCTCAGGACTCAGGGCCCCGAGCCTCCCCATGTTGTGCCTGACCAGGGCCCCATGGAGATAGAGACCTGTAACCTCCCTCCCTTGGAGCTGGGTTCGCCCAACTCGGCCGCGCCCACTGTGCGCAGGACTATGCCCGTGCTCTTGCTCTACAGCTTCAAGGAGTCGGAGGAGAAGTCGTCGGGCAAGGTGTTTGCCCAGATGAACAATCTGATGAGCAAGGGGCTGCACGAGGAGGGCTTCTCCGTGCCGCAGATTATCGAGATGGAGTTTGACACCCACGAGCAGCTGCTGCTCCAGGACCCGCCCATCACCTACATCCAGCAGTTTGCAGACGCTGCCGCCAACTTAGCCACCCTGGACGGGGACAAGTGGAGCTCGCTTGCGCCGCGGCCGGGAGCACTGGTGCAGTGTCTGCGGCTGCCCAAGCAGCTGGAGGAGGAGAACCTCTACGTAGACTCCATCACGCCCTGCTCAGACGGTGTGCACCTGCTGGTGGGGCTACAGCCCTGCTCTGTGGAGTCTCTCAGTGCCATCAACCAGGTGGAGGTCCTCAACAACCTCAACCGCCTCCACTCAGCCCTCTGCAGCCGCCGCAAGGGAGAGCTCCAGCCCCTGCCCACACTGGCCAACGGACACGAAGCCCTCGCCTCCGCCTCGCCCCCTCAGACCCCACTCATCCTGCCCCCGCCTGACCAGCAGCAGCAACAGCCGTCCAGGGCCCTGGGAGGCTGTGGGGGTGGAGGCTACCTGGCCCTCTACAAGCTCAACTACTCCACCCGCATTGTCACTCTGGAGGAGGAGCCTGTCAAGGTGCAGCACATCAGAGACCCCCGGGACGCCGTCACCTCCCTCATCCTGCTCCCGCCAGACGTGCTGGACGGGAGGGAAGACGACAGTGAGGAGGCCCCAGAGGAGAAACCTCAGCGTGGGCTCAAAAATGGCACTGGCTGCGGCCATGGGTCTGGGTGTGGGCCAGGGACTGGTACCAGCAGCACCAAGGTGAAGCAGCCAGACGTGGCCGGACTGGGCCACCTGGTGGTCACCACTCAGGCAGGGTACATCATGATCCTAGACCTTTCCACTTTGGAGGTCCTGGCCAAAGTGGAGCCGCCCAAGACGGATGGGACGGTGAATGAGATTGACCCTTTCGTCTCTGTCACCTACTGCTCCGGGACTGACCGCCTGTGCGCTTGCACTAAAGGTGAGGACTGACTCAGAGTCTAGGGCAGAAATGGCATTACTTAGATTCCCCAGGTTTTAATAGTACAACATCATCTGCACCATCATTGTAATAATCTGCCAACGCCTGGATAAGTGATTACTATATATGATACAACAATGAAAAAATATGACCTGCAACGCTATGTGTGTGTGTGTGTGTGTGTGCGTGTGTCTGACATGTGAGCAAGGCCTGGAGGGGGTAATGTGTTCTAGGGAGTCAGGTTTGTTTTTGAACACTTGTGTGGCCTGGTCCACCAGCTGTTTTACAATCTGTGCTGCAGGCTGGCATTCATCGAAAGTAGAAAAAGAAACAAGTGGGGGTTTTAAATAATTTCACTATTGGAATAGTATCATGAATTTTTGTAGAATATCTGTATATTCTAAATAAATGTTATTATTTTTGTTGTTTACTTGCGTTTTTAACCTGAGCACTGCTGCGCGAGGGAGAGAGGCTGGTGCGCTATTGCTGCAGCGGAGCCGGTGTGTGTGTGTGTGTGTGTGTGTGTGTGTGTGTGTGTGAGATTGAAGTCTGCAGACGGAGGGAGGTAGAGAGAGATGCGGTAGCCAAGGCTAGCTTGTAACTAACTTTGCGTTATGGTTTGCAAGTACTAGGGTAGTGAATTGATGTTAGCTTCAGCTGAAAGGTGGCAAGGAAGTTAGCCTACAAAGCTGGAAGCTACTGTAATGTTTTGCGAACAGTAATTAGAAGTTTCAAAATTTCTACATGGCGTGTTGCATTATTCAAGTATCTTAACTACTGTGCAGCGTAAGTGTGGAGCTAGCATGAATTTGGTCTGCGGGTGATTTAAAAAAAAAAACGACCTAATAATTTGGACATAAGACTGTAAAAACCCCAGCAAGTCAGCTCCAAATGATTTTAATTTTGAAAATCTGTTTCAAAGTATTCCCAAGCATAATAGAGAGATGCAGTTGAAGTCGGAAGTTTACATACACCTTAGCCAAATACATTTAAACTCAGTTTTTCACAATTCCTGGCGTTTAATCCTATTAAAAAGTCCCTGTTTTAGGTCAGTTAGAATAAGAGTAGAGTGATTTTATTTCAGATTTAATTTCTTTCATCACATTCCCAGTGGGTCAGAAGTTTACATACACTCAATTAGTATTTGGTAGCATTGCATTTAAATTGTTTAACTTGGTTCAAATGTTCTGGGTAGCCTCCCACAAGCTTTCCACAGTAAATTGAGTGAATTTTGGCCCATTCCTCCTGACAGAGCTGGTGTAACTGAGTCAGGTTTGTAGGCCTCCTTGCTCGCATATGCTTTTTCAGTTTTGCCCACAAATTTTCTACAGGATTGAGGTCAGGGCTTTGTGATGGCCACTCTAATACCTTGACTTTGTTGTTCTTAACCATTTTGCCACAACTGTGGAAGTATGCTTGGGGTCATTGTCCGTTTGCAAGACCCATTTGTGACCAAGCGTTAACTTCCTGACTGATGTCTTGAGATGTTGCTTCAATATATCCACATCATTTTCTTTCCTCATGATGCCATCTATTTTGTGAAGTGCACCAGTCCCTCCTGCAGCAAAGCACCCCCACAACATGATCCTGCCACCCCCGTGCTTCACGGTTGGGATGGTGTTCTTCAGCTTGCAAGCGTCCCCCTTTTTCCTCCAAACATAACGATGGTCATTATGGCCAAACAGTTCTATTTTTGTCTCCTCAGACCAGAGGACATTTCTCCAAATAGTACGATCTTTGTCCCCATGTGCAGTTGCAAACTATTGTCTGGCTTTTTTATGGCGGTTTTGGAGCAGTGGCTTCTTCCTTTCGGGTTATGCCGATATAGGACTCGTTTTACTGTGGTAACTTTTACTATACCGTAGTTACTTTTGTACCTGTTTCCTCCAGCATCTTCACAAGGTCCTTTGCAGTTGTTCTGGGATTGTTTTGCACTTTTCGCACCAAAGTACGTTCATCTCTAGGAGACAGAACGCATCTCCTTCCTGAGCGGAATGACGGCTGCGTGGTCTCATGGTGTTTATATTTGCGTACTATTGTTTGTACAGATGAATGTGGTACCTTCAGGCATTTGGAAATTGCTCCCAAGGATGAACTAGACTTGTGGAGGTCTACAATTATTTTTCTGAGGGCTTGGCTGATTTCTTTAGATTTTCCCATGATGTCAAGCCAAGAGGCACTGAGTTTGACGGTAGGCCTTGAAATACATCCACGGGTACACCTCCAATTTACTCAAGTGATGTCAATTAGCCTATCAGAAGCTTCTAAAGCCATGACATCATTTCTGGAATTTTCCAAGCTGTTTATTAAAGGCACAGTCAACTATGTAAACTTCTGACCCACTGGAATTGTGATACAGTGAAATAATCTGTCAACAATTGTTGGAAAAATTACTTGTCATGCACAAAGTAGATGTCCTAACAAACTATAGTTTTGGCAAGTCTGTTAACAAGAATTTGTTGAGTGGTTGAAAACGGGTTTTAATGACTCCAACCTAAGTGTATGTAAACTTCCGACTTCACCTGTATGTGATTGTATACAAACCTAAGCAAGGTTTGAAATGGTTTTGGTTAAAAATATATCTGTTTGTGCTTCTTGTTGTCAGTTTGCAGTGTACAGATTATTTGTAGTTATGTTACGGCACCCTGACCATCTGCTCAAGAAAAGAATCGGCCCTTGGCTGAATCTAGTTGATGATCCCTGGGCTAGAGCTAGAAAAGAGTGGAGCAGCCACTGTGCACTCGAGCTAGGGGATTTCAGCTGCACTTTCAATCAGTACACGATGTGAGGCTTGTTTGACAGAAGTACTGAATGTAACAAATTCTACTACAGAACCTTTTTTTTCATGTTCTAGTATGGATCAAGTATAGACGTTTCGGTATACTGTGCGACACTTTATAGCCTACTCCTCAGCATTTTTTTTTATTGCATTGCATTATTGAACTCTCACTCAACTTTTTACACACATCGAGTCACTTTGCCACTTGGTTTGGCCAACATAAACTACAAGCTACTTGAAGGCTACCGGTCGTCACTAGTTACCAAATGTATTAGTCACATGCGCTGAATACAACAGGTGTGGACTTTCCAGTGAAATGCTTACTTACGAGCCCCTTCTCAACAGTGCAGAATTAAAAAGCAATTAATAATAAAGGAAATAGTAACAATAAAAAAGAGGCTATATATAAGTAGTACCAGTACAGAGTGAATGTGCAGGGGTACGAGGTAATGAATAATTTAGAGTGACATGGAAAGTATTCAGACCCCTTGACTTATTTCACATTTTGTTGTTACAGCCTGAATTCAAAATGGATTAAATCTTTTTTTCCTCATCTTTGCAAATGTATAAACAAATAAAATACAGAAATATCTAATTTACATAAGTATTCAATGACTTAATACTTTGCAGAAGCACCTTTGGCAGCAATTACAGCTGTGAGTCTATCTGGGTAAGTCTCTAAGAGCTTTCCACGCCTGGATTGTGCAACATTTGCCCATTATTCTTTTCAAATTCTTCAAGCTCTGTCTAATTAGTTGTTGATCATTGCTAGACAACCATGTTCAGGTCTTGCCATAGATTTTCAATTAGATTTAAGTAAAAACTGTAACTAGGCCACTCGGGAACATTCATGGTAGATTTGGCCCTGTGTTTTAGGTTATTGTCCTGCTGAAAGATGAATTCATCTCCCAGTGTCTGGTGGATAGCTGAGTGAACCAGGTTTTCCTCTCGGATTTTGCCTGTGCTTAGCTCCATTCCATTTTTTTTTTAATCCTGAAAAACTGGGGCGCCAGGTAGCCTAGTGGTTACAACGTTGGGCTAGTAACTGAAAGGTTGCTAGATCGAATGCCTGAGCTGACAAGGTAAAAATCTGTCGTTCTGCCCCTGAACAAGGCAGTTAACCCACTGTTCCTAGGCCGTCATTGTAAATAAGAATTTGTTCTTAACTGACTTGCCTAGTTTAAAAAAAACAATACCTATAACATGATGCAGCCATCACTATGCTTAGAAATATGGTGGTAATCAGTAATATGCTGTTGGCAAATCCAATACTTTGTATTCAAGACAAAAAGTGAATTGCTTGTTGCCTTGTTGCAAACAGGATGCATGTTTTAGAATATTTTTTTATTTAGAACAGGCTTCCTTTTGACTTTGTAAATTATGTTACTGTTGTGGCGCCACTACAATGTTGTTGATCCGTCCTCAGTTTTCTCCTATCACAGCCATTAAACTCTGTAGTTGTCCCTTCCTCTCCGGCAACTGAGTTAGGAAGGACGCCTGTATCTTTGTAGTGACTGGGTGTATTGATACACCATCCAAAGTGTAATTAATAACTTCACCATACTCAAAGGGATATTCGATGTCTGCTTTTTATTTTTGTTGCCTTCTACCAATAGGTGCCTTTTGTGAGGCATTGGAAAACCTCCCTGGTCTTTGTGGTTGAATCTGTGTTTAAAATGCACTGTTCAACTGAGGGACCTCACAGTTATCTGTATGTGTGGGGTACATAGATAAGGTAGTCATTCAAAAATCATGTTAGAACACTTATTGCACACAGAGTGAGTCCATGCAATTTATTATGTGACTTGTTAAGCACGGTTTTTACTCTTTAATTTATTTAGGCTTGCCATGACAAAGGGGTTGAATATTTAATGACTCAACAAAGGGGTTGAATATTTAATGACTCAAGACATTGCAGCCTTTAATTTTTTAATTTATAAAGAAAAGAAGAAAAAAAATACAATTCCACTTTGACTTTATGGGGTAGTGTGTCGGCCAGTGACAAATCTAAATGTAATCCATTTTAAATTCAGGCTTTAACAACAATGTGGAAAAGTAAAGGGTTGTGAATCATTTCTGAAGGAACTGTGTACCCTTGTAACAATGTCACATGGATATTTTAATTTAGAAAAAGCTTTTTCAGTGTTAAAATAGGCTTAATTTTTCTCACAAATTATATTCAAAACTATTCTAATACCAAAGTCTGTTTGAATATTTGAAGAACTGTGCACATCCTAGTTTTCAAGCAGGGATGGGTGATTTTAAGGGAAAATTCATTTCTTTGGTAGAGCAGTTATTGTGTTAAAATGACAAATATGCAGAAATGTATTTATGAAGTCTTTGGATCCATTTCACATTAAGAATGTTAAGTCTCACTTCAGTTATCTAACCCCCCCTTCTAGGTGGAGAACTTCATTTCCTTCAAATTGGAGGTGTGTGTGACGATGTAGATGACAGCGACATTTTTGTCGATGGCCCCCTTTCTAAAGGGGCTGAACAGCTGTTGGAGGGGACGAAGCCCTCCTCCAATCCCTCGAGCCCAGGGATCACAGGTAGGAGACACAGCCCCCTTTACACTTCACATCTCTGCTGCTTCTCCGCTCATTCAATAACTGTGCAGCCCTATTGCCTCATTTCACCTTTGCTGACTATGAACACCTATGAAATGTATTTCATGGATTTTGATCACTGACTAGTCATTGCTTATTGGAACCCTCTTTCCAGTGAAATCATATGCTGATTGACAACATTATACTGTACAGACTGTGAAATGGCAACAATACATTTTCCGGTTTCATAAGTTCTTTACATCCCTGTGGCCTTTAAAAAAATATTCTCCCGTTAAGGAGTTGACCTCCTGGTGGACCAAGTGTTGGCTGTGGAGAACCTAACGTCGCTGGTGGAGCTGACGCGCTTCGAAACACTGACGCCGCGCTTCTCGGCCACAGTGCCGCCCTGCTGGGTGGAGGTGCAGCAGGAGCAGCAGCAGCGTCGCCACCCCCAGCACTTGCACCAGCAGCACCATGGAGACGCCGCCCAGCACACACGCACCTGGAAGCTGCAGAGTGACAGGTACGGACGTGTGGGTATGACTGGGTGGGTATGACTGGGTGGGTATGACTGGGTGGGTATGGGTGGGTGGGTATGGGTATGACTGGGTGGGTATGACTGGGTGGGTATGACTGGGTGGGTATGACTGGGTGGGTATGGGTGCGAGTAGAATCCTTATAGGTGTGTGCAGTCAGTGAGTCATTTCTCGTAAGTCTATCCACAAATGTCACACTATTAATAAACAATCACAATGGCTGTACATTTGGAATATACACACACTTTAAATTCCTCATTGAGGACCACAGCTACATGTTCCTTTTTAACTTGTATGTTAACAATCTCACATGATCCTATAAAAAAAACAAGTAGCCTATGATGTCTTGATTTTAGGAAATATTTGAGTAGGTGAATAATGCGGCCATGCTTTCTTTGTTGTTTGTAGCTCCAGCTGGGACGAGCATGTGTTTGAACTGGTCCTTCCCAAGGCCTGCATGGTGGGCCACGTGGACTTCAAGTTCGTCATGAATGCCAACATCACTAACATTCCTCAGATCCAGATCACCCTGCTGAAGAACAAGGCCCCAGGTCTGGGCAAGGTCAACGGTGAGGTCACTCACCGCTATCGCTTTGTTGTCTTGGCAAATGTTTTAAATATAGTATCTTGAGCATAGACTATGCAGGACTCCAGAGTAACATTTTCACCTGGTGGCGCTGGTGCCACAAACCTTTTCAGTTTGTGGCACCAGCCCATGATTTGGTCTCACCCGAAAAACTATTTTTCACAGGGTCACACAATAAGAAAAATAGGAGTAATAATCTTATAAAGTCAGTCAAAGTGATCTATTAAGAAGTGTGTTGGACTACTGAGATGGTATTCAATTAAGAAGTTAATCCAGCGATTGTCATGAATTTTGGTTTGACAATTAGGCTATTTTTGTTCTATTCCAAAATAGGGCTCCTAGGGCCCTATAAAATCAGTTTTATTCTTTGCTGGGTTCTGTTTTGTGTTATCCCAAATTCCGTTCTCAGTTTTGTTTTTCCAGGTTTCTGTTTTCCTTTGAGCAAAAACCTGAAAAAAAACAATCACACTTTTTTAATAGAAAAACTAAAAAATGGTTGCTTGAAGTCCACAACAATGCTTAAACCACACCAGGAGAGGTCTGGGAAAAATAGCAAGAAGCTGTTTAGCAGTTTTTTGTGGTGCACATGGGATGCCAATTTTTGAAACAAACACCTCCTGGATTGATACAAATAATCATGATATCATTCTGTAAGGCAAACAGGCTACTTTGTAGTCAACATTTAATTGAGAAGGTTTTTGGCAAAACCTTTCCATCTACCAGAATACTTTTCATTAGCATCATCGCTAACGGCTACGCAAAGCATACCACACATAGACGGGGAATTTTCATTCTCTTCAGAAAGTTGCAGGAAATACGAATCACTGATGCATTCTGTTCATGTCTTATGATACGTTTGGGCAAAAGTATGAATTTTCAATACATTTAGTTAATTCCCTACTAACTTATACATTTTTGAATATTGTTGAATTCAGTTTTAATGTCTGGATTCCATGATTCCATCTGCATTGCCTATTTTATACGTCCCTAGGCTCCAGAGTTTAGATGTATTTTTTTTTGTTCAGTAGAGATGAATTTGCCTTCATCTTTATGTTCACTAGTATTACATATAGGGTAAAAACATTTGAATTCAATCTTTTTTCGACAGCATCCCTTTTGATTTAAACAACTTTCCATACGTTTGCACATAGAAGTGGGCCAAAAAAAATAAAATAATAATAATAATAGTCGGTCTTAATAATATATATTTTTACCTGAATGTGAAAACATTCACGAGATAAAGGTGCTTAATGTTGACCCATTTTACATACCCCACCCTACCATGAGACATCCATGGCTTCATCACTGGAAAAGATTAACAGTTCAATTTGATGTCATTTAAAAGTTTACAAACAGGGTTATCTATTTTATAATTTATTGAAAAAGTTTAATGGTCATTTGAATAAAACCAGATCAAAGTATGATGAACCAAGTATTAAAAATTAATGTTGCTTCTACATTGACAAAGTTTGATCATAAAGTTACTAGTCCCCTCACCATGTGACACACTTGGTTCTGGAGGCGAGATTAAATAGCTCGGTAGCTAATCTACTGGTGCAAAAATTGAACTGTAGGGTGTCAGCAAATAACATGTATGAATAGTGTAAACTTTACATTTTAAAGATACTTAGATGTTTCCCCTTTCATCTGTGTCTGGTGTTAGCTAGTTACTGGCTAGCTAGGTCTTCAGCTGGCATGGAACAAAAGGGGGATGTCGTTCAAAACTGGCTCATTTGTCATGTCAACACATCCGCCACATCACAAGAGGCTTGCCAAATGGGAGATGTATAAAACGCTTTTTGACTTCATCGATACAATTTGATTGTTTGAGTTGCTTTGTATCACCAAATATGCTTGATGTTTTTACTGCTCACTGCATCGAAGTTTCTTGACATAGACCTTTCAAAGAGCTGTCAGTAAAGGCGAGCTCATGATTATAAGCTCCCTGCTCACTCAAACTTCCTGGTAGTTAGCCATGAGTTATTTTTCAAACCCCCAAAATATTATGGGTGATATGTTAGTCACTGAAAATGATATTTTACATGGGAATCAGAATGACTGTTAGGGACCCTTTTTATTAACACTGTAAAAATGTTTTACCTTTTTTAATGTCAATTATCTAAACTTGTTAACTCAGATTTTCATATTCGCATATGTTGTAGCTTAGACCCTACTTTACACCATCTGAGGTTGTGTTATGCCCACCATTGGTTGAGACAAAACATGTTGTTGAATACAGGGTGGGTGTCATTTCAGTCAGAAATAGAATGGACCTATCCCCTTAGACTTGGGGTGTGAAACTGGGATCCTTAATGTTAAGAAGAAGAAAAAAATTGTATATGCAGAAAGTAAACTTTACAGTCAAATCAAATGTTATTGGTCACATACACATATTTAGCAGATGTTATTTCAGGTGTAGCGAAATGCTAGTGGGTCAATTTCTGCAACAACTAAGAGTGTTGAAGCGCAAGGCTCGACTTCTCTGTGTTGTTGCCCTGTCTACCACGCCGGTAACTCATGCACATGCGCAGATACTGTGTATGACTGTGAGAGCCAAGTGTTTAGTCTCACTCATCTCACTCATCTCAATACCCTTGCCTATTCATTGATGATAGGCCATGCTTTACTGAAGTTCCGAGATATGGGAAGCCAAGAAATTGCAAGATACAGCATTTTATTGGGAGATACAGCTTTTGATTGCCGCTAGATAGGCCTATGGTACAGTTCTGACTCGGTCTGCATGGGGGCTGACCTGCCTATACTGTGCCCCTCTCTCTTTGTCCCTCGCTATTAAGGGAAAGGGGGATACCTAGTCAGTTGTAAAACTGATGTGTCTTCCGCATTTAACTCAACCCCTCTGAATCAGAGATGTACTGGGGGCTGCCTTAATAGACATCCACGTCTTTGGCGCCCGGGGAACAGTGGGTTAACTGCCTTGCTCGGGGGCAAAACAACATATTTCTAACTTGTCAGCTCTGGGAATCGATTCAGCAACCTTTTGGTTACTGGCCCAATGCTCTAACCACTAGGCTACTGGTATTAAAGAGAGGTGGGTGTCAGCTTTCTGCATATACACTACCGTGTGGGCTCACACAGAAATGTCCTTGTTTTTGAAAGAAATGCAAAAAAAAAAATGTCCATTTTAAAATAACATCAACTTGATCATAAATACAGTGTAGACATTGTTAATGCTGTAAATGACTATTGTAGCTGGAAAAGGCAGATTTTTTAAATGGAATATCTACATAGGCGTACAGAGGCCCATTATCAGCAACCATCACTCCTGTGTTCCAATGGCACGTTGTGTTAGCTAATCCAAGTTTATCATTTTAAAAGGCTAATTGATCATTAGAAAACCCTTTTGCAATTATGTTAGCACAGCTGAAAACTGTTGTTCAGATTAAAGACGCAATAAAACTGGCATTCTTTAGACTAGTTGAGTATCTGGAGCATCATCATTTGTGGCTTCGATTACAGGCTCAAAATGGCCAGAAACAAAGACTTTCTTCTGAAACTCGTCAGTCTATTCTTGTTCTGAGAAATGAAGGCTACTCCATGCGAGAAATTGCTAAGAAACCGAAGATATCATACAGCGCTGTGTACTACTCCCTTCACAGAACAGCGCGAACTGGCTCTAACCAGAATAGAAAGAGGAGTGGGAGGCCCCGGTGCACAACTGAGCAAGAGGACAAGTACATTAGTGTCTAGATTGAGAAACCGATGCCTCATAAGTCCTCAACTGGCAGCTTAAATAGTACCCGCAATACAACAGTCTCAACGTCAACCGTGTTGTTTCTTTTTATTGGCCAGTCTGAGATATGGCTTTTTCTTTGCAACTCTGCCAGCATCCCGGAGTCGCCTCTTCACTGTTGACGTTGAGACTGTTGTTTTGCTGGAACTATTTAATGAAGCTGCCAGTTGAGGACATTAAAGAGATAAAGATGCTCAAAATTGACCTATTTTGCATACTCCACCATACAAAAAGACATCCATTTCTTCCTCACTGGAAAAGATAAATGGTTGCGATTGATATCACTTCAAATTTGGTAGGAACCAAATTGTTGGTCAGTGTTTTCCAGGGGACCCTAATTACATAAGAATAGATGTTACTTGTATACAAAGATTTTAGAATATACTATAGGCTCTCTTGATTCAGCATAGTGTTGCACAAACAACATGCTGTATCACACCCTGCCGTGATTGCGAGTACGATAGGGCGGCGCACAATTGGCCCCCCATCATCCGGGTTTGGCCGTGGTAAGCCGTCATTGTAAATAATAATTTATTCTTAACTGACTTGCCTAGTTAAATTAAAAACATGCTGATCTAGCATCTTGTATTAGTTCACTTTTGCTTTGCCCTAGCTCAGTGCATTAGCTACAGTGGGGCAAAAAAGTATTTAGTCAGCCACCAATTGTGCAAGTTCTCCCACTTAAAAAGATGAGAGAGGCCTGTAATTTTCATCACATTCATCATCAACTATGACAGACAAAATGAGAAAACAAAATCCAGAAAATCACATTGTAGGATTTTTAATGAATTTATTTGCAAATTATGGTGGAAAATAAGTATTTGTTAGTTGGCGATTAGCATTAGGAATTAGTGTTATTTAAAATCAAATTTTATTTTAGGCATATTCCAGCTTCTTAAGACCAACTAGCTAGTGTTTTGCAGAGAGCAAGACACTCAAACTAATAGTACAATACAGTAAACATGAATTCATATTAAAAAGCAACTTGGATGCAGCGTCCATCTTGTTTTGAGCAGTCGGCACAGCGGCAGGGCGGGCACTTTTTATTACGGGAATCATGAAGATAATGCACTTTGCTGTTTGACAGATTCATGGGTTTAATCGCCCCAAAATATGACGTTTTGATTGTGACCAGGTAGAATGTGCAGATCGCACCAGTGCGACAATAACATTTTTAACTCGTACAGTCAAGTCAAAGGGTCGCTGTCTGGAGACCTGCAATGAAGAGGACTGGCTGCCATAGATAACTAGCCTTTGTGCAGGGGAATATTGATTGTTTCATTTATGATCATGCTTGACATATCTTATTTGCCTACTGTCTCAAATGTGATTTTTTTCTTTCCTTTTCTCTCCAGAGACGGCAGTTGACAGACAGATCTCCTTCCCCCTGTCCCATGTCCTCCATGCCAATGGGGAGAGGAATGGACAGCCACTTTTGCATGACTTTACAGACGACATCCAGTTCATGGACATCGAAGAGACATCAGGTAGAAAGCTGCATGGAAAGGCAGCCAGGGTTGATAGACGCAGTCAGTGTTTGACACTTGATTATTGTGTGTTGGGTTGCCACATTGTAGATGATTAGTGTTACTAGTGATTCGGTGGGTGAAGCCGCAATCCGAGGGGTTCCTCAGCCTAGCAGAGGTTTCATAACATTGCTCTTCCTCTTCCAGGCTCCAGGCTGTGCACCTTCTTAGAAGACCATAAGGAGGATATCCTGTGTGGTCCCGTGTGGTTGGCCAGTGGACTGGACCTCTCAGGCCATGCTGGGATGCTGAGCCTCACCAGCCCCAAGCTGGTCAAAGGTAGCAATATCTGCAAACTTTTACATTGAGTCACACTGAAGAAATCTTACCTTGGCCATTTTTGCCCTCCAGTATGTGTCTTCCCAACTTTTTCTTGGAGAGCGAAAGATGATCTGCATGCCGCTGTTTATCTGAATCCTCCCCCCCTGGCAATGTACGTATTGTATGTTAGATGTTTTCTGCTGGTTTGTCCCCCTCCCTGCAGGCATGGCTGGGGGCAAGTACCGCTCGTTCCTGGTGCACATCAAGGCGGTGAGCGACAAGGGCATGGAGGAGAGCCCCATGCCGGTGGTGAGGATGGCCGCTGCCAAGCCTCAGAGCAGCAAGGGCCATTCCCTCTCCACCCTGCTGCAGAGGGCACAAGCCACGAAGGTACAGAGGGCAAAGCATTGGAAAACAAATGCAATTTTACATCAGTTTATTTCAGTAGTCCTTCTCTGCTGCACACGAGGCACTTTTGACTGATTGTACAGTTGTGTAAATTGAGTGCATGGATGGCCTTGATTGTAGCTTTCTCCTTTGTCTCCATCTGGTGGGAGAATAATGGTATTGCCATGTTCTCAGTGAGAAGTTGAAGGTGTCAAATTGATTGGATGTGGCTTCCTCATACCAGCAACGTCCCATTCTTGAAGGAGGACATTTTCTCTGTTAGTTTACAGCTCTACAATTTTAAAATAGCCCTCTTTGGACCGTGTTTAAAATGCCTCTCCCATTTAGGAAAAGGCCTCCACTTCCAAAGCAGATTCTCCTGCTCAGTCAAAGAAACCTGACAACCTCCGCGGCTGCGACCTGCTACAGGAGGTGTCCGTCACAATCCGAAGGTTTAAGAAGACCTCCATACCCAAAGAAAGGTGCGGTCCTTAGTACCGTTGTTTCACGAAAAACACTGAACTATTGTAAAATCCCAACACCTTAATAAAATGCGTTATTTCATGATCTTGCACAGTTTGAGAACGGACATGCGTCTTGTTACTTCAATACTCGTTATATCATAGTAGTAAAACATAACTAACTGAATTGTATGTATGTTGCTCCTGTCTTTTTCAGAGTCCAGCGCTGTGCCATGCTGCAGTTTCCAGATTTCCATGAGAAGCTTTTGAACGGGCTGTGTAAAGGGGCGGATGAGGGCCCTGGCACAGAGCACTCCCAGAGCCTCATCCTTGACTGCCTCTGCTGGTTGGCTGGAGTGTACTCCAACGGACCCTGCAGGTGGGCCTAAGAGGATGAATGTGGGATGCAAGAAGGAGATGAGATATTCATAGGGATACAGAGATGCTCTATACATGCGGTAAAGAGATCAATGGAATTACCACTCTGGGGATAATCGAGACGGCCATCAAAATTTGTCTACATTTAGGCTGTTTATATTTTTGTTTTACACTGTAAGGGTACAAGTCAGAGAGTAGTGCTTGTATGGATGTCAACCCCAATTGTTCATGTCGTCACCAATCAACTGCATTACACTTATCAACTGCTTCAACTACCACCACAGATTTTCTATATGGCTAACTAGGTCTACACCTGTTGTATTTGGCGCATGTGACAAATACAATTTGATTATACGAACGGGAGTTCTAAACCCGAAAAGGACATCTTCTAAATATTATGCAGCGGGGAACAGCTAAATATATCCAAATCAGATTTTAATAACATTGTAGGCCTGTTAGAAGACATAAATCATGTCGGATTTGACAAATATCCAGATTTTTAGAACGCCCGCCAATGACGGCATCCTTGCACTATCCACCATGGTCTGTGTTCCATTGTTACTTTACCGCATGTATATGTTTCTGAGATTAGATATTATTACTGTACTGTTTTTGGTCACATGATATATCTCAACATTTTCACTAGGGATGTGACACAACCATTTTTTTTATTGGTCCCCCCCCCCCCAAAAAAACACAATTCCATGTGAATTCACAATGCAGCTGTTGCTGGTTTATGTCCCTTTCAGATGGTTGCGTGTTGCCCCCGCACTACCATTACTGTACCTCAATTCCACCTCGCAAAGTTTGCATTTCTCCACCTTCACATTTAACTTCTCAAAGTATTGCCATACTGGACTGCGCTGCTGTCGCTTGCCTTTCTCCTCTGATTTTCCAACTGTTAACAACGATGATGTAGTGGTGGAGATTCGTCACCAAAATAATTGATTCCTCAACTAACTTACTAAAATTTGGTATTTTTGGAATGGAGGAGACTGATTAGTTGCAACCTTCCGAGAACACAAACACTTGCGTCTTTCATAGCGAGCTAGCTAGGGGCAGGGAGAGAGGGGAGGAGGGAGGAGCACAGTATAGGCAGATCAGAACCGTGCACTAGACCTATCTATCGGTAATCAAGCTGTATCTCGCGACTTCATGGTTTGCAATGTCTCACAACTTCTGTAAATTAGGACCTATCATCAATGGTCAGGCTAGGATATATTCCACTGAACACACACACTTGCATCATTAGCGAAGAGAAAGGGCAGGCGAGCCAGTAGCCTGCTGTAATTTCATATGAGACAAAAACACCCCCAACCACTCAGCAACGACAAGTACCCTGTGCTCGCAAGACTGGCCCGACTACACCTCCGTATCCAGGCGACATTGGTCTCATGAATAAACTAGGATATTCTACAGGCAACAGCCCGAAGACTGAATACACACTCATCATTAGCAAAGAGCAAGGGAAGGGGGAGAGAGAGGAGGGGCAGGCAGAACTGTGCGCATATGTCTTGGTAATCTGTATCTCGCAATGTCTTGTCTTGCATGCCTCCGCACATTCACCAGAGTAGCCTAAAGTTTGCCTCTTTCCCTCTGGTTTCATTTAAAATACACAACGTTCACCAGGCCTTTTTAGCCTATTGTCTAGTTAGGCTTTAATGGCAAAGAATATGTTTTGTGATAACTGATTTTAAATTTTGTGGGGGGGTCAAGGGATTGTTTTTTACGTTAATGATCACAATTTTGTTTAAATGTTCACCCATAATGTTATTGAATTGTGTTTATTAATATTACATTTTTATTTAACCACGCAAGTCAGTGTAGAATAAAGTCTTATTTACATTGACTGCCTACAAAATGCAAAAGGCCTCCTGCGGGGATGGATCCGGGATTAAAAATACAGGACAGAACACACATCACGAGAAGAGACACCACAACACTACATAAAGAGAGACCTAAGACGACAACACAGCAGGGTAGCAACACAACATGGCAGCAGCACAACATGGTACCAGCACAAAACATGGTACAAACAATATTGGGCATGTTGGTTCTTTTCCTTCCAGCCTGAGAGAAGGAAAGGAGGCTCTGCTGATGAAAACAAGGAAACGGCTGACAGACATTGTGCGGGTGTGTTTTTTTGAGGCTGGACGGAGTATAGCCCACAAATGCGCCCGCTTTCTTGCACTTTGTATTAGGTGAGTTGGGCTTTTCATGGATGTTGTGACACATACTCTGTCATACTCCTTGTTGATGCTTGTGTGATGTAGTAGGTGTGCACATTTTGTAACTTGTTTTTGTATGTTATGTCATCAGTAATGGGAAAGGAGAGCCCAGTCAGCAGGGCTTTGGCATGAATCTCCTGAATGCTCTGCTGGACAATATGCCTTACTTGCCTGCAGCAGCAACAGGTGGTAAGTAGAAATAATGTTTTTCCTGATAACACAATCGTTGGTAGAAGGCTTCTGCATTATCAACAGCATTGTTTTGGAAGTGCATGATTTTGCTAGGCAGTGGCATGTGTCGAAGTCTCTCTTTCTATCTCAGGGTCGGTGTTCTGGTACTTTGTGCTGCTTAACTATGTGAAGGATGAGGACCTGTCGGGCTGCAGCACGGCCTGTGCCTCTCTGCTCACCGCTGTCTCCCGGCAACTGCAGGACCGCCTCACGCCCCTGGAGGCTTTGCTACAGACCAGGTGGGCCTTTTCATCCTCTAGTGTCCTTACACCCCATTCAGGACCTAAAGAAACCAAAAGTAACCGACTGTAATGTTGCGAGAAGACTACCATAAAAACTAGTTTGTGTTGAACCCAGCTTGACTCTTTGTGAATTATAATGCTCTGTACCGTGTGTCTCCTCCCCAGATACGGCCTGTACAGTTCCCCATTCGACCCAGTGCTTTTTGACCTGGAGGTCAGCGGCTCCTCCTGTAAGAATGCCTTCAACAGTAGCATCGGCGTCCAGTCAGACGAGATTGACCTTTCCGAAATTCTCTCAGGTCTGCACCACATTTCACCATATTGCTTACACCTATCCAATTCCTTCATCAATGGATTCATTTTGGTCTGGGCTGTACTCTGGTGTGTGTGTGACTTAACCTGTGTGTGTGTCTATTGCAGGGAACGGCAAGGTAAGCAGCTGTGCGGCGGCCGAGGGCAGCTTCACGGCCCTCACTGGGCTCCTGGAGGTGGAGCCGTTGCACTTTACCTGTATCTCCACCAGCGACGGCACCAGGGTGGAGAGGGACGACGCAAGCATGTTCACAGGTACCTACCTCAGCTGCTTCTTGTTACTTGTGTGAAGGTTTATCCAGACCCTTTGTGAAATGGAACATTAAACATCTTCACTGTTCCTACTCAGGGATTTTGATTTCTACTCCTGACCTTTGCCCTCTTCTCCCAGTGAGCACATTCGGTGTGACCCCGGCGGTGGGTGGCCTGTCGGCGGGCACAGTGGGCGAGGCGTCCACGGCGCTGAGCTCTGCAGCCCAGGTGGCTCTGCAGTCGCTGTCCCACGCCATGGTGTCTGCAGAGCAGCAGCTGCAGGTGCTCCAGGAGAAACAGCAGCAGCTGTTCAAACTACAGCAACAGGTCAGGGACTCTAGCACCCATACAGGCAAACTTACATACAGACATGTCCCTATACACGTATTCACAGACATGCATGTTATGTACTCACACAGGTGCACATACAAGCGTCTCCTTATCCAAGCCGTCACTATATCCACAAACACCAATATCATGTGTCAGACTTCATGTACAGTGCATTCGGAAAGTATTCAGACCCCTTGACTTTTTCCACATTTTGTTAAGTTACAACCTTAATCTAAAATTGATTACTTTGTCTCCCCTCCTCCTCATAAATCTATACACAACACCCCAAAATAACAAATCAAAAACAGGTTTGTAGAAATGTTGTAAAAAAACTAAAATGACATTTTACATAAGTATTCAGACCCTTTACTCAGTACTTTGTTTAAGCACCTTTGGCAGCGATTACAGCCTCAAGTTTTCTTGGGTATGACGCTACCAGCTTGGCACACCTGTATTTGGGGAGTTTCTCCCATTCTTCTCTGCAGATCATCTCAAGCTCTGTCAGCTCTGTCAGGTTGGATGGGGAGCGTCGCTTCACAGCTATTTTCAGGTCTCTCCAGAGATGTTTGATAGGGTTCAAGTCCAGGCTCTGGCTGGGCCACACAAGGCATTGAGACTTGTCCCGAAGCCACTCTTGTGTTGTCTTGGCTGTGTGCATAGGGTTGATGTTCTGTTGGAGGGTGAAGCTTTGCCCCAGTCTGAGGTCCTGAGCGCTCTGGAGCAGGTTTTCATCAAGGTGCTCTCTGTACTTTTCTCCGTTCATCTTTCTGTCGATCCTGATTAGTCTCCCAGTCCCTGCCGCTGAAAAACATCCCCACAGCATGATGCTGCCACCACCATGCTTCAACTTAGGGATGATGGCAGGTTTCCTCCAGATGTGATGCTTGGCATTCAGGCCAAAGAGTTCAATCTTGGTTTCATCAGACCAGAGAATCTTGTTTCTCATGGTCTGAGAGTCCGTACGGTGCTTTTTGGCAAACTCCAAGCGGACTGTCGTGCATTATACTGAGGAGTGGCTTCCGTCTGGCCATCATAAAGGCCTGTTTGGTGGAGTGGTACAGAGATGGTCGTCCTTCTGGAAGGTTCTCCCATCTCCACAGAGGAACTCTGGAGCTCTGTCAGTGACCATCGGGTTCTTGGTCCCCACTCTGACCAAGGCCCTTCTTCCCTGATTGCTCAGTTTGGCATCATTAAGAATGATGAAGGCCACTGTATTCTTGGGGACCTTCAATGCTGCAGAAATGCTTTGGTACCCTTCCCCAGATCTGTGACTCAACACAATCCTGTCTCAGAGCTTTACGGCCAGTTCCTTTGACCGCATGGCTTGGTTTTTACTCTGACATGCACTGTCAACTGTGGGACCTTTATATAGACAGGTGTGTGCCTTGCCAAATCATGTCCAATCATTTGAATTTACCGCAGGTGGACTCCAATCAAGTTGGATGATCAATGGGAACAGGATGCACCTGAGCTCAATTTCAAGTCTCATAGCAAAGGGTCTGAATAATTATGTAAAGAAGATATTTGTTTTATTTTTGAATTAAAAAAATAAAACAACTTTTCACTTTGTCATCATGGGGTGTTGTGTGTAGATTGAGGATTTTTATTTATTTGACTAATTTTAGAATAAGTCTAACATAAAATGTGGATAAAGTGAAGCAGTCTGAATAGTTTCCGAATGCAATGTATCAGTGTGATATTTGCCAGTTTTAGCCAAGTAGTAATCCTGTCTGTGTTCGGAACAGAAGGCCAAGCTGGAGGCAAAGTTGCACCAGACCACTTCAGCAGCTGCGGCCTCCGGCGTGGGGCCCATCCACAACTCTGTGCCTTCCAGTGCCCCCGGCTTCTTCATCCATCCCTCTGAAGTCATCCCCCCCACGCCCAAGACCACCCCGCTGTTCATGACGCCACCACTTACTCCTCCCAACGAGGCGGTGTCGGCAGCCATCAGTGTGGAGCTGGCCCAGCTCTTCCCTGGCTCCATGATAGACCCACCGCCTGTCAACCTGGCCGCACACAACAAGAACAGCCAGAAAGCCAAGCCGGTCAGTCACAAACAACTCTTCGACGGCAGATAGCCTTGCGTTTAAGAGTGTGGGCCAGTAACCGAAAGGTTGCGTCTGCTAAATTACTAAAATGCCAATAGCTCAAAGCACAGCAGTTAGGTTTGTGCTTTCACATGAACACCAAGGGACTTTTGTTGCATTTTGTCAATTAATAAAATATGTAAATTAAGAAGTTTTATATTCTATATGTTTTGACTGAAAAGCGTCTCTGTTTGTTGCAGAACCCCATGGGCAGCGGTCTGGCGTTGGCCCTCTCTCAAGCCTCTCACTTCCTCCAGCCTCCTCCACAGCAGTCCATCATCATTGAGCGCATGCACTCTGGTAAGTACAGTTACCTTTTTGTGCCTTTTTACCTGGGTCAACAGTTGTAAATGAAACTCAAGAGCGTATACACTACTTGACCAAAAGTATGTGGACACCTGCTCGTTTGACATCTCTCGAATATCATGGTCATTACTATGGAGTTGGTCCCCCCCCTTTTGCCTCCAATCTTCTGGGAAGGCTTTCCACTAGATGTTGGAACGTTGCTGCGGGAACTAGCTTCCATTCAGCCAAGCGCGTGAGTGAGGTCAGGCACTGCTTTAGGGCAATTAGGCCTGGCTCGCAGGAGGTGTTCCAATTCGTCCCTAAGGTGTTCAATGGGGTTGAGGTGAGGGCTCTGTGCAGGCCAGTCAAGTTCTTCCACACCGATCTCGACAAACCTTTTCTGTGTGGACCTACATTTGTGCACAGGGGCATTATCAAGCTGAAACAGGAAAGGGCATTCCACAAACTGTTGCCATAAAGTTGGAACCACATAATCTTCTAGAATGTCATTGTAGGCTTTAGCACTAAGATTTCCCTATACTGGAACTAAGGGGCCTAACCCAAACCATTATTCCCCCTCCGCCAAACCTTACAGTTGGCACTATGCATTGGGGCAGGTAGTGTTGTCTTGGCATCCGCCAAACCCAGATTTGTCTGTCCGACTGCCAGATGGTGGAGCATGATTCATCACGCCAGAGAGCGTGTTTCCACTGCTCCAGAGTTCAATGGCGACTAGCTTTACACCACTCTAGCCGATGCTTGGCATTGTGCATGGTGATCTTAGACTTGTGTGCGGCTGCTCGGCCATGGAAACCCATTTCATGAAGCTCCAGATGAACAGTTATTGTGCTGCCGTTGCTTCCAGAGGCAGCTTGGAACTCGGGAGTGAGGACAGATTTTTCCACACTACGAGCATCAGCACTCGCCGGTCCCGATCTGTGAGCTTGTGTGGCCTACCACTTTACAGTTGAGCCGTTGTTGCTCCTAGACATTTCCACTTCACAATAACAGCATTTCCACTTGACCTGGGCAGCTCTAGCAGGGCAGGAATTTGACGAACTGACTTGTTGTTATCTTATGACGGTGCCATGTTGAAAGTTACTGAGCACTCCAGTGAGGTTGGAGTCATTAACTCGTTTTTCAACCACTCCACATATTTCTTGTTAACAAAGTATAGTTTTGGCAAGTTGGTTAGGACATCTACTTTGTGCATGACACAAGTAATTTTTCCAACAATTGTTTACAGACAGATAATTTCACTTGTAATTCACCGTATCACAATTCCAGTGGGTCAGAAGTTTACATAGACTAAGTTCACTGTGCCTTTAAACAGCTTGGAAATTCCAGAAAGATGTCATGGCTTTAGAAGCTTCTGATAGGCTAATTGACATCATTTGAGTCAATTGGAGGTGTACCTGTGGATGTATTTCAAGGCCTACCTTCAAACTCAGTGCCTCTTTGCTTAACATCATGGGAAAATCAAAAGAAATCAGCCAAGACCTCAGAAAAAAATTGTAGACCTCCGCAAGTCTGGTTCATCCTTTGAAGCAATTTCCAAATGCCTGAAGGTACCACGTTCATCTGTACAAACAATAGTGCACAAGTATAAACACAATGAGACCACGCAGCCGTCATACCGCTCAGGAAGGAGATGCGTTCTGTCTCCTAGAGATGAATGTACTTTGGTGCGAAAAGTGCAAATCAATCCCAGAACAATTGCAAAGGAACTTGTGAAGATGCTGGAGGAAACAGGTACAAAAGTATCTATATCCACAGTAAAACGAGTCCTTTATCGACATAACCTGAAAGGCCGCTCAGCAAGGAAGAAGCCACTGCTCCAAAACAGCCATTAAAAAAGCCAGACTACGGTTTGCAACTGCGCATGGGGACAAAGATCGTACTTTTTGGAGAAATGTCCTCTGGTCTGAGGAAACAAAAATAGAACTGTTTGGCCGTAATGACCGTTGTTATGCTTGGAGGAAGAAGGGGGGTGCTTGCAAGCTGAAGAACACCATCCCAACCGTGAAGCACGAGGGTGGCAGCATCATGTTGTGGGGGTGCTTTGCTGCAGGAGGGACTGGTACACTTCACAAAATAGATGGCATCATGAGGGAGGAAAATTATGTGGATATATTGAAGCAACATCTCAAGACATCAGTCAGGAAGTTAAAGCCAAATGGACAATGACCCCAAGCATACTTCCAAAGTTGTGGCAAAATGGCTTAAGGACAACAAAGTCAATGTATTGGAGTGGCCATCAAAAAGCCCTGAACTCAATCCTATAGACAATTTGTGGGCAGAACTGAAAAAGCGTGTGCGAGCAAGGAGGCCTACAAACCTGACTCAGTTACACCAGCTCTGTCAGAAGGAATGGGCCAAAATTCACCCAACTTATTGTGGGAAGCTTGTGGAAGGCTACCAGAAACGTTTGACCCAAGTTCAACAATTTAAATGCAATGCTACAAAATACTGTGTATGTAAACTTCTGACCCACTGTGAATGCGATGAAAGAAAGAAAAGCTGAAATAAATCATTCTCTCTACTATTATTCTGACATTTCACATTCCTAAAATAAAGTGGTGATCCTAACTGACCTAAGACATGGAATTCTTACTAGGATTAAACGCCAGGAATTGTGAAAAACTGAGTTTAAATGTATTTGGCTAAGGTGTATTTAAACGTCCGACTTCAACTGTACATACAGTACCAGTCAAGAGTTTGGAGTCATTCAAGTGTTTTTATTTATTTTTGCTATTTTCCTCATGGTAGAATAATAGTGAATACGTCAAAACTATGAAATAACACACATGGAATCAGGAAGTAACCCCAAAAAAAGTGTTAAAATATATTTGTTTATTTGAGATTGTTAACAGTAGCCACCCTTTGCCCTGATGACAGCTTTGCACCCTCTTGGCTTTCTCTCAAGCAGCTTTATGAGTTAGTCACTTGCAATGCATTTCAATTAACAGTTGTGCCTTGTTAAAAGTTAATTTGTGGAATTTCTTTCCTTAATGTGTTTGAGCCAATCAGTTGTGCTGTGACAAGGTAGGGGTGGTATATAGAAGATGGACCTATTTGGTAAAAGACCAGGTCCAAATTATGGCAAGAACATCTCAAATAAGCAAAGAAACGACAGTCCATCATTACTTTATTAAGACATGAAGGTCAGTCAATTCTGAAAATGTCAAGAACTTTGAATGTTTCTTCAAGTGCAGTCGCAAAAACCACCAAGCGCTATGATGAAACTGGCTCTCATGAGGACCGCCACAGGAAAGGAAGACCCAGAGTTACTTCTGCTGCAGTGGATAAGCTCATTAGAGTTAATTGCACCTCAGTTTGAGGCCCAAATAAATGCTTCACAGAGTTCAAGTAACAGACACATCTCAACATTAACGGTTCAGAGGAGAATGTGTGAATCATGCCTTCATGGTCAAATTGCTGCAAAGAAACCACTACTAAATGACACCTCCAGGCTGTGTAAGGGCTATTTGACCAAGGAGGAGAGTGATGGAGTGCTGCAGGCTGTGTAAGGGCTATTTGACCAAGGAGGAGAGTGATGGAGTGCTGCATCAGATGACCTGGCCTCCACATTCACCCGACCTCAACCCTATTGAGATGGTTTGGGATGAGTTGGACTGCAGAGTGAAGGAAAAGGAGCCAACAAGTGCTCAGCATATGTGGGAATTCCTTCAAGACTGTTGGAAAAGCATTCCAGGTGAAGCTGCTTGAGTGCCAAGAGTGTGCAAAGCTGTCAAGGCAAAGGGTGGCTACTTTGAAGAATCTCAAATATAAAATAGATGTGGAACCAAAAAAGTGTTAAACAAATCAACAATGTAGAAAATAGTTAAAAACAACAGCACTTGAATGAGTAGGTGTGTCTAAACTTTTGACTGGTACTGTATGTCTCATGAGTTGTGCCCTATATGGCAAATAGGGATTCATTTGAGATGTTGTTTTGGTAAGCTCTTGTGTGACCTAAATACCTCCTCTCTTGTCCCAGGAGCGCGGAGATTTGTGACACTGGACTTCGGTCGTCCCGTGCTGCTGACAGACGCTCTGATCCCCACCTGTGGGGACCTGGCCTCTCTGTCCATCGACATCTGGACGCTGGGGGAGGAGGTGGACGGACGCAGGCTAGTGGTTGCCACGGACATCAGCACCCACTCCCTCATCCTGCACGACCTTCTGCCGCCCCCTGTCTGCCGCTTCATGAAAGTCAGTGGCCGAGATGCATTGTCTCTGAAGATCTTTGTCCATTTGTCTTCTTTTCTATACCTTTTCTAATTCACGGGTTTCGAATAAGTATCTGAACTCTGTGGGCATTGAAGAAATTGCACCGTTATCCGTTTTTTTCCCTCAATGAGCATTCTGTGATAAAATTACTATGTTCCATAGCAGCTGTTTTCCTACAACCTAATCCACTTTTCTCCATACCTCCCACTTCACCCAACAGATCACTGTGATTGGTCGTTATGGCAGCACCAATGCCCGGGCCAAGATCCCATTGGGCTTCTACTACGGCCACACCTACATCCTGCCCTGGGAGAGCGAGCTGAAGCTGATGCACGACCCCCTGAGGGGAGAGAGTGACGCGGCCAGCCAACCTGACTTGGATCAGCACCTGGCCATGATGGTGGCCTTGCAGGAGGACATCCAGTGCAGGTCAGAAGGCATAAAAAACTATTCAACTAGTTAGCTAACTCTGATTTAAGTTATATGAGATGTATGTTTATGTGGTATCTGCTAGACAGACAAGCTTTGTCATCAATGGAGATGGACTAATGCTTTGTGGATATAGGATGCAAATTTGACTCCTACGTCTCTTTTGCGCTCGCCCTCTCCCTAAGGTACAACCTGGGGTGCCACCGGCTGGAGACCTTACTCCAGAACATCGACCTGCCTCCTCTGAACAGTGCCAACAACGCCCAGTACTTCCTGCGGAAGCCCGACAAGGCGGTGGAGGAGGACGCGCGCGTCTTCTCGGCCTATCAGGACTGTATCCAGCTGCAGCTACAACTCAACTTGGCCCACCACGCCGTCCAGAGGCTCCGCGTGTCCCTGGGAGCCGGGCGCAAGATCCTGCCTGAGCCCTACGACCCCCGGGAGCTCATCCAGAACTCTTCCACCGAGCAGCTGAGAACCGTCATCCGCTACCTGCTGGACACACTCCTCAGCCTTCTGCACTCTAACAACGGTAAGATGTCTGGGGAGTGCCACAGGGTCTTTATCAGGGATGGGATCTACTTTTCTGACTGTATCCCATATTCATGCATCTTTAAAGTTGGCCTAGCCTCAAATCAATATCCTTCTTTACCTGATAGTCTGTTCTCCTAACAACATCTCTAGGGGACATTGGTAGGTTATCTTTAGAATGATCTGAGTCACACCTCCACACCTCCTCAATACATGTATTTTCTCCTTGCATAAGCCTATAGCATTTTTGTACCTTAGCCATGTTTGAGACATTAATTCTTTCAAGCCACGAGAAATGTAGGAATAAATTATTTGCTGATTTTGTCTTCTGCCCTCGCTTGCCTTTTTTAAATGAAATAGCCTACCTTTTAAAAATGTTTTCTATGCGTATTCTCACAACCAATTCTGTATGATGTCTTTGAAAAAGTTTTGATAAATATTCGCTTTTCGAAGTTGTTCAAAGTTAACCGAAAGCCCATGGTTCTGTGAAGAGTGCTTAGCAATCTTCTCTCACCAGTCAAATCACTACTGACGCTCCCTAGCAGCTCGCCATACAGTTTCACGAGTCTCTTCTTATGAAAGAGAATAAAGTATTACCCCCTTGCTGCTGGTGTTTCCTGGCGTTATGCCTGCGCTGTCTTTTTACCCTCAGTGAATTCCAACTGGCCCTGTTCAGATCAGTGGAATGGAGCCTTTCATTTAAACTCCCTCATTATATCCAGCCCTCTGTAGTTCTCTCACTGGCTGTCTGCAGAATAGTGGATTGAGACGTCTGGTTTTAAGGGCTTGATTGGAAGGATAATGTCTGTACTTTTCTCTCCGAAATGAAGAGTTGCTTTTTCAAGGCCTGTGGTTTCCGTGTAGTGGTCAGTGTCTCCTCATGAAAGCCCTTTTCTAGGAACTGTGGACTTTTCTTCTGTTGAACGCTTTGATTTAGTCAAGTACATGTGGTAATTTAATGTTTTTTGCGGTCACTTGCGTTGTACCCCTCTTGCAGTTTCCCTCGTTATATCACGTACCCTCTCAGTTGATATCTTCACCCTTGTACAGTATTTATTTATTTATATTTAGCTTGTTTCTTTCCCTTACGTTTTGTGTTTCCTTCCCACTCATCTTTCCCTAGCTCTCATTTGACCGCCATCTTTCACTTGATATCATACTTTCTCCTTGTCCTCCCCCACTAGGGTACGCAGTCCCGTCCGTGCTGCAGAGCACGTTCCACGCGCAGGCCTGCGAGGAGCTCTTCAAGCACCTGTGCATCAGCGGCACGCCCAAGATCCGTCTGCACGCGGGCCTGCTGCTGGTGCAGCTGTGTGGAGGGGAGTGCTGGTGGGGCCAGTTCCTCTCCAACGTCCTGCAGGAGCTCTACAACTCCGAGCAGCTGCTCATCTTCCCCCAGGACAGGTGGGCTTTTATGCACTGAGGAGCTGTCTCTATCCACTGTACTCCCTTTAGATTCTTTGCACCACACTGACAAACTGTAGCTCCTTGGACAATCATTATGTCCACACTTCCCCCTCACAACACAAACTGGTTACTGCCCATTGACCGGTGACATTGGGATTTCTCTAACTTCCATAAAGATAGGTGTTTGTTACATTCAAACACATACCTATCTTTATATCAGAAGCACCCACCCAGACGTATTATTGATTTGTGTTTCCATGTTGCGGAGATTGACCGGGTCCTCTGTGTGTTGTCCCTCAGGGTCTTCATGCTCCTGTCCTGCATCGGCCAAAGATCCTTGAGCAACAGCGGCGTGCTTGAGGGGCTACTTAACCTGCTGGACAGCCTGCTGTCCCCCCTACAGCAGCCTATGGCGGCTGCCCATCGCAGGACTGAAGGTGGGCTAGCCGGAGGTGGCAGGTCCCTGGGCTGGGGCTGGCAGCAGGGATGGGGGGCTGGGGTGGTCCCTGGCCCCAGCACCGGGCTCCCAGGGCTCTGGACTCAACCAGCAACCTATGAGTGTGTGTCTGTGTGTGCGGCAGGTGTGTTGGACGTCCCCATGATCAGCTGGGTGGTGATGCTTGTGTCGCGGCTGCTGGACTACGTGGCCAGCGTGGAGGACGAGGCGTCTGCAGGCAAGAAGCACCTGGGAGGGAAGGAGAGGGAGCGCACCTTCACAGGTAGCGTAGTGTAGGCTAGGGCATCTCCAATGAGATGTGCTGCTGAGGACTTATGAGGCCAAGCAATCACGACAGTGATCATATTTATTGTTTTGTCTACCCTATTCCCTGCTTTTTGACTATTTTTTCAATATTTTCTAACAGCCTGGTTACACGAGTGATGTTATAGGCTTTTATCCTATTACTCTTTGTCTGCGAGGCTAGCTATAAAATCAACAAGGTTTTATTACAAAAACAGTATTCAGTTTTGAGAACCATGAATCATATTAACAGGGTAATATTATTGCACATTGATTTGGAACCAAAAACCCAACTCTAACGTGCCTTTCCCCCCCCACCTCTCTCCAATGAATCAAGGTAATCAGTGGAGCTTTATAAATAACAGCCTCCAGTCCTCCAGCTCCAACCGCTCAGCCAAAGGCAACAGCAGCCTGGATCGCCTGTATTCCCGCAAGATCCGCAAACAGCTGGTGCACCACAAACAGGTAAATGTGTCCAAATCCAACGTCCGTTTCCATCTCAAAAACGTCAGGGAGTTGCGAATCTCTCCCGTAAATCTGTGTTAGTCACAGTTATTGTGTTCTCCCTCTTACTACTGGCTTTGCATGAAGTCTTGTCATGTAATGATGGTCTTTGTGGTGTTTATTTATCCTGTCCTTTTCATTGTAGCAGTTAAATCTATTGAAGGCGAAACAGAAGGCTTTGGTGGAGCAAATTGAGAAGGAAAAGATCCAGAGCAACAAAGGCTCCTCATACAAACTGCTGGTGGAGCAGGCCAAGCTGAAACAGGCCACATCCAAGGTGAGGATTTCAGAAGCTCTGAAAAGGAACGCTGGAATAGCAAAAGGGTTTTCCCATAGAAATCGAATGACTAAGAATTAAATAATTATTTTTCTCTCATCTTGGTAACACAAGAATATAAAATCAAATATGTTTTTGGGTCACCTTTCAACAAGTTATGACCGATCTGCACACATGTAGTTAAAATAGCGTGTGCACCAACACACTCACACAGGTTACAGGTATGCTAGTTGGAATAGTGATAGATTAAACCATGTGTATTAATTGACTTCCGCTGCCTGACATCTGCCTCCATCTATTTCTTGCTCTCTCCATCTCTCCCCCCATCTCTCTCCATGGCAGCACTTTAAGGACCTGATCCGTCTGAGGCGTACAGCTGAGTGGCCCCGCTCCACCCTGGACACAGAGGCCACGGCCGCCAAAGAGGCCCCAGAGGTGGAGCCTCTGCCCTTCACACTGGCCCACGAGCGCTGCATCTCCGTGGTGCAGAAACTGTCCCTTTTCCTCCTCTCCATGGACTTCACCTGTCACGCAGACCTCCTGCTGTTCGTCTGCAAGGTATGCACTGCCAGAAACGTTGATTTGTGTTCTTCGCGTTGAATTGGGATTGGGTTGGCGCTATGTAAATGCGTACTTTGTCAGAAAGTTGTGCTGATCACGTGTCTGATTTGGCCCTTCAGGTCTTGGCCAGGATAGCCAATGCCACCAGGCCCACCATCCACCTGTGTGAGGTGGTGTCGGAGCACCAGCTGGAGCGTCTGCTGCTGCTGCTAGTGGGGACAGACTTCAACAGGGGGGACATCTCCTGGGGAGGGGCCTGGGCCCAGTACTCCCTCACCTGCATGCTGCAGGACATCCTGGCAGGTAGGGGTAGCTGCTACAATTCAAGTCACTGTTCAATTCTCACTTCATTGAAGAACTCTGTTTTCTAGCTAAACCTGGCATTCTATTATAGATATGGTGAGTATTTGCGTTGCTAGCAGTCTCTAGTTGTTTAATTTCTCACAGCACTAACCTTCTCCTGTCCCCCCCTCTCCTTAGGGGAGCTGCTGTCCCCAGGGTCCCTGGATGGTATGGACGAGGGGGCGGTAGGCGAGGAAGCAGGGGCATCGTCCTCAGCAGGGATAGACTCTGACGACTCCCTAGCCCAGCCCACCCCCATTCCCCTCGTGGAAACCATTGACGAGGCCCTGGCTCCGGATATCATCGCAGGTACTCCTGGGACCTCCTCTGTTTTCCAAAGTGCGTTGGTAGGCCAGTCCTCAACCACATTTTACACATGGACCCCCCTCACTTTATTATCATGATGAATGCATTTGTGTTAAATTGTTTTTCTTTTTTCCCCTTTTAGCTAGCTGCATGTTTATTCTCAGTATTTTTTCTGTATTTTGTATGGCTTCCTGTTCTGACGGTTTTATTTTAAATGAGAGTATTGAGAGCTTCTCTAACCAGTTTAATTCTGAATGGACTGTTTTGTAATGTTTTCTTTTTTGGATATTGAGTTCAAACCGTGTAGATTTATTGCCTGTAAGATATCAAAATGCTTTAAGGGGTGGTTGTTATTTTCCTCAGACTATTATTTAATTTGTGCAAAAGTTTGAATAATTCATGGTAGAATTCCTGACTTGAGATTTCGTAACTGAATTCAAACTATCACAAATCTTAATTCCCTTGACGTCGTCAATGGGCTACACAAAAGCACATATTTTGTGCATTTATACCAAGTCAGAATTTTGGCGAAAGTTGTCAGAGCTTGATGATTTAGTGGACCAACCAATTTTTTGTAGGCCTTAAAATTGCCTAGTAATTTCCTAAAAGAAGGCCTTTGAGTTTGCTGGTTTAGTGTGCTTGCTTGGCAATATTAAAGCTCTTTTCATTATTCAAAGGTGCTCCACCTCTGTCTTCTTTGGAAAAAGATAAAGACATTGACTTTGACTTGCTACAAGACCTCATGGATGTTGATATTGATCCTTTAGATATTGATTTGGAAAAAGATCCCCTTGCCGCCAAAGTCTTTAAGGTACGTAACTTGCATGTTTCAACTGCGTGTTTTCTATTCCACTCCCATCTCTCTCTCTATTTAATGCTCTCTTGCATTTTATATTGAGTTATTGATAGCATCACCCCTGGGGCTCATATTGATTCAGCCCAAAACAAACATCAGTTGTACATTAACTTAAATAAACCCCACTGATCAATGATGTAGCTATACAAACGTCAAACCATAGTGTTCCATTTCTGCTCTAACAATAAATACATAAATGTGGTGTGTATTAAAGTTAGTTTTATTGAATCCCTGCCAACACGCACCGTCCCCTTAGCCCTGCACCCTCACTTCTCCCTAAAACTCCCAATTTTATCTCGCTAGGCTTTTTGAGTCTCAAACAATTTTCTGTATGTAGACCAATCAATCAAACTACACCAACTTTGGGAAAGTGTTATTCCTCTTTCACTCTTACTTTTCTTTCTGGGGGGAAAAAATCTGCTGCATTGCACGCGAAGGAATGTTAGTGTTAGTGGTGCAATGTCATGTTATGACAGGTAGCTAGCATCTGAGAGGAATGACTGCGTTTGCATTTCTTGTCCTCTCTCTTCTCTCTCCCCTACAGCCCATTAGCAGCACCTGGTATGACTACTGGGGTGCTGACTATGGTACTTACGGTTGACAACCCGTACATAGGGGGAGTAGGGATTGCTGTGTCCAAGCCCCCCGGCGTGTTGTCGAAAAGCCTGGGTCTCAGAGTCTCTCCATCTCCGTGTCACAAGGTGAAAGGTGCATTTTGTATCCTGATATCATCTCCCAAAGCTTAGTCTCTTCTAGGAATCCACACCGGCTGGTTGTCTTTGCACTCTAGCATGTTTCATGTGTGTAAGGAAATACATTCTGCCTTAATAACCCTGACCTTGACCTCTCCCGCAGCTCTGGAACGCGCCGCCTGGAGGTAGGGCTGGAGCAGCAAGGCTGAGCTTATGGCTCAAGATGATGGCGACACTTGGGAGGCAGACTCATCTTGCACGGGCGTCTCACATCAACTTTTTCCCTGCAGGTCTACACCTAAGAAACAAATGATTTATAGACACGTCAGTCTTGGAAAATATTTCAAGCCTGACGAAACATCAGATGGCTGACCCTTCTGTGTCCCTCTCTCTCGCCAGTGTCCAAGGCATCCAACGGGAAGATGATTCTCTGCTGCGGGGCTCCATGGGGGCTCCCCCCCAGGAAGCAGCCTAATGGTACAGGCCTTCCCATCCCCATGCTGAGTGCCTGCTTCAACAAGCTCTTCTCCATGCTTCAGGTGCACCACGTACAGGTCAGTCACCAACGACTGTTTTAGCTAAGGGTCCTACTACTCCAGAAGACTTGATTGACTTGTTGCAAATCGCTCAGTTTTACACATCCCTCCACAGAGCTGGACCATTCTCAAGAATATGTTTGTTACCCTGGGTTAGTGGATTTGTAGATTCAGTTCTATCACATGTTTTTGCTTTAGTTGGAGTCTCTGCTGCAGCTGTGGCTAACCCTCAGTCTCAACTCATGCTCTGGGGCACTGAGGAAAGTGGATCTGACATCTTTATGTTTCAACGCCAGCAGAGTGCCCACCATCCCACTCAACCAAGTCAGAGGTCACCCTATGTCTCTCAATCCACTCCCTTTTCTGCTTAACTCTCAAACCATTCACTTTTAGTTTTTTCATATGGTTACGTGTACATTTGTTTGTATGTTAAATGTCTGTCTCTCCTGTGTTATGCAGCCTCTATCAGCAGTTTCCTGTCGGTGCTAGCCTGGTACCCCAACACCTCCGTGAGGACCTGGTGTCTGGTGCTGCACTCCCTTACCCTCATGACCACATGCCCTCCAGTGGTGAGTCCACCCTTAAAAGGGTCTCACTCTGAAGACAGTGGCCACACCTACTGATGTTTCACATTGAGGATTGTGAAATAGTCAAATGCATATTGAAGTTGCAGTGTAACCAAAGATAATTAAAACCAAAGGACCTTCAACAGTACTCCTTTTTAATCGAGTGTGTGTTTGTCCTGTGTGTCAGCAGCCTCGCACGTGGGATGGGAGCTCATGAGAGCACGGCCCAGCAGATGGTGTCGGACCCTACGCTGGTGACGTGCTTGTACGTTTCCTGTCTGGGGGCAACCCCCATGCCCAGCCAGTACAGTCTCCAGGTCGGCCCCACCGCCACCCAAAGCTATGCAAGAGTTCCTCACCAGGCTCCAGGTGCACCTCTCTTCCACCTGCCCACAGATGTTTTAGCGAGTTCCTGCTCAAACTGATCCACATCCTGTCCACTGAGAGGTAGGTTGCCTAGAGACATCAAGAGCAGCTTTTTGTTCCACCCAGCACTTAATAGACTTTATTCAAATGATAGCTAGTCATCTTCAATTTTACTGATGTTATAGCTGGGCTGCAACAAAAGCACTCCTTTTGATTCCATCACTGTACAGTACAATGATTGTTTTAAAGTGCCAGCGTCAATGACCCCATCTCTTCTCGTCTTCCTTCAGGGGTCCGTCCCAGTCAGGCCAGGGTCCTCTGGCGCTCAGGTCAAGCTGTTAGGTTCACCCTGGAGCAGAACTTTGAGGTGGTGTCGGTGAGCACCATCTCCTCTGTCATCGAGTCCATCACCTTCCTGGTGCACCACTACATCACCTGCTCTGACAAGGTGGTGTCCCGCAGGCTCCGACAGCTCTGTGGGTGCCCGCGCCTGCTTTGGAGGCCTCTTCGCCAACATCATCCGGCCCGGTGACGCCAAGGCGGTGTGCGGCGAGACCACGCGCGACCAACTCATGTTCGACCTGCTTAAGCTAGTCAACGCCCTGGTTCAGCTGCCCCTGTCGGGTGACCGTGAGTTCAGTGGGCGTCTGCCTCCGGCGGCAGCGGGGCGTCGGACAGGCAGCGCGTCGGACGAGGAGAAGGTGTGCGGCAGCAAGGAGGGGGCAGGGAGGGGCCACCCCTAACAGGGCCCTGCGGCCGGAGTGGCTGACCTGGTGCTGACCACCAGCAGATCATGAGCCAGATCCTCTCTGCTCTGGCCAGTGCAACAGCAGCGCCATGGCTATGATCATAGGTAGGCATCTGCGCACTTACCTTATGAAGCTTTATTAATATGGATCACCTGTAAACCGATTTTACTATATTGAAATGTTTGTTATTGTGATACTTTCCGGTCTGTAGTGCTAGTGGCCTCCACTTGACCAAGCATGAGAACTTCCATGGCGGACTAGATGCCATTTCTGTAGGAGACGGCCTGTTCACCATCCTCACCTCTCTGAGCAGAGGGCCACCTCGGTGCAGGTTATGCTGCAGCCCATCCTCACCTACATGGCTTGTGGGTACATGGGAAGACAAGTAAGACTGAGCTCAGCTATGACAAAAAGGGCATCATTTAGATTTTTCTGTTAGACATTTACTTGTGAAGATTAAAGGATTGAGGGGGGAAAACCTTAGCTTGTGTAGTACTTCTGTTATATTTCTGACTGTTTGACCCATTGTTGCTGAAAGTTTTTAAACCTCAAGCAGTCTTTGTATTTCTCCCAGGGCTCTCTGTCAACATGCCAGCTGTCTGAACCTCTGCTCTGGTTCATCCTCCGAGTGCTGGACACCAGCGAGGCACTTAAGGCATTCCACGACATGGGTGTGCACACTAATCATCATCATACATACATACATACATATACATACATACATACATACATACAACACCATAATACATACATACATACATACATACATACATACATACATACATACATACATACAGACATACAGACACACACACACACATTTGGGGAAATGTCCTAGTATATGGTCCATTAGACTAAACACGTTGTGTTTGTATTTGACCTGCGTGCAGGTGGGGTTCAGTTGATCTGTAACAACATGGTGACCAGCACACGGGCCATAGTGAACACGGCACGAAGCATGGTGTCCACCATCATGAAGTTCCTGGACACTGGCCCAGGGAAGGCTGCTGACGGCAGCCTCAAGGCCCGGGTCCTAGCCTCCGAGCCCGACAACGCAGAGGGACTCCACAACTTTGCTCCGCTCGGTATGTGTAGCTTTCCCTTTCGTGTTTGAATGATTGCAATTTGCCTTGTGTTTTTCCCTTTGTCCTCTATTTGATGTCAAAATGTGCATGTGTCCTATTGAATGCTGTTTATCCCTCTGCAGGCACCATCACCTCCAGCAGCCCCACGGCCCAACCGGCAGAGGTCCTCCTTCAGGCCACGCCCCCTCACAGACGTGCACGTTCAGCGGCCTGGTCCTACATCTTCCTGCCAGAGGAGGCGTGGTGTGACCTCACCATCCACCTCCCTGCTGCCGTGCTGCTGAAAGAGCTGCACATCCAGCCACACCTGGCCTCCCTCGCCAGTGAGTACAGCACCACAGAACCCCCTGGCGTGGAAATAGTGCAGAGCAGTTGTCTTTTAATCAGAGACTGAATTAAATATAAACCATTATGAGAATTTTCTTGCCAATCAATGACACTAGTTGTCTAATTGATTAAGTGAAAACCAGCAGGACTTGCGCCTCTCTGGTTCCAGCAGGAAATCTGTGCCTCTCTGCTTAAGTGCCTTAAAGGCACACCGTCTACTGCCTCTTAAGCACAGTTTTCCTAATGACCCGCTTATTTCACCCACTAAAATATTAACCTACCAGTGTTGTCTAGTGCCATTCTAAATATGCAAAAACTTGCATGGATTTTTCATGCTTCTGTGCCAGACGGTATCAGTTGGAGTAAATGAAGTTGAACATACTCCACCCTCATCTGCTATTGCTAACTCTGCCGTCTCTGTCCTCTCCGAAGCCTGCCCCTCCTCGGTCTCGGTTGAGATCAGTGCGGACGGGGTCAACATGCTGCCTCTGTCCACACCCATCATCACCAGCGGCCTCACCTACATCAAGATCCAGCTGGTGAAGGCTGAGGTGGCGTCTGCGGTGTGTCTGAGGCTCCATCGACCCCGTGACGCCAGCACCCTGGGCCTGTCCCAGATCAAACTGCTTGGCCTCACCGCCTTCGGCAACACCTCCTCAGCCACCGTCAACAACCCCTTCCTGCCCTCCGAGGACCAGGTCTCTAAAACCAGGTAGAGGTTTGAGTGTCATATATAAAAATAAAAAAAACACTCGTGCCACAGCATATCACTCTACCTAACCTGTGACCTTGCCATCTGTCTCTCCCATAGTATTGGCTGGCTACGTCTGCTTCACCACTGTCTGACCCACGTCAGTGACCTGGAGGCCATGATGGCCAGCGCCGCTGCCCCCACTGCCAATCTGCTCCAAACCTGCGCTGCCCTGCTTATGTCTCCCTACTGCGGCATGCACTCGCCTAACATCGAGGCCGTGCTGGTCAAGATCGGCCTGCAGTCCACCCGCATCGGCCTCAAGCTCATTGACATCCTGCTGAGGAACTGTGCAGCCTCCGGCACTGACCCTACAAGTACATAGCCGCCACATTAATAAAATGCCCATTGATCACATTGTACTCGTTTGAATCTCACAAATCGGTCTTGGCCTTCTGCCATTGTACTTGAATCATTGTGATTTTTCTGTTTAGACCTCAACAGTCCCCTGCTCTTCGGAAGGCTCAACGGACTCTCTTCAGACTCCACCATTGACATCCTCTACCAGCTGGGAACCACACAGGATCCTGCGACTAAGGATAGGTAAAGACCACTTAACATATACTGATGTATGTAGTCTAGTACTGCTGGGTCTATGTAATCTGGAGCTGTGAAAGCAGCTCTTGATATGTTAATATTGACCACGTAATCCCTGTCTCTCCTTCCAGGATCCACGCCCTTCTCCAATGGGTCCATGACTCGTCGCTGGTGGCGGCACACAAGAGGAGTGGCCCCGTGGGCTACATCCGCCAGAGCAGCTCCTCGTCACGGGAGTATGGCCTCGTCATGCCCTCTCCCTCCCACCTCCACTGTGTGGCGGCCATCTTGTGGCACAGTTATGAGTTGCCCGTGAACTACGACCTCCCAGTGCTGCTCAACAGAGAGCTCTTTGAGTAAGTGTTATATTGTCAGAAAAAAAATTACTTCGGTCCTTTACTCAGTCTAGCGCATCCACTGTGATTCTGTACCCTTTGTTCAGTCATGAAAAGCTAAGCAGAGCTTTCGCATGCTTTGAGCCATCAGTTTGAAGAACATGAGTTCTTTGTACCCTGGTGAGAACAGCTCCCTGACGTTTTCAAGCTGTAGATTAAGTCTAAAGTTCCTCATCTCCATCTTGGTATGTTTTACACACATCCTCTGTAAACATGAATACTGCATATATACTCTGTAAACACTTTACATCGAGCAGGGAAAACAAAGTACAAAACATACAGTGAGCTCCACTGTCAGCTTTAATTTGAGGGTATTTTCATCCCATTTTTAAGTGGTTTACCCAGTATGGATGAAAATACCCTCAAATTAAAGCTGACAGTGCACTTTAAAGTCAGTCATTGTATAATTCAAAAATCCAAAGTGCTGGTGTACAGAGCCAAAACAAATACAAATGTGTCACTGCCAATACTTTTGGAGTGAAAATATTCAGAAGGAATAAGGTTTCTGACCTGTTGATTTTAGAGGGAAAGCTGTGAGTGTTGCTTGCTTTGTTTATACTGTTGTCCCTGTCTCTCCTGTAGACTACTGTACAACTGGTCCATGTCCCTGCCGTGTAACATGGTGCTGAAGAAGGCAGTAGACAGCCTGCTCTGCTCCATGTGCCACATCCACCCCAGCTACTTCTCTCTGCTTATGTCCTGGATGGACATCGTAGCCCCGCCCACCGCAGCCCAGCACCGCCTCTCCATGACGGACGACGGCAAGAAACAGCACGATCTCAGCAGCGCCAATGCTAACGCCACCACCAGCGCTGGCCTCACTGACGACTCCAAACATGCGCGGCCACCCATCGCCTTGTCCGAGTCTCAATTGACCACTCTGGCTGCAGCCTCCCAGTCACCCGGGGCGATAGAGCAGCTGCTGGACTCAGGCCTGCCCTCTCTGCTGGTCCGCAGCCTGGCCGGACTCTGCTGTGGCCTCCTGTCTGCAGCTGGCCTGCCCCTGCCCTCCACCGCCCAGGCCGAACGACGGCAGCACCATCACAACCACCACCCCCACTCCTCTTCGTCATCTTCCTCTCAGAGCAGGGCGCCCCTGTCTGCAGAGCTGGCAGCCCCAGTGCTGCGTTTCCTCACTGAGGTTGGGAACAGTCATGCCATGAAGGACTGGCTAGGTGGGCCTGAGGTGAACCCGCTGTGGACCGCTTTGCTGTTCCTGCTTTGCCACAGCAGCGCAAGCGCAGGGGGAACCAGCGGTGTACATGGTCACGCGGGAGCTCACTCTGCTGCCTCCGGTGGTGCGTGCTGCCCCCCTCCTCCGCCCCCACCCCAGCCTTCAGGGTCACGCTACTCTCTGGCCTTCTCGACCCGGGGCAGCGGGCTCACCACCCAGCAGAGGACTGCAATCGAGAACGCCACAGTGGCCTTCTTCCTGCAGTGCATCTCCTGCCACCCCAACAACCAGCGGCTCATGGCACAGGTCCAGTGGAATGCATTGACTACATACATTTCCACCCTGACCAACCGTATCTGATAGATAACTAACTTGTGTCTTTGGTGGGCTCTTGTTCTCTAGGTGCTGTGTGAGCTCTTCCAGTCTGCCCCCCAGCGTGGAAGCGTGCCCGTCTCTGGCAACATCTCTGGCTTCATCCGCAGGCTCTTCCTGCAGCTCATGCTAGAGGATGAGAAGGTCACAGTCTTCCTGCAGTCGCCCTGTCCGGTGGGTACCAAGTTTCCGTAGGCTCTGATCTAGTATCAGCTCACCTTACTTGGAGCAATTTCATTCTCCTCCAAATTGGAAAGGAAAGAACCGTCAGAGTTATGTGATATCCCAAGGTGACCACAAGAGGCCAGCCCAGCAGTACAGAAAATCCCTCCACACTCACTTGCAGGCTTTCCCCAGACTGATGCTTGTCGGAGAAACAGCACTGCACCTCAGTCAAAATAATGCTCCATATTTCACCCTCCTCAATGATTAGTTGTCATGCGAGCAGTTTAGCGAGCAGTCATGGTAGGGGGAGAGGAAGTGGTTTCAATTGTCTAAAGCTAATTTCATTTGAACCTCCAGCCTCTCATTGTCCTCATTATTCTGCCCCATCCCGTTTTGATGATATTAAACAGTGTCAGGGAAGGGTAAGGGTCATTCCATGGGCAAGGTGAAGGATGACTTTTGCATGGAATGCCAAAAGGTTCCTGGTTATGCACGACGAGCCAAACATACCTCTCTTTTAGACTCTAATTTAGGTCATTTGTGTGCTTAATTACACAAGGTGTCCTGGGAGTCACATCAGTGAAGGTTAATTATGTATGATCAGTAGGTGATTAATAGCAGGATGGGTCTACATGATAATGTGTTTACACATTAGGTAGGGCTAGGGCTGTGGTGGTCATGATATTTTGTCAGCCGGTTATTCTCCAGCAAAAGACTGCCAGTCTCTCTGTAATTGACCGTTAATTAACAAACACGTTTATAGTCTCCGGGTCTCCACGCATACAAGCCGCTGATGCGTGCCTTTGGAACATTTACATTTAAAAAAAAGTCTAAATCTATTTAATATACACATCACAATAAATTCCTTTATTTTAGTCAGGTTTTAAAGAAAATGTATTTCAGAAGAACAGAATATGAGTTGACCTACTGTATGTTTTTTAGCTGTGGGTCATGCTGTAGGCTTGTCCATTTAGCAGACAAGACATGCTTAAGTCCCGTGCCGTTATTTTATGATTTTATAGGAAGAATMAAATAATTTACTTGGCTGAATAAAATTGAATATTTTAATTAGTTTACTTCAATTTGGGGAGGGGTGGTAAGATTAGGGGAAAATAATAAAGGAACATATATTTTATGGAAGATATATATTTAAAATAGATATGGGGGATCGTAAATGCTGCAGATAATTACATTGATAGAAGCCACAATCTATCTGCAATATTAATTCTGATTTACCCGCTAAAATAATTTGATATTTTTCCCATTCCGGAGAGAGTGCTGTTGAGCGTTAAAGTGATCATTTGAAACCCGTCCTATACACCAGATTTAGTTATTTGGCAACTTTAGTTGTGAATGATACAAACCTTAGAATGCCTTAGATATCAACACATATATATGGGCTGCATGGTGCAACTATAGGCTATTGATGATTTGAGAAAGTAGCAAAAAAAAGCTTGCTCTCTGTTGCATCAAGCTGCACATACTATTCTCTCATCAAGGTATAATATTTTCACCCATCAGACTATTCTCAATTTAATCTTGTCTTTGCTAATATTTGACATTTGTTTTGATTGAAATGGCACATTATCAAATGTGCAGGAACATGGGCCAGGGGAAAATGACATGTCATCGATTTGCACTCTAATAGCGAATGGAGGCCACTTTCCCGCCTGTTCGTTTTTCAATCATGCCGGGTAGGCTATTCCGGTTTTATAGGGGAGCATGTGCTTAATATGAGCAGCTGAGAAATAATTATAGTAGCAGCTGGGATCTCTTCTTTTTAGTGGCACCCATCTAAACTCTGCTTTCACACGCAATTTCATATAGGAATGTCTGGGCTTATAAGAACAGTTGTTTCACGCCACGCATCAACCACTGTTTGAGGAGCATGTAGCTTTTCGCTGCACGGCAGGTGATATTCCACCCAAACTTTGCATGCCATGGGCTCCCCAATCCTATTCCTGCAGCTACCCGGTGCTTAATTTGGGAAATCTAGTGAAATCTGTTCGGAAACATCGATATTAACATATTTTCACAACGAAACATTTCATTAAACTGACAGCCCCTTTCTGCGTGCTTGAGAAAGGAATGAAGGAGAGAAAGGAGGAGATGAAAATGCACGGTAGTGAGATATTCTGTAGCTAAAGGTAATGGCAGCCTATTAATTATGGAAATATAAAAAAATGCCTAATTACTAGGCTATTCAAAATCGAATACAAATTCACGATAATTGTAGGCTAACTCTGTAAGCCGCCCTGTACAATCAACAAACCAATAGCATCGCCTAGGCCTATACGTTCTATTGTGGAAATTCTTAYACAGGGACACTCGAAGTCCATCTTGAATAATCATTGTTTATTATCAGTTAACTGGAGAGGTTCCAACCAACTTGATGCACCATAGTGAACGTCTGTCAGGAGCTCTCCGGGGAAGTCCCGTGAGTTGTCTTATGTACAGACAAGTTATATTTGCATGATTTAGCTTATTCATTCAAAATGAATGAATCAACGTTTGCTTCATTCATGTGACAGACCAATACTGGGTCATGCTTGTGACAGACCGATAGGCTTCTTCTCTCTATGCTGAGACCTTGAAACTGAGAGAACTTTCGTTCTCAAAACAAGGGTCTGGGCGTACTGCCAAATTGCAGATACTGATAGTGAGTATTCGTGCAATCAGTCACTTTCATAAACACAGAAAACGGTTATTAGAAAAGCACGAACACAGACCACAGAAATGTATAAATAGAAAAGCACCAACTTAACGGTTTCCATCACAGTTCTTTCCCAGACTCATGGCTAAAAGGTTGGAGCGTAGCTTAAGGTAACCATTCTCCAGTATTTATATAATACAGTCCACAATCAAAGGCGATTTACTAGAATTTGTATAATTTGGGATTATAGGCTCGACCAATTATGTATCAAAGACATCTTAAATCTTTTTTTGTGTGTGTGTTTTTCTGCAGTGCATATACGGTAGGCTATGTATTGTATAATGGTGTTGTATAACGGTGCACTCATTATTTTAATTCAGGTATGCCTAAGCTCTAATATGCGTATCGACTACGGAGTTCATGACTCATGACTGCCAATGTGGCATTAATACGGTCACTGCAACAGCCCTAGATAGGGCCCTATAAAATCATTTTTTCCCAGGTTCAGTTTAGTTTTTCCATGTTTTTGTTTTTTTCCAGTTTTTATCTGGTTGTCAAAGTTATTATATATACAGTGGGGAGAACAAGTATTTGATACACTGCCGATTTTGCAGGTTTTCCTACTTACAAAGCATGTAGAGGTCTGTACATTTTTTATATCATAGTACACTTCAACTATGAGAGACGGAATCTAAAACAAAAATCCAGAAAATCACATTGTATGTTTTAAGTAATTAATTTGCATTTTATTGCATGACATAAGTATTTGATACATCAGAAAAGCAGAACTTTATTATTGGTACAGAAACCTTTGTTTGCAATTACAGAGATCATACGTTTCGGTAGTTCTTGACTAGGTTTGTACACACTGCAGCAGGGATTTTGGCCACTCCTCCCTACAGATCTCTCCAGATCCTTCAGGTTTCGGGGCTGTCGCTGGGCAATACGGACTTTCAGCTCCCTCCAAAGATTTTCTATTGGGTTCAGGTCTGGAGACTGGCTAGCCACTCCAGGACCTTGAGATGCTTCTTACGGAGCCACTCCTTAGTTGCCATGGCTGTGTGCTTCGTGTCGTTGTCAGGCTGGAAGACCCAGCCACGACCCATCTTCAATGCTCTTACTGAGGGAAGGAGGTTGTTGCCAAGTCTCGCGATACATGGCCCATCCACATCCCCCTCAATACGGTGCAGTCGTCCTGTCCCCTTGCAGAAAAGCATCCCCAAAGAATGATGTTTCCACCTCCATGCTTCACGGTTGGGATGGTGTTCTTGGGGTTGTACTCATACTTCTTCTTCCTCCAAACACGGCGAGTGGAGTTTAGACCAAAAAGCTCTATTTTTGTCCATCAGACCAATGACCTTCTCCCATTCCTCCTCTGGATCATCCAGATGGTCATTGGCAAACTTCAGACAGGCCTGGACAGCACTGGCTTGAGCAGGGGACCTTGCGTGCGCTGCAGGATTTTATCCATGACGGCGTAGTGTGTTACTAATGGTTTTCTTTGAGACTGTGGTCCCAGCTCTCTTCGGGTCATTGACCAGGTCCTGCCGTGTAGTTCTGGGCTGATCCCTCACCTTCCTCATGATCATTGATGCCCCACGAGGTGAAATCTTGCATGGAGCCCCAGACCAAGGGTGATTGACCGTCATCTTGAACTTCTTCCATTTTCTAATAATTGCGCCAACAGTTGTTTCCTTCTCACCAAGCTGCTTGCCTATTGTCCGGTAGCCCATCCCAGCTTGTGCAGGTCTACAATTTTATCCCTGATGTCCTTAAACACAGCTCTCTGGTCTTGGCCATTGTGGAGAGGTTGGAGTCTGTTTGATTGAGTGTGTGGACAGGTGTCTTTTATACAGGTAACGAGCTTAAACAGGTGCAGTTAATACGGGTAATGAGTGGAGAACAGGAGGGCTTCTTAAAGAAAAACTAACAGGTCTGTGAGAGCCGGAATTCTTACTGGTTGGTAGGTGATCAAATACTTATGTCATGCAATAAAATGCAAATTAATTATTTAAAAATCATACAATGTGATTTTCTGGATTTTTGTTTTAGATTCCGTCTCTCACAGTTGAAGTGTACCTATGATAAAAATTACAGACCTCTACATGCTTTGTAAGTAGGAAAACCTGCAAAATCGGCAGTGTATCAAATACTTGTTCTCCCCACTGTATATATATATTTTAAACAATACAATTAGATGTTCTAAGTCCACAACAATGCTTAAAACACATCAGGGGACCAATATTTTTTATAATTAGGATTTTTTACAAGTGTGCACCAGCAAGATAAATGTTTTTCTTTTGCAACGTTTCTGTAGCAGTCATGTGATAACAGAGTTTGCAAAACAAATGGCCACTAGATTGATGCAGAAAATGACACATTCTGCCAGGTAACATACGAATCACTGATGCATTTTCATGTCTTATGATTAACTTGTGCAAATTAATGTATTTTCTAATAAGTTCAATACATTTAGTTGATTTCCTTCTAAATTCAACAAATGTTTGAATACAGTTGTATTCCGGTTTAATGTCTGGATTGCGTGTGCGTTCTCCGCAATGCAGAATTTATAGGACCCCGAAATAGCTAATGTCAGACTTTGTGGTGCCTTTTACCTTAAAATTTTTAGCAAAAGACAAAAAATATTTTGTACTCCATCGGGCCTTTTTAGATCTAAAAAAACATTAATGGTTTACTTTTATTTCATCAGCGTTGAGAAGACTCTTAATTATCTTTGATATTTAACAAAGCTTCACTCAATTTCTCCCTAATCTGCTTCTCACTGGAGGGAACTTGACATTTTGATTTGCTGTCAATCTAAAAAATAGTGTACTTTATTGTACTAGCTACCATACCAAGATATGGAGTCTAGAACATTTTGCTTCCTATGAGAGTTCTATCAGACTTGCCTAAAAGCCACCAGTACCTTTTTAAAGGTGCATGTTTCAAACAGCTTTTTAGGTTACATAATCTAAATCTCCTGCCAGGCTAGTGTTTGTAGTGTAGTGATTTTGTCTGGAGTGTGTACTGTGGGGACTGAGTGAAGGTGCTGAATGAGGGGGCTGAGGTTGTGTTTGGAGCTACAGTGAGCTGTCCATGCAACCTAAGCGGCTGAGCCGTGCTCTGGCAACACCATGCCTGTCGCCTGCAGGTTGCAGAAAGCAATAGATGTCACCTTCAATGTTGTACACATGTAACATTCATGCCTGAATGAGAAACCTTGTTATTTCCAATGAAGGCAGGAGTGGAAGTCAACAGCCAAGGCCAGCTTCATTCACTCCAAAAGTGGCCCTGCATTGTGCTCCTGAATCTTTCATCTCTCACTTGAAGTCATGACCGTTCATAACATTGGTGGCAGTGGTGTTTTGTACTGGTACTCTCCTAATACCTTCTCATCTCTCTTCAGCTGTACAAGGGACGCATTAACGCTACCAGCCATGTGATCCAGCACCCCATGTACGGAGCAGGGCACAAGTACCGCACCCTCCACCTTCCCATCTCCACCACCCTCGCTGAAGTCCTGGACCGGGTGTCGGGTACGTCTGCTGCCTCTCCCCAACCTCTCACTATTGACAGGTTGGGCAATTAGTGTTACAGAATGGAAATTACTTTTAAACATACTTCCTTGTAGCCCCAGCATCAACCTCATCAATATTATGTGGCCCTCAGATAAAGAGGAGCTGAGTGTTTCCAGTGCCACTCAGATGAACCCTCCTCCCACAATGACAGACACACAGGATCTAAATGGGAGAAACCCACTCTCCATATGCTGCTCGTCATTCAAGCATTTTATCTCTTCTCACTGGGTCCTTAAATTTGAAAAGGCAGACATATTTGAAGTTTATACCCCATGTCAGCACCTCATACAGTCTCACGCACACACGCGCACACAATCTCCCTGGGCATTAACATTGACCTTTCCATGCGACTGCTGCGTCCACTCACATCGCCTCATTAACATCAATACGTAAGAGCGTCCCGCCATATTAGCTTTCCAGCAGATGAAGATAGCTCTCTGATCAATGGCTACAGAGTGGATCAGCTGGTAGTGTAAACGTAGCTACACTTACTTAGTGGCACGCCAGTCTCCTTTTCACCTCATTTAACAGGTGATTTATACTGAACAGAATTATAAATGCAACATGCAACAATTTCATAGATTTTACTGAGTTACAGTTCATATAAGGAAGCAGTCAATTTAATTAAATTCATTAGACCCTAATATATTGATTTCACATGACTGGGCAGGGGTGCAGCCATGTATGGGCCTTGGAGGGCATAGGCCCATCCACTGAGGAGCCAGACAGCTTATGGTCGAGAAATTAACATTCAGCTCTCTGGCAACAGCTGTGGTGGACATTCTGGCAGTCAGCATACCAATTGCGCTCTCCCTCAAAACGTGTGGCATTGTGTTGTGACAAAACTGCAAATTTTAGTGGCCTTTTATTGTTCCAAGCACAAGGTGTACCTGTGTAATGTTCATGCTGTTTAATCAGCTTCTTGATATGCCACACCTGTCAGGTGGATGGATTATCTTGGCAAAGGAGAAATGCTCACTAACAGGGTTGTAAACAAATTTGTGCACAAAATTTGAGAGAAATACACTTTTTGTGCGTATGAAGCGTTGAAACATGGGACCAACACTTTAAATGTTCCGTTTTATATTTTTGTTCAGTATACTTAACAAAAGGCACATCTCAATAGGTGGTCCAGGTAAGTCATGACATAGCACAAGTGGGGGTGTGGGTTTTTCCTCTCTTGTTCAGTCTTCTCTATTGTTCATCAAGCAAGGGAGAGGTGGATGACATCATGGATTAGCCATCAGATCAACTTTTTGAATGCCCTACTCGAAGTTTGCAGGTGTCTTAAAAACACTATTTTGATCAACTTATTTTTTTTTTACCCTTTAGTGTATATACTTTATTGTATTTATAGTTGGGATATCACTTTTCAACAGTAAACTGGCACTATGTTAGACCCACAAGCCTAACATAGTGCAAGTCTAATGCCACACCCTCATTCCCCTTTATTGCACCCTGCTGGTCAACCCTGTGATTGAAATAGCCCTGTGCAAGCTGCTGGACTCATAGATTTTGGCCTTTACCAGAAGCCCCAGAGTTATTTAAGAAGCACTGAATCCAATTTTTCCTTGTGCGCTATATAAATAACCCCTCCATTTCCTGAAATAGTCACTGGGCCCTGTCTATAAACTAACCCGGCCTGTCCCCTTCTCCGTAGGGGGATGATGTCCACCTGGCGCTACCCAGGGAGGCAGGGATAGGCTCGGTTAATAATAAAAGTTTACATTTTATTAGTCGTATGTACAGGATACACATGGTATAACCGTCCAATGAAAGGCTTACTTGCAGGTTCCTTCTCAACTATAAGAAATAATACAAGATAAGAATACGAACATAAAGTAAATGGCTCAGTAAAATAGAATAAACATTTTAGCTTAAGTATAATAGAGGAAGGCACATTCTATAGTCCAATATTTACATGTGTAAGGGAGCACAGCAGAAACAGCTAGTGTTAGCCAGGGGTCTTTTTAAAGGAGCCATTAGTTGCCCTTGGAATTGCTAATGCCAGATTATCTGCTATCAAGCCCATTTTATCTGAACTCTCAGGGAATGGAGGACTGAGATGGGCTAGCTACTTGTCAGCTGATTGTATCTCTAGTTGTTTGCATAGCCTTGTTTGCGCCTACATTAGGGTTGATGTCAATATTAGAACTTACCGATATGGGATTTGATTCAATACCGATTTCCAATTTTAGAATGGAAATATTCACCATAACTGCAAAATCTGCCGATTTTTATTATTATAGCTCGAATGGATTGTATGGATTGTGATTTAAACAGCCCTATAAAGAAACTCAGAAAGCTGATTTCTTACATTTGAGGAAAGAACATTAATGTAAGCACCACAAACTGTAGGAGCACCAGAAACACCAGATATTTTTCATAGGGAGAAACAGTCTAGTGCAGTAGTTCCCAAACTTTTTATAGTCCCGTACCCCTTCAAACATTCAACCTCCAGCTGCGTAGCCCCTCTAGCACCAGGGTCAGTGTACTCTCAAATGTTGTTTTTTGTCATCATTGTAAGCCTGCCCCACACACACTATACGATACATTTATTAAACATAAGAACGAGTTCGTTTTTGTCACTGCTCGTGGGAAGTGACAAAGACCTCTTATAGAACCAGTAACCAAATAATAATAATCAATAATTTTGCTTTTTATTTAACCATCTTACACAACCTTTTGTTCATCGAAAATTGTGAATAACTCACCACAGGTTAGTGAGAAGGGTGGTCTTGAAAGGATGCACGTAACTCTGCAATGTTGGGTTGTATTGTAGAGAGTCTGTCCTAAATAACTTTCCACACACACTGTGCCTGTATTTAGTTTTCATGCTAGTGAGGGCCGAGAATCCACTCACATAGGTACGTGGTTACAAGGGGCATCAGTGTTATAACAGCACGATTTGCCAAGGCAAGAAACTCTGAGCGCAGCCCTATCCAGAAATCTGGCAGTGGCTTCTGATTAAATCATTTTTTCACAGAACTGCTTGTTGCAATTTCGATGAGGCTCTCTTGTTCAGATATCTCTAAGTGGACTGGAGGCAGGCCATGAAAGGGATAACAAATCCAGTTGTTTGTGTTGTCCATTTCGGGAAAGTACCTGCGTAATTGCGCACCCAACTAACTCAGGTCCTTCAGAATATCACATTTGACATTGTCTGTAAGCTTGATCATTTGCACACAGAAAGTCATACAATGATGGAAAGACCTGTGTGTTGTCCTTGTTAATGCAGACAGAGAAGAGCTACAACTTCTTAATCATAGCCTCAATTTTGTCCCGCACATTTTAAATAGTCCCTGTAATCCTAGATTCAGATCATTCAGGCGAGTAATAACATCACCCAGATAGGCCAGTCGTGTGAGAAACTCATCATGCAAGCGGTCAGAAAATAGATAATTATCGTCAGTAAAAATAACTTTAAGCTCATCTCTCAATTTAAAAAAAACGTGTCAGCTTGATAACCTGTTGTAAAAGCGTTACATGGTCGCTGTCCATATCATTGCATAGTGCATAAAATACACGAGAGTTCAGAGGCTTGCTTTAACAAAGTTAACCATTTTCACTGTAGTGTCCAAAATGTCTTTCAAGCGGTCAGGCATTCCCTTGGCAGGAAGAGCCTCTCAGTGGATGCTGCAGTGTTCCCAAGTGGCGTCGGGAGCAACTGCTTGCACGCACGTTACCACTCTGCTATGTCTCCCTGTCATGGCTTTTGTGCCATAAGTACAGATACCAATACATCTTGACCACCAAAGTCCATTTGATGTCACAAAGCTGTCCAGTACTTAAAAAATATCCTCTCCTGTTGTCCTGGTTTCCAGTGTTTTGCCGAAGAGGATGTCTTCCTTAATTGACCCCCCATAAACGTAACGGACATACACCAGGAGCTGTGCCAGGCCTGCCACGTCTGTTGACTCATCCAGCTGTAACGCATAGAATTCACTGGCTTGTATGCAAAGCAGTAATTGTTTCACTATCTCCTGCCATGTCACTAATGCGTCGTGAAGCAGTGTTTGATGAAGGCATCGTCTGTGTAGGTTTTTTGGCCTTTTCCCCCTGCATTGTCCCAGCCATATCCACGGCAGCAGGAAGAATTAAATCCTCCACAATAGTATGGGGATTGCCTGTCCTAGCCACTCGGTAGCTCACCATATAAGACGCTTCTATCCCCTTCTTATTAATGGTATCTGTTGCTTTTATACATGTCTTACTACTCGAAAGTCGTCTTTATTCTCCCTCAAAAAACTCCTGTGGCTTATTTGTCAAATTGTCATGTTTCATTTCTAAATGTCTGCACAAGAGTGAAGGGTTCCCTCGAGAGTAACGGTTGATGTGATTGGATGTTATTTGACTAGGCTACCTGTGTTTGATAGTGTTATTTCGCTGAACACTAACGTTTGATTGTTTTATTTTGATTTTTGGCAGTGAAATAAGGCTACTCAGGCGATGGCGAAAAAACCTCACCCAAATGTATAGCCGTGGTATATCAGACTGTATACCATAGCAGGAAAATAATTACTATTTTCTGGTCTAATTACGTTGGTAACAAATTTATAATAGTAAAAAACTAACATCGCTCAATTTCATAGCGGACAACCGATAAATCGGGCTTTAGTCAATACTTGTGTGCACATGGCTAGTCGGCCACTGGGGCTGTGCATATTATGACAATTAGCATCTAGTCTTTCACACAAGTGGCTTTGATGGCTTGTTGCTGAAGGGTGGTTCTAACGTGCTCCCTCCCTCTTTCAGACACCCCCAGCATCACAGCCAAGCTGATCAATGAGCAGAAAGAGGACAAGGAGAAGAAGAATCACGACGAGAAGGAGAAGATGAAGACAGACAGCGGTTTTCAGGACAACTACAGTGTCGTCGTGGCCTCAGGTACACGTTTGGCCCCCTCCTCCTCACAAACTCTCACCGCATCCCTTCCTTCCCACGCCTGCCAATCATTGTGGCTTCGCAGGAATGGATTAATTGATTCTAAAGCACCAATTAGATGGCAGGTATTGTTTTGCCTAAAGCTGGGCTTCCAGCCCTATGTTGAGGTCCTGCACCGAAGAATGTAAACTATTTGTATATGGAAATACAATGTGTAAAATATCCCAAAGTATAGACAGTGTTTGATAAGAAGCACTAGACAGAAGCGCTCCCCTCTAGAATCACATTCACTAGCATATAAAAGTCCATCTCATGGTAAATGACTGGAGTGTGTTTTCCTTTCAGGCTTGAAGTCCCAGTCGAAGAGAGCCCTGTCGACCCCTCCCCGTCCCCCTTCGCGGAGGGGACGTGTGATGAGCGATAAGCTGACAGCCTCAGGTGTGGACCCATCTGCCAAAACTCTCAGCGTGCCTGTCTTCCACCTCTACCACAAGCTGCTACCAGGTACTGTGTACACACAAACAGCTCCCTTCTCTCTCTCCAGTACCTTCCCTCCGCCAAGTGAAGCCTGTTCATCTGACGAAGCCAATTCATTGAGCTAGTGTGCCCGAGTGTCCTTTGGCTTGTTCTAGTCTGTGGTGTTGTGACCCTGGGTTGTCAAGGTAAACGTAAGTAGCCTTGCACGAGCCTTGGCTTGTGCGAGCTGGAACAGCTCATAGGAGCAGCAGCCTATCTCCTGTTTCTGTAGCGTGACGCACCTTGATGTACACCCCTTGGACAGGACGCTAATCTATCAAAGGGCCTTACCCCCAGTCTATCTCCTAAAGGCCAGCAAGATCCAAGTTTTACCTAACTCATGGAAGATAAGCGAAGACATGATCAGACCTTTGTTTGCAAAGACAAACATTTACTATGGGCACAAGCAGCACTCCATCCATTATGTCTTGTCTTCACATGTAGTCATTGTTAAATAGGTCACTAGCCTTCATGTCACGTAGCTGTCATGGGTTTTCTGTCCCTCTGGGCCTGGTAGTGTGACCAGAGAGTGACCAAGGTTTTGGTTCCTCACTGTGAACGCTGTCTCATCCCTCCACCCCCCCTCAGGTCAGCCCCTGCCGGCAGAGATGACACTGGCCCAGCTGTTGACCCTGCTTTACGACCGCAAGCTGCCCCAGGGCTACCACTCCATCGACTTGACTGTCAAGTTGGGCTCCAAGGTTATCTCCGACCCCGGGATCTCGAAGACGGACTCCTTCAAACGGCTCCGCACAGAGAAAGGTATGGCAGAGCACTCACTTGCACACAAGACATACAAGCGCACACTCGCATTCAAACATACACTACATGACCAAAACTTTGTGGACACCTGCTTGTCAAACATCTCATTCCAAAATCATGGACATTTATATGGTGTTGTTCCCCCCTTTGCTGCTATAACAGCTTCCACTCTTCTGTGAAGTTTTTCCACTAGGTGTTGGAACATTGCTGTGGGGACTTGATTCCATTCAGCCGCTAGAGCATTTGTGTGGTCAGGCACTGACGTTGTGCGATTAGGCCTCGCTCGCAGTCGGCGTTACAATTTATCCCAAAGGTGTTCGATGGGGTTGAGGTCAGGGCTCTTTGCAGGCCAGTCAAGTTCTTCCAAATCGATTTCGACAAACCATTTCTATATGGACCTTGCTTTGTGCACGGGAGAATTGTAATGCTGAAACAGGAAAGGGCCTTCTCCAAACTGTTGCCACAAAGTTGGAAGCACAGAATCGTTTAGATTGTCATGATTCCTCCTCCACCAAACGTTAAAGTTGGCACTAGGTATTCGGGCAGGTAGTGTTYTCTTGGCATCCGCCAAAACCATATTCGTTCATCGTACTGCTAGATGGTGAAGCGTGATTCATCACTCGAGAGAACATGTTTTCACTGCTCCAGAGTCCAATGGCGGTGAGCTTTACACCACTCCAGCTGAGGCTTGGCATTGTGCGCATGGTGATCTTAGGCTTGTGTGTGGCTGCTCTGCCATGGAAACCCATTTCATGATGCTCCCGATGAACAGTTCTTGTGCTGTCGTTGCTCCCAGAGGCAGTTTTGGAACTCTGTAGTGAGTGTTGCAACCAAGGACAGACGATTTTTTTTATACGCTACGTACTTAAGCGCACAGAACAGGACCGCCGAGTGCTGGTGTGGCCTAACACTTTGCGGCTGAGTTGTTGTTGCTTCTAGACGTTTACACTTCACAATAACAGCACTTACAGTTGACCGGGGCAGCTCTAGCAGAGCAGAAATTTGACAAACTGACTTGTTGGAAAAGTGGTGTCCCATGATGGTGCCACGTTGAAAGTCACTGAGGTCTAAAGGAAGGCCATTCTACTGCCAATGTTTGTCTATGGAGATTGCGTGGCGGTGTGCTCAATTTTATACACCTGTCAGCAACGGGTGTGGCTGAAATAGCCGAATCCACTAATTTGATGGGGTGTCCACATACTTTTGTATATGTATTGTATAACTGCGTGCGCTCACACTCTCCTTCTCCCTCCCTGTCTGCCATTTGTCCTCTTGCTATGTAGTTAGTGTGTAAAGTGAGCCCCAAACGGCTCTCTCCATTGGTCCCCTGACAGTCCATTCCACAGAGGGATTAATGGCTCTCCCCCTCCACAGCCATCCATTTCTCTGTCTGAGCGCTGGGCCTCAGTCTCCTGAGATGTTTTCAGGTGCCATTAACAGTCTGTGTAACAGGTGGCCCAGTGTGAGATGTGCATACTTAAAAGCACCAGCACAGTCACTCTGCTCTTTTTCACTGTGTTAAGTAATGGGATAAAGGGATACACATAAAGTGTGTATCCATTTCTACAATGATGCTGTTGGCCTTCTCTCGCTCTGGGCCGGGGTTTACTTCAGATAGAAAGCTATTATGTTATCATCATAAATTGGCCGGGTTGACTTCAATGTAAGAGAAAGATGGAAATGTCGGCTGCATGTCAGAAATGAATCGGAGCTTGGATGAGGGAATGGAGGCTTGAAAATGTGGGTGCCTCTTAATGACTTCAGCGGTAATAAATACAGGCCAGTGCCTTCAGTCTTTTTCCATCAAGTTTTGTTAGAAACTAATGGAGTTATTTTGGACCCTGCTGTTATCACCTATTATCTTGTGTTCATCCTTCGAAAGAAAAGCTCTGATGGTTGAAAGCTCCCAGAGCGACTTGACTCATGACCACCCAATCAGATTCCACCCTCTACTTTTAAACTCCACTTGTTCCCAAAGCTGTTTTAGCCCCTTGACGTTGTAGAAACATTTACACAAGACTCATGTCCTTTGTTAATGTCACTTTAACAACTGTATAAGATGAAACTTAACCGGGAAATTTCCAGAAATTTTCCATGGGAAGTTAAGCCTGGGAATTTTGCTTAAATTCATCAAACAAGTTGTCTTATAACAGTAAACCTTTTTTGTGGGAAAAACATAAGGCAATTCTAGGTCTTGTGGCATATTTTGGTTAAATTATCCCCAATTCAATGGAATTGCAACCCTCTGCATGCACAGTACATTCTTCCATCACATGTACAGCTGATTCTCAAGATCTTGCACACAAATGAGATTTGAGCCCACACTACTACACTGTTTGAGCCAAGGACTACATGCTTTCTGGTAAATTTCGATTACAATACTGGGTGGGGTGAATATATCAAATCAAATTTTATTTGTCACATACACATGGTTAGCAGATGTTAATGCGAGTGTAGCGAAATGCTTGTGCTTCTAGTTCCGACAATGCAGTAATAACCAACAAGTAATCTAACCTAACAATTCCACAACTACTACCTTATACACACACAAGTGTAAAGGGATAAAGAATATGTACATAAATATATATGAATGAGTGATGGTACAGAACGGCATAGGCAAGATGCAGTAGATGGTATAGTACAGTATATACATATGAGATGAGTAATGTAGGGTATATAAACATAAAGTGGCATAGTTTAAAGTGGCTAGTGATGCATGTATTACATAAAGATGGCAAGATGCAGTAGATGATATAGAGTATATACATATATATATGAGATGAGTAATGTAGGGTATGTAAACATTATATTAAGTGGCATTGTTTAAAGTGGCTAGTGATACATTTTTACATACATTTCCATCAATTCCCATTATTAAAGTGGCTGGAGTTGAGTCAGTATGTTGGCAGCAGCCACTAAATGTAATATTTTATATGACATACATGATTGTTAACTAGTAAATAGTAGCCTACAGGAAAGTGTGTTTAAATCATTTCTAACTTGTTAACAATTTCTGCTAGTTAGTTTTTGCTACCATGTGGGTTTTAGCTTGCTTGACCCTGCTAACTGAGTGTTAATTCACCTATTTTCATTTTAAAACATTTATCTTACAAAGGAGTTGTTTAATCTAGCTGCTTAACTATTTATCTGTACATGGAATTGTATTTGGGTTTTTCTTTGCAATCTTTTTTCCTTATCTTTACAGGAAAATGCCACAGGCACTCCATGATATGTGTAGACATTTCACTGCAGCTGCAGGAAAATCTGTGTACATGTGCAAGTACTGTGCCAAATCATATGTGAAGAATGCAACAAAGATGCAGAATCATCTGGCCAAGTGCATAAAGTTCCCTAAGCACTCACAACAAGCAACCTCTGACAAAAGTCCCTCTACTTATATTCGAGGTGAAAATGATGAATCAGCCACCTTATCGATAGCAACAGCTCATGGTCCTCCTGGAATCAGAAGTTTTTTTTGACTCAATGGAGGAACGTAGAGAAATGCTCATGAGTGTCTTGCTCGAGCTGTGTATGCAACTGGTTCACCTCTGATGCTCACACGCAATGTGTATTGGAARAGAATTCTGAATGTTCTTCGCCCAGCACACACCCCTCCAACCAGACATGCTTTATCTACTAATTTGCTGGATGCAGAGTTTAACAGAGTTCAAGTGAAGGTCAAGCAAATCATAGAGAAAGCAGACTGTATTGCAGACTACTACCAATGGGTGGTTGAATGTTCGTGGGCAAAGAATAATTAACAAAATTTCCACCCCTCAACTAGTATTCTACAAGAGCGCAGACACGAGGGACAACAGACACACCGGTCTCTCCATTGCAGATGAGCTGAAGGCAGTCATCAATGACCTTGGACCACAGAAGGTATTTGCATTGGTGACAGACAGTGCTGCGAACATGAAGGCCGCTTGGTCTAAAGTGGAGGAGTCCTACCCTCACATCACACCCATTGGCTGTGCTGCTCATGCATTGAATCTGCTCCTCAAGGACATCATGGCACTGAAAACAATGGATACACTTTACAAGAGAGCCAAGGAAATGGTTAGGTATGTGAAGGGTCATCAAGTTATAGCAGCAATCTACCTCACCAAGCAAAGTGAGAAGAATAAGGGCACAACATTAAAGCTGCCCAGCAACACCCGTTGGGGTGGTGTTGTCATCATGTTTGACACTCTCCTGGAGGGGAAGGAGTCTCCAGGAAATGGCCATATCACYGGACAGCCCCATCAAGAGGATCATCCTGGATGATGTATTTTGGGAGAGAGTGGTAAGCAGACTGAAACTCCTGAAACCTATAGCAGTAGCCATTGCACGGATTGAGGGAGACAATACCATCCTGTCTGATGTTCAGACTCTACTTGTAGATGTAAAAGAAGAAATACGTACCGCCCTGCCCACTAATCTGTTGCTCCAAGCAGAGGAAACTGTAGTTCTGAAATGCATCAAAAAGCATGGAGACTTCTGCCTGAAGCCCGTACACGCCGCTGCGTACATGTTGGACCCAAMGTATGCTGGCAAGCGCATCCTGTCTGGTGCAGAGATCAACAAGCCCTATGGTGTCATCACTACTGTGTCTTGCCACCTTAGCCTGGATGAGGGCAAGGTTCTTGGCAGTCTGGCGAAGTACACATCCAAGCAAGGGCTTTGGGATGAAGATGCAATATGGCAGTTGTGCCAACATATCTCATCAGCCACCTGGTGGATGGGACTTTGTGGATCTGAGGCTCTTTCCCCTGTTGCCTCCATCATCCTCCAAATCCCACCACCAACAGCCACCTCTGAGCGCAACTGGTCCTTGTTTGGGAACACACACACACACCAAAGCACGCAACAGGCTGACCAATAAAAGGGTTGAAAAATTGGTGGCCATCCGGGCATATTTGAGGTGTGATCCTGACAACGAGCCATCCTCAACAAGGTTGGAAAGTGACAGTGAAGATGAGGCCTCAGTCTGATGTTCAAGAGGTGGACATTGAGGAGGTCCATGGAGAAGACTTGGTTGTCTTCCTCTCAGGCTTCCAAAGCTTTAGTTTCTAGACTATCATTTTACAAATGTTTTTGGGAGATGCGGTGGATCATTCAATATTCCCTTTTGCTGTTCTGTGAAGTCATCCCATGTGAAGAGTCAATTTTTATTTTATTCTATTGGAAGGATTTCATAATTTGCAATTATGTCTACTTATGATAAGGTAAAAGATTTGTTTGTCTCCATATGATATKCTAAATATATCCAATGCAAAAAAACATCTACATTTAAATGGTATTAAGTATTACCATACATTTGTTATTCATATATATTGCCGTTAATTCCCACAAAGTTTCCACGTCTGAATATTCCACAAAATGTGCAGCCCTAGGTGTGGTAAATGTTATTACGGTCACCCCTTCAGAATTTTGTTAGACAGGATTTTAGGGGTGATATACTTTATTTAGCCTCCCCCTCGTCTTGCCTTGGCGGTCAGTACCAGGGCACACATGATGTGATGGGGATGGATACATTTTGCCCATTAGTATATGACAGCCAGCAAGAGCAGTTGATGTCTGTTTGATATTGTCGGCAACTTGTAGATGTGCAAACCAGAGGAAATTGCTCTGCTCTCGTCCGGCCATGACGGAGCCATACCACCTCAAGCAAAGTCCTTCTCTTCTACATGTTTTTCCCTTGCAAGTGGAAAAATGAATGACTAAAACTGAGAACATGGTCAATAATCCCACGATTTCACTGGTAGCCTATGGCTACACACAATCTTAAAGTGCCGCCTCAACCATCTGTGGTACTGAATACATGTATATGGCGTGTGCTCAGAGAATTGATGATAGCAGGAGCTGTGGGTGATGTGCTGCTCATGTAGAAAGTGTAGAACCACTGCCCTCCCTGGAAGCTGCAAGGGGTGATGAAGTGAAGCTGAACTAATAGCTGACAAAAGCGACTCCCAAGTCAAGGTGTTCGCTCTTACTAACGTGTGAAGATAAGTATTCCAAACTAATCTGATTTTAAATAATCCTCTATACCAGTCGCTCGAATCAGAGCTACATTCTGTGTAGTTTCCACTGGCTCTGCAGTGGGACATTGTTTGCAGTAAGATATTGTTTGCTTTATACAGAAACCCACTTTAGTGCTTTTTTTTTCTCTTGCTGCAGGCTTGTTTTGCCTGCATTGTTAACAGAGCCCATGCTTGGTAGCACTGCTACAAAGCCCTGTGCCGGTCTCTGTCAGTGTGGATGTTGATTCTCCCCAGTGGCAGTTCACAGCCTGTATGCTGCCCCTGGCACCCTGGGGCTAATTAACACTAGCAACCACCACCAACAGTCCAAGCAGTGGAGCGCATCAACTCCTCCCTGCAATGCACCCTCTTCTTCCGCACCTCAGTCCTATCTGTCAGTCACACTGGATGACTTGTCCGTCCCCCTTTTGGGTGAGATATTTTAAAAGGCAATGACTGTCAGTCAGATCTGCCACCCCACTCCTAGAATAGTGGGCTGCTGTTAGTGGTTACACAAGATGGGAGGCCGGTGACCTGCATGTTATCTGCTAATGAATGTAAGTCCAGCTCCAAACCCATTTCACCAATACTGTCTTCAGCCAGACACTAACCACCTGATTAGGTCAATCATTGTCTTCATCGAACCAATTTAGTTTCACCGCCGTGCTCTCGGAGTTCAGATAATTAGTTGAGGCGTATAGATTAGAAACTGCCTGGAGCAGGCTGAAGCCTGCCAATGCTGTATATTTGGCACCACCGCTTTCATCTCTGGTCTGGGGTAAAGGAGCACTGCATGGTAAAGGGTAGTGTTCAGTGGACACACATTTTCAACATGAGGTTGGTGCACATCTTTTCTTGTTTCTGACAAACCTCGGCCCCATTGCTCTCTGCGCTTAACTATATACTTGACTGCAGTAAAATACCTCCCTTACAATACTTACTGCATAGCTCGCCTACAATTTCCCCAAATAGCTTCCAATACCGTCGCTTCCCAAAACAAATCATTCCGGAATCCTTTCTCCAGACCCATTGAGGCTGATAAATGGGGAGGATAGCAGTGACCCTCAGTAACAGTCCTGCCAGRGRKGGGGGGGGGGGGGGGGAGAGAAATCTCTTAAACCAGTGCGGCGGCTTTGACCAGGGGGAAATTACATAATCCATTTACCAGGYTCAGCCCCACTAACGGCCATCCACTGAACTGAAGACGGGTACATGGAGAGATCTAGCCCTAGCCCCCTTAAAAGCCTTCAACTTCCACAAATAGGCCAGGCCTTTTAGAGCTAAATGGGTTTTGTCCCTCTAACCATTTTTAGGTTTCTAGGTCTACTCTGTCGAGATAGAGGACTTTAGTGCCCAAAAGCCCCTTTTAGCATGGGCAGCACCATTGAGGACTTTCACCATTTTGAAGTAGTCAACTGGGTGGRACATCCTATGGCAGGGATCGTCTAGATTCAGCCACAGGCCGTTTATTCTTTTTTTTTTTTTCTTGAGCGGGTGGTTGGGCCGTAACATAATTACACATTTGTAGACTGCAAATTGACCGCAAGAAGCACAAACATAGTGCATTCGGAGTATTCAGACCCATTGAATTTTTCCACATTTTGTTAGGTTACAGCCGTATACTAAAATGTATTAAATTGTTCCCCCCCCCCCCCTCATTAATCTACACACAATACCCCATAATGAGATGGCAAAAACAGGTTTCTAGAAATGTGTGCAACTTTTTATTTTTTTTATTTTTTATTTTTTTTTATACATCACATTTACATAGGTATTCAGACCCTTTACTTTGTGGAAGCACCTTTGGCAGTGATGATTACAGCCTCGAGTCTTCTTGGGTATGACACTACCCAAGCTGTATTTTGGGAGGTTCTCTCATTCTTTTCTGCAGATCCTCTCAAGCTCTGTCTGTTTGGATGGGGAGCGTTGCTGCACAGTATCCAAAGTAAAAGTATTAATATATTGACCTTTCATATATTAAGCAAACCAGACAGCTTGATTTTTTTACATGTATTTTTATTTACGGCGAGCTGGGGGAACACTCCAACACGCAGACATCGTTTACCAACAAAGCATTTGTGTTCAGAGGCATTAGGGATGACCAGGGATGTTCTCTTGATAAATTTGTGAATTGGACAATTTTTCTGTCCTGCATTCAGCATTCAAAATGTAACGTACTTTTGTGAGTCAGGGAAAATGTATGGAGTAAAAAGTAAATTATTTTCTTAAGGTATGTGGTGGAATAAAAGATGTCAAATATAAACCACAGATGCCCAAAAAAACTATTTAAGTAGTATTTTGAAGTAGTTTTACTTAAGTACTTTACACCACTGTACATTGTATACGATTACATGGGGAATAAATATCCAAAATTAAAATCACTTAGGTTATTTCCTGCTCATGTTTATTTTTTGCTCAGAAAACTTGGGTGGCCAAATTCGGCCCGCAGACCGCCCGTTGGGGAACGATGTCCTATGAGTTAAGCAAGGATCACATAATTCCATCCAGGTCACCAGTAAGGACCAGCCAATGAATTATACTCCTGAGGAAACATTCCATAACTGCAGGTGGCGGTAAATCACCAACCTTGGCTTTATACCTGTTCAAACACACTCTAGGTGGCATTGTGCACCCTTTCAAGTTTGTTTGCCAACTCATAGAAGTATTAGAAGAAGAAAATTGACTACTTCAAATGGAGATGGCCTCAATGGCGCTGTCCGTCCTCTCAGACACAATGATGTGATGTTTAAGTCTATGGCCTACCCTTGATTTAGCACTTGAACTCTCAGGCTAATAGGATGCACTTGGCGTAGTAAAGGTACTGGAACATTCTGTAAAATAGGAGAATGTTTGTTCTTGGGGAGAATGATAGAATTCCTTGTCGTTCACGATTTGCCCTCTTTCTCGCAGATCTTATCTGATATGCTCCTCTGAAGTCTAATGATTACCCTTTTTCCTGTGCCTTTTTGGTTGCATTTTAAATGTAACCGTAAATCACTGAGTTGATGCTGTTAAAAATATTCTCTGGGTGGCCCAGTCTCTTCTTGCGGCCTGCTGAAAGATGAGCTCTTCCTTCTCCATCACGTTTAATCCTGATTTGGAATTCCAGACAGAACGGGCCTGTTACAACCCCTATTAGTCACTACCCTCGTGACTTTTTAATTCACTACGAGAAGGAGGGGGAAAATCCCTTTAGAGACAAGCGCAATGAATCATTTATTTAATTTTCTTCTCCAGGAGGGTGATGTGCAGCTTTTTGTAGATGACCTATCAATCGACTGGGGCTTTATATCATCATAAAACAGGCTGGCCGTGCCGCAGAATGAAAACAATAATGGGGAGCTATTTTTTACCATTCATCCTCCGTTCCATTTGGTTTTGACTTTATGTACGGAACCACACCCCTGACGTGCAAACAAGGACAAGTAGTCTGAGCCCTTGATTCTGTTTTAATCAGTGTGCACTTCATCTGGACTGGCATATCACATATTTATGCATTCACATATGAAAATAGAAATGGTACCCCGTCCACTTATTTCTGGGAAAACTGGTGTCAGTTTCTCTCTCTCGCTTGAACTTGATAAATGAATAGTGATAGCTCTGTTTTTTTTCTCTCTGTTTTCTAACGAGGGATGAGTTATGAGAGATTTATTTCATTCTGTGTTTGAGATGTAAACAATGGCCCTCTTTGCAGGGCATCCCATTATTTACTTGTCGTGATTGGTTGAGCGCGGCACATAGCACACCGAAGAACACAAGCCACATAGAAAATACCTAGTGTCAGTGAAAACACTCTGCTTTCCCCTCCTCCAGTGGAACACTGTGACATGCTGAGTAGCTGTCCAGAGGACGAGCCCATGACCCCGGGAGACGAGTGTCTGGACGCAGCCATCGATGAGTCCCTGCTTGAGACCAAACCCATCCAGTCGCCCCTGCAAGTGTTTGCAGGCATGGGKGGTCTGGCCCTGATCGCTGAGAGGCTGCCAATGCTCTACCCAGACGTCATCCAACAGGTTTGACCGCTTCCTATTCTAATAACTACATAACTAATACCAGCACCAGTAAAATACCACTTTCACAACTTGTGTAATTGGGGAGGTATTTAATTGTAGTCCTATAATGTTAAGCCCATTTTCTAGATATGTTTAGATATAGCATATCATCTAGAGCTCAATACTTAAGAAATTCAAGCTGCCTTTGCTACATAGAAAGTCCAATGCAGATCTGAAGTTGCCAAAGTAGTGCCTTGTCTCTACTCTGGTTTCAGCCTACAGAGAGGCATTGCAAGTCACTGTTTTCCATTCAGTCTAAATCCCTATTTGTCTCTTCTGGGCTCCCCCTGTGCTACATCATTCCTCCTAAATGAAAGTAAATTGATACTTTAAACGGTAATTGAGAGCACATAGCGACAAGGTGACTAGCTGGAATGGCTTCTGACAGCTGCCAGGTACTAAATCTGTTTTGTTATTTTCTCCCCCTTCCAAATTGTTGCAGCGAATTGAATTATTCAGGCAGTCTCCCAGAGCTACTGGTGGTTTGAAGCAGACGCCTCACGAGGGCTATCAAGTGAGATGATTTGTTTTGTACTTAGCATTGTGATGAAAATGAAGCATATACACGATTGGTCATTGATTGGTTGACCATATACCTCTCTCAACAGGATATTACATCATTCTGCATTAGTTTAACCCTTTGTGTCTCTGGATAGTGTTTTCTGAGCACGCTCTTAAGGCTGTGAATAATTGAGGTGTTCTGCTCTCATCCTGAGTGAGACTGTTAGCAAAGTAAACTTAAGGCATTGATGCAGGTGAGGCTTTTCTGTTTACCCAGTAGTGACCTTGTGTAGTGTTTTCTGACGGGTTAGCCAAACAGCCCAGGTCTGTGTCTTTTGTCCCGCTGGTGTTTAGCTGTTTACTTACAGCACATCCTGTTCCTGGAGATCCACTCTGGCTCTTAGTGAAGCTTGAATTGATTATATGGATCACAACTAAGCACAAAATAACTTTGTTTTTCTGAAGTGCTGCCGCTCCGATACTTGCTTTAATCTTAAGGACACTGGGCACAACCTGAAAAAACACTCACTGTAACAGGAGCCCAAAAGTTGAGGGCTGCTACAGTGCCTTCAAAAAGTGTTCACTCCCCTTGACTTTATCCACATAATGTTGTGTTACAGCCTGACTTTCACATTGATAACATTTAGACTGTTTGTCAATGCCTACACACAATACCCCATAATGTCAAAGTGGAATTGTTTTTATACATTTTTACAAATTTAATAAAAAAGGAAAAGCTGATATGTCTTGAGTCATTAAGTATTCAACCCCTTTGTTATTGCAAGACTAAATAAGTTTGGGAGTAAAAATGTGCTTAACAAGTCACATAAGTTGCATGGACTCTGTGTGCGATAAGTGTGTACCATGATTTTTGTATGACTTCCTCATCTCTGTAACCCACACATACAATTATCTGTGAGGTTGAGCAGTGAATTACAAACACAGATTCAACCACAAAGACCAGGGAGGTTTTCAAAATAAAACAATCAACGGAATGGAGCTAAGCACAGGCCAAACCTAGAGGAAAACCTGGTCAAGTCTGCATTCCACCATACACAGGGAGATTAATTCACCTTTCAGCAGGACAATAACCTAAAACAAGGCTAGATGTACACTGGAGTTGCTTATCAAGAAGGCAGTGAATGTTCCTGAGTGGCAGAGTTAGTTTGGACTTAAATCTACTTGAAAATCTATAGCAACACCTGAAAAGGGTTGTCTAGCAATGATCAGCAACTAGTTTGACAGAGCTTGAAGAATGGGCAAATGTTGCACACTCCAGGTGTGGAAAGCTCTTGGAGATTGACCCAGAAAGTTTCACAGCTGTAATCACTGCCAAAGGTGCTTCTACAAAGTATTGATGTGTGTGAATACTTATGTAAATGAGATTCCTGTATTTAATTTTCCTTCAGTTTGTAAACATTTCAAAAAACATGTTTTCGCTTTGTCATTATGGGGAATTGTGTTGAAAGAAAATCGAATCCATTTTGAAATCAGGCTGATTCACAACATTTGGAATAGGTCAAGGGGTATGAGTACTTTCTGAAGGCACTGTTTGGTTTAATTTATGTTAAACTTGTAAATCAGTTGACCCTCTGCTATCCCATCAAGTAAGTGTTGAGTTAGGAGCTTTGTCCCCAGTGCACTATGCCCAGTCCCACAGCAGCTCTATCGATCTGAATAACAGTTCTCTAGTTCCATATACACCCTACTACCCTCAGTGCCCAAAGACATCACATGACATTGAGATCCCACCCGAGTCAGCTCGTCTGTCAGTGTTTTCCATGTGTTGTCCTCTAACCCCATTCTATCCCTGGCTCGTCCTGTGCAGGTGAGTGCTCCGGTGGTGCCCTCCACCACGCAGGAGAAGCCCAAGGACAGCGACCAGTTTGAGTGGGTCACCATCGAGCAGTCTGGCGAGCTCGTGTACGAGGCGCCAGAGACCATGGCCGCCGAGCCGCCACCCATCAACAAGTCGTCAGTGCAGACCATGTCGCCCATCCCCGCCCACTCGCTGGCGGCCTTCGGTCTGTTCCTGCGCCTGCCGGGCTACGCTGAGGTGCTGCTGAAGGAGAGGAAGCACGCCCAGTGTCTGCTCCGCCTGGTGCTGGGCGTCACAGACGATGGCGAGGGCAGTAAGTGACAAAACCTCTCACGCAGCTTCAGGCGTGGTCAGGAAAAACTCCTGTCCCTATTTATGAAGGATTTAGAAGCATGTTCATATTTTGAAACACCAGGTCCCTATGGTGTTAATATAGAAGGCTGCTGCATGGACAAACATTCTCAGCCCTACTAATAGCAGTTCACTTCTCCACCAATGCTCAGATTGACTTTGTCAGGCAGTTGATCTTGCCAAGTTGTGGACCAAGCAGATCGATAATGCCCATTATCAGAGTCCCTGAATACATAGCTGTCAGTGTCATAATATGGGCAATGCATGTAAATCGACTCTTCTAGAAGCACCTGGCCACGAGCAGGTAGAGATATAGAGGGAGAGAGATTTTAATCCCTCCATTTACAATTGAGGCACGTTTGTTCCCACTGGTGCAGATCTTCCCCTGCAGTCCTTGAGACCATATCTGTCTGCTGGCCCTGTGGATCATTTAGCCACAATACTCACACTGGCTTGTTTAATATTGACAAGTCCTACCCCCTCTCATACATTACAACTCCTATCCAGCCAACCTTTGCTCTCATTTGCCTTCATTATTGATGGCTATTTAGCTCCCCTCTCCTCTAGGGCCTGAAATAAACCATGTTGTCCTGCAACATTTTTTTTTCTTTAGTCCTTGAGTTAACGGCCCTTAATGATTTGAAGGAGAGCAGGCTGCCAGCTTGTTTAGTGACACTGGTCACACAGCACACTGTCAGACTGCCATTTAGTCAATCATCTTCTCTGATTGGCTGTATCTCTCCCCTTCCTTCCTTCCAGGTCATATCCTGCAGTCTCCGTCGGCAAATGTGCTGCCCACGCTGCCCTTCCACGTGCTGCGAGCCCTATTCAGCACCACACCTCTCACCACGGATGACGGCGTGCTGCTGCGCCGCATGGCCCTGGAAATAGGAGCCATCCACCTCATCCTGGCCTGCCTGTCAGCCCTCAGCCACCACGCACCCCGTGTCCCCAACACCAGCGGGAACTCTTCAGAGGTGAAGCCCAGACACTGACCGTGTCCAAAAGGCGCTCACATGCACATACACACTTCTGGGGACATGCATGTGTGCTTAATACTCGAAGTGCAGACAACGTCTTTTCAACGTCATGTGAATTTAAAATTGTAATATCTCCGGCATTTTTTAAGTCAAGTCTAGGGCTGTTCCGGTGACCATATTACTGCCACACCGGCGGTCACGGGTCATGAAGGCAGTCAAATTCCTTGTGACCGTTTAGTCACGGTAATTAGGCTTCTCCAAGCTCAGATGCGGCTGATGGTCATTAGTAGCCTACCAAACTTGCTAACTGCCTGGTACTCAGCACTCTATTGGGCCTCTAATCACTCTGACATCAATGCAAATGTAATCGAAAATCTAACCAAACACATGTTGCGCAACATTTCTATAGGCTATGCAGTTGCGCGAGGAAACCAAGTGATGGCCTCTACTAAAAAGAGGAGCATTCCATCAGGTTTCTATAGGCTAGGCCTAATATATTTATTTCTCAACTTTCCTTATATTAAGCGCATTGCTTCTCTTTACAACAGGAGTATAGCCCACCTGGTTGGCATGAAAATTAACCACGGGGAAAAGCGTCCTCCATTCGCTATTTAAGTGCATAGATGACATGTATTTTTTTTGCTGCCCCTGTTTTGAGACAGGTGCATGATAGTGGTCCATTCTAAATCAAATCAAATTTCGCACATTTATTATTTAGTATATGTAAAGGGAAGACTAAATCAAGAATAGTCTGATGGGTGATAATAGACTATCACTTGTGAATGATATAGTATCACTTGTGAATGATGCCCAGCATAAGAAACTGCCTTTTTTTTGTTGACTTTTTCTAATCATAGTCGCACACCTCATGTAGCCTAGCCCATGGACCGATGTTTTAATAAGATTTGTATCACATCTAAAGTGACCAAATAACTTCTTAAAATTAGGCACGTCAGTTAAGAACAAATTCTTATTTACAATGATGGCCTACCAAAAGGCAAAGGCCTCCTGCGGGGACAGGGACCTGGGATTAAAAATAAATACTATATAAATATAGGCCAAAACACATCACAACAAGACAGACAACACTACATAAAGAGAGACCTAAGACCACAACATAGCAAGGCAGCAACACATGACAACACATCATGGTAGCAACATAACTACATGGTAGCAACACAACATGGTAGCAGCACAAAACATGGTACAAACATTATTGGGCACAGACAACAGCACAAAGGGCAAGAAGGTAGAGACAACAAGAGGTTTAGAGCCTAACTGGCATACAAGCAGCTCGTGAGTTCCAAGTTTGGATAAGATCATTTTCACCATTAAAAATGCAGCTTTTATAATAGAAGCATTACATGCATAATCACATTTGCAGTCACTTTTGATAATAGCTTATAGCCTACTGCCATGTGCACATTGCTGACGAAATAGCCTTTATAGTTAATCAACATTTTAAGCTAAATGTTCTGATCTGTTGCATCAGCCACATTGTGGTTCTATTAATTTGGGATCTATTGCATCCCACAACTGTCTGACTGTTTGGAATATTTTGTACTATCCCCCATAGTAGATTGACATAGACTGCTGCTTTTGCTGTTATTCGACGTATTAAAATGTAATGTTCCAAAGGTCAGCATCAGTGGCTTGTAGACCATGAGATGTGTGGAAGCCAGGAGATGCTAAATGTGTTTGTTAATTAACGGTCAATTACTGTGAGACCGACTTTTATTTGCTTGACAATCACCGGCAACGAAATTTTGTGACCGCCACAGCCCTAGTCGAGTCTTTTACTAAACAAATTTCACACACAGGCTTATAATAATAGATGTAGCCTAAACACAAGATTAAATTGACAGTAGTCTAAATGGGTGACTATATTAGGAATTGTCTTGTGAATGAAGAGACGCAGCATGTGTAATTGACAAAAAAGCGACTTGAAAATCATCCTACAGAGGTTCATGCATGTCAGATGTTTTGATTTATATAACGGAAAGAGGGGACACTCGAAGGTTTCTAAAACACCTACAGTCCCATTCAAAAGTTTGAACGCACCTACTCATTCCAGGGTTTTTCTTTATTTTTACTTTTTTATACATTGTTGAATAATAGTGAAGACATCAAAACTATGAAATAACACATGGAATCATCTAGTAACCAAATAAGTGTTAAACAAATCAAAATATATTTTATATTTGAGGTTCTTTAAAGTAGCCAACCTTTGCCTAGATGACAGATTTGCACACTCTTGGCATTCTTGTGGTGGTATTATTTATAATTTCATATACTCTGATATAAACTGGGTAGTTCAAGCCCTGAATGCTGATTGGCTGAAAGCCTTGGTATACTAAGGGTATGACAAAATATTTATTTTTACTGTTCTAATTATGTTGGTAACCAGTTTATAGTAGCAATAAGGCACGTCTGGGGTTTGTGATATATTGCCAATATACCATGGCTAAGGGCTGTGTCCAGGCACTCCGCGTTGTGGATGTGCGTTAAAACAGCCCTAACCGTGGTATATTGGCCATATACCACACCCCCCCGGGCCTTGTTGCTTAATTAGAATGTTGATTCCCCAAAGGTGAGGCATTCTCTCGAACTGGGATGCCTTGAGGCCCGGCCATTCTAGTGTTAATAGAGAAAGAATGTAAACACAGTTCAAACACACTCCTACTCGTATGTCACCAGATGTCGGTGGAAGTGTGTTTTGCCCATTGCGTTCTCTTGTGTGTTCATGATGGACCAAGACTAAGATAAACCTCTATTTGGGTTGGGTTGACAAAGCATTGTGTGACAAATGGTGTCAGCCTTGTCTAATGCTTTTGGCTTGACACGATAGGAGGTTCTCACTCTCCTTTTGTCTTTCGCTCAGAGAGAGACGGGCGATGAGGATCAGTCATGTTATTAATTACTCTACCTGGCAGGGCCTTACTCAGGGCTCTTATGCATATCTCTACTGAGCCCTTGACAAATTGGGTAATTGTTTAGTGTGAATGATAAGAGGCAGGTCTGGCTTTGAAGAGAGACGTGTCCTTTGTATTTTTGCCAACTCCAGGCAGAAGGGGACATCATGAATAGGAATTGAATCATGCACTGTCTGACTGCCATGCCCATTAAATGGAGTGATTCTACTTCTATTGAGCTTTCTGCTTTGCTTCAACACTCACCTCCTGCTCGTTGCCTTTCAAAGTACTCTGTACCCGTCTCGGACCACTGCGACGCAAAGGAGATGACGATCAACTTGTATCAATCACAATAGGGATTTTGATCACTGGAAGCTCAACGCCACCAGCATCCAGCAATGCCACCACAAGGGTCCAAGCGCTATATATCATAGGCCTAAATCCAGCTAGACTGCTATAGATGTTACTTTATATAGCGGGCTAGGCTATTACAGTACTACAGCCCAGTGTTACTGTGGACCGTTTCAACACGTGCTCTCGTCCACAGACCCATGTGGATTTAAGGAGTTGTCAGAGTTGAGGACAGATCTCGGGGGCCGATGGCTTGGGCGTGGGCCAAAGTCCTGTCACAGCGGTAATGGCTGTCCTTGAGGCGGCGGCCCAGGGGTGCTGCTTTTATGTGGCCAGAGACACGGGCTAGAGCGAGCGGGCGGGCGGTCAGTGTACTCACACACACATCCCTCTTTATCTGGGAAAGTGAGCCTCCCTGATTTGATGTTCCAGGGCTCAGTGATTAGTCTCCAACCTCTTATGACGAGAGCATAACTCCTCCCCCTTTTACCACTGGGAGAGAGTCAGGACTGGGCCCTGCTCCGGCTCAAACAGGACTGTCCTATACAAAACACACACTTTGGCCATCTATTAAAATCCAGTGAACAATGAAGAAACTCACCAAAGGAATAAAAGACAAACAGGTCAAAATCCCAGCAGTCTCATCCCACCTACTATAAAGTCAATGTAAATGCTGAATCATCTCCATTGCGCCCCAGTTGACTGATAGAGTTGACAGTGATCTCTGGTGGCAGAGGTGCATGTACATATACGCCACCTCCATTAGCCGGTAACATTCCCGTAACGCTTGTGTGCACGTCTGGAGCGTTCCTGCGATGTTAAAGATGCGCTGGGAGAGTGCAGCGTTAGCCGCTTGTCAGTCAGCCACTGCCTCTCCCGTAGATCTTTATAGCACGCCCACGTCAAGCCTGATGATCGTCTAAGCAGAAAAGGTGCAGTCTCAAGAAACGTTATCCTCTCGTCTAACCCAGACATCCTTTCATATCCGTCTCTGTTCTCTTTATTCAATAATGCCCTCTGCTCCCTCCCTGTACCACAGGGAACTCTCGTTGCTCAAATATCATACGCACAGCACCAGGTCGACCTTTGTTTAGTCCGAGCTTATGCTCTTTCCCTCAGACTCCTCTGCCCTTTATTTGACATAATCTCCCTTTCAAACTGCTGGGCATGTGCTCTGAGCTGAACTAGATGTGCCTCAAGTGTATAATGGCTGCGACAAGCAGGGCTGCATAGGATTTGGGACTGTGGGTAGGCAGGCTAGTTATGTTTGTGATTTTTCTACTTGGAAAGCCAGCATTGCGCTCTCATTCAACTTTTGATGTGAAGACTGACATTTTTAAAAGGGGAACAGTAATCTTATTCAATCCAAACGTGTAGCCCATGCTGCATTGACAATAACATTTTTAGTCTATTGATTTCATAAGCTTATGGAACGCTATTATCTTTAAGCCAGGCCTATGTTGTCATCACAATGGACCAGTAGACTACACTTTACCCCCTGCTGATTTCCTGTGTGGTGCTGATCACCTCCACTCGTCTGTCTGGCCCCAGCCCACAGTGTCCAGTGGTCATGGAGGGGGCACCAGTGAGGAGCAGCAGCTGTACTGGGCGAAGGGCACTGGTTTCGGTACAGGCTCCACTGCCTCAGGCTGGGACGTGGAGCAGGCCCTCACCAAGCAGAGGCTGGAGGAGGAGCATGTCACCTGTCTGCTACAGGTAAGAGTCCTCTAGGCCTAGCTAGGTGTAGTACATCCTGATGATTTTCCCAAATGGCACAAAGTGTCACTTGGCGAACAATGGGAAGACCTATGCACTTTTACATAAGTCATTACTGTGTAGTTACCCCAGAGAAAGGCCTATATGTTTTGCTAAAATTGTGTGTGCTCCACTTATTCTCCCCCTGTCCGCCAGGTGCTGGCCAGCTACATCAACCCAGCAAACTGTGTGAGCCACGGAGAGGCACCTACAGGGGAGAGCAGGGGCCACAACAGCAACGTCCTTCCCACAGTGCTGCAGGAGCTGCTCAGCCAGTCCTGCCTCATTCCAGCGATGTCCTCCTATCTACGCAACGACTCCGGTGAGTGAACCCTCCTTCTTTAGTCTTTATCTTGTAACTTTCCATGTAGGTTATGGTAACTCACGTTAAGGATGGCTGTGCCTTTAACTGAAGGGGAAACTCGATGGCAGATTCCACAACAATCTATTTGACTGGTTGAACATATCAACATTGCTTATGAAGAAACATGGTGCCTTTTTCGTTCTATTTCAGTGCTGCATTTCTCAATGGCTTCTCCTGGTCTTAGACAATATAATGAACCTTTTATTGGAAAATAAAGATCAACCAGCTTTTGTTGTAGAGTGGAAATAAAAGACAGTGTCAGATGTTACGGGAAACGTAGTAAGCTATAGGATGAGGTGGTCATCTTATGCGCATTACTATGTCCTTTCTGCTTCTAGGCTACCTGGTAAATTGCAGTGAGAGCTAGATGTGTGTGTGAGTTGATCATTTCTTGATGAGACAGCAGATGGAGCTGCAGTATCTTCCTCTGACATGGTGATAAGAAGACCAATATCTCAATATACAATACATATATTTATCATTCAAAAGAGCCCTGAAATTCCAAGGGATGTTTCAAGTGTTTGCTCAGTGAAGATTTACCAGCTGAATACATACATACGACACAGTGCGGGTGTCCACTTACACCCTTGGCTCTCACCCCCTCCCTTCCACAAAGATGTACTTCAGTACTCATTACCAATGATCTCTCTGTGCATATCACAGGACTTCATATCAGTCAGGAGAGGTCTTGAGTTACTGGGAGTACACATTCCTATAGTCCACCGCAGTCCACTAAATAATGGCACTGCTCGAACCCACAGCTTTAACATAACACTACTTTCAATATAAAACGGTATATAAAAACAATCTATTCATGCTAAGAGGATATAATTATATAAAACAGTAAAGATATAAAGCAGTAATATAAAGTCATTTACAATCTATCAATAGCTATTGCTTCTGTGGTGGTTGACGCTCTCCAAGCAATTTCAATTATCTGAATCCATGCTTTCAAAATACCCATCCACTTCTAATTCTGTCTTTTCATGCGACAGAACAAATACTGTCTAATTTGATTAGGTTACTTGTGACTTAGTTAGGTGGTAATTATTGTGTGGCAAATGGATTCGTTCTTTTGAAGATAGGATGCGTCCATTGCACGATAAGAACTCATTCTCTAATCTATATTGAACCGTTTTATTTGATATTTTTGAATATACAACGGACATCTTTGTTAGAGAATTTGTTCTGAGAACCCTTTATCTCTCGAGTATAGTTATAGAGAAGTTGATTCAAGGGCATTCTTATTCTGAGCATGTACCATCATAATTCCACAGTACTGTTTGTGGGAAGTCAGTACTTTGTAATGTAATTGGGGTGTGATGGGCTTTCTGTGAAGGCATGATACGGTGGTAATCCGCGAAGGTAATCCCTAGTCCATTGGGGCCGAGAGCTGACCCAGAGTTAACTGATCACCTGAGCTAGATGTTGGCTCGGTCCATTGCTCTGACTGGGTTTTCTGTCTCTTCAGCTCTGACCCTGGGGTTTCCAGAGGGGCATGCAGGCTTGTGTTCTTTCAGTTGGCTGATAACCTCAGTGAGGATTCATCCCAAACCCCTCTTAATAGGAGTGTTCAGTCCACCCAAACAAACCCCCACACGTTTAGTCTTTCCACGGTCTGTGAGATAGTATAATTCATTTTCTCTCTTTTGGGGATAGTGGAATCTGTGGTTCTGTTCACATGTTGTGGGCATTTTAATGGATGCTAGTTTTTGTCCAGTCATTAATGAATAGAAACAGAAATGTTGCTCACGGACCTTCTGCTATTGCCAGGAATAAAATGGAAAGTTGGCACACTGCCAAGGAAATAAAAGAACCTTGAACAAACCTTTTCATTGTGTTGTTTCTACAAATACACTGCTTCTAACGACCCCATCACAGGATACATTAGTGTTCTATGGACAGATTATTGGCATGTTTGATTTCAGCAAGGTGCGTAGACTCACCCCCCAAAATTCTTAAGCTTCTCAAGCTGTTTGTTCTGAACTAAAATTGGCAGGTAGGCCTATATCAACGTAGCTTCCATTCACAAGGACTTGCTTTGTGTTGCATATCAGATGGTGGCAGCTCATAGCTCTGTGTGTATATAGCCGCAACTGCCTCTTTGTCCGACGCTGTTAGTGTGTGTGTATTCACAGGAGCGTGTGTGTGCTGGTGTGAATTTAAAGCGCCCCTGGTCTCATAATTAAATAACAACAGAAAAAGAGATGAGTATTGTAATTGGTCCTCATTATCTGGTAAATGTCTCAGACACGGTCACGCGTGGTGTGCAAACATGCAGCCGTGGCTGCCTGCTATTAAGTAAAAGTTTACTGCCTCCTTTTCATTGTCGCACTCCTTTCTCCTGTGTTGTAGTAATGGCAGGAGTTTTTCTGCCATTGAAGTCCTCGGGCGGGCCTCCTAAGCGGCACAGATTTGTATTATTCTTCCGGACGGAAAAATGCATTCAGTGTAAATTTGAACAACTACCAGATATAAAGTATGTGGTAAAGATAATGGACCTATATACTTTTTTAAATAGTATAGTCTGTGAGAACTAAAATCACAAATAAAAGCTAGACAGTCCGGGAGAATAGATCATTTAAAAAACAATGTATTTAACAGTATTGATTTTATTTTTGCACAAAATGACACAGCATTAGCCATGGCAAATTGCATATAATTGTAGGAAATTAGCTTTAAAACTGCAACATTCTTTTAGCTCCATGGCAGAATATGTAGAATCACAGGGAATTTGCTTTTGAACTTAAACATTCTCTCAGCTGGAAAACTACAAAATTCTCTGATGCAAAAATGTAAAAAATGAAATGTATTGTCACACACTGGATAGGTGCTTGGTAATGTACAACCAAGATAGTGGCCTCTAAAATGTTCTATCATATTCAGCTGCGTCCAGGCCACCTGCCAAACCCACAAACCTAAACTCATTTATGATAAAAAAAATAAAAAAAACTGAGTGATGAAACATTTGCCTTTTTAAAATGGACAAATCAATTGACACATTTTAACACCCAATTTAATTACAAATTGTGTTTTTAGTGATTAATCTACTGTGCAATATGGTCAGTTAAGTCGGTTTAGTGTGTGAGCGCTGATGGAAGCCAAGGGCTCATCTCACTCTGTTGTGTCGGCGCCAGCCTTCAGAGCCATGAGCTGTCAATAAATGTCAAGGGGCCCGCTGGTAATGAAAAAGTGGGAAGAGACCTAAGAGCACTCCTGCCGTGTCTCTTTTTTTAATAACGTGCTGTGCTGAGGAGTGGGGGGAGGGTGTGTTCCTATCAAAAAGCATTAAGAGCTAGGTAGGGGGCAAGCAGCCCTGGGAGGTGGGGGGTGTGTGTGTGTGTGAGACAGAGGCAGACTTGGTATTCAGTAGGAGTGTTACCCTGGTGACACGGGGATGATGTTCTACTCATAGGCCAGGATCAACTGTTATAAACCTCCATCTCATTCCTACATAATGCACTGCTTTCACTTTGTATACCATTTACCTTCAATGCCTTTGCAATTTTTTCCCTCCAGGATGCTCGTATAAACAGTCATGAAATTCCTTGGAATGTAGGCCTAGATCCTTGCCGCTTGGATTGTGTGGTGTTTTCGGAAAAGTGCAGATACCTTTGCATCATGAATGACACCAAACCCACACACATCAGTCTTAACCCACACACATCAGTTTTAAGATAAGGCTACAGTCCAAACCCGTTCTCATACCATTCATCCAGTGTCGCTACATTAAAAGCCTTGCAACTAGCTTTGTTAAAGGGATACCATACTAGTTTACTTTAAAAGCATCATTAAGGCTACTACACCACACTGCTGTCTGTCTTCATTCATCCTCTTCATCCTCATTGTGATGCCTAATAGCCGCCGTGATGTATATCTTAGCCCAACCTGCACCTGCACTCCTAAGAGGCACCGGGGGAAACCCTGTTGTGTCCCATTGTTTAGGGTGGCCCCTGTTCCCTCCCTCCCTCTAACCCTCAGTCCGACTACCCGCCTCAGGCCGCACTCATTCCTCCTGCTAATCTCCCAGCTCGGCCGCGCCGCTTGCGTATTGTTCCACATTACTCATCGGTGTCTTGGCAATCCTTTTGGGACGCATTACGCCACCGCCACGCACTCCATCACAGGAAGTTAAGCCATTAGTGAGAGGTAATACCTTTTAATGTCACTGCGAAACTCATTTATTTTAATTGAAAATGTCCTTTCTCCCCTGGCTCGCTCCCCTCCTACCCTCAAACATAACCCTTCTCCCCTGCACTTTACCATCCATCCTTGAGTATGCGCGTTGTGTGTTAGGAACAGCTTGTTCAACAGTATGCATGTAGTCAATGCTTTAAACAGCTTGTTAAATGGTGAGCATTTATTTTATATAACCTTTATTTAACTAGGCAAGGCAGTCAAGAACAAATTCTTATTTACAATGACGGCCAAACCCGGACGACACTGGTCCAATTGTGCGCCGCCCTATGGGACTCCCAATCACGGCCAGATGTGATGCAGCCTGCATTCGAACCAGGTACTGCAGTGACGCCTCTTGCACTGGGATGCAGTGCCTTAGACCACTGCGTGACTTGGGAGTCAATTCTTTTTACAGATTTTTAAACAGTACGTACATTATCAAAAGTATGTGGACACCTACTCGTCGAACATCTCATTCCAAAATCATGGGCATTAATATGGAATTGGTCCCCCCTTTGCTGCTATCAGCCTCCACTCTTCTGGGAAGCTTTTCACTAGATGTTGGAACATTGCTGCAGGGACACAAGAGCATTAGTGAGGTCGGGCACTGATGTTGGGCGATTAGGTCTGGCTCACAGTCGGGGTTCCAATTCATTCCAAACATGTTCGATAAGGTTGAGTTCAGGGCTCTGTGCAAGCCAGTCAAGTTCTTCCACACCGATCTCGACAAACCATTTCTGTATGAACCTCGCTTTGTGCACAGGGGCATTGTCATGCTGAAACAGGAAAGGGCCTTCTCCAAACTGTTGGCCACAAAAGTTGGAAGCACAGAATCGTCTAGAATGTCATTGTTATGCTGTAGCCTTAAATTTCCCCCCCCCCCCCCCAAAATTTCCCCCCCCCCCCCCCCCCCCCCCCCCCCGCCCCCCCCCCCCCCCCCCCCCCCCCCCCCCCCCCCCCCCCCCCCCCCCCCCCCCCCCCCCCTCCCCCCCCCCCCCCCCCCCCCGATTCCCCCCCCCCCCCCCCCCCCCCCCCCCCCCCCCCCCCCCCCCCCTCCCCCCCCCCCCCCCCCCCCCCTCCCCACCCCCCCCCCCCCCCCCCCCCCCCGCCCCCCCGCCCCCCCCCCCCCCCCCCCCCCCCCCTTCACTGGAACTAAGGGGCCTAGCCCGAACCATGAAAAACAGTCCCAGACCGTTATTCCTTCTCCACCAAACTTTACATTAGGCACTATGCATTCGAGCAGGTAGTGTTGTTTTTGGCATCCGCCAAACCCAGATTCGTCCGTCGGACTGACAGATGGTGAAGCGTGATTCGTCACTCCAGGAACGCGTTTTTCCACTGCTCCAGAGTCCAATGTCGGCGAGCTTTACACCATTCCAGCCAACGTTTGGCATTGCGCATGGTGATCTTAGGCTTGTGTGCAGCTGCTCAGCCATGGAAACCCATTTCATGAAGCTCTCGGAGAACAGTTCTTGTGCTGACTTTGCTTCCAGAGGCAGTTTGGTACTCTGTAGTGAGTGTTGCAACCAAGGACAGACGTTTTAGCTTCAGCCTCCCACCGTCTTTTCTGTGAGATGTGTGGCAACCAGCTCTCGCTCGCGAGCCGTTTGTATGCTCCTAGGATCATGTTGACCACTTCACAATAACAGCACTTACAGTTGACCGGGGCAGCTCAAGCAGAGCAGAAATTTGACGAAGTGATTTGTTTTGGAAAGCTGACATTCTATGACGGTGCCATGTTGAAAGTTCTGAGCTCTTCAGTAAGGCCATTCTACTGTCAGTGTGTAGTCTGATTACAGAACGCAGTTTGGTTTTTGTAACGTGTTGTGTTTTCCAAACAATGTGATTTGTTCACTTCTTGTCTAGTTACTTAGCTGTATTACTAGCTGCTTTATTCATCTTGTATGTCCTTGTCCATATTGATTCAGACACGATGTGCACATTCACGCGCACACACACACACACACACACACACACACACACACACACACACACACACACACACACACACACACACACACACCACATTCAGGTAGGTGCAACTGACAATTAAAATGTTGTGATGTGCGTTCCAGATGGTAGTCGACAAATCTGAAACCGAGCAGATCTGACCCACACTCAACCTTTCTCGTTAGAATGCAGAAAACACATGCTAGTGGAGGTTAAATTATTTCCCCCATGTTGCGTGTGACTGGGAACATGCCACCCTGACCTTTTTGTGATATTTGAAGAAGCTCAGAATCCTAATAAAGCAAACTCATGGAACATGCTCTAAGCATGAAGACATGATGTACTTCTTCACCATATAATGTCTCTTACTGGCATCTATGCATTGTATCTCACATAAGCACATGTTTTTGCTTATGCCTACATTCTCCCACAGAATCCATCATAGATGAGGCTTGAGTCTAATTCATATATTCTCATTTTATTGTAAAAATGTTCCCTATTGCACAGTACATCTAGAGTTTAGTTTATTCATGTGTTTATAAAAGCTTAGATTTTTATACAGAAACTGGATCACTGACACTACCCTGAAATCAACATGAACAAATAGCCTACAGCAAAATAACCAAACAGAATGTGGAAAGATAGAGAAGATTAAGTCTGGCCTTATGTATTAGTAAATGCGGAATGGAGCTTTTTGCCAGTGCCCACAAGTTACTTTCCACCCCTGCGGATGATTTAATCACCACAGCAGACTCTCCTTTTTATAAAAAATATCTCTCTCTCCACTTGCCTTTTTATTTCAGATCTCCAGGTGGTCAATTTGAATTTAAATGTGTAATTGTCATTTCCACTCCTTCTGCTCTCTTTGCAGATCAGTTATTGTTTAGACAAAATAGACAGAGATGGGTTTTCTCTCTGTTGTGATGTCTCATATCATGAGAAGCGGTGACTAACACTTTGTGTGTAGCCTATCTGACGGCAAGCAGCACAGTACATTACAGCGCCACGCCATGCCCCTGAAACCATCCGGACCAGTGACGTCAATATCCCTTTGTCTTTTTTTTTTTTATCCACTTGACAAAGGAGATTGGTCGGTAACACTGTCCGTTTCCCTCATTCTAATGAGTCCAAGGTGAAGTTAGTTCCCCCCAGGCTGTGCTGGCCTGCAGCCCAACCCTGTCTATCGCACCCTCCTGGATCCAGCACAGCCATGGTCCTGATGTGTCCACCAGCTCACTATTATCTCTCTGCTTCATGGCTGTGAGACGCCACCTCCCACGGAACTGTCCACCCTCAATCTCTGTGTGAGGAAACTGCTCCCCCTCCTCCTATTTTAACATCTTGTCGTTTGCACCTTTTTTTATAACTAATACCTAGTTAGAGGGAGGAGGAGCGTGGCATGTAAAATCCAGTATACGTTTGTTGGGGTTAGATGGAAGCTTGCTTTGTGCCTTGTCGTTTGGGGGATCACTCCCACTCTGGCTTGGCTCACACAACGGTGTAGATGTAAACAAAGACAATGACGAAGAGGTTAAGGAAGGTGCCAACGATTCCCAGCAGGGCCAAGATGGACTCCTCCTGCTCCTCCTTGCTCTCTAGCGCTCGCACCTCCTCAATAGTAATGACCGTTGGGCCCATGGCCATGACGCTCGCCCAACCTGGCAAGGGTGCTGCTGGCACTTATCTGCAGAGGGGGAGAGAGAGACAGAGGCAGCCCACCTGACATGGAGGCACATACAGAGAAATGAACATTAGATAAGAGAAACAGAACACAAGCCCACAATCCGGAGTGAACACAGACAATGGGAATGAATTTAGATGTTGCAGTTTAATGCTGCACTGCTATGATGCATCCAACTCCCCTCCCCACTAGTCCTCTCCTACATGTGCTTTATATGACACCCTGGGGAAAACTGAACCAAAAAGCCCTCGGCTAGCCTAGCCAACAGAATCCTCAAGAAGAAATCAATGGTGATCGAACCAAACAATAGACATGCACAGCACAATGGAGATTTAACTGCAAATGCCACTGTTTATTACCTGCCGTAGCTGTTGCTGTGCCCACCGCAATAGATTCCTAATATTCGGCATCCCTTACGGTCTATCCGCATTGAAAATGTTTAACCTCCGCAAATGTTCAGTAACATTGGAGCATGATTTTAATGAGCCCCTTTACATCCACCCTCTTTTTCCCCGAAGGCGGTTCATGATTCTCCCCACCCCTCCGTCTAAGTAGATTTCGTGAGCATGATGTCCCTACTGAGCAGTCTGAAGGGAGAGGACAGGGGCTCTGGCTAGTGCCAGCCCTCCAGGGAAACCTACAAGCAGGTAAACCATGCCACATCCAGCCAGTGCTGAGAGGCAGGCAGCACAGAGCATGCAGCCAAAACATCACCAGCGTCAACAATAAGCAGCCCCCTCTGAAACAGGCAGATCCTACCATATTTCAGAAAAGAGACAGAATTGAAAGAGGAGAGATGAGAGGGGTGAAAAAGGTGTCTTACCCTAAGGCGTGTGAGGAGCTGGGTGACATCCAGCATGCTTTTGGGTCCTCAGCGGAGAAGCATGGCCACACACAGGAGCCTGCATTTGGGGGGGACGGGGGTAGGCTGGCTGCGTAGCCACGCTCCCAGCGTCACAGATAGAGGAATATATGGTAAGGAAAAGGAGATCCGGGCTCCAAACTGCGTCTTGGTGCGCGGCACTGTACGCAGACACTGCTCTCTGTGAAAACCACCCCCTTCTTGCCCGGATTAATTCTCCAGTCCTCTGCGCCACCCCCTTGGTTAAATACTGCCTTGGTTTTGGTTGCGGTATTGTCTCCTTTTTGCTTTTGTTATTTTATTCCTCAGGTCTCCACCACCAAAGCTGAAGCACTAGGGGCTTCTTACGCTCCCCCTCCCCACTACTCTCCCCATCCTACCGCCCCGCTCTCCAATTCCACCACAGCCCCCCTCTTCCTCCTTGGCTCTTTGACCCTCTTAGCAGCTCAAAGAGAGAGCCCCAGTCTCTGTGACAAATGTACACGCCCCCACCCCTTCTCTCCTCTCCTTGCGTCCTTCCTTGCTTCCGTCTTTCTGGAGCAGAGCAATTAGTGCCTTTCAGAGGCGCCTCTCTCTCGCCTGCCGCTGAAACCCGGAGCTACAGCCGCGCATGGTTACTCTGGAGCCGCTAGTGCTTGCGGCAACTACTACCGCGCCTCCAGTCCGCTGTAGAACAATCGACTGATACTACAGACAGCCCACGCCACAGCAAGTGTTATTCCAAAGAGCCAGTAAAATCCCAGAGAGCTGTTTGTGAACAACCGGAGAGCTGGAAAGCCGGAGTGCTGCTGCGTAGCTGTTGCTGTGTGGGTCTGCAGCTGGTGGCAGCTGTGTTGTGGCGGGTCCCCTGTGCAAGACGTGCCGTGGGAGAGCCGTGCATTGCATAACCAAGCAGAGGAAAAGAGGCCAGGTCCTGGTGGCTGTGGCGGCAGGAGTGAGGGAGGGAGGGAGGGAGAGAAGGGAGGAGGGACGCTTTCTGCCATCTCCTCCTCTTCCGCTGTGGGGGCTGGTTGAGCACCAAACAGAAGAAAAGAGGGGAGCGAGAGAGTAAATTGGGGACGGGGGGGTGAAGTGACCCCTTCCGCAACGCTGCACGGTGGCAGAACGTCTCCCTTTGTCAAGCATAGTTCGACTGTCATACCTGCGAAGGGAGAGAGGAGGGGGAGGAAAGGAATAGGTGGCTAAGAGATGAAAGGCTGTAGAAAGATGTCGGGCCTCATAACATTTGCGACATTTCAGAAAAGTCTGTGCACGTAAAAAAATGTTCAGTCTTATAAACTTGGTGCGAGCCATACATGCACCTTTCCTGTTATAAATCAGACCTGTCGCAAAATTGTGCGAGCGCTAACAAGCATTAAAACGCCGCCTGAAAAATGCCTTCCATTAACCATGGTGACAATAACGCTCTTTGTTTGCTGTATAATTTGGAACTATGGTCGTTAGGCCATGACAGTTTCTGAAAGAGCGATGGCAGTTTTCATCACATTCTGTGGAGGTGTGGGCAGAATGGTTTTTATATTTTGCAGTGACTTTTTCGAACTCAACATGCATGCTGCCTATAGTGAGTGCCTGCCAACACATTCTGCAAAATTGATTGTATATGTATTTACTCAGTGGGTTGAATACTTATCTAATCAAGATATATTTGTAACATTTGTAAAAAAAAAAAAAATAACAAAAAAAAAAAACAAGTCTTCCACTTTGACAGAGTATTTTGTGTAGATCGTTAACAATTTTTTTATTTTCAATCCATTTTAATCCCACTTTGTAACAAAACAAAATGTGGAAAAAGTCAAGGGGTGTGAATACTTTCTGTAGGCACTGTGTGACTGCTAGGGCCGGGCAATTAAGTTATTACTACCACAGTCATATAGGCTACCCTTGAAAGTACCTCGGCTATGGCATGTTTGTCTGTAAAGGTACACTACGTCTTTTTAACACTAGAACCGCCTGGTCTTTCAGCCTAGCATATTTTAAGCTTATTATGTTACTAGTATCCAGAGCAATGCTGCCCCGCAAGTGGTCATGTGCTGAACACATTGACAGCGGGGAAGTTCTTGGAAGAAGTGATTTTTCAAAATCGAGCATCACCTCTTGAATTGAGTTATTTGACAAAGGTAAGTGTCATAGAATCAAATGTAGAATATGCTCTTTCTGATACTATATACACTGAACATTCATATAAACACAACATGTAAGGTGTTGTTTCAAGAGCTGAAATAAAAGCTCACAGAATTAGTCCATACGCACAAAAAAATATATAATATCTTGCGCACATTTGTTTTCATCCCTGTTAGTGAGCATTTCCCCTTTGTCATCCAACTGACAGGTGTGGCATATCAAGAAGCTGATTAAACAGCATGATCAGACCCAGGTGCACCTTGTGCTGGGGACAATAACAGCCACTCTAAAATTAGCAGTTTTGTCACCCAACACAATGTCACAGATATCTTCAGTTTTGAGGGAGTGTGCAATTGGCATGGTGACTGCAGGAATGTAAACCAGAGCTCTTGCCAGATAATTTAATGTTAATTTCTCTACCATAAGCCGCCTCCAACATCGTTTTAGAGAATTTGGTAGTACGTCCAACCGGCCTCACAATTGCAGACCACGTGTAACCACGCCAGCCCAGGACCTCCACATCTGGTTTCTTCACCTGCAGGATCAACTGAGACCAGCCACCCGGACAGCTGATGAAACCGTGGGTTTGCACAACCAAAGAATTTCTGCACAAACTTTCATAAACCCTCTCAGGGAAGCTCATCTGCACGCTCGTCGTCTTCATCAGGGTCTTGACCTGACTGCAGTTTGGCAGTCGTAACCGACTTCAGTGGAAAAATGCTCACCTTCGAGGCCACTGACACGCTGAAGAAGTGTGCTCTCCTCGGGTGAATCCTGGTGTCAACTGTACGGGGCAGATGTCAGACGGCGTGTATGGCGTTGTGTGGGCGAGTGGTTTGCTGATGTCAACGTTGTGAACAAAGTGCCCCGTGGTGCTATGGTATGGGCAGGTATAAGCTACGGACAACAAACACAATTGCCTTCTATCGATGGCCGTTTGAAAGCACAGAAACTGTGATGTGATCCTGAGGCCCATTGACGTGCCATTCATCCGCCGCCATCACCTCATGTTTCAGCATGCTAATGCACAGCCCCATGTCGCAAGGATCTGTACACAATTCCTGGAAGCTGAAAATGTCCCAGTTTATACTCACCAGACATGTCACCCATTGAGCATGTTTGGGATGCTCTGGATCGACGCGTACGACAGCGCGTGCCAGTTCCCGCCAAAATCCAGCAACTTCGCACAGCCATTGAAGAGGAGTGGGACAACATTCCACAGTCCACAATCAGCAGCCTGATCAACTCTATGCGAAGGAGAAGTCACGCTGCATGAGGCAAATGGTGGTCACACCAGATACTGACTGGTTTTCTGATCCACTTTTTAAGTTATTTTTGAACAACCGATGCATATCTATTCCCGTTAATGTGAAATCCATAGATTAGGGCCTAATGAATTTATTTCAATTGACTGATTTCCTTATGAACTTTAACTCAGTCAAATCTTTGAAATTGTTACATGTTGCGTTTATTTTTGTTCAGGAGTACATGTCTTTGCAGGGTGGCGGAATGAACAGTTAGCAACCCATTTAGAGACCACCAGTGTTTTCGGGTACTTCAAATCACATACAGAATGATTTGATTGAATCAGTCGGTGAAGTCATATAAAACCACATTACACCTGCATTGCTTGCTGTTTGGGGTTTTAGGCTGGGTTTCTGTACAGCACTTTGAGATATCAGCTGATGTAAGAAGGGCTTTATGAATACATTTGATTTGATATGTGCTCCACCGTTTGTTGCTGTTGAAGAGTCGACAGCTGTTACCAACGACTCTCATCCCTTGCCATCATATCGAGACTGAGTCGAGACAGACTTTTTTAAAACAGAAGGATGGGCCCCTTCATGGCTTGACCCTGGCCCCAGGTCAGCGCTGCGGTTACAAGCCTGTTTGGAATGTGGTCTTAGCAAGCCATGACCATGACGGTCCACTACTTACCTAAAGGATTTCTCTGCTTTGCAAACAGATCGTACCGCTAGTGTAACGTACATGTACGCTTGCACAGTTTTAGCAGCACAGCACTCTGCTCTACTTTACATAGGGCACATTCCAGTGCTCCTCAGAAACCTGGTCCACAGAGAGCTCAGTAATGGGATTGTGATGGGGGTTGGCAAGGACACCACTAGATACAGCTGCTCCATAACTTCCTTTTGCCCCCTAGGAAGAAGGGAGACCTGGTTAGGTTGGCACTGGTGACTCAGTGCCCCAACCGTTACCCTTCCAGCTGCCCTCTCATAGGGCACTGCGGCAGAGACGGGAGGAAGGGGGTAATAGACCTCACCCACGCTCCCTCGCCACAATCCACTCCCAGGGATGACTCAATACTAACCTGGTTAACGTCACTTCACTTGATTTTATGCCCATTAACGGTAAACGTAGTGCATGGAAGGTTTTATGAAGACCTATGAATGTCATATCCTGTTCTCTCAGCAGTTTTGTTGTGGCAGCAGGGAATTTCTAACTGTCATTACCTAGGCATTACTGAGCTTGCACCAGAGCGCAGTATTGATTGGTCGTGCTGTTTGCAGCAATGTTGAAATTGCTACCTGATCTGAATAGATCAACTGAGGCTTACATTTGAGTGGATTAATGCATGGTACATTGGCTTACATCTTGTTGTATGAACCAGATCAGTTATTGTTTGCCTTTATTGGCACCAGATCACTGAACACTGATAGCCCCACTCCTAAATTTCTAATAACCTGAACCCTTATCATTCAGTGTCCACTTTCGAGCCAATGGTAGAACTCTCATCAGCCCTGGCTTCCTGGCTTTGCGGCGATTGTTTAACCAGCTTCAGTGGATGAGAGGAATGCCTCAAACAGTGATGAATGGATGAACACCTCACTGATCATTAGGGTCCACATATACCAATCACTCTAATGCTGGGAAATTACAAGACAATTAATGGCAATTATCAGCAGGGAAAATTCTACAGCATCAGCCTCTATGGTGCCCAGGCAACCCATTTGAAATTACTCCAATCCCATGAGTCAAATTACAACTGTGGTAAAATGATTAGGATCCCTGGGGTTTTGTTCCACCCAGAGGAACGACTTGTTCTCAAGGGGACTGGGGAGGCTTTTTTACGGTTCAGAATTTTGGCTTGATTAGAAACTAACAACTTAACTTGATTATGGCTTTTTGTCTCCGTTGAATTTATCCCTAAAATGTATCCACCATCCCAAATTGTTTCATTCCATGGTATAGATATGCCTACTGGACAAACAAGAAACCAATATTCTCACGCTAACCACTTCTATTGATGTTGCTGAAGCTTAAAAAGTTTTTCAGAAACTTGCTTAGTTCAAAAATGTTCTCAAGATTAAAGAATTAATTCAAAGCAGCAGATCAGCTGGCCGTTATGCCCCTCTCCCTGGCAGATCTCATGGTTGGTATTCCTCTTCACTTCCCTTTGTTTGACATTTGCTCATCCTCTCATCTCTCCTGTGTTGTGCCCTGCCTGTCAGTCTCAGTACACTCTGGCACTCTCTCCCCCGCCGTCTCCCTAAGTGTCCAGAGCTGAGGGATATCCTGAGCTCTGACGCAGCCCGCCTCAACCAGCCCAGAGAAAACACACTTTCTTTTCTCATCAGGCCTGCCACCATGCGCATCGCTGATCCCTCCCCATGGACGGAAGACAGATTGGGAAAATAAGAGGGAGAGCGTCAAACAGATTGGGAGAGAGGAAAATAAAATTGGGATAAATATCCAAAATGATATTTTTAAAACGTCAAAACATGCGCCGAAAGCACAGGTTTTGACTTACTTGGCCTCTGGCGGACAGAATGCTACTACACCAGAGTTATTCACCAACAACAATCTGTTTACTTTAGTTTTCACTTTTTCCCAGCATAACAAGGTTTTTCTCCGGCTCATGTTTTTCTGACGTGCCATGGCGCGGGTACCCCATTTTCACCCCTGTACACTAATTTACATCACAGGGGTGTCCTTTTCTTTACAGGTGCCCTTTTTAAATCCCTCTTTTCACTGTGTGGAGGCGTGGATCCCGCCTACTCCCCTCACTATGAAATACCAAGCGTCAGTCCTGGACTTGTCAGCTCTAATTACAGGGAGAACTCCTGCTCCTCTACAGGGATAGCAGGGCTCTAAATTGGAAGGATAGTAATGCAGGAGGTAGTAGGCAATGTGATTTTTGGGTTAATTAAAATGGAGGGGCTGAGAAATATGACAGGGGTCCGAATGTCTTATTTTTAATTTTATTTTTAAAGACCGTTTCTTCAACCACCCAAATGCCACTGTGGTCGTGTTAGAGTTCACAAAGTTTACGCAGCTCAAGGATAGCTGGCTTATTGTAGAGTACTGTATGGTCTTGGGAACTAAAGGGACATATGACCTCACTAATTACAGTTAGCCAACAGTCTTACTGTTGATGGTTGGATTTGAAGTTTATTACCAGCTCACAAGGCTTTACCAATTTTGGGGATTAATATCTGTGGAAGCCAAAAAGAAATGAAGTACCACTAAATATGACTATATATTATAGAATTGAGTAGAGATTACCATACTAATGATGATGATGATGATAATGAATAATAGTGGTGAAAAATGGCATGAGAATAATGGGACTTTTGGGACCCAGGGTGAATAAGTTTTCCATACCCTCGCACCATTTGAAGCTTTTATTGCTTCTCCGAACATATGAAAATGATGCCCCTCTGGGTCGAGACATTACCACAATCAAATGGTTGCATAAGCAGGTTCTCTGGGCTATCTGTACACTGATGTTTGGGAAAGGTCTATTTTTCCTCTACTATATGAGAAATGTAAGTCATTACCAACTGATTTTGCCATGTCAGCAGCATTTCTGCACGCAGTAGGGCCCACTTATTTGGGACTGGTAATTGCTTTGAATAATTTCTCACTAGTTCCTGGTCAAACTTATTTCAAGCAGAATGGCATCAATGAATATGGGCCTTATATTATGCTGTAGTTTGCATGCTAGACAGCTTTTGGATGATAGAAATAAATAGAACAGCTGATAAAGACCTATTGTCTGGGAGAAGAAGAAAAATTCCCATTGCAAAATAACGATTTTTAACCTATTCATTGATGGAAATATCAGTCGATGTAAATACATTTGACTGGTCATGTTTATCGGTCTATAGGTTAATTTGCATAATTTAGTGCAATTAAATTGGCCCGTGTACAGTATATTCGTTATGTATCTTAACACATGCGTAGGCCTACAGCATACGGAGCCTTTGAGAGGAAATGGAAAATCTGTCAGATAGCAAGAGCTGTTGCTGCAGCATCTCAAACAGCAAATGCATAGGCAATGGAAGGCAGGCATTGTCACTGCGTCACACATCACTTTGCAATGAGCTGGAGGCAGTATGCGTTTTCAAATACTTAATTGTTTGAAACCTGAACGTTTTACTTCATATTATGAGACATGTCTTACCTTGCTTCAAAGTAGCCTAGCCAAAATCAGACCATATCCGTGGAGGCAATTATTTTATATGAACTTTCTTTCATTGTCCAGTAGCCAAAGGCACAATCCTAGTCATATTATCAAACCATGTTAGTTGTTGCATATTAGATCTCCCCTCTTTCTTTATTTAGAACTGATATTTTCATCTGTCACATGAAACCGCTCATGTGCGGTGCGCTTTGACAACGGTGTTTTCCTAATTGCATTATGGAACGAACATTCGCACTTAACCTCCTGCCTTGTGCGCATTACTGCGCTTATAATGTGAAGAAATAATAGTAACAACATTTTAAGCTAAATGTTCTGATCTGTTGCATCAGACTGGTTGCTTTTTAAGGTTTTATTATATAAAAAAAAAAAAAATATGTAGCTTGGCCTACTGGTTGTATGAATTTGGGATCTATCGTCCCACAACTGTCCCAGTCTGTTTTTCTATTCTTTCTTGACAAGCTGACCAATAGAATAGGTCAACTCTTCTACTATGGAGATAGTAGATTGACATATGCTAGTGATTTTGTTGTCCGTTACTCATCTTGTTGACTGAGGAAAAGTAAATGTGGACAGTAATATATAATCTACAAAGTGCGCATCAACAGTTGATAAGGACTGCACATCGTTGTATCCCTGATGTAGGTTTCGCTATCCTGTGCCCCTTTGTAACATGGGTGCCAATAGTGGAACATGCTTCCCCCTTTGTTTTGTAATTGAGTAGATGGCAGGTCATTGTCTGGTTAATGACTTCAGTGATCAGAACATCCCGTTAAAGGGACATCTGGTTTAAATAATGCATTTAGTTTCCTATGGAACGTTGAGATGTGTTGTGATAACTATTGCATGTATTCTATAGGTTTAAGGCAAGGGAGAGACTCCTCTCTTCAATGTATAGAAGGGTGTGTATGCTACGTGTATACTACTCTTCCTCACCGGTCATTCATAAAACCTTGAATTTGATTTAACTATTTGTCCTTCAAGACTCTGAACCCTAAGTTGGTTTTTGGATTTGTTGTGCCATATGCTAGCGATCTACCATGCTGCTCTGTGTTCGTGGTGGGACCTTACGGTGAGTTCTGTTATTGCTTTATTGACCTCTAAGTTTTGTTTGGTCACCTGCTGTTTTCTCCCATGATGAGCTGAAATGGAATGGAAACAAGTCCCCTGGCTTAGTAACATGTCACTAGCCCCAGCAGTGACACACAATGACAGGGGCGGCCTATTTACTTCTGTTTAGACGACTCAATGTAATCGAAGAGACAGACCAAGGATTCCCTGCAAAGTGGTGTGTAGCATAAACATCGCTGATTACATTTTTGCTGACTCAACAAAATTATATTTCGAATAAGCAAAATACCCACTAGGCATTGACGTCCCCCCCCCCCTTTCCCCTTTGCCACTATCTTATTTGTTTCATTAAATAATACCTGCAAAACACCAGTCTCAACGTCAACAATGAAGAGGCAACTCCGGGATGCTGCTATTCTAGGCGGAGTTCCTCTGTCCAGTGTCTGTTATTTTGCCCATCTTAATCTTTTCTTTTTATTGGCCAGTCTGAGATTTGGCTTTTTCTTTGCAACTCTGCCTAGAAGGCCAGCATCCCAGAGTTGCCTCTTCACTGTTGACATTGAGACTGGTGTTTTGCGGGTACTATTTATTGAAGCTGCCAGTTGAGGACTTGAGGCGTCTCTTTCTCAAACTAGACACTAATGTACTTGTCCTCTTGCTCACTTGTGCACCAGGGCCTCCCACTCTTTCTATTCTGGTTAGAGACAGTTTGCGCTGTTCTGTGAAGGGAGTAGTACACAGCGCTGTATGATATCTTCGGTTTCTTAGCAATTTCTCGCATGGAGTAGCCTTCATTTCTCAGAACAAGAATAGACAGACGAGTTTCAGAAGAAAGTTCTTTGTTTCTGGACGTTTTGAGCCTGTAATCGAAGCCACAAATGATGATGATCCAGATACTCAACTAGTCTAAAGAAGGCCAGTTTGATTGCTTCTTTAATCTGAACATCAGTTTTCAGCTGTCCTAACATAATTGCAAAAGCGTTTTCTAGTGATCAATTAGCCTTTTAAAATGATAAACTTGGATTAGCTAACACAATGTGCCATTGGAACACAGGAGTGAGTGATGGTTGCTGATAATGGGCCTATGTAGATGTTCCATAAAAAAATGTGCCGTTTCCCGCTACAATAGTCATTTACAACATTAACAATGTCTACACTGTATTTTTGATAAATTTTATGTTAATGGTAAAAAAAAATAGGAATTTCCTTGGTTTGAAAGAAAAGCTAAGTGACCCCAAACTTTTGAACGGTAGTGTAGGTGCCGTTAAACATCTTGCTCACTACACGTCTGCTGAAGAGAGACGTAAGAGAGCATGAGAATGAGTTTTGATCAGTCATGAAAATGAAAGTGGTGAAAACATGTTGGCTCACTATTTAAAGAAGATGAAGAACAAGCTGATGGATGGAAAAATACCAGAGTTCTGGTGCGGGTACAGACAACTAACGCTACCAATCAAAAAAAAACAAAAAACACTTGGAGTCAAAGTATCAATAAGTCGTCCAGAATAATATTGAGATATGTAACTATCAGTCCCCCCCCCCCCCCCCCCCCACTGTTTACTACAGTTTTACTACCTCCCCCTCTATCAGAGCCAAACCCCCAGTTGTCCAGCCAGCCCTGTTTGTCCACATGGTCCCCTGTGCCAGGCTGCTGTCACTCACTGCCACCTCTGGGGAACCACAGCCAGGCTACTGTGACCTACATAGGCGATCCTCTGCCTGTATGCTTGGCATTTTAGCCTCTCTCGCACTTCTCTTATTCCCACTTACCTCCCTGTACTTGACTAACCTCTTTCTAGGGCCCTTTTTTGCACAATTATGACATGCCTGAATTGTAACCTTTATTTTAACCTTTAAAGCTTTTTCATCAAACTGTCACCTTTTTGTCAGATGATCCATCACCACCATCAATTTTATTTGTCACATGCCCCGAATACAACAGGTGTAGACCTTATAGTGAAATGCTTACTTACAAGCCCTTAACCAACAATTCCGTTTGGAGAAAAATACCCCCCCAAGAAATAAGAAATAAAAGTAACACGTAATTAAAGAGCAGCAGGAAAATAACAATAGCGAGGCTATATACTGGGGGTACCGGTACAGAGTCAATGTGCGGGGGCACCGGTTATATTCAAGGTAATATGTACATGTAGGTAGAGTTATTAAAGTGACAATGCGTAGATAAACCGACAATAGCTTATTTCTTTTTGCAATCCTCATTTCTGGATATGGCTTAAAATACAGGATCAAATACTGCTATGTCACATGTGTAGAACCCAGCATCCTATCTGACACATTTCACTTAGTGCTGGTATACAGTAGGAGGAGCAGGAGACGGGGAACAGGAGAAAAGGGGCAGGGTGGACTTGGCTTGTTCCTCTTGTATTGAAGCTGCCAACAGCGTCGGTGGTAGAAGAGGAGTGGTCGCCAACAGCACTCTTATCTGGCATTGTTGTGCGAACACTAATTTGTCAAGTACACAAAGGCGGGCGGTGGCAGTGGCAGCATCGCTCCCTCTCTCCATCTCCTTCCTCCTTCCCAGAAGTGCAGGCCTCTTGTGTTTGCACACTCATTCTCTTTTTCTTGGTTTCTTATCTCATTCCAAACCCGGAGCCACAGAGGGGGGAATGTGGCTGCTTTAGCTGAAACATGTCACTGCGTTGGGTTTGGTTCGACAAACAGATGCAGCCCACTGCTGAATCCTGAGCCGACCCCTGCCACTAGATGGAGTGACACTCCTTGTGACGTGTTAAATAATGCCAAATCGAAGGCCACTTGGAGATTAATAATGGAATATTTATTCTACATTTGTGTAATTCATGCGTAAAACATGAAACAAGAAAATGAGCACAGTTTTCATATTGCCATATTCACTATGCAATCTTATTATAAATATAAAATGAATTTTAAAAATATTTCTATGTTGTGTTTGTTGACATCTTTGGAGGAAGTATCGTACACTTGCACTTGCACACACACTTGCACCCAACCATGAACGTCATCCTATTCTCTTTAATATCCTAAAAAGCTCCATTCCAAGAATAGCTTTCAACCTAATGGCCCATTAAATAGAAAATGTTGAGCTGTGCTGGATCCCTTCGTTTTCCATGTCATTTAACTTCCTCAGCGCGTCTAAATTGGATAAAGTGACAGTACCGCTAAACTTTGTCACATATGGAAAGGGGAGATGTTGAATTACAACTTTCACAAGGTAGACATACGTCAACTCTGCGGTCTCGTTTTCTGTGTTTCCCGTCAATGTTAATCACCCACCACGTCTCCCTATCAAAATGACAGCGATAAAAATACAAATGGCTGGTGTGTTGTTACATTGACAATAACAGTGTAGGCCGAGATAACATGGCTGGGGTACTCAGAGGGTGCTGTTTTCTTAATGCTTGTACTTTCTTTTGTGGACCAGCAAAGGCTTTCTACTTTCAATTGTAGTCGCACATGCATTATGTATGCAGCTAACCCTTGACTGAGTTTCTCAACTCTGTCTGGAGTGTCGTATTTCAACATCACACTTAGCTTGATGTAATATTTCAACCTGCTCTTTGTGTGATTTCTGAGTAAAGTTTGTAATAGAGTATATTAGATGCCTCCCCCTTGCCTTGTGGCTTTTTGGATGACGTCTCTGAATTGCTTATTGGTTGTTCCAGCCAGGAGACATTTGAGGTCATCATGTCTTGGCTCCACTGCTACATTCTACTGTTTTGATCTCGTTCTCCTTAATTAATTGCGTTTGGTTTGCTCACCTCCCTCTCGCCTGTTTCTTTCTTCCTCTCACCCGTCAGTTTTTAGTCTCTTCCTGTCATGATAGTTAGCCCTATTTCCTGCAAGGGCTTGACATTGGGGTGACAGGCTGTTGATGATATGCAGATTATTTTAATGACGGATTCCCAAATAGACTGGAATCTTGTGATGCATACGAATTTGGATTAGTAGCACCAGTTAGGCACCAGTGTTTGAAGGCCCAATCTGTCTCAGTGGTGTTGACCCTGCCATGCCCACGGCTAGAAGACTGCCAGCCAATGCTACGCTCTCCCAGCTCCGATGAGAAGTGGTGTGAATAAATCCAAGGCGTTCCCCGTCTTCTCGTGTGTCAGAAGCAGTTGTGAGCACTGTTGAGAAAAGCCGATTAAACTTTAACCAACCCACATGGCAAAAATAGACATCTCTGTTGGTCTCTGACCTTCCCAACTCTAGAAAGTACCTGGGATTAACCACCCCAGCCCTTTGTTAAACTGTTTGCATAGCCATGGTCCTCCAAGTTTCTTTTTCAAAGTAAACCATAATATATTGTTCACCCCAAACCATTAAAACCATTGTAAGTCATTTTTAAGATAAAGGCTTAGTCTATAGGCCTTGTTTTTAATATACAGTATGCAAAGGGCGTCTCTGTTTTGTCTCTGGGTGGTTGAGATTCTGTTGTTTTAGAGAATGCATCAGTGCTCCAGTCCATCTCCCCCTGCTGCTCTCTCTATCAACTTATCTCTCCTTGTCTCCACCTCCCCCCTTCTTGCTGAGAGCGATTGGATGGTAACGGTATTCCGTGCAGCTGCAGAATTTATGGTGTTTTGGTGACGTAGTCACTGGCACCAGCGGGAGATTGATGCCCTCTGTGTCCATGTCGCCTCTCATGAGATGCTCACACATCATCCACCTACAATCCGCACAAACACACACTGCAAATCCCTCTGCTTGTGTGTTTCTGTGTGAATCCTGCCCTATTTCAGCCTCACTTAGAAAGCGGGGCAGTGACTTGTGGAGCTCTATTTTGGGTATGGGTATACCCATTTAAATTCAATCACTTTTTGACAGAACTCCTTTTGATTTGAATGAAATCTAACATACATATTTGCTCACTGTAGAATTGCTCAGAAAGTGACTTTTTACCTGAATAGTCAATAACACAATAGAAAAATCTAGATTCAGTGTGTGCAAATGTAGTAAGATTAGGGAGATAAGGCAATAAATAGGCCATAGTGGTGAAATAATTACAATTTAGCATTGACATTGGAGTGATAGATGTGCAGAAGATGAATGTGCAAGTAGAGATACTGGGGTGCAAAGGAGCAAAAAAATAACATGGGGATGAGGTAGTTGGGTGGGCTATTTACAAATGGGCTGTGTACAGGTGCAATGATCGGTAAGCTTCTCTGACAGCTGGTGCTTAAAGTTAGTGAGGGAGATATGGGTCTCCAGCTTCAGTGATTTTTGCAATTTGTTCCAGTCACTGGCAGCAGAGAACTGGCAGGAAAGGCGGCCAAAGGAGGAGTTGGCTTTGGGGATGACCAGTGAAATATACCTGCTGGAGCGCGTGCTATGGGTAGGTGCTGCTATGGTGACCAGTGAGCTGAAATAAGGGGGAGCTTTACCTAGCTAAGACTTATAGATGACCTAGGGCCAGTGGGTTTGGCGACGAATATGAAGCGTGGGACAGCCAACGAGAGCATACAGGTCGCAGTGGTAGGTGGTCTATGGGGCTTTGGTGACAAAATGGATGGCACTGTGATAGACTGCATCCAATTTTCTGAGTGTTGGAGGCTATTTTGTAAATGACATCGCAGAAGTCAAGGATCGATAGGATAGTCAGTTTTATGAGTGTATATTTGGCAGCATGAGTGAAGGAGGCTTTGTTGCGAAATAGGAAGCCGATTCTAGATTTAATTTTGGATTGGAGATGCTTAATTTGAATCTGGAAGGAGAGTTTACAGTCTAACCAGACACCTAGGTATTTGTAGTTGTCCACATATTCTAAGTCAGAACCGTCCAGAGTAGTGATGCTGAACGGGCGGGCAGGTGCAGGCAGCGATCGGTTGAAGAGCGTGCATTTAGTTTTACTTGCATTTAAGACCAGTTGGAGGCCACGGAAGGAGAGTTGTATGTTATTGAAGCTTGTCTGGAGGTTAGTTAACACTGTCCGAAGAAGGGCCAGAAGTATACAGAATGGTGTCGTCTGCGTAGAAGTGGATCAGAGAATCACCAGCAGCAAGAGCGACATCATTGATGTATACAGAGAAAAGAGTGAGGAACTGCAGTTTTATCTCATTTTTTATTTTTAGGTGAATGATCCTTTTAGAAGTTCATCCCATATTAAGCTACAACATATTCACACGTTGTAGCTTAGACCCCATTTTACATTGAATTTTTTTGTGTTGTGGCCACTATTGGTTGAGAGAGGCTCTTGAATACAGGGTGGGTGTCATTTTTAGGCTGATAAATGAACTAAAATGGGAATAAATAGGAATTTCTACTTTCAAATGGTACCACAAAGATGGAAGTCCACACATCAGAGAATGTTGACTTGAATGGGAATATCTGTTTTAAATGATGCTGTCAACCCTCCATAGGAAACCTATTGAAATCATAGAAATAGATAATAGAATATACATGACCATATAAGTTGACGTTCAACGGTGGGGGAACTGGCGTTCATCTTGTTACTAATTACAGTAAAAAATGGTAACTTAATTTCAATGGTGTACCAGCTTTATTGCAGTGATCTGAAGGGATAGGTCCATTCTATGAATTATATTTCTATGATTGAAAGTACACCCACCCTGTATTTAAGAGCTTGTCTCAACCAATGCCAGGTACAACACCACAACCAGATGTGAAATGGGCTCTACGCTACAACATATATGAATATAGAGTTTACGTGTTTTTAGAGCATTGACATTAAAGGTTTAAAAAATAACATTTTTTATTAAACTTCTTTTTAAAGAAATAATAAAATAGTTTAACAACACTGTTTGTACATTTTAAAATTATTTCAAACTATATATTTCCCAGTGACGAAGACATGGATTTCTCATGGTACGGTGGGTAATGCAAAATGGGTCAACTTTGAGCACTTACCTCCTGGATGTTTTGGCAGTCAGGTCCAAAAAGTCAGTTCGTTTTTGACCACTTCCATGGGCAAACATTTATGGRAAGTTTTGTTTAAATCAAAAGGGATGCTGTAAATAAGTGACTGAATTCAAATGGCTTTACACATCTATGTATTAAGTGACAGTGGACGGGGAGGCATTAAGCCTAGTTGAAGTGCCTTTTATTTTAAGGAGCCAATGCAGGGGTGAGTCATCAACGGAGCTGCTCAGGTGGGGCATTAACTTTTAATCACCCAACGCGTCTGCTCTCTATACTAAGCACCCAGCTATACAGCCCCCAAGGAGGACCTTAAATCACACCTACTCAAGGCTATCTGCTCCAACAGTCTCCAAAAGCAAGCCGTGGTCAAGATTGATGTCCAGTTTACTGTACTTCCGTTTCTGTGGGTCTCTCAAAGTATTGCTATTAACCTTAGTCTGTTATTTATCCTGTTAGTGCATTCATCTATTGGCACTGTCAGAATCAGAGAATGTGAATGAAATTACTGCCAATTTAAATTCAGGGAAGATGGCCCTCCTATTGTGATTTTTTGTGTCAACCTTTGTCACCAAGATGGCGTAGCAGTCGAACGTGTGTATGTCTTGTCCCGTGTAAATAGTCCTCGTATTTTTCGTATACATTTCGTATATATTTTAATTTCACTTTCCATCTAGGAACTGAATATACATTCCTACATTCCGCCTCACCCAATGTGGTACGGACCTGCTATTTTTTATACTTTAGAACCGTAACCCCAATCAGAAGCTAGCCAGATTACTAGCTAGTAGTCAGTTAGCCACTGCTGCGGTCTTCACCCTTAACTCGGACACAGCCAGCTTCAATACCGGGCCAATACCTGCCAGTCTGCAAGCGCGATATCAACCCAGAGCATATAGGACTGCTTTTTCTCTACCACATCACCGGATTCCTGACGCAAGCTCTGGACAATTACACCGTATYATCACAGCTAGCTAGCTGCAACCGAGTGGCTACTACTGGCTAACACCTCTGTCCCGAAGCAAGCACCAGTTAGCCTTGAGCTAGCCTCGAGCTAGGCCCATCTGCCGGCTAGCCGAAGAGGTCTACCAGCGAATTCTTGGGCTACAATACCTCTTTTGCCAATTGGACTGGACCTTTTTTTGCCGACACAGAGCCCTGCCAATCCATCACAACTGGTCTAAATCAGCTACAAGCTAATTTAGCCATTTTCTTGCCGCTGCTAGTAGCTTTTACCTTCTGCACAGACACCAGCCCTGTTATTAGCCTGGATATTACTCTCCAATTTACCAGCATCGGACTGTCTCTCGACAACAACGCCGGATTCCTGCCGTAATCCCTGAGCCACTACTTCTGATCCTCACAGCTAGCTTGCAGCTAGCGCAGCTAGCGCCACTGCCACGAAGCTAGCTCCAGTTAGCAAACACAATTCTACAATTCACAACCTCTCTTTCGCCACCGCCATCCGGCTTGGATTCTCTGTCGACACGACCACGTCTGAGCAGACCCCCTCCGTCTGAGCAGACCACCCCCCGGGCTACTAACTTTAAACGCCGCGTGCTAGCTTAGTGGAGGCCTCCCTGCTCCATCTACGGCTGCCCCCTGGACACTATGATCACTTGGCTACATAGCTGATGCCTGCTTGACTGTCCATTAATTCACGGTACTCCATTCTGTTTATTTGTGTTTTATCTGTCGGCTCTGTGCTTTAACTCAGGATCTGTGTGTAGTTAATCCGACCCTCTCTGCCTAGTCGTCGCCATTTTTACCTGTTGTTGCTGTGTTAGACTAGCACCCTGTTATTGCTGCTGTTATCTTACCTGTTGTTTTAGCTAGCTCTCCCAATCAAGACCTGCAATCACTTTATGCCTTATTGTATGTCTCTCTCAAATATCAATATGCCTTGCATACTGTTGTTCAGGCTAGTTATCATTATCATTGTTTTGGTTTGCAATGGACCCCGCAGTTCCACTCTCCGTACCTCTGATACCTCCTTTGTCCCACCCCCCACACATGCGGTGACCTCACCCATTGAGACCAGCATGTCCAGAGATACAACCTCTCTTATCATCACCCAGTGCCTGGGCTTGCCTCCGCTGTACCCGCGCCCCACCATACCCCTGTCTGCACATTATGCCCAGAATCTATTCTACCACGCCCATAAATCTGCTCCTTTTATTCTTTGTCCCCAACGCTCTAGGCGACCAGTTTTGATAGCCTTTAGCCGCACCCTCATCCTACTACTCCTCTGTTCCTCGGGTGATGTGGAGGTAAATTACCCGCGCCCCCCCTAAAATGCATGGTCCTCAGTTCATCCTCTCGGGATTCTCTGGTTGACCTTCTGTTGATTGTAAAAGCCTTGGCTCGATGCCAATTGTACTCAATACAGAAAGCACTCCTCACTCAACTGTCTTGCGGCTTACTCCACACTCTTTCTCTGCCTCCTTTTTCTAAAGCCAGGGGCAACAAACAACCTTCATACTCTCCTCACCATTCCTGGCCTTTAGGCTCCCCCACTGCAATCACGCCGTGATGTCAGTTGCCGTTGTCGAAATTCCTGGCTTAGAAAGCACAACAAAATTCTGGTGATTCCATAGGCCCATAGCTATAACATTTCCTCGTCAAGATATGAACTGCCAAAGGGGGAGGAGTTGCAATCTACTGCAGAGATAGCCTGCAAAGTCTGTCATACTTTCCAGTCTTTGCCCAAACAGTTCGAACTTCTAATTTTAAAAATTAATTCTCTCAGAAATAAGGTCTCTCCACTGATGGACCCCTTCCACCGCATGCTACACACCCTTTTCTTTGATCCTGTAATCTTTCCCCTCCGAATGCTCCTATCAGCTCCAGCTGTGCCCTGGACACCATCTGTGAATTGATCGCTCCCATCTAGCTTCAGAGTTTGTCTCTGTTTAGGTGACCTGACTAATTACTTAATGCTTCTGTCCGCCAAACCCCGTCCGGCAGTCCTAAGTATCAACAGCTTGATGCCCCTCAATCTCAGCTCACGCAAATCATCCAAGTGAAGCCCTCAGGCTTAGACCACCTGAATCAGGTATATTAGCATGGGTTGCACGGCGTCTATGAATGAGACATTACTCTGAAATCTGTCTCTCAAATACAGGACTGTGCTGGCTTCATCAAGATCTCAGCGATACTGCCTTTATTGCCTGATATCGGGCGGCGGGTGGCGGGTGAAACGACCAGTCCTCATACATGTCTCAATACGCTCTCTAAACACCTTCTGCGAAAGGCTTTCCTTAATCCTGACACTCCGGGTCCTGGGAATGTGGAGTAATATGCTACCTCATCCGTTCAGTTGATGGATTGCTGGTCATTCTTTAAAAGTTACTTCTCTCACCGTATTAGAGCGCAAGCGCATGGCTCGATTCAATATAGCACGAACCCAAGAACAGATATAGGCGTTGGTTTCACTCCCAGACCTGACTGCTCGACGCAGTCATCAAAAATCACTCTGTTGGCGTACGGGCAATAAAGCATCGAAGTAGACCCCCCGCTTCGATATGGCAACTGTCTCAGCTGGATAGGTCAGGAAGCCACTATACAGCAGGGTTAGTCTTAGCGAAAGTGCAAAGTGCCGTGGCTTTTTCCGAGCAGACTGCTGCATTTCTCGTAGTCTATACTCGCGGAGAAAAAGTTTACATCTTGAAAGTTTATGGAAACACGATGCACTCGCTCCTTGCCCACTGCACTGAGCTTAGGTAATGACGGTTCACTGTCTCTTCACTGAATATAAGGCGTTTCGTTGAGTTAATTCGGTAAATCTGTTCAACGAAATCGTTGGGGGTCTCAATGGCTGGCCATGCCCTTCCTCTCTGGCGGACTCAATTGGCACAGGGCTCCGGCCCCTTCTCCGCTGCTACTCTGTCAATGTGGCCTCAGCTGCCTCCCAGCTTCTACCTACATATCCAGATAGCGAGATGGTTCTGAAAGAGCGGGAAAGGATCCTGGACCTTATACAAATCCAAGTGGGCTTGACAACGGCGCGCCCCTATTTCTGAAACTGTCCGCCAGCCATCTCGGTCGCAACCCCTATACCCAGCCGGTTCAAATCCTCTCCTCGGTATCATCTGAGATCCCCCAGGAGGTATTGGGAAAGTCTGCCGGGGGTCCAGCTCCGCCCTCTTCCAAGGGGGAGACACCCTGGACCCCAAAGGCTGTGGACAGACCGTACTTACTATCTCAGTCTGGCCCACTTGCCTGAGTCTAAGGTCTTTCGAAAGCCAAGTCAACAAACAGATCACTGACATCTCGAATCCACCTGTACCTTCTCCTGCTGTCATATCCCGTGTTTGGGCGAGCGGTCACTGCGGTGCATCAGCCACGCTCGGGTACTTTATTACGATATCATTAGGCACAAGCAGTCGATAACAGAATTAACTTGTGGCAGCTTCGTCTTGGGGGTCGTCCGTTTCATCGGCCTTGGCCATATGGCTTTTGGCGACTTCTGCTAATCACACCTATGCTTATCGGCAGACTCCAGCTAGCTCGTTGTTTTTCCTTAGAGAACACTGACTGCTTGGGGCGTGGTTTCAGAGCCAACTCTGTTGCAGACAGAGTTTCAGGGTGTGTCAAATCGAGGATGGCGGGTGGGTGCTTCGGGGCGCGTTCCTTTCTCGGGCAGGGTGGGTCCTATGCGGGCGTACCGGTTGGACTCGTACACGGGTTTCAATTCTTTTGGGCGGCCGATTCTTTTCTCTGTAATAGGGAACTCGGAATGCGAGTTAGCTTGCTCGCGCGGCGATTCCTGATGGCACTCTTATCAGGGAGCGACCATTCTCATTAGGGGGTTGACTTTGGCCGACTCGACTATCCTAAACCGATCCGAGCTTCGGCGATGTCATCTACAAAATAGCTTCCAATACTCTACTCAGACACTGGATGCAGTTTATCACGGTGCCATTCGTTTTGTTACTAAAGCACTTATACGACCCACCACTGCGACCTGTATGCCCTAGTCGGCTGGCCCTCGCTACATGTTCGTCGTCAGACCCACTGGCTCCAGGTCATCTACAAGGCTATGCTAGGTAAAGTGCCGCCTTATCTCAGTTCACTGGTCACGATGGCTACACCCACCGCAGCACGCGCTCCAGCAGGTGTATCTCACTGATCATCCCTAAAGCCAAACCTCATTTGACGCCTTTCCTTCCAGTTTCTGCTGCCTGCGACTGGAACGAATTGCAAAAATCTCTGAAGTTGGAGACTTTTATCTCCTCAACAACTTTAAAATCTTATCCGAGCAGCTAACCGATCGCTGCAGCTGTACATAGTCCATCTGTAAACTACCCACCCAATTTACCTACCTCACCCCCATACGCTTTTATTTATTTACTTTTCTGCTCTTTTGCACACCAGTATCTCTTCTTGCACATGATCATCTAATGATTTATCACTCCAGTGTTAATCTGCTAAATTGTAATTATTCGATTTATTGCCTACCTCATGCCTTTTTGCACACATTGTATATAGATTCTCTTTTTTTTTTACCATGTTATTGACTTGTTTATTTAATGTTTTACTCCATGTGTAACTCTGTGTTGTCTGTTCACACTGCTATGCTTTATCTTGGCCAGGTCGCAGTTGCAAATGAGAACTTGTTCTCAACTAGCCTACCTGGTTAAATAAAGGTGAAATAAAAAAAATWAAAAAAWAAATCTGACATAATGATGTTTTGCCTTAAGAGAATGAAGGTCACATCAGACCCATGTTTGTTTCTGCAGCATTATTGGTGTGGTTCGATTTCCAAACCTTATCTATCACCCATTGAAAAATTCTCAGTCTGTCTTTCCTCGTGCAGAGAAGTCTATTTTGTTGGTTGTAACTCAGTTAGTACAAATGAAATGATGGTGAACGGGGGACGGACTTGACCATGAGAATGGGGAGGAAAGAGTGACATTGAGGAAGAGAAGTTTAGGGGCAACACACACATATATCACTGGGCAACATCAGACGGATAGCGGCATCTCCCACATCAATCATATCAGTTAGCTGAGCATAGCGGTAATTGCGTAAATGTATTCAGTAGGCTGGGGATTTGGATTCTGTGCTTTGCCGTCCACAGACAGTGGAAAGGATTGAGGCGCAGATTAAAGCGGAGAGAGGTCAACGTTCAAATACTGGGACAGGGACGTTGGGGCCGGGAATTCCAATATAAATGTAAAGCAGCCTGGGAGCCAAAGTTAGGGCCGTCCTGCTCCATTTGAGGCTGGCACAAGCACACGGGTGCGCTCACGTAAACAGTGCCCCACACACACACATACGTTCACATCCTCAAATGGTCATTCCTTTATGGTCACCGGCAATCTCTTTACACACAGACTGGATATGCCTTTGACAATGATGGACATGATCTTGGTTCAGCTGTGCTTCTGATTAAAGAAGCAATAAAACTGTCCTTTAGACTAGTTCAGTATCTGGAGCATCAGCATGTGTGGGTTAGATTACAGGCTCAAAATGGCCAGAAACAAAGAACTTTCTTCTGAAACTCGTCAGTCTATTGTTCTGAGAAATTAAGGCTATTCCGTGTAAGAAATTGCCAAGAAACTGAAAATCTCGTACATCGCTGTGTACTACTCCCTTCACAGAACAGCGCAAACTGGCTGAATAGAAGGAGGAGTGGGAGGCCCCGGTGCACAACTGAGCAAGAGGACAAGTACATTAGTGTCTAGTTTGAGAAACAGACACCTCACAAGTCCTCAAATGGCAGCTTCATTAAATAGTACCCACAAAACACCAGTCTCAACATCAATAGTGAGGAGGTGACTCCGGGATGCTAGCCTTCTAGGTTTTATTGCTTCTTTAATCAGAACAACAGTTTTCAGCTGTGCTAACAATTGCATAAGGGTTTTCTAATGATCAATTAGCCTTTTAAAATCATAAACTTGGATTAGCTAACACAATGTGCCATTGGAACATAGGAGTGATGGTTGCTGATAATGGGCCTCTGTATGCCTATGTAGATTTTCCATAAAAAATCTGCAGTTTCCAGCTACAATAGTCATTTACAACATTAACAATGTCTACGCTGTATTTCTGATCAATTTGATGTTTTTTTAATAGACAAAAAATTGGCTTTTCTTTCAAACACAAGGACATTTCTAAGTGACCCCACCCTTTTGAACGGTAGTGTATGTCTGGTTGTTCTTTTGTTTTATTCCCCAACTGGTAACCCGATGGACCCCACCCAAAACCCAGCACATTCTTTTTAACCTGGTTTCTCACTGGTCCAGGCTGGGGATGTTGTGGAGGCCTTTCTCAAAGCACAACTTAGTGGAACCAGTCTAGATTTTAATGGGGGTTGTAGGTCGACTGAGTGCACCTTCCCTCTGTCACGCCCCAGCCCAGTTCCTCACAAGGGAATGTTGGAGGTAGGCTCAGCAGGTTCGCCACCACACCCCAATGTTATTTAAACTTCCATAATGGGTGTGAAGTGGGAACTGTCAGTCCTCGTCATGGGGATGAGGGGGACCTGTGCTGTATGAAATCCTCCCATCACAATAAGTGATAGAAAAATCTATCACGCTGCCTGACTCATTATACAAAATGACACCCTGAGATTCATTATTTAATTATTTCTTATTTGATGCAATCCTGTATCTGGGCAAAGTGAGGGGTTGCTAGGCCCCAGGCTTAACCTTTTTTTAGATTTGCTTCCATTGTTGCCTGCTCTCCTGACTAGCTGGCTCGGCTTAATTTCAGGGACTGGAACACAAGGCTGTTTGAGTTGCGTTCAGGGACATGAGGTGGTATTGGGGGAAGTCAGGCGCACATTTGTTTGTGAAGAGTCTAAATTGAGTTCTGGACTTGGTTTTGGCCGCCTCAGGGCTGTTCCTTGTGTGTGCATGTCGTTTGTCATTTGTACATTCCTGGAAATGTAATCATCTTTAAAATCCCCTTTCACCAGCTTGCTACTCACTACGATCCATTTCTAGTCCTGCTGCTCCTCTCCACTCTCCAAGTGCAATCTCCGAGCAATCTGGAGTTCTCTAACCTGCACCCATCTTTCCTGTAAATGCGCGCGCACACACACGCGCACACACGCACAAAAAGAGGTTCACTCAAGGGCCATGAGACTGATACTTTTGCTATGTTGTCCAGGCATGTAATCATATATTGAATGAATTTTGATTTCTAAACCTCAAGTGTGTCTTCAGATGCGTCAGTCAATCTTTCTTTTTACAGCGGTGCATTGTTTGATAGCAGGAGAGGTGTCTAAATCATGTCTGTGTTTTTATTCTGTTTTTGATTGACTCCGAAACACTATTACCAGTTCTCTGTAGGCTCTWTCTTATGCGTTCGGAAACCTGTGTTACCTTCCTAACCCCTCGTTTCTGTGTTTTCTTCTCCCTCAGTACTGGACATGGCACGTCATGTGCCCCTGTACCGGGCGCTGCTGGAGCTGCTGAGGGCCATCTCCACCTCAACGGCCCTGGTTCCCCTGCTGCTGCCCCTGTCAGGAGACCCCAGCCAGGAGGAAGAGGAGGAGGAGCGCTCCGAGGGACAGACTTCTGTGGGCATGCTGCTGGCCAAGATGAAAACCTGCGTGGACACCTACACCAACCGCCTCAGGTGGGGACTTAGACGGACAGAGTAAGAATATACAGAACAAGCAAATAATTAAGTCTAATTTCCCATTTAATCAATGTGAATTGATGGTTTCAGCTGAGCATGAGTTTCAACTGTCCCGTCTGTCTCCGTAGACAGTGAGTGATCAGTGCTAGTGCAATGTAGACCTGACCTGTGGGTATGTGTCCACCCTTTATTAATCACAGCCCCACAGTGTGCAGGAAGCCCACGTATGGGAGGGAGGCGTGATAACGACACCCCACCCAGCTAGTGATGGGAAGTTCAGCTTTTTTTACTGACTCAGATCTTTTCAACTCATTCAGTCAAAAGGACTAATATTTTTCTGCTTATTTTGTTCATTTGTTTAGTCATGCCCAGAGCACGCAGGAGGCAGGACCCCTTACCGGCGAACAATGAACTGAAAACTCAAGTCATGATTCTCATTTACCATAGGTGGCTTATTGGAGCTGTTATTCATGAGACTTATGAAAGTGTGCTTCAAACAATGTACGTTTTGTGATTGCTAGGCATACAAATACAATGATTTATGTATACCTTTGAAATTAGTTCTAGTTGTGGCCGCAACGGGACTAGATTGTGAACAACTCTTGGCTGAATGACTTTGACTGCCATGAGGGAAATAAGCACCTATTGTTTACGAAAGGCAGCAACCCCCCAAACGATTCATTCTCGGTTTCGAGTGGTTGTTGAGCAGAGGCAGGCTGTCTGCAATGTTTTGGTTCTTCAAAGCTCTGTCCACCAATAACATTCAATAATCAATGAATTGCATTCATTCTTACACCATGCGATCAATTATTACTGTCTTTTTCTTCTCGATGTTGCCTGCGTGCACATGATAGACAGTTGATTGTCGCAGCATGTCTCCAGAGCCTGTGAGTCGAAGGAGAGATTATTAATCCTGCTGTAGATTTCATTGAGGCCAGCAGGTCAAACAACCCCCCCCCCCAAAAAATAAAATTGATTCATGACTCATGTCGGTAAATAGAGTAGTTTAAAACTGCACATCACTACAACCAGCCCAGTGCTGACTGTGGGCTTGACGCAACGACAGTAGCAAGGACACCTCAAGAGAAGCAAAGGCACTCTTTACCTCTCTACCAGGTCAGAACCCTACGTACATCCGCCCAGCCCACGGGATCATCAATATTCCATGGGAACCCAACCCCGTCAATATTTAAAGTGTGCCTGGTTAGACATTGACAGGTATCAAACAGTTCCATCATGTACGATTCCCACAGACTTGCATATTTTTCTCTCTCCCTCCACCCTGGTGAATTTAAGGCTTTAGCCAGGTGAGTTATTTTTAGAAGGCACAGCCCATCCCTCTTAGATGCTCCACCAACAAACAAGCTAGGACCCATGACAGTGCTTTTGAAATGTACAGCGGAATAGCCCATCAGCCCTGGGAGACTCTGACAGACCTACCTGGTGGTCTGTCAGTCTGAGGATGGTCCAGCATTAAGTTGTAGTTTCTCTACCAGTGAGGGGGGGAAAGGAAACTGCCCTGCTATCGACTCAGTCAGGCCTTAGCGATAACTGGTTCATAAGCATCATATCTGCAGCCATCACATCAGGTTGTGCTCTGAGGGCTGGTGTTCAGACACACAGAGAGAGTCTAATGAAAGCAGGGCCTCGGGGCGGCTGGGCAGCCACGGCAGAATGTTATCGGCATCCTCTTATTCAACTGTCTCTCCCAATCCGTGCCCACCCTGTCCAAGGCCTGTGTAGCTGCCTGGCCGATGAGGACGGGTAGTGGCAGGGGTGGAGAGAGGAGTGGGGGGGTTGGTGACAGAAGACCTTCGCTAACTGTCCTCGGTGGAGCAGAGGATTCTGGGGCGAGCGAGCAGAGGGAACTTGGCCGCCGTTCAACTTCACAAAAGGTCATGCGGAAAGTGGCTTTCTCAGCGACCCACCACCACCACCCCAGCAGGGGCATGGAATCCATTGCAGGGGCATGGAATCCATCCTTCTCTCAGATCCCACAGCGTTTAAGCACAAGGTTAAAGGACTGTCTACATCCCTTGTGTATTTCAGCCTCCTCTGGGTTTTCCACTTAACACAGGATTTTTGAAGCAGATACCTATTTTACCTGGGACGAAAGCAGCAAGGTTTTTTCAATGTGCAGTTTAGTTCCGATACAAACCTCCATAGAAATTGGTCTCTCTGCTTATCTAGTTGTGAGGACCAAGTTATTTATGCTGCAAGGCTTCACAAAGCTGGTTTAAATTATTCATAGTAGGTGGACGGAGGAGAACAGTAGCCTTGCCCCTTCGTTCTGTCTGTCTGAACATTGGGTCCGATTTTTCTTCATCGTGGTTTTGAGGCTTCACCCTCGTACGCTCACCCCTTTAACAGAGCATGAAAAATGCAGTTTCACTCCGTGCGTGTAGGGGGCAGGGAATGGCAGAGCTCGGGAGCACAATGGGAATTGCTAGTGACATGTGGAAGCCTGGACGGTGCTGGGAATGGGATTATCAATTTTGCTCCGGGATTATCAATTTTGTTCCAGAAGTGTGGCTCACTGGGCAAAATGCTACTTTTTAGATGGACACAAGACTCATCTAGATAAACTCTCCAACCAGAAAATGCCGATGTGTAATTGTTGCACAGTAGAGTGATGAATATTTCTATTCCCATCAGTAATATAATCGCCCCAGATTTCCTTCCCCAAGAAAACTAGCAATATATGTCTCTGCAGGATTTTTGAGAGGAATATGATTCCTTTGTTCTGTTCTCCAGGTCAAAGAAAGACAAGGCGAAAGGTGTGGTGAAGCCTGATAGCTCAGACCCAGAACCTGAGGGGCTGACCCTGCTGGTGCCTGACATCCAGAGGACTGCCGAGATTGTCTATGCTGCCACCACCAGCCTACGGCAGGCCAACCAGGGTAAGCCACACACATACCTCACTTCTCTCTCTCTGGGCAAGGGCCAAACCTGCAGAGCAGAGGGGATATTAGTCTGGACACTCCTTGGATTTTTACGCACATTTATTCTAATACGTGACACAGTAAAATGTTAACCAGTGTCTTTTTTAAAGGTTGTCTGTTTCACTGAATTATTTCTGATTTCAGCAGGTCTCAACTGTCTTCCTACTCTCTATTTTTCTCTCGCTGCCGCTCTCTTTTGTCCTGTGTGTTCTTGGGACAAGGATGAGAAAATGGGTCTCTAATTTTAGCTACCACAAGTACAAATTTCCTGGGCTGTTTGACTAGAGCCCTTTAAGTCTCAATTTGGTCTTAATGAATGAAAAAATTGCTTGTTTTAGGCCTGAACATCCTGTATCCAACTCCCCATCGCCACCCCAATTCCGTAAGACGGTGGTTCCCAACCTTTTTTCAAGTAGCAGGGATACAATTCTTCGGCACACCTAAAACAAATGTTTGTTTCTATGGCAGAGGCTGTGGTATAGCAAAGGCCAAATACATAATAAATCAATGACTTTGACTAAGCTCTGACTTACCGGTGCTAATGTTTTTCAGACAAAGTCAAAATATACAATGACTTTGCTCGTGATGCGCACCCATCAGATGATAAATAATCTAACAGCCTGAGCGCACTGGACCTGAAACTACGATACAGATCGTAGCCACGTTCCATTTCATGTGTTATCTGACCAAAGCTAGTGCTCCTAAATCAAAATGTGCATGCCACAGGTCACGTTTCTAAGTGAGTGTTAAAGAAATTAATTAAGAATAGGAATAGTTTCGCGGAACACTTAAGAGTTCCTCAAGGAACGTGGCACAAAGGTTGGGAACCACTGCCCTAAGTGACAGGTTAAAAGTTACTCCATGCCTCTCATATCTCTCTAAAAGGGTTACTATTTAGTATCAAAGCCCTATGTATGTTATATTGTGGGTACCTGTTGTCCTACAGTCCCCATGCAGTATATCTGTCAGTGTCCCTACAGTGCAGGGAGACACAGAATCCTCCCCAGAGCCCCATAGCGCAGAAGGACAGGTGAAATGGGTAGTGGAGATCTGAGACCTCGGCTTCTAAAACCTGCTGTCAGGGGACTCCTGCCAGCCTTTACTCACCGTCGCTAAAGAAAGCAACCCGTTGATGTGCCTATGATGGATTGACTGTAACCACCCCCCCAACTGCGCGGCGCATATTATTAATTAGATTGCCTATCTCCCAGTGGCTCTCCTGTAATCAGCTGAATCAATGGCGCTCTAAGTGAGCATTGTGGGGGTGAGATGCCCAGTTGCCGGTCAATGCTGCCATCACTTTACCTAAATAAGTCCATATGTTAACGGCCACTGGATTCATGTACCAGAAGGGAATGGGCGGTATAGGGGAGGGCTGGACTAATGTGTAAATGCTTAATGAGTACTTTAGTCTTTTAAAAAATGCCCATAGACGGGTTAACGAGGAGGCGGACATTGGTCAGCGCTCTGTTCCTACAGCCTAGTATTGACTGGTGAGACTGGGAACAGTCTATCGAAGTATCGATATCCAACACTAACGTGCCAATAGAACTGAAAGTAAATGACGGTATCGACAGCCTTCTTTTCTTTATGTCCCTCTGGCATCCTAAGTTTGGTTGTAATAGGCCAGTTAAATGCACCAGTAATTTAATGGGCGTCACATCTGTCCAGGTAGTGGTATCCAAAGCACAAAGTGAGAGCAGGGCTGGGGTGCTATAAATATGCTATATGCAGACAGTTAATTATGTTGATGCGTTAACTGCTCTCTAGCCCATCGCTCCACTATGTTTTATCGGTGGGAAAATTGGTGGGCGTTTCCATTATCATTTGTCTTGGACATGGTTAAGCTGTTGATAAGACTCTAGACTTTGAAGAAACTGGTGGAAATTCCATGTTAGCATTTCCAAATGATGGCAGATTCATTCATCAATATGAAGGTGGAAATGGGTGGGGCGGATAAGGTGGTGTGACAAACCCTGCTGTTACCTGTGATATTCGGAGATAATCTGGTTGAAGCGATCAAGAATATGGCTTGAATTTGTGTTTTTGATATGAATCTATTATTTGTCGGAGTGGGTGAGATAGTAATATCAAGGAAGTGGTGACCTCAGCAGTACCTTATCACAGTGTGGTTTGTTTGTTTGTCAGTAGATTCATGTAAAGATGGTAGTTCCGGACCAATGATGTATGTAAACCCTGGATTGCTGATGCTATGTAATTGTCCAGTGAGAGGCTTTGAAGCCACCGGTCTGCTATATTGGCACTCCCCTCCATAGGAATTAATAGAAGTCTACATTATTTCAATGAAATATTTCATTGACAAAATGACATATTTAAGCATTTTTGTTGTATAGGGAACAGTGACATAGGCATTTTCAAGAAATTATCTTGAAATTTTGTATTTGTTTAGTTCAAATTGTATTCGTCACATGCACCGAATACAACAGGTGTAGTAGACCTTACATAATATAATTTACAAGTATGCATTAATTAAGGTGTCTGTAATAATAGAATAAACATGGCAAAACTATTGTAGACATTATCTTCTAAAAGTGGTGGATTTTAAACCTTGTCAGTCATCTAGTGTGTGTATATATAGATCATCGGTCTGGGCCAGCAGCCTGCTGAGATGAGGGTGGTTGTGCCAAATAGCGGTAAGCCTGGCTCTCAAACAGGGATAACGTTGAACCTGCCATGGTAACACTTTCATTTTTTATTTCTCCCTCCATCAGAGAGGAGGTTGGCTGAGTCCTCGAAGAAGGCAACAACCAGACCCAAACCCATGTCAATCCTACGCTCACTCGAGGAGAAGTACGTGGCCATCATGAAGAAGCTCCAGTTTGGTGAGTGCTTTAAGTTTGTGTGTTTTTCTGTGTTTGTATTGAACTTGTGGTGCCGGGTGTGGTTTGGTAGATATGTTGGAAACGGGGTTGTTTCTCTTAAGACAGGAGAATGCTTAGACATACTACAGGCAGGGCCTGTCTCTTCTCTCCTTGCCTGTCTGTTGATTGGTTCCTCCTCAATGCACATAGTGCCCAGAGCACAGCAGCAGCACAGCCCCCTCCTACCCCTCTCTGAAATGATACATAATGTAATCCTGCCGCCTGTCTGCTGGGAGGAAGGGCTTTTCTGTCTGTCGCTTCTCATCCTGCCACGCCATGATTGATTACGGGACTTTTGTTGTGCCACAATTGATTTTTGCGAGTGGCAGACGTCGAAAGTAAATGCAAGTGACATGAATGTAAACAGGTTTGCTCTGGTCCAAGTACAAAAGAGAGACGGAGACGCCAAGGCAGGAACCCCGGTGTGCAATATGATTAACATGCAAACATCACTGGCCACGTTGCGTCCGTGAGCGTTGCAAAATAAATGTACACATACATGTTATTCGGTCATTTCTCCCACACCACTCGTGTGAACGAGCGTCTGCGTAGCTAAGCCCTCGAATAGATCTTGGTTCTATTTGAGGCGCTGCATGTCCCCTCCTTATTGAAGATCAGGAAGATACAAACCCACGTGGATGCTTGGAAGACAAACGAGGAGAGATTAATTAAAGATAACTAACTAAAAACTTAACTAGGTTTCCCTTTTTATCTGTGGATTAATTGTTGGAGTAGCAAAACATACGATTTTGTAGGACTCCAGGTCAAAATACTGCGACGAACCAGCTAAAGAAAAAGGATCATATGCATGTCAGGGAAAATAACAACCCAATGTTCATGACCCAGGACAAACTAGCTGGCAACAGCTAGCGAGCTAAATGTCCGTGAATGTTTCTTGTTTGTTTCGACCTTAATATAGTGGGTTCGCAGTTGGTTTTGTTATTTTAACCTGTGTATCATGATTGCGTCTGGTGTGGATGGACAAAATCAACATGCACGTGTGTGGCCTGTGTAGTCAGCATGGAAGGACAAGAGATGGGGCCATGTCATAACTGAATAGAGACTTACTGCCAGATTTACTGGGAGGATGTTTGTGTCATGCCTTGTTCTTTGGTGTGGAATGAACCATTTGAAAGTGTTTAAACCTTCTCCAGCATTCCCAGTAGGTATTGACATTAATAACCGTGTGATATCTTTCCCTGGCAGACACCTTTGAGATGGTTACGGAGGACGATGACGGGAAGCTGGTGTTCAAGGTGAACTACCACTACATGTCTCAGGTGAAGAACGCCAGCGATGCCAACAGCGCTGCCCGCGCCCGCCGCCTGGCACAGGAGGCCGTCACACTCTCCACATCGCTGCCCCTCTCCTCCTCCTCCAGCGTCTTTGTCCGCTGCGACGAAGAGCGGCTGGACATCATGAAGGTACAGATATTAATCTATGGATCCACTATACCTTTTTAATGCTCAGGCCACCCATCGAATTCTCTGACAATGTTATACATGCAGTAGCCAACCCACATTTTACGATTCACATTTTAGGTATTCATCTATATAAGTGATATCATTTCAATGGTATTCAATGTATATTGTGCATTGAAAATGTATTGGCTCCCTTTCAGAATCTCAATTTTTAGCATATTTTTGACACTGAATGTGATCAGATTTTCAACCTGAACCTAACATTAGATAAAGGGAATATGAGTGTACAAATACCACAGAAATGTGATACTTATTTCATTTATTTAATAAACAAAGTTTTGCAACACCCAATGCCCCTTTGTGAAAAAGTAATTGCCCCCTTACACTCAATAACTGGCTGTGCCACCTTTAGCTGCAATGACTGCAACCAAACGTTTCCTGTAGTTGTTGATCAGTCTCACATCGCGGAGGAAGAATTTTGGCCCACTCTTGCATGCAGAACTGCATTTAACTCAGCAGCATGTGGGTTTTCAAGCATGAATTGCTAATTTCAGGTCCTGCCACATATCAATCGGTTTTAGGACTGGACTTTGACTAGGCCATTTCACAACTTTACATTTGTTGCTTTTCAGCCACTCTGATGTAGACTTGCTTGTGTGTTTTGGATCATTGTCTTGCTGCATGATCCACCTGCAAGCACCTGGATGGTCATCAAGACTCCTGGAAGAATGTTCTATGGTCAGATGAGTCCGAAGTATAACTTTTTTGGACGACATGCGTCCTGTTATGTCTGGTGAAACCCAAACACTGTATTCCAGAGTAAGAACCTTCTACCAATGGTCAAGCATGGTGGTGGTACTGTGATGGTTTGGAGATGCTTTGCTGCCTCAGGACCTGGACGACTTGCCATGATAGAAGGAACCATGAATTGTGCTCTGTATCAGAGAATTCTACAGGAGAATGTCAGGCCATCTGTATGTGAGCTGAAGCGCAGCTGGGTTATGCAGCAAGACAATGATCCAAAACATATAAGCAAGTTTACATCAGAATGGCTGAAAAGCAACAAATTTGAAGTTTTGGAATGGCCTAGTCAAAGTCCAGATGTAAACCTGATTTGAGGTGTTGTGTCAGGACCTGAAACGAGCAGTTCATGTTCAAAAACCCAAGAATGTCGCTGAGTTAAAGCAGTTCTGCATGGAAGAGTTGGAAAAAATTCCTCCACAGCGATGTGAGACTGATCAACACCTACAGGAAGTGTTTGGTTGCAGTCATTGCATCTAAAGGTGGCACAACCAGCTATTGAGTGTAAGAGGGCAATTACTTTTTCACAAGGGGCATTGGGTGTTGCATGACTTTGCCTATTAAATAAATTAAAGAATGATGACATTTTTGTTATTTGTTCGCTCAGGTTGCCTTTATCTAATAATAGAATAGTATTTGGTTGAAGATCTGATAACATTCATTGTCAAAAATCGAGAATCTGAAAGCGGGCAAATACATTTTCACGGCACTGAATGTGAAAGTGCTTTACTAGAGACCCAATCTGTCTGATACAGAGATGGCCTCAGGGAATGGCCAGATGACGATTTGAATGCTTTCCAATTGAGATGCTTGTTAAAGTGAACATGGTGTTACAGTACTGTTCCAGTCAAATGGATGCTGCTTGGGGCATTAAACCCGTATGACTTGGGGAAACGGGCTTGGTATCTTGGGACTCTGCATATGGTGTTGATAGCCTATGCTTTCGCATTCCAGTGGTCATTCAGCAACGGCTGTCATAGAAAGTCGTACTCATTTTCCAATGACATTTAATAAATGGCCTTGACCCATTTTCTGATTTAATGGCAGTCTCATTCGTAAATGTCAAAACCCTCATCGGTTAAGGTTCTGTTTCTGCAAAGAACACTACAAACTATTTCCTTAGTAGCACAATGAGAAAAGGCCACAAGTTGACAGAGACTGGTGGATGTCTCGGGACCCAACTGGCATATTGCCCCCTCATTTCAAGTTTCCCCTGTCCTATCGCTATAGACTGTGCATTATCATTCTTTCACCAGGTGCGATAGCGTCATGCTATCTTAATAGACATTAATAGCTACTCCCTCCAGATTTCCCCTTCTCTGGGAAGTGCACTAAAAGTGTTGGGTCTGAATGTTCATATGAAAATATACACACCGCCGGAGTGATGCTCGGTGCCCTCCAGCGATCTTGTGAGTGCTCTGCTGAGCTGGATCGGCATGACAACCCTTGATATTGCTACTCATGGCTGACGCTGCTAAGACAGGGGTCAGGCACTCTCAAACACACACGCTCTCTCATAGGTACATAAACACACTACCTACCTACAGCTCGTCCACATCCTCTTAACCGTTACATGTCTTCTCACACCTTGTTAAAAACACGCCTTGTTTCTACCTCACTCCCCTGCACCAGTGATTTTTTTTTTTCTTTTTTTTTTCATGATGCTTTTCTAAATGCACACTGCCTGCTTCTCTCGGCCTCTACCCCTCTCCTCATCAGCTTGCCGTTCTCTGCAGCACTCAGCCTGGCAGCGTCGCCAGCTCTACCCCCTCCTCCCCTCCCCATTCACCTCTTCATCTCAAAACAGCCGCTGAGAAAGCTAGTCTGCCTGACATTTCACTCAAAGACACCTTGTTTGTTGTTGCAAAAACACAGGCCTCTCTTCAGGATCCCTACTTCCTCACTGGTCTAGATACCATGTCTCTCTGAGCCTGGCCCCCACAGAAACTCTGAATCCTGGGGGTTTTGTTTTTAAAAGGCAGAGCCAAATGCACTTGAAACAAGGTCTCGGTGCAGTGGGTTTCAGATCAGATTAGCCCTCCGCTGTCAGGGCCTCCTGCAAGCAGCTAATGTGGAAAATCACAGCCCCCCATTCGGGCACGCCATCCTTGAGCCTGAATACCTGTGACTCTGTAATAACCCGCTGCTCTGGCGAAGGTCCCCTCTCATCAGCGCGTTTGAGCAGAGAACAGAGCAAGGGGAGGGGGAGCGGGCTTCCTCCTCGCATAGGTTTTCCCCTGCATCGATCAGACGGAGCCTCTGATACAGACGAAGGCTCTTTAGTTCCCGTTCACAGAAAGCACAAGGGTATTCCTGCAGTATTACCAAGATCCCTTTACCATTTCTTATTTGATCATATTGATGATCTTCCCAAGGCTGTGTATAAGGGTAGAGAATTGCGAGGGACCTCACGATACAATATCATGACACTTGGGTGCCGATACGATATGTATTGCGATTCTCACAGTTCTATATGTATTGCAATTCGATATTGTGATTTGATGGTCCAAACATATTGCTCACTATGTCCGCTGCAGAGAGATGAGAGAGCATAAGAAAAAGGAGTTTAGTCAGTCAGGGAAATAAGTGCTTAAAACATGTTCGCTCACTATTTAAAAATATGGAGAACAAGCTGGTTTTGGTGTAGATAAGACCGACTAGGGCTAGCTACAGTAGCAAAAAAAATATGTATATATCTTACATTTTTACAAATTGATACTTTGAGTAAAATATCGATATAATATCGTCCCAAAATAATATTGCCATATGGAGCTATTGATTTGTTTTCCTCCATCACAACCATCCGTCTGTACATCTTTGTCATTTCTTAAATTTTTCACTTCCTGTGGGCACCTTTGATTAATTAGCTAATCTCATTTTAGTGTGAAAATTAATTAATTGGATTTCTATAATAGCCATGAGATATTCGTCAGGAAAAATATTATCCTTTTGTTACCTCTAGTGGTAATGGGTGTGTGGTTGAAGAAAAACATTATAGTAGTGAATTGTCATTAATAGTGCTGTGGCGGTCACGAAATTGTCAACCGGTGATTGTCAAGCAAATACACTACCGTTCAAAAGTTTAGGGTCACATAGAAATGTCCTTGTTTTTGAAAGAAAAGCAAATGTTTTGGTCCGTTTTAAAATAACATTAAATTGATCAGAAATACAGTGTAGACATTGTTAATGTTGTAAATGACTATTGTAGCTGAAAATGGATGCTCTACATAGGCGTACAGAGGCCCATTATCAGCAACCATCACTCCTGTGTTCCAATGGCACGTTGTGTTAGCTAATCCAAGTTTATGAATTTTAAAAGGCTAATTGATCATTAGAAAACGCTTTTGCAATTATGTTAGGACAGCTGAAAACTTGTTGCTAGATTAAAGAAGCAATCAAACTGGCCTTCTTTAGACTAGTTGAGTATCTGGAGCATCAGCATCTGTGGGTTCGGTTTACAGGCTCCAAATGGCCAGAAACAAAGAACTTTCTTCTGAACTCAGTCTATTCTTGTTCTGAGAAATTAAGGCTATTCCATGCGAGAAATTGCCAATAAAACTGAAGATCTTGTACAACGCCGTGTACTACTCCCTTCAAAGAACAGCGCAAACTGTCTCTAACCAGAATAGATCTCTAACCAGAATAGAAAGAGTGGGAGGCCCCGGTACACGACTGAGCAAGAGGACAAGTACATTAGTGTCTAGTTTGAAAACAGACACTCCACAAGCCTAGAAGGCTAGCATCTTCGGAGTCGCCTCTTCACTGTTGACAATTGAGACTGGTGTTTTGCGGGTACTATTTAATAAAGCTGCAATTGAGCACTTAACTTTTTTTACGCAATGTGGCTGACGCAACAGATAAAGAACGTTTAGCTTAAAATGTTGATAAACTATTAGGCTATTTCTTCACATAAGCGCCACATGGTAGTAGGCTATAAGCATACATGTCCATTAGCGGGAAACACCATTATAAAATGTACCGCAAATGCAATTATCCATGTAATGCTTTTATTTATAAGGGTGTGTTTTTATGGTGAAAATGAACTTCCTGAAACTTGAAACTCACTCGCTGCTTATGTATGCCAATTAGGCTCTACACCCCATGGGCACATGGGCTAGGATACATGAGGTGTGCGACTATGATTAGAAAAAGTCGCCAAAAAAAGGCAGTTTCTATGCTGGGCATCATTCACAAGTGATAGTCTAAATTGTGACCCATCAGACTATTCTTTATTTAATCTTGCCTTTACATTTACAAAATAATATATGTGTGTGAAATTTGTTTTGATTAGAAACCGGGGCAACGGGAAAAATACATTTAAAAATTACACTTACAGTTGAAGTCGGAAGTTTACATACACTTAGGTTGGAGTCATTAAAACTCGTTTTTCAACCACTCCACACATTTCTTGTTAACAAACTATAGTTTTGGCAAGTCGGTAGGACATCTACTTTGTGCATGACACAAGTAATTTTCCAACAATTGTTTACAGACAGATTATTTCACTTGTAATTCACTGTGTTCACAATTCCAGTGGGTCAGAAGTTTACATGCACTAAAGTTTGACTGTACCTTTAAACAGCTTTGAAAATTCCAGAAAATTATGTCATGGCTTTAGCAGCTTCTGACATACTAAATTGACATAATTTGAGTCAATTGGAGGTGTACCTGTGGATGTATTTCAAGGCCTACCTTCAAACTCAGTGCCTCTTGGCTTGACATCATCTGGACCCTCTCTTTCTAAATCTATCCGCCGCAATTGTTGCAACCCCTATTACCAGCCTGTTCAACCTCTCTTTCGTATTGTCCGAGATCCCTAAAGATTGGAAAGCTGCCCGGTCATCCCCCTCTTCAAAGGGGTGACACCCTAGACCCAAACTGTTACAGACCTATATCCATCCTGCCCTGCCTATCTAAAGTCTTCGAAAGCTAAGTTAATAAACAGATCACTGACTATTTCGAATCCCACCGTACCTTCTCCGCTGTGCAATCCAGCTTCCGAGCCGGTCACGGGTGCACCTCAGCCACGCTCAAGGTACTAAATGATATCATAACCGCCATCGATAAAAGACAGTACTGTGCAGCCGTCTTCATGGACCTGGCCAAGGCTTTCGACTCTGTCAATCACCGTATTCTTATCGGCAGACTCAATAGCCTTGGCTTTTCTAATGACTGCCTCGCCTGGTTCACCAACTACTTTGCAGACAGAGTTCAGTGTGTCAAATCGGAGGGCATGTTGTCCGGACCTCTGGCAGTCTCTATGGGGGTACCACAGGGTTCAATTCTCGGGCGGACTCTTTTCTCTGTATATATCAATGATGACACTCTTGCTGCGGGCGATTCCCTGATCCACCTCTACGCAGACGACACCATTCTGTATACTTCTGGCCCTTCCTTGGACACTGTGCAAACTAACCTCCAAACGAGCTTCAATGCCATACAACACTCCTTCCGTGGCCTCCAACTGCTCTTAAATGCTAGTAAAACCAAATGCATGCTTTTCAACCGTTCGCTGCCCGCACCCGCCCGCCCGACTAGCATCACCACCCTGGACGGTTCCGACCTAGAATATGTGGACAACTATAAATACCTAGGTGTCTGGCTAGACTGTAAACTCTCCTTCCAGACTCATATTAAACATCTCCAATCCAAAATTAAATCTAGAATCGACTTTCTATTTCGCAACAAAGCCTCCACTCACGCCGCCAAACTTACCCTAGTAAAACTGGTTATCCTACCGATCCTCGACTTCAGCGATGTCATCTACAAAATAGCTTCCAACACTCTACTCAGCAAACTAGATGCAGTTTTATCATAGTGCCATCCGTTTTGTTACCAAATCACCTTATACCACCCACCACTGCGACCTGTATGCTCTAGTCGGCTGTCCCTTGCTACATATTCGTCGCCAGACCCACTGGCTCCAGGTCATCTATAAGTCTATGCTCCGCCTTATCTCAGTTCACTGGTCACGATAACAACACCCACCCGTAGCACATATTCCTGCAGGTATATCTCACTGATCATCCCCAAAGCCAACACCTCATTTGGCCGCCTTTCCTTCCAGTTCTCTGCTGCCAGTGACTGGAACTTATTGCAAAGATCGCTGAAGATGGAGACTTTTATTTCCCTCACCAACTTTAAACATCAACTATCAGCAGCTAACCGATCGCTTGAGCTGTACATAGTCCATCTGTAAATAGCCCACCCAATCTACCTACCTCATCCCCATACTGTTTTTATTTTAATTACTTTTCTGCTCTTTTGCACACCAGTATCTCTACTTGCACATCATCATCTGCTCATTTATCACTCCAGTGTTAATCTGCTAAATTGTAATTATTTGCTCCTATGGCCTATTTATTGCCTACCTCCTCATTCCTTTTGCACACACTGTATATAGACTTTCTTTTTTCTACTGTGTCATTGACTTGTTTATTGTGTTATTGGCTTGTTTATTGTTTACTCCATGTGTAACTCTGTGTTGTTGTCTGTCACACTGCTTTGCTTTATTTTGGCCAGGTCGCACTTGCAAGTGAGAACTTGTTCTCAACTAGCCTACCTGGTTAAATAAAATAAATAAAATCATGTGAAAATCAAAAGAAATCAGTCAAGACCTCAGAATTATTTTTTATTGTAGACCTCCACAAGTCTGGTTCATCCTTGGGAGCAATTTCTAAATGCCTGAAGGTACCACGTTCATCTGTACAAACAATAGTACGCAAGTATAAACACCATGGGACCACGCAGCCGTCACACCGCTCAGGAAGGAGACGCGTTCTGTCTCCTAGAGATGAACGTACTTTGGTGCGAAAAGTGCAAATCAATCCCAGAACAACAGCAAAGGACCTTGTGAAGATGCTGGAGGAAACAGGTACAAAAGTATCTATATCCACAGTAAAACGAGTCCTATATCGACACAACCTGAAAGGCCTCTCAGCAAGGAAGAAGCCACTTCTCCAAACTGCTATTTAAAAAAGCCAGACTACGGTTTGCAACTGCACATGGGGACAAAGATCATACTATTTGGAGAAATGTCCTCTGGTCTGATGAAACAAAAATGGAACTGTTTGGTCATAATGACCATCGTTATGTTTGGAGGAAAAAAGGGGGAGGTTTGCAAGCCTAAGAACACCATCCCAACCGTGATCCGCGGGGTGGCATCATGTTGTGGGGATGCTTTGCTGCAGGAGGGACTGGTACACTTCACAAAATAGATGGCATCATAAGGCAGGAGAATTATGTGGATATTTTGAAGCAACATCTCAAGACATCAGTCAGGAAGTTAAAGCTTGGTCGCAAATGGGTCTTCCAAATGGACAATGACCCCAAGCATACTTCCAAAGTTGTGGCAAAATGGCTTAAGACAACAAAGTCAATGTATTGGAGTGGCCATCACAAAGCCCTGACATCAATCCTGTAGAAAATGTGTGGGCAGAACTGAAAAAGTGTGTGCGAGCAAGGAGGCCTACAAACCTGATTCAGTTACACCAGCTCTGTAAGGAGGAATGGGCCAAAATTCACCACACTATTGTGGGAAGCTTGTGGAAGTGCTACCCAAAACATTTGACCCAAGTTAAACAATTTAAAGGCAAGGCTACCAAATACTAATTGAGTGTATGTAAACTTCTGACCCACTGGGAATGTGATGAAAGAAATAAAAGCTGAAATAAATCATTCTCTCTACTATTATTCTGACATTTCACATTCTTAAAATAAAGTGGTGATCCTAACTGACCTAAGACAGGGAATTTTTACTAGGATTAAATGTCAGAAATTGTGAAAAACTGAGTTAAATGTATTTGGCTAAGGTGTATGTAAACTTCCGACTTAAACTGTAAATAGCGAATAGCGGACTCTTTTCCTCGTGGTTTATTTTCCTACCAGCCAGGTAGGCTATACTCCTGTTGTAAAGAGAAGCAATGTGCTTAATATAAGGAAAATTGATAAATTAATATAGTTGGCCGAGCCTATAGAAAGCTTATGGGATCCTCCCCTTTTTAATAGAGGCCATCTGTTTTCTCATGCAATTGCATAGCCTATTGAAATGTTGCTCAACATGAGCTCATGGGCTCTCATTAAGTGTTTGGTTAGATTTTCGATTACATTTGGAGTGATTTAGAGGGACAATACAATGCTGAGTACCAGGCAGTTAGCAAATTTGGTAGGCTACTAATGACCTGCAGCAGCATCAGAGCTTGGAGAAGCCTAATTACCGTGACTAAATGGTCACGTGGAATTGACTGCCTTCATGACTCGTGACTACTGGTGTGGCCTTAATACGGTCACAACAGCCCTGGTCATTAATTAACCCCTTGTGGTCTGTGTGCTGCAGGTTCTCATCACGGGCCCGGCGGACACACCGTACGCTAACGGCTGCTTTGAGTTTGACGTGTACTTCCCCCAGGACTACCCCAATTCCCCGCCCCTGGTCAACCTGGAGACCACTGGTGGACACAGCGTGCGCTTTAACCCAAACCTCTACAATGACGGAAAGGTGAGTCCCATATACTTACTCAGGGTTAAGGGGTTGGTGAGGAGTTGGGTCAACTGCCTAGCTTTTAATCAAAAGGGTAAATATTGGGTCTGTGTACTGTACATTTTAGTGTAACATTTTCCAAACCCTTCATATTTTGGCTTTCCACAAAAAAAATGGTTGATTTTGAGTCTATATCAGCACCAGTCTGCCCAGAGTCATCCCTCTGTGGTACCATCAACCTGTTAACTCTCATAGCTTGGAGTGGAGGAGAGAGAGGAGGCTTGACTTGAGTAGCCTTTCCTCAAGACTAGTTTATTTCTGGTGTCTCTTCCCCTGGTGAAAAGCAGTAAAGGTGCTGGAGCCTGCCACATCTGCTCCTCCTCATTAGGAAGGCTTTGACGGGGAACATCTATTTTCATAATGGAAGGAGACAGCTGCTATAAGAATTACTGTGGGCTTTCTACAGCAGAGATTCCACTGGTGGGGAGGCCAGGGAAAATGGCCTCAGCTCTCCCTCTGCTCAACAATGGAGGGAGGGAGGTTTACCTGACACGGATCATTCTGTTAACTTTAGTTGTTGATCTGTTCTGTCTTCTCCAGGTGTGTTTAAGTATCCTCAACACCTGGCACGGGAGACCGGAGGAGAAATGGAACCCTCAGACCTCTAGCTTTTTACAGGTGAGACAGAAATCCACTGGACTATACCGCCACCACCCTTTCATGGGTCAGTTATTTATTTATTTTTGCTGTCAAAACCAGCGCCAATCTCATACGTCATTGGGGATGGTTGATCATCAGCCTGTCTCTATTTTACCACAGGGCGTGTGTCAATAGGTAGCTGTTTTGACAGATGCCATGAAGGATCCTCAGTACTATAAACCCGTTAATATGGTTTATGTTGTGTGTTGAAAGATTTGGACACTGATAATCGCCTAACTTGGAATGCAGTGGCTGTACAGTAGCATGCTATACATGACGTCAGAACTCAAGGTCTCTGCTTCACAGCGCAGTATTGGTTTAGACCCCTCAAACTCAACTCTGGACCTCAAAGCCAGTTCCACTGCGTTTTTTCATTTCCCCCCCTCTAATCAGGGACTGTTTGGACCTGGGACACCAGGTGGGTGCAATTAATTATCAGGTAGAGCAGAACCATCAGGCTCTGGATCTCGTAGGGTAAAAATTCCCCTGGTTTAGACTGACAGCGGTTGTGAACTTGAGCAACGTGCAAGACAAGAAGTTGCCCCCATCCCTCCCACTAATTGGGCAACTTTTGCCATTTGAAAAATGAGACATTGAGGATTATAATAAATACTGCTTTGATGTCGTACAAGCAAGCCAAACACTTGAATCCAAATGTGCGCTTCAAATTTCCATATCATAAAGCTCATGTAATATAGTGTCAGTGTTTATGATCACAATGCTTGATGAACATTTACAAGATGACATGCTGTCATAGGCTCATTCTGTTCAGAAAAACCCAGGCTATGTTTGTCGTATGGTGAAGAAATTTGTCGGAGAACACGCATCTGAATGCACTCGTGACTGTTCTATGGGTACCATAATTGTAAGATTGTATTTTGTAACTTATACTGAACAAAAATATAAACGCAACATGTAAAGTAGTGTTGGTCCCATGTTTTCATGAGCTGAAATATTCCATACGCACAAAGATTGTTGCTCAAATTTTGTGCACAAATTTGTTTACATCCCTGTTAGTGAGCATTTGTCCTTTGCCAAGATAATCCATTCACCTGACAGGTGCGGCATATCAAGAAGCTGATTAAACAGCACGCTCATCACACATTTGCGCCACATTTGTGCTGGGGACAATAAAAGGCCATCCTAAAATGTGCAGTTTTGTCACACAACACAATGCCACAGATGTCTCAAGTTTTGAGGGACTACGCTTTTGGCATGCTGACTGCAGGAATGTCCGCCAGAGCTGTTGCCAGAGAATGTAATGTTAATTTCTCTACCATAACGTCGTTTTCGAAAATGTGTCAGTATGTCCAACCGCAGACCGTGTGTAACCACGCCAGCCAAGGACCTCCACATCCGGCTTCTTCACCTACGGGATCGTCTGAGACTAACCACCCATACAGCTGTGGGTTTGCACAACCAAAGAATTTCTGTACAAACTGTCAAAAAACTCTCAAGGAAAATCATCTGCTTGCTCGCCGTCCTCACCAGGGTCTTGACCTGACTGCAGTTCGGCGTCGTAACCTACTTCAATGGGCAAATGCTCACCTTCGATGGCCACTGACACGCTGGAGAAGTGTGCTTTTCCCGTTTTCAACTGTACCGGGCAGACAGCGTGTATGGCGTCATGTGGTGCAATGTTGTGCCATTCGTCCGCTGCCATCACCTCATGTTTCAGCATAATGCATAGCGCCATGTCGCAAGGATCTGTACACAATTCCTGGAAGCTGAAAATGTCCCAGTTCTTCCATGGCCTGCATACTTACCAGACATGTCACCCATTGATCATGTTTGGGATGCTCTGGATTGAAGTGTACGACAGCGTGTTCCAGTTCTCGCCAGTATTGTTTATGCATTTTTGAAATGCGTAAACAACAGGAATTGATGGCGGGATGCAGGGTTGTGTTACAAACAAAACAACTACAACATGAATATTCTGATGTTACTGAATGTGTCCAGAGTTTTTTTTCTTCTTTTTTTCATTAGCAACAAATGCTGCAAAAAGTACAGTAAATGTAAAATGCACATAAAATCAAACAGTGTAATGTTTGGATTCAGTCTTGTCAGATTATATTTAGTTTCACCTTTTATTATAATAATTTTCCCATAATTTTCAAAAGGTTCCCTTTTAATTTCTACCATGGTTCTGCATATGCTTTTCATTTTTCTATTTAGCCCTATCCAGATAGGCCAATCCCACGAGTCTAAAGGGTTAGAACTACAAGGCAATCCCCTCTCGACACCCACCACTTTGAGATGGGCTGTTTAGGGGTATTAACACCAGCTTTGTCATTGACAGCCAGTCTCAACTCTGTTTGTGTTGTACTGGTAGAGGCCTTGATGCAAATCTCAAATAGCTCCCTATTTAGTGCACTACTTTTGACCTGAGTAGTGCACTATATATGAAACGGGGTCACATGCTAGTCTTAAGTAGTACACTATACTGTATATTGAATATGGTATCGGTCGAGCCATATCCCTGGTGTCTGTAGGCATTGTGGCCAGAGGTTTGTCCTTGCGAGTCCATCCATCAAACATGTCATCCACTGTGCATACGGGAGAGTCATTTTTTGGTATGTATTGATTCAGGAACAAGTCAAAGAGTCCTTGGAAATGGCTCCCTTTTTTTATTCTCTCATTTGCAGCATTGGAGAGTTCGAATCGAGATAGAGACGTCTCCATTGATTATCATTGTAGTTAGTGTCTGCCAGATCGATAATGGAATTAGGAGGCTGAATGGGGGAGTGGTGGAATCAAGTCAAAATCAGCCGACCCTGATATCTAGATCCGGTGAGCAGGTTGGGGAGGGCACAGGTGGGGGAGTTCAGAGAGTCGAAAGGAAAAGGTCGCCAGGGTCAGAGTTGGTAGACGTTGGCCCTTGGCACTCATCCAGTATCTATGTCTTCATCCTCACTAATGGTTGAGGTAAGGATTGAGGTAATCATCATCTATTGTTAGGCTGACATCTACTTGACCGTCAAGGCCAAATGGTTGGAGCACCTTTTGTGTTGTCCAGCTTGGGCTGGCAGACGGGAAGGCAGCCGCCCAGACAGAGTGGCTCTGTGGGTAATATATACTGGGCAGAGTGATGGAGAGAGCCGTTTACCCAGTCTCCTTGAGACGACCCGGGGCATTAATTGAATCGTTACAAAGATATATTGAAGGATATCTTTTTTTTACAGAGTGAAAAATTATGCTTTTGTCTTGACGCTCTCTTAAATACCTTTCAAACATTTTTCCGTCAACTTTAGTATCCCGCCAAGTATTTTCCGCCTTTTCTTTATATCTGAATTGCATTGTCCCGCCACCCACCACCTGCCAACCCCTCTTTTACGCTACTGCTACTCTCTGTTCATCATATATGGATAGTCACTTTAACCATGTCTACATGTACATACTACCTCAATCAGCCCGACTAACCGGTGCCTGTATGTAGCCTCGCTACTGTTATTTTTCACTGTCTTTTTACTGTTTTTATTTCTTTACTTACCTATTGTTCACCTAATACCTTTTTTGCACTATTGGTTAGAGCCTGTAAGTAAGCATTTCACTGTAAGGTCTACTACACCTGTTGTATTCAGCGCACGTTACAAACTTTGATTTGATTTGGGTTTCTTTAAGCTGTTTTCTAATGTGCTCTTTCGCCAGGACACTGTTCATTCAGAGGAGCTAGTCAACTACACAGCTAACAATCACTTCAAACTGAAGCTGGAAAGACAGCAAACTAGCTGCATTTCATTTGATTTGAAAGATGTTTCCGGTATCAAAGCTTAAGCTTTTATTTCCCGCAGACTGACGTAGTCAGTGGCCGATTAATTAGGGCCGATTTCAAGTTTTCATAACAATCGGTTATCTGCATTTTTGGGTGCCGATTACATTGCAATCCACGGGGAAACTGCAAGGCAGGCTGACCACCGTTTATGCGAGTGCAGCGTCAAAAGGACCTAGTAGGTTGCAAGGAGCCACGGTAAGTTGCTAGCTAGCATTTACATTTATCTTATAAAAAACAATCAATCTTCACATAATCACTACACATGGTTGATGATATTACTAGGTTAACTAGCTTGTCCTGCGTTGCATATAATCAACGTGGTGCCTGTTAATTTATCATCGAATCACAGCCTACTTCAACTTCGCCAAACAGGTGATGATTTAACAAAAGCGAATTGCCGAAAAAAGCACAATCTTTGCACAAGTGTACCTAACCATAAACATCAATGCCTTTCTTAAAATCAATACACAGAAGTATATTTTTTTAAACCTGCATATTTAGTTAAAAGAGATTCGTGTTAGCAGGCAATATTAACTAGGGAAATTGTCACTTCTCTTGCATTCAGTGCAAGCAGAGTCAGGGTATATGCAACASTTTGGGCCGCCTGGCTCGTTGTGAAGTAATTTACCAGAATTTTACATAATTATGACATAACATTGAAGGTTGTGCAATGTAACAGAAATATTTTGACTTAGGGTTGCCACCCGTTCGATAAAATGCGGAACAGTTCTGTATTTCACTGAAAGAATAAACGTTTTGTTTTTCGAAATGATAGTTTCCGGATTTGACCATATTAATGACCTAAGGCTCGTATTTCTGTGTGTTATTATGTTATTAAGTCTATGATTTTATATTTGATAGAGCAGTCTGACTGAGCGGTGGTGGGCAGCAGCAGGCTCGTAAGCATTCATTCAAACAGCACTTTCCTGCGTTTGCCAGCAGCTCTTAGCAATGCTTGAAGCACAGCGCTGTTTATGACTTCAAGCCTATCAACTCCCGAGATTAGGCTGGCAATACTAAAGTGCCTATAAGAACAGCCAATAGTCAAAGGTCTATGAAATACAAATGGTATAGAGGGAAATAGTCAACACGTCATAATTCCTATAGTAACTACAACCTAAAACTTTTGAACTGGGAATATTGAACCACCAGCTTTCATATGTTCTGAGCAAGGAACTTAAACGTTAGCTTTTTTACATGGTACATATTGCACTTTTACTTTCTTCTCTAACATTGGTTTTGTAGTATTTAAACCAAATTGAACATGCTTCATTATTTATTTGAGACTAAATAGATTTAATGTATTATATTAAGTTGAAATAAGTGTTCATTCAGTATTGTTGTAATTGTCATTATTATATATATACAGTGGGGAGAACAAGTATTTGATACACTGCCGATTTTGCAGGTTTTCCTACTTACAAAGCATGTAGAGGTCTGTAATTTTTATCATAGGTACACTTCAACTGCTGAGAGGACGGAATCTAAAAACAAAAATCCAGAAAATCACATTGTATGATTTTAAGTAATTCATTTGCATTTTATTGCATGACATAAGTATTTGATCACCTACCAACCAGTAAGAATTCGGCTCTCACAGACCTGTTCGTTTTTCTTTAAGAAGCCCTCCTGTTCTCCACTCATTACCTGTATTAACTGCACCTGTTTGAACCGTTACCTGTATAAAAGACACCTGTCCACACACTCAATCAAACAGACTCCAACCTCTCCACAATGGCCAAGACCAGAGAGCTGTGTAAGGACATCAGGGATCAAATTGTAGACCTGCACAAGGCTGGGATGGGCTACAGGACAATAGGCAAGCAGCTTGGTGAGAAGGCAACAACTGTTGGCGCAATTATTAGAAAATGGAAGAAGTTCAAGATGACGGTCAATCACCCTCGGTCTGGGGCTCCATGCAAGATCTCACCTTGTGGGGCATCAATGATCATGAGGAAGTGAGGGATCAGCCCAGAACTACACGGCAGGACCTGGTCAATGACCTGAAGAGAGCTGGGACCACAGTCTCAAAGAAAACCAATAGTAAACACACTACGCCGTCATGGATTAAAATCCTGCAGTGCACGCAAGGTCCCTCTGCTCAAGCCAGCGCATGTCCAGGACCGTCTGAAGTTTGCCAATGACCATCTGGATTATCCAGAGGAGGAATGGGAGAAGGTCATGTGGTCTGAGAGACAAAAATTGAGTTTTTTGGTCTAAACTCCACTCGCCGTGTTTGGAGGAAGAAGAAGGATGAGTACAACCCCAAGAACACCATCCCAACCGTGAAGCATGGAGGTGGAAACATCATTCTTTGGGGATGCTTTTCTGCAAAGGGACAGGACGACTGCACCGTATTGAGGGGAGGATGGATGGGGCCATGTATCGCGAGATCTTGGCCAACACAACTCCTTCCCTAAGTAAGAGCATTGAAGATGGGTCATGGCTGGTCTTCCAGCATGACAACGACCCGAAACACCACACAGGGCAACTAAGGAGTGGCTCCGTAAGAAGCATCTCAAGGTCCCGGAGTGGCCTAGCCAGTCTCCAGACCTGAACCCAATAGAAAATCTTTGGAGGGAGCTGAAAGTCCGTATTGCCCAGCGACAGCCCCGAAACCTGAAGGATCTGGAGAAGGTCTGTATGGAGGAGGAGTGCCGGCCAAAATCCCTGCTGCAGTGTGTACAAACCTGGTCAAGAACTACAGGAAACGTATGATCTCTGTAATTGCAAACAAAGGTTTCTGTACCAAATATTAAGTTCTGCTTTTCTGATGTATCAAATACTTATGTCATGCAATAAAATGCTAATTAATTACTTAAAAATCATACAATGTGATTTTCTGGATTTTTGTTTTAGATTCCGTCTCTCACAGTTTAAGTGTAGCTATGATAAAAATTACAGACCTCTATATGCTTTGTAAGTAGGAAAACCTGCAAAATCGGCAGTGTATCAAATACTTGTTCTCCCCACTGTATATATATATATCGTCAGATTAATCAGTATCGGCTTTTTTTGGTCCTCCAATAATCGGTATCGGCGTTGAAAAATCATAAAATCATCGGTTGACCTCTAATTCAGACCCCTTGACTTATTCAACATTTTGTTGTTACAGCCTGACTTCAAAATGGGGGTAGAAGCTGTTCGGGGTCCTGTTGGTTCCAGACTTGGTGCATTGGTACCGCTTGCCGAATGAGGCATCAAGTTGTTGCTAACTAAGACTCCCAGTCATCTAATTGTTATAATACATTTGAAGCAATATCCTACCAGCACTGTGGTCAATTTCAGACAAGTGTGGGGACTCGTCATGATAAATCAATCAATGAATGTCTGATTTTTCTTTTAAACTGAGTCTCCATTTGGATATTGGTTAGAATACAATTAGGCTGTGGAAATATTAGCTGAGGTGAGTGCTGCTCATGAGCATCTTGTCTAGTTGGCATGTTGATTAATGCTGATCAGAACATTGTGCCAGCATGTTATGTAGCTTAACAAATGGATGATTTTGTTCTTCAGTCGCTTAGTAGCCTAGGCCTACAGTCTTAATTAATCAATGTGATTTCCTTCTATATATTTTGTTTTCTGGCTGGGCAAATAAGTAGAGGTGGTATAGCTCATCTATACATTTTTCTATCAGGTGTAGTTCTATTATTTTTGCTTGATCGTGTATAGGCAACTCCAAAAGCCCGCAGAGGTTGTGAAATATGAACACGAGACTCGCATGCTTTTGAAAATATACATTGCTATTATTTTATCGGTATCATGATGAAAATACTCTCAATGTAAGACCCTACGCCTGCTCCCTAACAAAGCAGAGTGGGGATAGGAAAGTGATGAAACATGAATCAAAAAATAATGGTCTTGCCTTGGGCTCAGTTTCAAAATATTGCTTTTATGACAACGGTTCCACAGGTTGCCATGTTGCAAGTTGTGTGGGGAAAATATTATTTATATTTGTTATTTCTTAGCCTACTATAAAATGTGTTGTCTGTTTATTTCACAAAATAACTAGGCCTATTGATTTCATGTGCATGGTGCAGACATATAGGCTGCACAGACCAGTAACATAATTCAACTCAAATATGCCATTCTATTCATTTGAAAATGCATTTTTGTATTTTATCTTATGTTTCTTAGGACCTGCCTATTACAAATTAATAATGGATGTCTTTGTGATGCTCTACAGTCAATGGATTTAATAAAATAGACGTCCAGACACATCAGCCCACATCTAGTCCCACTCCAAAACGTGCTGTTGTGCACGGGAGATAAAGAAGGCTCATCCCGGCAAGGATGTGGTAAAGGGACTGAATGAATTGGGTTCTAAAAAACATTGCTTGATTTCTTTTACAGGCAACATACCGTGAAGGCTGTCTGTAAAGTGTCCCCCGGGCTTTTTGCCGTGATGCTCATTGTAGGCTCTGCAAGGTTCTCACCTCTCCCACTGCTTCTGTCTCCTCTTTATCTTGTATCTCTTGCTCCCCCTTCGGCTCTCTCCAAACCCTCTTCAGTAACCTCCCAACAAGTTCTGGCTGTATGTGTATTTCCTAATGATCAAATACATTCCATTATACTCTCTCGCTCTCTTTCTCGCTCTCTTTTTCTCTCAATTTCAATTCTTTCTCTCGCTCTGTCCCTCTCGCTCTCTCCTCCAGGTGCTGGTATCAGTGCAGTCTCTGATCCTGGTGTCAGAGCCCTACTTCAACGAGCCGGGCTACGAGCGTTCACGCGGAACCCCCAGCGGCACACAGAGCTCCCGCGAGTACGACGGAAACATCCGGCAGGCCTCCGTCAAGTGGGCCATGCTGGAGCAGATGCGCAATGCCTCGCCTTGCTTCAAAGGGGGGGGCCCCCCCCCCCCCCGCTCTGCTATCAGGCTATCCTGCAGTACCTCACCCTTTCAAACATAGTTAGGATACCCTGCATGCTCTTTGAAAGAGGTAAGAGTATTACATAACCCGGAGCCTTCCTCCTGTTACTGTTAACCCTCACCTTTCCTGACACCTCAACCAGACCCACATCAGTGTTTAATAATGCCTCTCAATTCTATTGTAGTAGCATTCTCTGTCATGGATTTCCATAACACTCACTATACTCCTTTATTACTGTAGCTACCAGCCTCTGCTTAATAAAAACGGTCTGATACAGGCCCAAAGTCCTTCACTGTCCTTTATTAAAACAGTGGCAGATAATAAATTCAATGTTGATTAATTCCAAGGTAGATAATATCGGCCCCGTATTTGATTTCCTCCTGTCCTTGACACCGGCTGCGCAGGCTGATAGCGCAGTAGATGCAGTCAGTCACCAACTCGGCCTAGAGAGGGAGAGGTGGAGCGAGGGGAGAGGATGGGGGAGGGGAAGATGAAGAGGGTATGGGTAGAGGGAAAGAAAGTGAAGCAGAGGGAGATGTGGAGGGTGGTAGAAGAGGTGTTTCTCATGATTTCCTCCAGGCAGGGGAGGCGTGTGTCAGCACCACATACGTGGCCCCTGTGTGGGTGCTGCTGTCTGATGGAGGGAACTTAAGGCACCACAGCCAGATAAACACTGCTCTAGTTAGGCTTCTAACATGTGCTGTGTCTAATCACTCACACTGCGAGCAGATAACTCAGCACCCGACATTCCACTCACTCCTCTTCTTCTCCTCTCTGTCACATTGTATCTCATTGGCGCTTCATGACACAGCAAGAAATAACTTCTTATTAATGGCATTGTCATTGGCTTTGCTTTGTCGTTCGCCCCTGTGTGCATGTGCACACACACAGCCAACATCGATTTAAAATATTGGATTCTGGGAATGTAGACCTGGATGAGAACACAGAATGAAATTAAGATCCCAGTTGCTTGCTGCTCTGCCAAGCATCTTGGCTTTGCCAAAACAATAATGTATTTTCCGGTCGCTCTCTACCTGCAATCAGAAGAGAGGACAGGATGTCTGTCTGTGGGCCTCAACCTGAGCCTCTGGACCAATGTTTTCCTTTAGACAGACATTATTTAGCAGGCCGTCAGACATGGTGATTAGCCCTGTGAGCAGACCAGACTGGGGAGACAGAGTAGGGATGTGGACCTTTGGAGAGCACTGCCATGTCCTCTATCTCTCATTTGTATAGCGAGACAGGGAGGAAGGCCAGTTGACACTAAAACTGCTGGGCTTTGAGGGACCCTCCCTTCAAGTCATTTTGCCTGCAACATTCTAACAGTGTAATTAATACATTTCATATATGCTATTGCAAAAATTATCATTTGGTTGTGTTAATGACGATCTAAGGTAACATTTAGAATACTCGCCTCCCGAGTGGTGCAGAGGTGCTAGCTGTGCCACTAGAGATCCTGGTTCGAGTCCAGGCACTGTCGCAGCCGGCCGCGACCGGGAGACCCATGGGGCAGCGCACAATTGTCCCAGCGTCGTCCCGTTTAGTGGAGGGTTTGGCCGGCAGTGATGTTCTTGTCCCATCGCGCACTAGCGACTCCTGTGGCAATGCCGCCAGGTGCACGGTGTTTCCGCCAACATATTGGTTTGGATGGCTTCTGGGTTAAGCGGCATTGTGTCAAGAAGCAGTGGGGCTGGGTTGTGTTTCGTGGGACGCACGGTTCTCGACCTTCGGCCTCTCCCGAGTCCGTACGCAATCCTGTGACATTTCTCCAAAGAAAAGTATGAATGAACGCTTCCAGCTCATCAAGACAGATCCCAGACAGTGACTCCTTACTCTGTGTGCACCTTAGCCACCGTATAGTCCCTGAAAGGTGTAGCATGTCCATACAGTGTATTTAGGCCCCTTCACTTTTTCCACATTTTGTTATGTTACAGCCTTATTCTAAAATTGAATAAATAGTTTTTTTCCTTATCAATTTACACACTGAGCAAAAACAGTATTCAGACCCTTTACTCAGCACTTTGTTAAAGCACCTTTGTCAGTGATTGCTGCCATTCTTCTCTGCAGATCCTCTCAAGCTCTGTCAGGCTGGATGGGAGCGTTGCTGCGTTGTCTTGGCTGTGTGCTTAGGGTCGTTGTTCTGTTGGAAGGTGAACCTTCACCCCAGTCTGAGGTCCTGAGCGCTCTGAAGCAGGTTTTCATCAAGGATCTCGCTGTACTTTGTTCTGTTCATCTTTCCCTCGATCCTGACTAGTCTCCCAGTCCCTGCCGCTGAAAAACATCCCCACAGCATGATGCTGCCACCACCATGCTTCACCGTAGGGATGGTGCCAGGTTTACTCCAGACGTGACGCTTGGCATTCAGGCCAAAGAGTTCAATCTTGGTTTCATCAGACCAGAGAATCTTGTTTCTCATGGTCTGAGAGTTCTTTAGACATGGTCTGGTGCCTTTTGCCAAACTCCAAGCGGGCTGTCGTACCTTTTACTGAGGAGTGGCTTCTGTCTTGCCACTCTACCATAAAAACCGATTGGTGAAATGCTGCAGAAATGGTTGTCCTTCTGGAAGGTTCTCCCATCTCCACAGAGGAACTCTGGAGCTCTGTCAGTGACCATCGGGTTCTCCCCAGTCTGACCAAGGTTGCTCAGTTTGGCTGGGCGGCCAGCTCTAGGAAGAGTCTTGGTGGTTCCAAACTTCTTCCATTTAAGAATGATGGAGGCCTCTGTGTTCTTGGGGACACATGTATTTTTAATACATTTGCAAACATGTCAGCATAGCTGTTTTCGCTTTGTCATTATGGGATATTGTGTGTAGATTGAGGAAAGAAATATAATCACTTTTAGAATAAGGTTGTAACCTAACAAAATGTGGGAAAAGCAAGGTCTGAATACTTTCTGAATGCACTGGAAACAACGAAAGCTGGTGAGTGCATTGCTGATGTTGTTTGCTTGAGAATTAAAGGCTGCTCTCTGTTGACATTTTTTGTTGATAATTGGCATGTAGCATTGTCATCGGCTTGTTCTATCTAAACGGTGTTATCCCATCCTCTCTCCTGTCTCACGTTTCATTTAGTGGTGGCGTGGGCACCTGCACAGTGTGCACCGTTCTGGCTTTTTTGCACTTAGGCCTAGGAGGTGTAGATTATTCAGGCCGAGGCTCAGAATCAGAAGAATAATCAGAGATGTCATGAATCATTTCTTCCCCGCCATCTGTCGTTTTCATTCCGATCTTGTAGTAACACTAACACAGCATGTGCTTCCATTCGTCTTGGTCTTCTTGCCATTGTAAATTACACACACTCTCACTATCTACTCTAAGTAGGYTAGAGTAGACTGATAAAACTGCTTGGATTTGGAGGACTGATATAGGGTACATAACATTTTGAGATTTCAATTTGAATATACCAATTCAATAGAATGGCCCATCCTGTTCTTCATTCACAATTGGTGATTAAATAATTAYGCATYGTTCGCTTCCCCTCGTTCATCTTCTCCCCCTTCATATTTTACTTCATTTATTTCATCTGTTCTATGTGTGAAATTAGTTTAGGTTCAGTTTCGAGGCAATTATCAGGCTATAAAACTGGCTATAATTCCAGTTCGGTTTGTCATATTGAGATTCTAACAACGGCAGTGTGTTATATAGACTTATTTAGGAAAAGTCAAGGACGGAGGGGGGCATGACTTTAAAAATGGCAGAGTAATATTTTGTATTTATTCATGAGCAGTCAAAATGACTGCTTTAACGGTTCTAGTGATAATGCCTGAGAAGCCGGTGTTCGTCTTGGAGCGTCAAACCGTGCTAATATATCCTCCAAACACCGGCTTCGAGAGCATTGACTTTTATGTAACGTGTTACCAACATGTTCAAATAATGATTGACCTTTTTTCATAAAACATTTTATTTTGATGAATTTATTAATAATATTTCCTCCTTCCACTGAATAGTCCCGATACAAATCTAGGGTTGCTACCCAAGCTGGCTGGCCGTTCACTCTGTCAGTTAGGTTGCCAGAGACGCGACCCAGTCGAAGTATTTTTGTTCCATATCTATGGACGCTACTCAGTCGTTCGTTCTAAATGTATCCCTTGCTTGCAAGCTAGGCAAGTACAGTTAAGTTAGTCATGTCAAACAGTGCTGGCAGAATAACAGCAAAATAGCTGCTGCTACTCTCTGTTTATCATATATGCGTAGTCACTTTAACTATACATTCATGTACATACTACCTCAATTGGGCCGACCAACCAGTGCTCCCGCACATTGGCTAACCGGGCTATCTGCATTGTGTCCCGCCACCCGCCAAACCCCTCTTTTACGCTACTGCTACTCTCTGTTCATCATATATGGATAGTCACTTTAACCATATCTACATGTACATACTACCTCAATCAGCCTGACTAACCGGTGYCTGTATATAGCCTCGCTACTGTATATAGCCTGTCTTTTTACTGTTGTTTTATTTATTTATTTTTACACCTTTTCTTGCACTATTGGTTAGAGCCTGTAAGTAAGCATTTCACTAAGGTCTACTACACCTGTTGTATTCAGCGCACGTGACAAACTTTGATTTGATTTGGCTTTCTTTAAGCTGTTTTCTAATGTGCTCTTTCGCCAGGACACTGTTCATTCAGAGGAGCTAGACAACTACACAGCTAACAATCACTTCAAACTGAAGCTGGAAAGACAGCAAACTAGCTGCATTTCATTTCGTTTTACCTGTTTTTCTTTTGACATGAATTTGTATTTATCCATAAAAATTGTGCTGATTCCTGATTTCGTCTGGCTGAGAAGAAATGTCTATCTTATCCTGACAAGTTCATCCTCAATGGGACAGTGGAGATCGAATTTCAGTATTGAAACAATGTTGTAAATGTCGGAGAGACATACAGCAAGGTTTATACAAATCTCTGCTGTTGAAAACCATATGTGACCCGTTTCAGGTAACTAGGCGTATGTCGCGCGTCACTACTTCACATGAGAACCATTTGAACATAAACTTTGTTTTTTAATCAWATTTTTTTTGTCAGAAATGCCTTCTGGAACATGTGAACTTTCATGTGCCTTAATCACAAACTTGAATACCATCTGTAAATATGGATAAAATTGTTAAATTACAAGCCTAGTTGGTTTAGCCACAGAAAAAGGGAGCAACTTTCCCGCTAGCCATGTCTGTCGGCACATATGCCGCTGACAGGCATGGCAGCTCTGCTTCTAGCTCCTTAGCAACTTTGCAGGATTTTGTCCTGGCCAATATACATAGACCTGGAATCATTGGTCACTTTAATAATGGAACACTATTCGCTTTAATAATGTTAAATACTGCTTTACTCATTTCATATGTATATACTGTATTCTATTCTACTGTATTTTAGTCAATGCCACTCCTAATATTTATATATTTCTTAATTCCATTTTTTTACTTTTTCGATTTGTGTGTATTGTTGTGATATGTTAGATTTTGCTGCGCTGTTGGAGCTAGAAACACAAGCATTTCGCTACACCCGCAATAACATCTGCTAAATATGTGACCAATCACATTTAATTCGATTTTTTTTATTTGATTTGATTGGCTGAGATAATGAGTGGGCTGGACTTGCTGAGGGATGATTTCGGATTGGTCTGCCATGTAGCTCGCTTCTGTCTATAACATGAGCTRGTCAGTATGTGTACGTAATCCTTTCTAACGTGGCTTTTTTGAAAGATATCAGCTAGTGGAACTGCATAAGTGCTGCTCTTCACTTTCTGGAGGACAGAGTTTTGAAATCAGTGGAATTAGAGTGTGATAACTAAGGAGATGTGGAAATTCAGGTGTTTGATTGCAAATATGCAGATGGAGTCTAAAAGAGAACACACAAGGTAGCTAGCTACATGTCTAAAAAGACTCCACTATACAAGTAACCATTTCAATAGAATGTTCATGATGTCACTGCGATAGACATAGCTGGTAAATTCGCTGACGAATTTACGAACGCTAACCACCCGTTGAATATGGCCAGTGTCAGTAAACGTTGGCAAAAAGCGTAATTAGATTGTTCCCAGCAACACAGTTAGTCATCAACGCTCTGAATAACATAAAAACAGCCTAACCAGTCCTGCTAGGGCGAGAAAAATGGTCAGTGAGAGCTGTTCTCTCATTTGTGTCTGGAAGTAGCTAGCAAGCTAGCAAACTTTAGCCAGTTAGCTTGGGTGCTTGACTGCCGTTTTTAGGTCAGAACGCTCGGATCAACCCTACTCCTCAGCCAGAGCGTCCAGTGTGTGTGCTCTGAACACTCCGTATTTACGAATGGACAATCTGAAAACGCTCTTGAGTTTACGAACGCACAGTGCGCACTCTGAGCACACTCTGGCTTTCCAGATAAGATTTATGAACACACCCGTAGTATAAACCAGATTTTAGTCTTGAAATATATATATTTTTTTGTACATGGCCTTGCGTGTGAATCCTTAAAGCGATGCTGAATGGGTGTAGACAGAGCTCTCCAGTAGGTACCAAAACAGGCCATTTTCTCAAAAGTGAGGTTACAAGTTTATCAATTTTCAAAGCAGAATTACTTTCCCATTGTTCCTCAACTGTAGTGTATGATATACCATTTTGTAGCGCTGAGTCTCTACTTTTATCCAATGTAAAAATCACAATTTCGAATTTTGCTACATAAAACTGAATTGAGCCAGTCGGTAACAAATGCTAGTTTTAAAGAAAGGGGATATAATGTCTAGATGCTTTTTTACAGTGATGATTAAGTTCATAAATTGCCTGGTTGGGCTGAAGAGACCGTGGATTGCGCAGTGAGATGGATCAGTAAATGGGCATTTCACTGTCATAGCCTTAGCCGGTGGTAACTTGTGGAATAGACACCGACTGGAATGCGGTTTTAACCAATCAGCATCCAGGATTAGACCCACTCATTGTATAAACTGAAATATTATAGAGGCTCGTCCGGGATCTATTTGGCCCCATGTGACCCCATCTCATAGATATAGAACCGTACCTGGAGAAGTCTTCCCCCGAAAAAGATGTAGATTCTCAACAGGATTACCTGGAGAAATGCATCAAACTAGGGGAAGACATTGGCATAGATTGCCTATTGCACAAACAGAAGAATCAGATGTACTGTGTAGTTCATCAAAGACAAATGGTCTCCAATCTGTTGAGGTAGAGGTACTGTTGAAGTACATTGTGTGTGTGTGTGTGAGTGAGTTCAAGACACACACCCAAACTGTCACGTCAGCTGCTCCCAGTAATATTCCATGCTATGTGGTAGAAGCGTGGCAGTGTCATTTTCGGGTCCCAGGGTGAAAATCGTCAGCTTTTGCATGGCAGCAGTCTCTGTAATAAAACCACAGGGATCTGACGTCAGAGCGGCTCAATGTGAAATGGGCCATTGGAGCAGGGAGCTGGAGAAAACGGCAGGTCTCTGCAATAATGCCTTACTGCCCTCCTGAAATTCAATTAAGCTCGTGAGACACTCCTACAATATCCTGCGCTGCCCTTTTCCCATCTGAGCCCATGGCAGAGACACAGAACAAAATACCTGCTGCAAACAGAATAGCTGCGGCACACACATACACACATACAGTAGTAATTGCCTCCGTTTTGATGATGCTGCGAGCTCAGCGCTGTCTCTTTCCGCTCATGTAAACRGTGAAAGCTGTGACACTGTAGACATATTTATTTTTGGTGCCGGGGTATTGTGTGTGAGAATCCAAAATTTCTATGCCCTATTTATAGTCTGAGATGGAGAATAAAAAGCAACCTTGAATAATGCAGCGGGAGATTGTCAGGTGGAATTAGGAACAGCAGGTTGGCCGTTGAAAAATAGATCCTATTTTGTATGTGAGAGAGCGAGCCGGGGGGGGGGGGGTCCCATGCGCGCAGCCTGCTCAAGTGTGAATAGGCCATTAGGGGAGGCTTTGCTGTGGCTGACATCTCAAACCCACCACTCCAAAGCGCTTTCCCTCAGGAGCTTAGCGAGACGGACACCACTGTCCTCTCTTCATAGGTCGGTCCACACAAGAATGGAGCTCATTATCAAAGGGCTTTCCCATAGAAATATAATTCTATATCTATGGGGTATTCACTGTTGTGACGATGGGGGAAGTTATGGGGTCCTTTATGAGACCAGCATGTTGTCTTGACCTCTGCCAGCCCTGACCGGGTCTACTGTATACAGTGTGGTAGAATCACAATCCAAGGACCTCCCAAAGCAGATGGAACTAAGCTACCTTACGTGTTCATTTATCATGTAAACAAGAGGAGGATGCATCAGTGGAGGGACCGCACACACAGTCCTGCTTGCACACTCTGTCAAGGAAAAAAGTWATTGTGTTCAGCACACTCCATTACAGTGCATTATTTCTGGGTTTTAGCGAGACACCTCTGCCCAGTGGGACCTATCGAGGCTGGGGCGTTAACTCCTCTCTGTGTGACCCGCTAACCCAGCACAGCTTGGTTCAGAATACCGCAGGCTGCTGTATAGTCTGGCTGGAGGTTAGATAGGGCTCCTGTGCTGGGTTTCGTGACAGAGAGAGAGAGAAAGCCAAGAGTGGAGGAGTGATGTGCCACAGCCGCCAGGATTTCCATGGCTATGCTGGCAAGGAAATTGATCATTCCCCTAACCTCACATCTCCCCTTCCTTCCCATGGCCCAATTCCGTGGCAGCGACTGCTTGCCTCTGCAGAGTGTCAGTCAAAAGTGACGATGGGGGCTTTAGAATGTCACTGTTTAGTCACCGGGATCTGAGTAGGACCTCGTCTTAGGCAACATGCGGCGAGGGATTCTGCAGGAGTGCTACTGTTGAGCGTCTCCTCGTCTCTGTCAAGAGAGGATGACGTGGTGTGCGGGCGACGATTTGAGAATGCTGACATTAACAGACACAAACACACCACTCGACGCTGGGGCAGTGGTGTTGAAGTCAGCGTGAATAAAGCTGGGCTGTTTTTCCTGTCCCAGAGGCCGACCGTCCAGAGGCCATGCCATCTGCCCGGTTGGGGAAGGAGGCCCTCGTTTCTCTCTCTTCCTGCCCCCTTTGCCCACACCATTCTCCCACCCCGGCCTCAGTCCCAGCTGTAGTCACACACTCCCTCCCCCACTGATGCCAAGGCACGTGACTGCAGCGCCAAACTGATTTACCCCTCCAGAGATTTCTGTTGTCCATCTCTACTCCGTTTGAACAGTGGCAGTATTTACGGTGTTGTAGCGTAGTAGACCTGAGCTGCCAGAGTCAGCAGAGGAGCAGACCAGGGGCTTAGCATGCAGCAGGCAGGCACGCTGTGTCAGAGGAGCAGACCAGGGGCTTAGCATGCAGCAGGCAGGCACGCTGTGTCAGAGGAGCAGACCAGGGGCTTAGCATGCAGCAGGCAGGCACGCTGTGTCAGAGGAGCCTCAGGATGAAAAAAATAATTAATTCTCACCTTTGACCCCTTCGTGTGTGGAGCAAGCAGAAAAACATGGAGACACACGTCTGCCCTCTGGCGTAATGAGTGGACGGCAGCATTACCTAAAAGGTCACTTAGTTCATCTGTAAATAGAGTACACAATCAGCAGACCATGCCAGTGTGTGCATGTATGCGCATTTGTCTGTTTGTATTGTGTGTATCTCACATGGATTGGTTGGTGTTTTTGTGTGTTCAGTATGTGTTCGGCGTACCGGTTACAGGTAATTTGTCAAGACACCCTACTCTGATGGGTACATGTGTTCCATGTTCAGTGACTCTTGGATATGGACACAACGCTTCCATCCATRTGACCAATGTGTGTACTGAAATGCCAAAAGTCACATGTGCAGTGCCCTTACAATACGAAACGCCCCTGGGGATTTAGTCCTTTTTGAATTTGTAAGCATTTCTAAATGGCTATGTTAAATGGAGGTCTACCACATAATGTCAGGCCTAGATCTGCCTCTGGGCTTTTGCTTGTAGTATGAGCCTTGTGCACACGTCACCACTGCAGCTCGATATCTGGAAATCTGGGGGAAGTTGCGTAACGCCAGGAGAAAGGTTATAGTTTTTATTTCTATTTGTTTTTCATTTTTTATTTTAAGTTAMATTTTGTTTCAGTTAGTTTTAAGACCTGATTTGCTAGTTATATTTAGTTATTGTGTTGCACAGAAAGCATGCGTGAGGCTAGGAGACATTTGTGTTGTATTGTTTTTTAGGATGTCACTTTTTGCAACCTGGGGGCAGTAATACATAAGGTGATGTTTCAGGTCATAGGTTAGGTTTAAATTATAAAGTCAATATCAATGTGACTTGAATTTTAATGGAATATCGCCGAGACTGGTGCAAAAAATATGGTGGAAGGAAACTCTCTCGCCCATGTTTACAACAATCCRATGCTTTTTAACTTTAGTAGTACATGTACCTAGAATCACGTTATCTACCTAGACAATCTTTTCCCTGTTAGCGAGTGGTGTCAGAAGCCCCCAACCCAATCAAAAACATGTATRCAGTGCCTGTCAAAAGTTTGGACCCCTACTCATTCAAGGGTTTTTCTTAATTTTTTACTATTTTCTACATTGTAGAATAATAGTGAAGACATCAAACTATGAAATAACATGTAGTACTAACCAAAAAAGAGTTAAACAAATCAAAATAKATTTTAGATTTTAGATTCTTCAAAGTAGCCACTTTTTGCCTGGATGACAGCTTTGCACACTCTTGGCATTCTCTCAACCAGCTTCATGAGGAATGCTTTTCAACAGACTTAAAAGAGTTCCCACACTTGTTGGCTGCTTTTCCTTCACTCTGCAGTCCAACTCATCCCAAACCATCTCAATTGGGTTGAGGTTGGGTGATTGTGGAGGCCAGGTCATCTGATGCAGCACTCCATCACTCTCCTTCTTGGTCAAATAACCCTTACACAGCCTGGGGGTGTGTTGGGTCATTGTCCTGTTGAAAAACAAATGATAGTCCCACTAAGCGCAAACCAGATGGGATGGCGTATCGCTGCAGAATGCTGTGGTAGCCATGCTGGTTAAGTGTGCCTTGAATTCTAAATAAATCACACAGTGTCACCAACAAAGCATCCCCACACTATCACACCTCCTCCATGCTTCACGGTGGGAACCACACATCCGTTCACCTACTCTGCTTCTCACAAAGACACAGCATTTGTAACCAAAAATCTCAAATTTGGACTCATCAGAACAAAGAACCGATTTCCACCGGTCTAATGTCCATTGCTCGTGTTTCTTGGCTCAAGCAAGTCTCTTCTTATTATTGGTGTCCTTTAGTAGTGGTTTCTTTGCAGCAATTTGACCATGAAAGCCTGATTTCATGCAGTCTCCTCTGAACAGTTGATGTTGAGATGTGTCTGTTACTTGAACTCTGAAGCATTTATTTGGGCTACAATCTGAGGTGCAGTTAACTCTAATGAACTTAACTCTGGGTCTTCCATTCCTGTGGCTGTCCTCATGAAAGCCAATTTCATCATATCGCTTAATTGGTTTTGCGACTGCACTTGAAGAAACTTTTAGAAACTTTTAGAACTGACTGACTTTCATGTCTTAAAGTAATGATGGACTGTCATTTCTCTTAGCTTTTTTGAGCTGTTCTTGCCATAATATGGACTTGGTATTTTACCAAATAGGGCTAACTTCTGTATACCACCACTACCTTGTCACAACACAACTGATTGGCTCAAACGCATTAAGAAGGAAAGAAATTCCACAAATTAACAAGGCACATCTGTTAATTGAAATGCATTCCAGGTGACTACCTTATGAAGCTGGTTGAGAGAATGCGCAAAGGGTGGCTACTTTGAAGAATCTGAAATATAAAATATATTTTGATTTAACACTTTTGGTTACTACATGATTCCATGTGTTATTTTATAGTTTGTCTTCACTATTATTCTACAATGTAGAACATAGTCAAAGTAAAGAAAAACCCTGGAATGAGTAGGTGTGTTATAACTTTTGACTGGTATTGTATATATAATTTATTTTTGGTTGGGGACTGCGGGGGTGCGTCCTTCGCCACTGCTGTTAGGCCTAGCTTGTGCATCCCTATCTATTTGAAACATCTGCATTTACCCACCAGATTCAGTAGCTTTAAAAACCCTTATTTCATGATGGTTTTTATTTTATTTTTGTTTGTTTTGATGACAAGGATAGTTTTAGTTTTTGTGACGGGTTTGTTAATTTTATTTCAGTTTACTAAATCGTTTTTTCATGATTAGCTTTCATTTTAGTTTACTATAATAACCTTGGCCGGGAGTAGGAGCACTTTGTTTGTAAACGGCTGCGAGGGAGGTGACCGTACCTACCGATCACTCTCCCACGTTTACCCACCATTGTGACCTTGAAGGATTCACGGCAATCATCTGGGGTGCATCGGAGAATAATTCGAAGTAAATCAAGYAGGAGAGGAGAGCGCAGCCCCAGCCCCATTCTCCAGATTGATCCTGGTAAATAATAAACCAGCGGCCATGACAACTAATCCCCCAACAATAGTTGTGAAACGGAAAGTGAAGAGCAGTAGCATCCCGATTTGTCTGCCACAGAGACTCATGCTGGGATGAGGGATGGAGGGGTCGGGGGGTTGGTATTGAGGAGTGGTGTGTGTAGATTGACATCACTGACACATCACTCATCGCAGCATGTGTTGGGTAAGGGGTGGCTGGATGGAGCACAGAGCAAGGCTTGCTGTGACATCAGAGAGACCTGGTGATAAACACTCCCAGACCCACAGTGTGGAGTGTGAGAGACTTGACTGAGAAAGCAGGTTGCCAGCCAACCCTGCTCCATTCAAATAGAGAGCTGCCTCTCAATAATTAAGACTATCTAGATCGCCACACAATTCAATACTAGGCTACATCTCATCTAATCTATCTAATCTTGGTCTCAGTGAAGAGCCAATTCTGCCCCTCTGTTTTTYTTCTGATTTGTTGGTTCATTTCTTTAGCGGGTGTAACAAATAGTCATGCTTTGTTTTGACAGGATTGATTTACCCATGTTTCTGGATCTGCTCGATCCTATAGTCATTTTATTGTGTTCCGTGCCTACCAGCAATCATCCTGCTATTTGATTTTACTCATTTAATCAGATTAATCTCTGGTAAACTCTAGCAATCAGAATAGGCTGAAGACAGAGGTTGGTTCTTGGTTGTTAGGCATCTCAAGCACACACACACACACACACACAGTGTATTGATATTGGAGATCTGATAGCCCCTGGGTTTTTCCATTGCTAATGCTTTTTGCTTATGTATAATTTGATGTTCCTACTTGTACCCAGCCTCTCAGGCTCTGTGCAGACCTGGAGAACTCAGTCAAGGGTAACGTTGCAGAGCACTCCTCCAAACTTTTTCAGTGGAGAGATGGTGCTTATATTTATTAAGTTAACGCTGCACTTCAGATCAGCCTGCCTGCCCAGATCCAACTCCCTTCCCAGTCAGTGAAATAAGACCAGTCCTCATGCTGCTCCCTGTTGCAGAGGGAAACTTTCAGAAGTTTCGGTGTGTTGCCTGTTCAGAAATATGCCCAACAAAGAAATGGTATTAGTTTCAGTGTCATTGCACTCACCCTTTGTCATTTACAGTGTGAACCATGGGGTATTTCAAGGGATTTTATTTCCAAAGCTGGCTGGCTCTCACTTCACCATTCCATAATCTGGGCCATTGGACAGCGGTTTAGTAATGTTACATTAGGATTATATTGAAGGCAGAACAAAGGGCAAATTTGATTGAATTATCTGTGCATTATACTCATTGTCCTCCAATGTTTCATGGAAGGAACATTTACATTTCCCAGCATATTTTATGCATTCCATAGCCTATAACTATAACATGCGTACAGGAAAAACTCCTGGCCCTACTAAATGGCTGTAAACCAGAAATGAGTTTCAATAATGTTACTGCTGGTAAATGTGCTGCATGTTTTTTCTGAGACTCATGGCTGTTCTAATCCACAGGTGATCCACAAACACTTCTACCTGAAGCGGGTAGAGGTCATGGCGCAGTGTGAGGAGTGGATCGCAGACATCCAGCAGTACAGCAGTGACAAGAGAGTGGGCCGCACCATGTCCCATCACGCTGCTGCATTGAAGGTAAACAAACGCACTCTTCAGCTACAGGAGAACCTTGCACCATATCAGAACGTTGTCCTTCACCACAGAAGGTAACACCTCATCCCCCTTTCACTTACGTTTACACACACAAGCACACACAGTTCTGGTTTGTGTTAATGAGGTCTGAATTGGTCCCTCAGGGCGACATCCCTGATGTTTATGCATGGTGGACAGGCTTGATTCATGCCACAGCTGGCTTCCCCCTCTGACCGTCGTGAGGCGGCCCGAGCAGATAAGGGGCCGGCGTCCTACTTCACTCAGCGCTCACTGGCAGCAAGGCTCCCTTCTTCCGGCTGTTAATAGCCACAATTAATACCCAGTGTAAATAATCTCCCAGACACCCTGATAAAGAGTAAAGGACCACAGCAAGCTGCTCACATTGCTGTGGCAGCACCCAGTGCTGTTTTTAAAGCAGGGCCACAGAGTTCTTTGTAGTCCCAATATCTTCAGGGCTTTTTTTCTCTTGCTCCAGCAAATAGGTTCAGATTCTGAAATGATGGGTTGATCTTTAGTGCACGTTCTTGATTCCTTTCTCCTGGTATTTTTTTAAGGTGATGTGTGAGAAGTGGTCCCTTTTTTCATGACTTAAGTGGTATCCAAGATACTCTGCTTTGGCAGTGAAAGGGCAACTGGAATAGATTAATGTGAGCTCCATGTGTATTTTAGACAACTTAAATGGTGGGTTTGAAGTTTGTATTGGTTTGGAAGAGCATTTAGTTCACAGGCTTTGTCATTATTGTTGGGAAGAGTATACATCTGTTTCCTCATCAGAGCCCATGTTTGTACTTGCCTCCTCACAGCATATAGTAGCTCTGAACTGAGCCCTATGTGATAACTCTGTCCTCTTTCCCCATCCAGAGGCACACGGCCCAGCTACGAGAGGAACTGCTGAAGCTGCCCTGCCCTGAGGGCCTGGAGCCTGACGGGGAGGAGTTCTCAGACAAGAGTGCCGCCCTCGTGGTCAAGGAGCTGCCCAATCAGGATGCGGAGAAGCCGAGTGGCAGCCAAGACGGCACCTGCAGTGAGGGCCCGCTATGAGTCCCGCCCCTCCTTGCTCCCCTCCACCCTAAGCCGCGGCCACTCCTCCTCACAACTATTACTATTGTTATTAAATAGACTTTGACGGCTTCGAAGCACAAGCCACCATTTTGTCAATATTTGTATGTAAGAATCTAATTATGTAAWGGCTGAATAAAGAGGACAAAAAAACTAGATGAGAATGAAACAGCTTACAAACCAACAAAAATAAGACAAAACTCCGAACTATGCTATGCCCTTAAGGAAACAGTCGACAAACAAATTACCTTTTTATTTTTACCTGTCAAACAGTGTAAACTCTTTGTGCTTTTTTTTTTTCAATTGTGAAATAACCACTGATTGGTATGTTATTAAATTTGTTTATGTATACATAATGACAGAGGAAATCACTGAATATATAAGGGAACTAGCCTACCATTTAGAGAATAATGTTTACTGAATGTTCATTTCAATTGTTTGGACTGTTAGTGCAAGGACAGTTGTAACCAGGAATATATTGGTCGTTCTTTAAGTATACTATTTAAAAGAAAACATACACTTTCCTGAATTTGAGAAATCTTCTGGTTGCCCATTGACATCGCTTTTTTGATTTCTACAGGATCCTGTAAACTTCAATAAAGGCTGAAATATACATTCTTAATTGCAATGATTACTTGTTACCCTTTTTACAGGCTGTTCAAAAACGCTATGAGCAAGTTTTTTTTGCCTCTAATTCTCAATGCAAGTTTAATAAATGCAACCTGTTTTACTTTTCCCGGATATATACATTGATCTGATTTTGTAGATAAGAGTCTGAGTATGTAAGATGTTTGGGATATGTACCGGTATGTGAAGGCTTCTGAATGTGTGACTTTGTGCGTTTTCAACAATCCCACTAAGATACAAAACTGCTATGTGCCTTTTATCAACATTGACATCATACCGAATACTTTGAAAAAGCTAATTCACTGATTATTTGACATTTCTACACATTGATCGTTCCGCTCTGTCTGAAAAAGGTTGATTCCGGTGAAAGAAAATATTTTACTCACTCCCGGTTCAGTCACATACTCCTTTTGGTAGGACATTAAATGGAGCTTGAAAATGTGGATTGATTGTGCAAATGCTTCTTTCTGCGTTGTTGAACACAACTTGGACTTGAACCTCTTAAGGAAAACATGGTACCAATCCACATGGGAGCATAAGCTGCTACTGTAAAGTGACTTGGAAGGCCAAGTGCTTATTTTCAGTGCAGGGAAATGGGCCATCTATATGGGTGAAATATTAAACTGAAGTATTTAGATTTTTTTTTTTTGTCTTTGCTGGTGCAGTTTGTCGCCATCCGCAGCTAACTGTCAGTCCTCTGTTCTCCTATCCTCCTTACCATAAGAGAAGCTTATATCGGCTTGTGCATTTCACTGTCGTGGAACGAAATTACCAAAGTCAACATCCAGCTTGATTCAGTGTGAATTGGCTGGCTGTATGTTGCCTTAGGTGTCTTCTAAGCAAATATACACAGAGTGGACATAACATTAAGAACAATGTCCTAGTATGTAGTTGCTCCTCCCCCTTTGTCCTCAGAACAGCCTCAATTAATTGGGGCATGGACTCTACAATGTGTCGAAAGCATTCCACAGGGATGCTGGCCCATGACTCCAATGCTTCCCACAGTTGTGTGAAGTTGGCTGGTTGTCCTGAGGGTAGTGGACCATTCTTGATACTCACAGGAAATGTGAAAAGCTCAGCAGCGTTGCAGTTCTTGAGACACACCGGTGCGCCTGGCACCTACTACTGTACTCAAAGGCACTTAAATATTTTGTCTTGCCCATTCACCCTCTGAATGGCACACATACACAATGTCTTAATTGTCTCCAGGCTTAAAAATCCTTCTTTATTAAACGGTCTCATCCACTTCATCTACAATGATTGTAGTAGATTTAACAAGTGACATCAAAAAGGGATCACCTGGTAAGTGTCATGGAAAGAGGTGTTCGTAATGTTTTAGAAACTTGGTGAGTATATATCAGTGTATCTTCACAGTTCTATATGAAGACTAAGCAACATTGAGCCTCTTAAACCTTTTCCTGTTATCCCTTTCCCAAAAAGTTCTGCCTTTGGGAATGCCTTTTGTTGCTCTTGTACAGCAAGCTTGGATAAACAGGGATTATGGTGTAGAATAAAGGAGAACAGCACAGTGGATGCACTTCTGTGATTTATCCCTACCACTATACATTATTCATCTTATGCTTTAAAACTCAGTGAAATAGGAGAAATAGCTACTGGAAAATGCATGGAGTGTAAAGCTCTGCATGGAGAATCAGCAATGGAATGCAATAAGCCTCCGGGCTACACAGAGTACACGCAGCAGTGTTTGAATCAATTGTTGGGAATCTGAACCCAAATCACACCAATACTAGACAGGTGAACAGAGTTTGATGCGGTTCGTTTTTCAATCAGATTTTTGATCACATGAACCCTGTATTGCAATATATTACCCTTTCACCAATGTTTTGATTGTATACTGAACAAAAATATAAATGCAACAATTACAACAATTTTACTGAGCTACAGTTCATGTAAGGAAATCTGGAAATTGAGGCCTTAATACATCCTAATTGGTGCATTGGGAATGTATTCAGACCTCTTGACTTTTTCCACATTTTGTTACGTTACAGCCTTATGCTAAAATTGATTACATTGTTTTTTTACCTCATCAATCTACACACAATACCCCACAATGACAAAGAAAATCAGGTTGAAATACACATTTACATAAGTATTCAAACCCTTTACTCAGTACTTTGTTGAAGCACCTTTGGCAGCGATTACAGCCTTGAGTCTTGGGTATGACGCTACAAGCTTGGCACACCTGTATTTGGGGAGTCAGGTTGGATGGGGAGTGTCGCTGCACAGCTATTTTCAGGTCTCTCAAGAGATGTTAGATTGGGTTCAAGCCCAGGTTCTGGCTGGACCACTCAAAGACATTCAGAGACTTGTCCCGAAGCCACTCCTGTGTTGTCTTAGCTGTGTGCTTAGGGTCGTTTTCCTGTTGGAAGGTGAAGATTCACCCCCGTCTGAGGTCCTGAGTGCTCTGGAGCAGGTTTTCATCAAGGATCTCTCTGTACTTTGCTCCGTTCATCTTTGCCTTGATCCTGACTAGTCTCCCAGTCCCTTCTGCTGAAAAACATCCCCACAGCATGATGCTGCCACCATGTTTCACCGTAGTGATGGTGCCAGGTTTCCTCCAGACGTGACTCTTGGCATTCATGCCAAAGAGTTCAATCTTGGTTTCATCAGACCAGAGAATATTGGCAAACTCCAAGCTGTCTATCATGTGCCTTTTACTGAGGAATGGCTTCCATCTGACCATCATAAAGGCCTGATTGGTGGAGTGCTGCAGAAATGGTTGTCCTTCTGGAAGGTTCTCCCATCTCCACAGAGGAACTCTGGAGCTCTGTCAGAGTGACCATCAGGTTCTTGGTCACCTTCCTGACCAAGGTCCTTCTCCCCCAACTGCTCTGTTTGGCCGGGCGGCCAGCTCTAAGAGTCTTGGTGGTTCCAAACTTCTTCCATTTAAGAATGATGGAGACCACTGTGTTCTTGGGGACTTTCTATGCTGCAAAATTCTTTGGAACCCTTTCCCAGATCTTTTCCTCGACACAATCCTGTCTCGGAGCTCTACGGACAATTCCTTCGACATAATGACTTGTTTTTTTCTCTGACATGCACTGTCAACTGTAGGACCTTATATAGACAGGTGTGTGCCTTTCCAAATAATGTCCAATCAATTTAATTTACCACAGGTGAACTCCAAGTTGTAGAAACATCTCAAGGATGATCAATGGAAACAGGATGCACCTGAGCTCAATTTCGAGTCTCATTGCAAAGGTTCTGAATACTTATGTAAATAAGGTATTYYTGTTTTKAATTTTTTTATAATTTGTTCAAATGTCTAAAAACATGTTTTCGCTTTGTCATCAAGGGGTATTGTGTGTAGATTGATGAACATTTTTTATTTAATACATTTTAGAATAAGTATGTAAAGGAACAAAATGTGGAAAAAGTCAGGTCTGAATACTTTCCTAATGCACTGTATATTCAGAGCCATATCCCTGTAATGCTTAGAGAAGATCTAATGTCAAGCGTGATTGGAGTGCTGTGGTTGCAGGTTCACCTGCCTCATCTAAAGCCTATTATTTTGGGGTGTTGCTGTAGGCCACCAAGTGCTAACAGTCAGTATCTAGAAAATATGTGTGAAATGCTTGATAATATATGTGATGTAAACAGACGTCTACTTTCTTGGGGACCTAAATATCGACTGGTTTTAATCAAGCTGTCCGCTCAAGAGGAAGCTTCTCACTGTAACCAGTGCCTGTAATCTGGTTCAGGCTTATTAATCTATTTTCCAGGGTGTTTACAAATACTACAGGAACAAGATCATCCACATGTATTAATCAMATTTYTACTAATACTGTAGAACTTTGTTCTAAAGCTGTATCTGTACCCATTGGATGCAGTGATCACAACATAATGGCTATATCCAGGAAAGACAAAGTTACAAGAGCTGTGCCTAAATAGTGTATAAGAGATCATATAAAATATTTTGCTGTGATTCTTATGTGGATATTTGTTGGTCTGATGTGATTAATAAGGAGCATCCGACACTGCACATGATGAATTTAGGAAATTGCTTCTTCCAATTATTGACAAATATTCACCTGTTAAGAAACTGACTGCTAGAACTGTTAAGGCTCCATGGATTGATAAGGAATTTAAAAACTGGATGTTTGAAAGAGAGTGAGTAGCTAATAAGTCTGGCTGCACATCTGACTTATGTGACTAAACACAACAAAATTAAAACTGTATTATGAAGCAACGATATAAAGAATGGAGTACTTTATATTAAATAATGAGCAGAAATACAAATTCAACTCCATCTTTCAATGAATCAGATGGCTTATTCATGCATTAAAAAACAAATCATTAAAGAAAAGCATAAGTTAGAATTTTGTAAAGTTAGTGTGGGAGAGGTAGAAACATTGTTATCGATCAATAATGACAAACCTGGCATTGCAACTTAGATGGAAAGCTACTGAAGATGGTAGCTGACTCTATGGTCTCTCCTATCTGTCATATCTTCAATCTGAGTCTAGAGGAAGGTGTTTGTCCTCAGGCCTGGAGGGAAGCCAAAGTCAATCCGCTACCCAAGAGTGGTATCAGCTTGTTGCCAACTCTTAGCAACCTGTTGTAAAAAATAGTTTGACCAAATACAATGCTATTTCTCTGTAAACAAATTGACAGACTTCAGCATGCTTACAGAGACATGTACTGCACTGACATAAATGACTGATGATTGGTTGAAAGAAATTGATAAAACACTACATCACCAAAAGTATGTGGACACCTGCTCGTCAAACATCTCATTCCAAAATCATGGGCATTAATATGGTGTTGGCCACCCCTTTGCTGCTAAAAACAACCTCCACTCTTCTGGGAAGGCTTTCCACTAGATGTTGGAATATTGTTTCAGGGACTTGCTTCCAATTAGCCACAAGAGCATTAGTGAAGTCGGGCACTGATGTTGGCCGATTAGGCCTGGCTCGCAGTCGCCAGTCAAGTTCTTCCACACTGATTTCGATTAACCATTTCTGTATGGACCTCGCTTTGTGCATGGGGGCATTGTCATGCTAAAAAAAGAAAGGGCCTTCCCCAAACTGTTGCCACAAAATTGGAAGTACCGAATAATCTAGAATGTCATTGTATGCAGTATCATTAAGATTTSTATTCACTGGAAGTAAGGGGCCTAGCCCGAACCATGAAAAACAGCCCCATACCATTATTTCTCCTCCACCAAACTTTACAGGTGCATTCGGGCAGGTAGCGTTCTCCTGGCATCCATCAAACCCAGATTAGTCCATCCAGATGGTTAAGCGTAATTCATCACTCCAGAGAACGCTTTTCCACTGCGCTATAATCCAGTGGCTGCGAGCTTTACAACACTCCAGCCCACGCTTGGCATTGAACATTGGTGATCTTAGGCTTATGTGCGGCTGCTCGGCCATAGAAACCCTTTTCATGAAGCTCCTGATGATGTTGCTTCCAGAGGCAGTTTGGAACTCGGTAGTGAGTGTTGCAACCGAGGACAGACAGATTTTTATGCGCCATGCGTATCGCACTCGGAGGTCCCGTTCTGTGAGCTTGTGTGGCCTACCACTTCGTGGCTGAGCCGTTGTTGCTCCTAGACGTTTCCACTTCACAATAACAGCACTGACAGTTGACCGGGGCAGCTCTAGCAGGGCATCCTATGACGGTGCCACGTTGAAAGTCACTGAGCTCTTCTGTTGTAAGGCCATTCTACTGTCAATGTTTGTCTATGGAGATTGCATGGCTGTGTGCTCGATTTTATACACCTCTCAGCAACGGGTGTGGCTGAAATAGCCGAATCCACTAATTGGAAGGGTTGTCCACATACATAGTGTAAGAAGATTGTGGGAGCTGTGCTGTTAGATTTCAGTGMAGCCTTTGATTACCTGTTGTTGAGAAAACGTATGTTTTATGGATGTTCAACCTTATTGTGGATTCATAGCTATCTATCTAATATAACTCAGAGGGTTTTCTTTCATAGAAGCCTCTGTAAAGTCAAACATGTAGGGTGTGGTATACCGCAGGCCCTCTTCCCTTGTCTATTTTTAATTTGTTTTATTCTTTTGTCCTCTTCGGAGGACACACATCTTTTTTCTTAGCTTTTCTGCTACATATACATTTTACATATATATTTTCTATTTTCACCAATGACCTGTAACTGGCATTAAATAAAGCCTGTGTGTCCTTGTATGCTGACAATTCAACCATATACGTGTCAGCAACCACAGCAAATGTAGTCACTGCAACCCTTAACAAGGAGTTGCAGTCAGTTTTGGAATGGGTGGCCAGTAATAAACTGGTTCTGAACCTCTCTAAAACTAAGAGCATTGTATTTGGTACAAATCATTCCCTAAGCTCTAGACCTCAGCTGAATCAGGTAATGAATGGTGTGGCTTTTGAACAAATTGAGGAGACTAAATTACTTGGTATTACCTTAGATTGCAAACTGTCATGGTCAAAACATATAGATTCAATGGTTGTAAAGATGGGTAGAAGTCTGTGCATAATAAAGGGATGCTATGCTTTTTTGACACCACACACCAGAAAGCAAGTCCTGCAGGCTCTAGTTTGTCTTATTTTGATTATTGTTTAGTCATGTAGTCAAGTGCAGCAGCTGGTCCAGAACAGAGCGGCACATCTTGCTCTTCATTGTAATCAGAGTGCTAATATAAATACTATACCTTTGCCTTTGATTAATTGAAAAGGAAACTCTCTCTCCTTTTCAAACAAGCATTGCAGAGCTGGTTACAATGTCAATTTCATCCCCCAGAAAAGATAGAACAAATATAACAGATATTATGGTTGAACTGAAATGTGCTGGTTGATAAAAGACCTGTATTTATGGAAAATATGTTTGAACATTTTATTTTGTTTTTAAATTATATTGTAAATAGGAATGGTACAGTTATGTCTTTCATGAAGCTATCGGAATTGTATGGGAAGGTCTGCTCAATCCAAGATTACAACCAACTGATTCCAGCATTACCCCAAAAATGGAGGAGGCAGGTGGCAGCGGGAGKAGGTAGGGAACTGGTCTGTCTGCCCAATATAAAGGATCGAAACTGTCAGAGGAACAAAAAATATGATAAATAGGAAAGTATAACAGTTTCATTTGAAGACCAAGATGTTGACAGCTGTGCAATACAGATTGTAAAATAGCTAGGAAGAGATTTTTGATGTACCGATTCCATGGCACAGGGTTTATGAGTTGATATATAAAATTATGCAAGATTCAAGACTTTGTGGTTTTCAGCTAAAATGATTGTACAGCATTCTTGCCACCAAATAAATGTAGAATATTTGGGGCATACAATCATTGCAGCTCTGCAGATTTTGTTGTAAGGATACAGAATCAATAGACCATTTGTTCTGGTATTGCCCTCAGGTTCAGGAATGTCTGAAAAAACACAACATTAATCTAAAATTTAACCTTAGAAATAACATTGTTGAGAGATTGCTAATATACTAATATATACTAATACTCTCACTGAAAGTATTTATTTTCAACTCACAATATGTGGATTCTATTCGATTAGATAGATTCAAATTGTATGTTAAACATCACAGTATAGTTGAAAGATATAGAGTATGATGCGTAGAAATCCGAAGAGGGTGGCCAGCATTGATAGGTGGGATGGGCTGTGGGAACTGAGGGTTGGGATATGGAACTGGAGACGAGTGGGAGTGGAGTTGTTGGGCGGGGGACAGAATGACAGTCAAATATAAAAATACAAAAAATAAATTCTAAATAAAACAACAACAAAAAAGCCTGTTTGATTGATACTGAGGGGAAACGCAGTTACATCCAATGCCTGTTTGCCTGAGGCTGATGCTGCGCAGGTGCTTGTACACGAGTACACATGCATACACACACAATCGCATTCAAACATACACGTGTGCACACACACATACACACATGTAAATAGTGCAACACATGCACTTAAACGCATTCAGTCGGCCCTGCTGTTTAGATTTCTATTGTCATTGATGTCTTTTTTTTGCATTGTTTACTGTTTCCAATTTTTTTTCTCTTTTGTTCATTTTGGTTGAGGGACAGCTCTCTGGGAAGTGTGGGGGGGGATCTTGGATGGTTGAGGGGCAGCTCTCTGGGAACTGTGGGGGGATCTTGGATGCGTTGAGGGGCAGCTCTCTGGGAACTGTGGGGGGATACGGATGGTTGAGGGGCAGCTCTCTGGGAACTATGGGGGGGATCTTGGATGGTTGAGGGGCAGCTCTCTGGGAACTGTGGGGGGATCTTGGATGGTTGAGGGCAGCTCTCTGGGAACTGTGGGGGGAGTCTTGGATGGTTGAGGGCAGCTCTCTGGGAACTGTGGGGGGGATCTTGGATGGTTGAGGGGCAGCTCTCTGGGAACTTGGGGGGGATCTTGGATGGTTGAGGGGCAGCTCTCTGGAACTATGGGGGGGATCTTGGATGGTTGAGGGGCAGCTCTCTGGGAACTATGGGGGGATCTTGGATGGTTGAGGGGCAGCTCTCTGGGAACTATGGGGGATCTTGGATGGTTGAGGGGCAGCTCTCTGGGAACTGTGGGGGGGGATCTTGGATGGTTGGTGGCCTGGCGGTTGGGAGCTTGGGCCGGTGGCCGATAGGTCGCTGGTTCGGGTCCCCGATTTGACTTGATGAGAAAATGAAAATGCTTGAAAATGACCAGTGGGCGGGCGAATGGCGCCTTATAAGGACGAGAGGGGCTCGCCTCATTTGCCAGATGTGTGATTGGTTCTTCGAGGCCGTCAGTGATCCGCTAAGCGAATCCCGATGTGAGACTCATATTATAATAGAATCGGGGTTATGCAAGTAAGGAGAGAGCAGCCTCACAGCTTTTTTAGGTGGGGGTGGTGTGGGTTGGTTATCAGTTAGCTAGCAAGGTTGATGGCCAAGGTTATCTGCCAGTGTGCACAGACTTGCTTTCAACAAAAGGTATTCTGTTCTGAAAGAGCCCAGCTCAGTCCTTTCCTGCAGGACTGACTGAGGTAATGTTTCATGGACTCTCCAAGAGCAGAAGGCCAATCCGCAATAGGCTTCCAAACAGACATAATTCAGACTGCAACAATGAAAGTCAACATCTCCCTATAATCATCTCCCCAAGCACGAACACACCCTCCTTTGTATACTTTTATAGAGCAGTAAAAAACAAACATAGTGGTGTCTGGGGATTTTTTTTAATGATTTCTCCTCACACACTCCTTTGGTAATCAATGTGAGAACGGTGTGTGTGTGTGTGTGTGTGTTGGAGCAATGGTTTGGCAGCCCAAACTTCAAACAGCATCTGCGCACTGCAGGTGTCACTGCTTGTCTTTAACAGAAAATATTTCGTTTTTTTTAAACATAGTCTTGAAAAATAGCTTTCATCAGTTGAATAGTAGCGTTTCCTTGACAGGTCTGTAAATTGGAAGCAGGTCTCTGGAAAGGTAAATCTGACTGTAAAAGCATCTATTCACCGTGGTCTCTCTTCCGTACTTCAAACCCACTCCAACGAGCCCTTTGAAGGGCCTTCACTTTGCCTGTGAACAATTCCATAATGTGCCCAAACACTCGTCTCTTAAATGTCATGCACGAAGAGGAGGAAGGGGAGGATGGGGAAGGGGGGGGGGGCAAGTGCTGGAGAAAACAAACCTTAGACTAGATCCTCCCGTGCACTGAGAAAAACAGCCGAGAGCTCTATCAATGCGCCATGCTGCTGCTGGGGCTCTGAATCATTTAGATGTTGTTTTTGGCTCATGTCAAACAGTGGGCTTACTCACTGACTCTRTCTCCAGGAGCAGTGTACGGTACAAGACGCTCACTGTAGTAAACCACTGACAGCGGAGAAAAGGTCAGCCAGGATAATTTTCATTAGGATTCAATGTGCTCAGCACGACTTAAAGGCTTTGCATGGTCAATCTGACTATCTGCATCAGCCGTACAGCATTTACTGCGATATGGCCTCTGTGGAAGTGAGGGCATTCAATACTTCTTGCACTTCGAGGAGCAGAGCAGAGCTRTTGTGAAGGAAGTTAGTTATCAAGGAAGTGAGTTTGTGTTTACACAGGACCTCCTGCCMCCACCTACCGTCAACCAATCATGTCAATCCGGAACTATACGGAGCCCTCCGTATTGTTACAAAAATTGGTAGGCACACGGCATCGCCATACGGAGCTCGATTTGGCCTCTGCAACCCCCCAGAGGCTCCACAATTGCGTCACACCCTTCATACGGAGCCTCCGGACATCATTCTTGGATCAAGCATAAATCCGCTATTACTGTCGCACTCAAGGAAATATTTTGTGCGAGGAGCTCTGACACATAAAGGCTGTGACTGTAGTAGTGCTTTCATGATCATTTATCATTAGTGACCTTGTGTTGCAGGGTCATGTTCTTCACTACATCACTACTGTTCTCATCCCATGAAAGATCAAACAATAATGTAGGGTAATTAACCTATGTCAAGTAGAATCCCTGCTCTTACTCCCATTCGAGGCACAGTACTCCACGTTTTGGTGGGGATAGGCAGTGCCTCACCTGCATGCTTCCAGTCAATTCCTGTAACTCATATGCCCTTGACCTGAACCTTTCCTACTGCACGCACACATAGACACAGACACTAACTCCCTCTGGGAGTCACTTAGCATGATCAAGATAAATCACCCATCTGATTTTAATAAGGAGGAGACGCTTCTAATTSCCCCTAGGACCCTACAGAAAGATGACAGATTGCCCGAAAGGTATTAAGTCAAAGGCTCAACACGTCATCACACAACACAACCCATATGGTCACCTGAGTAGTTGTCACGCCCTGACCTTAGTATTCTTTGTTTTCTTTATTATTGTTGGTTAGGTCAGGGTGTGACAAGGGTGATATATGTGTAAGGTAGTAGTTGTGGAATTGTTAGGTTAGATTACTGTTGGTTATTACTGCATTGTCGGAACTAGAAGCACAAGCATTTCGCTACACTCGCATTAACATCTGCTAACCATGTGTATGTGACTAATAAAATGTGATTTGATTTGATTTGATTTGATATGTTTTTTGTCCTGTCTAGGGTTTTTGTATGTTTATGGGGTTGTTACTAGTCTAGGTGTTTTGTATGTCTATGTTTTGTATGTCTATGGTTGCCTAGATTGGTTCTCAATTAGAGGCAGCTGTTTATCGTTGTCTCTGATTGGGAACCATATTTAGGCAGCCACATTCCTTGAGTATTTCGTGGGTGATTGTCTATGGTTAGTTGCCTGTGTCAGCACTATTATTATATAGCTTCACGTTCGTTTTGTTGTTTTTGTATAGTTCGTTCTGTGTTCTTTCTTCATTAAAGAAGATGTATTCAAANGTGTCAGCACTATTATTATATAGCTTCACGTTCGTTTTGTTGTTTTTGTATAGTTCGTTCTGTGTTCTTTCTTCATTAAAGAAGATGTATTCAAATCACGCTGCGCTTTGGTCTCATCGCTATATCGAACTTGACATGTGTATTTYATTACCTTTTGTCATCCAACCATTCAACCTTGAAACAAAACAGATAAAGAGATGCCAGTTTCAGCCAAATATGGCTACTGGAGTATGGGCGAGTGTGTGTGTTGAAAGGAGTGRGTGTATGGAAAGCAAATCTGGTAATTGGGCAGATTTGTCGTCACTCAAGACCGTTTTGCATGGCTGATTGGGCATGCTGACCTGAGGTGCTTCCTATCACGGTCGAGTCACCGGCGGTAGATAATGTCGCCATATTTGTCCCTCCCATGATTTTATTACAAGTAGGATAGCAGCTTATACCACAAGTAACTAATATTGATAACCATCTACATGTCACCTTGATACATACATAGAGTCTACTACTCAATGGGGAGGGCAAGAATGGCAACAAAACCGGGACACAGCGCCCTTCGGTCCACTTCCGCTTGCTAAGCACTGTTCGGTAACAGCATGGGAAGTAGCTACCTAATAGCCAAAATCAGGTTGACAGTTACTGTAAGCACATGCATACAATGCATGAAGAAACAGTACACCCATCATCAATACAATCTAAGCTAGATGCCCTCAATCTCAAACAAATTATCAATGAACCTACCAGGTATAACCCCAAATCTGTAAACACGGGCACCCTCATAGATATCATCCTGACCAACCTGCCCTCTAAATTCACCTCTGCTTTCTTCAACCAGGATCTCAGCGATCACTTCCTCATTGCCTGCGTCCGTAATGGGTCTGCGGTCAAACGACCACCCCTCATCACTGTCAAACACTCCCTAAAACACATCAGCATGCGGGCTTTTCTAATCAACCTGGCCCGGGTATCCTGGAAGGATATTTACCTCATTCCGTCAATAGAGGATGCCTGGTTATTCTTTAAAAGTGCTAAATAAGCATGCTCCATTCAAAAAATGAAGAACCAGGAACAGATATAGCCCTTGGTTCACTCCAGACCTGACTGCCCTTGACCAGCACAAAAACATCCTGTGGCGTACTGCATTAGCATCAAATAGCCCCCGCGATATGCAACTTTTCAGGGAAGTTAAGAACCACAATACACAGGCAGTTAGGAAAGCAAAGGCTAGCTTTTTCAAACAGAAATTTGCATCCTGTAGCACAAACTCCAAAAAGTTCAAGGTCACTGAAGTCCACGTAGAACAAGAAAACACTGTATAGGAAACACTGTCACCACCGAAAAATCTACGATAATCGAGAATTTCAATAAGCATTTTTCTACGGCTGGCCATGCTTTCCACCTGGCTACCCCTACCCCAGCCAACAGCTCTGCACCCCCCACAGCAACTTGCCCAAGCCTCCCCCACTTCTCTTTCACCCAAATCCAGATAGCTGATGTTCTGAAAGAGCTGCAAAATCTGGACCCCTACAAATCAGCTGGGCTAAACAATCTGGACCCTCTCTTTCTAAAATTATCCGCCGCAATTGTTGCAACCCCTATTACTAGCCTGTTCAACCTCTCTTTCGTATCGTCTGAGATCCCCAAAGATTGGAAGGCTGCCACGGTCATCCCCCTCTTCAAAGGGGGAGACACTCTAGACCCAAACTGTTACAGACCTATATTTATCCTAGCCTGCCTTTCTAAGGTCTTCGAAAGCCAAGTTAATAAACAGATCACTGACCATTTCGAATCCCACCATACCTTCTCCGCAATGCAATCTGGTTTCCGAGCTGGTCATGGGTGCACCTCAGCCACGCTCAAGGTCCTAAACAATATCATAACCGCCATCGATAAAAGACAATACTGTGCAGCCGTATTCATCGACCTGGCCAAGGCTTTCGACTCTGTCAATCACCACATTCTTATCGGCAGAGTCAATAGCCTTGGTTTCTCAAATGACTGCCTTGCCTGGTTCACCAACTACTTCTCCGACAGAGTTCAGTGTGTCAAATCGGAGGGCCTGTAGTCCGAACCTCTGGCAGTCTCTATGGGGGTGCCCACAGGGTTCAATTCTCAAGCCGACTCTTTTCTTCTGTATACATCAATGATGGCGCTCTTGCTGCTGGTGATTCTCTGATCCACCTCTACGCAGACGACACCATTCTGTATACTCTGGCCCTTCTCTGGACACTGTGTTAACAAACCTCCAGACTAGCTTCAATGCCATACAACTCTCTTTCGTGACTCAACTGCTCTTAAATGCAAGTAAAACTAAATGCATGCTCTTCAACCGATTGCTGCCTGCACCTGCCCGCCCGTTCAGCACAACTACCCTGGAAGGTTCTGACTTAGAATATGTGGACAACTACAAATAGCCTAGGTGTCTGGTTAGACTGTAAACTCTCCTTCCAGACTCAAATTATGCATCTCACATCCAAAGTTAAATCTAGAATCGGCTTCCTATTTCGCAACAAAGCATCCTCACTCGTGCTGGCCAAACATACACTCGTAAAACTGACTATCCTACCGATCCTTGACTTCGGCAATGTCATTTTATAAAATAGCCTCCAACACTCTACTCAGCAAATTGGATGCAGTCTATCACAGTGCCATCCATTTTGTCACCAAGCCCATATACTACCCACCACTGCGACCTGTATGCCCTCGTTGGCTGGCCCTCGCTTCATATTTGTCGCCAAACCTACTGGCTCCAGGTCATCTATAAGTCTTTGCTAGGTAAAGCCCCGCCTTATCTCAGCTCACTGGTCACCATAGCAGCACCCACCCGTAGCACGCGCTCCAGCAAGTATATTTCACTGATCACCCCCAAAGCCTATTCCTCGTTTGGCCGCCTTTCCTTCCAGTTCTCTGCTGTCACWRACTGGAACGAATTGCAAAAATCACTGAAGCTGGAGACTCATATCTCCCTCTCTAACTTTAAGCATCAGCTGTCAGAGCAGCTCACAGATCACTGCACCTGTACACAGCCCATCTGTAAATAGCGCATCCAACTACCTCATCCCCATATTGTGTTTTTTTTTTTTTTAGTTTTAAGTTGAGGGAGCAGTATTTATGAAGTTTGGCAATGACGACAAAGTCTAGCATAATTCAGCTCGCAAGCTAGTTTAGCAAGGGAAAACCGGGGAGAACAAACTCGGGACAGGATATAGCTGGGCGAACATGCACACTAGGCTAATTCCTGATATCAGGTGCTGGCGGTGAAAAGTTTGATTAAACAATTCAGAGACAAACAAATTCATCAGATGAAAAATATTTAAGGAGAACTAATCAATATACAATCCTGAAATTGACAGTAACTGTCAATAATAAAACAAAACTTGTTTGACCGGGGTAGGCCGTCATTGTAAATAAGAATTTGTTCTTAACTGACTTGCCTAGTTAAATAAAGGTTAAATAAAATAAAAATGTCCACATGCCCACTACTTTTGACACACCCACTCGCCCATACTCTGGTTGCCATATTGGGCCGCAGCTACCCCCTTCTCATTTCATTAAGGACCGTTCCTTCCATACATTTTATAATTTTTGGTTTGACCTGTGATTATCTGGTCTCTGCACTACTAAATAAAATGTAAATAAAAAAGATTACATTTCACAAACACAGTCAAATCACATAGTCATTGGTGTACAAATTGATTGYGCAATGTGTTTCAGAAATGTTGAATTTGTAAAATGTCTTATGTTCTTCCATCATTTCAGACATGAAAAAAAACATGGTCCCTGACCAAAGCAAAACATCATACTATGGAGGCCAAAACGTTTTTGTTTTTACATGTCAAGGTACTATAATCATTTTTTTTTTTCGATAAGTAATTCAACATTTCAAGATACTAACTCCAAATGTTGCGATATTGGACCGTACTTATAGTATACGGTATGTTTTTTTCATTTGTAACATTGTGTGATGATTTCAGAGGTGGCACCACAGGTCCCAGAGTGGTGGTTGTGGAGGGGACCTGGGTCGGGTCTCGGGTGGACCCTCTACTATAGTATATAATCACTATTGTGTTGATTGATTAAACTTCAAAAATGTTCAACTTCATATTCATCATCTCCAGCACCACCCCAACATCAACATCAACATATGTGAAAATGGAGTGTTTCTATATTTGTAGTAAAAAATATAGAGGAAGATAAGTGTTTCCAAGGACATCATCGATGTGCATCTTGTGATTTTGATCAATTGTGAGGAGGCATTGCCTAAAAATTGCCTACTGATTGGTTGATAATGTCCTTGGAAACAGCTATCTTAATTTTTATACGTTGAAAAATGTTGAAGTTTCCCTTTAATTCCAGTCACTTATTTTGAATTGTTATGGTCTAGATAGCGTAGCCACCCGAAGCTGAATATAAACCAATTTTAGGGTCTGAATATACTGAACAAAAATATAAACGCAACATGAAAAGTGTTGGTCCCATGTTTCATGAGCTGAAATGAAAGATCCCAGAAATGTTCCATATGCACAATTTTGTTTATATCCCTGTTAGTGAGTATTTCTCCTTTGCCAAGATAATATATCCACCTGACAGATGTGGCATATGAAGAAGCTGATTAAACTGTATTTTAATTTTTAAWTTTTTTTTATTTCACCTTTATTTAACCAGGTAGGCAAGTTGAGAACAAGTTCTCATTTACAACTGCGATCTGGCCAAAATAAAGCAAAGCAGTTCGACACATATAACAACACAGAGTTACACATGGAGTAAAACAAACATACAGTCAATAATACAGTAGAAAAATAAGTCTATATACAATGTGAGCATATGAGGTGAGATAAGGTAGGTAAAGGCAATAAATAGGCCATGGTGGCGAAGTAAATACAATATAGCAATTAAAACACTGGAATGGTAGATATGACAGTAGATGAGTGTGCAAAGTAGAAATACTGGGGTGCAAAGGAGCAAAATAAATAAATAAATAAATACAGTAGGGGAAGAGGTAGTTGTTTGAGCTATTTATAGATGGGCTATGTACAGGTGCAGTGATCTGTGAGCTGCTCTGACAGCTGGTGCTTAAAGCTATTGAGGGGGATAAGTGTTTCCAGTTTCAGAGATGTTTGTAGTTCGTTCCAGTCAATGGCAGCAGAGAACTGGAAGGAGAGGCGGCCAAAGGAGGAATTGGCTTTGGGGGTGACAAGTGAGATATACCTGCTGGAACGCGTGCTACAGGTGGGTGCTGCTATGGTGACCAGCGAGCTGAGATAAGGCGGGACTTTACCTAGCAGGGTCTTGTAGATGACCTGGAGCCAGTGGGTTTGGCGACGAATATGAAGCGAGGGCCAGCCAACGAGGGCATACAGGTCGCAGTGGTGGGTAGTTATATGGGGCTTTGGTGACAAAACGGATGGACTGTGATTACGACTGCATCCAATTTGTTGATGTAGGTGTGTTGGAGGCTATTTTTAAATGACATCCCGAGTCGAGGATGGTAAGATGGTCAGTTTTTACGAGTGTATGTTTGGCAGCATGGGTGAAGGATGTTTTTTTGCGAAATAGGACGCCAATTCTAGATTTTAACTTTGGATTGGGAGATGTTTTATGTGAGTCTGGAAGAGAGTTTACAGTCTAACAGACACCTAGGTATTTGTAGTTGTCCACATATTCTAAGTCAGAACTGTCCAGAGTAGTGATGCTGGACCGGACGGGCAGGTGCAGGCAGCGATCGGTTGAAGAGCATGCATTTAGTTTTACTTGTATTTAAGAGCAGTTGGAGGCATGGAAGGAGAGTTGTATGGCATTGAAGCTCGTCTGGAGGGTTGTTAACACAGTGTCTAGAGAAGGGCCAGAAGTATACAGAATGGTGTCGTCTGCGTAGAGGTGGATCAGAGACTCACCAGCAGCAAGAGCGACATCATTGATGTATACAGAGAAGAGAGTCGGCCCAATAATTGAACCCTGTGGCACCACCATAGAGACTGCCAGAGGCCCGGACAACAGGCCCTCAGATTTGACACACTCAACTGTCGGAGAAGTAGTTGGTGAACCAGGCGAGGCAATCATTTGAGAAACCAAGGCTATTGAGTCTGCCGATGAGGATGTGGTGATTGGACAGAGTCGAAAGCTTGGCCAGGTCAATGAATACGGCTGCACAGTATTGTTTCTTATCGATGGCGGTTAAGATATCGTTTAGGACCTTGAGCGTGGCTGAGTGCACCCATGACCAGCTCTGAAACCAGATTGCATAGCGGAGAAGGTACGGTGGACTCGAAATGGTCGGTGATCTGTTTGTTAACTTGGCTTTCGAAGACCTTAGAAAGGCAGGGTAGGATAGATATAGGTCTGTAGCAGTTTGGGTCAAGAGTGTCTCCCCCTTTTAAGAGGGGGATGACCGCAGCTGCTTTCCAATCTTTGGGAATCTCAGACGACACGAAAGAGAGGTTGAACAGGCTAGTAATAGGGGTTGCAACAATTTTTGGCAGATAATTTTAGAAAGAAAGGGTCCAGATTGTCTAGCCCGGCTAGACATTTGTGGGGGTCCAGATTTTGCAGCTCTTTCAGAACATCAGCTGACTGGATTTGGGAGAAGGAGAAATGGGGACGGATTGACGAGTTGCTGTGGGGGGTGCAGTGCTGTTGACCGGGGTAGGGGTAGCCAGGTGGAAAGCATGGCCAGCTGTAGAAAAATGCTTATTGAAATTCTCAATTATAGTGGATTTATCGGTGGTGACAGAGTTTCCTATCCTCAGTGCAGTGGGCAGCTGGGAGGAACTTTTTTAAGTTTGTGTTGCAGGAAGCAAATTTCTGCTTAAAAAAGCTAGCCTTGGCTTTTCTAACTGCCTGTGTATATTGGTTTCTAACTTCCTTGAAAAGTTGCATTTCACGGGGGCTGTTCGATGCTAATGCAGAACGCCACAGGATGTTTTTGTGTTGGTTAAGGGCAGTCAGGTCTGGAGAGAACCAAGGGCTGTATCTGTTCCTGGTTCTACATTTCTTGAATGGGGCATGCTTATTTAAGATGGTGTGGAAGGCATTTTTAAAGAATAACCAGGCATCCTCTACTGACGGGATGAGGTCAATATCCTTCCAGGATACCCGGGCCAGGTCGATTAGAAAGGCCTGCTCGCTGAAGTGTTTCAGGGAGCGTTTGATAGTGATGAGTGGAGGTCGTTTGACCGCTGACCCATTACGGATGCAGGCAATGAGGCAGTGATCGCTGAGATCTTGGTTGAAAACAGCAGAGGTGAATTTAGAGGGCAGGTTGGTTAGGATAATATCTATGAGGGTGCCCGTGTTTACGGCTTTGGGGTTGTACCTGGTAGGTTCATTGATCATTTGTGTGAGATTGAGGGCATCAAGCTTAGATTGTAGGATGGCCGGGGTGTTAAACATGTCACAGTTTAGGTCACCTAGCAGCACGAGCTCTGAAAATAGATGGGGGGCAATCAGTTCACATATGGTATCCAGAACACAGCTGGGGGCAGAGGGGGGTCTATAGCAGGCGGCAACGGTGAGAGACTTGTTTTGAGAGAGGTGGATTTTTTAAAGTAGAAGTTAAATTGTTTGGGCACAGACCTGGATAGTAGGACAGAACTCTTCAGGTTATCTCTGCAGTAGATTGCAACACCGCCCCCTTTGGCCGTTCTATCTTGTCTGAAAATGTTGTAGTTAGGGATGGAGATTTCAGAATTATTGGTGGTCTTCCTAAGCCAGGATTCAGACACGGCTAAGACATCCGGGTTGGCAGAGTGTGCTAAAGCAGTGAATAAAACAAACTTAGGGAGGAGGCTTCTAATGTTAACATGCATGAAACYAAGGCTTTTACGGTTACAGAAGTCATCAAAAGAGAGCGCCTGGGAATAGGAGTGGAGCTAGGCACTGCAGGGCCTGGATTAACCTCTACATCGCCAGAGGAACAGAGGAGGAGTAGGATAAGGGTACGGGTACGGCTAAAAGCCATGAGAATTGGACGTCGAGGACGTCCGGAACAGAGAGTAAAAGGAGTAGGTTTCTGGGGGCGATAAAATAGATTCAAGGTATAATGTACAGACAAAGGTATGGTAGGATGTGAATACAGTGGAGGTAAACCTAGGCATTGAGTGATGATGAAAGAGATATTGTCTCTAGAAACATCATTGAAACCAGGTGATGTCATCGCATGTGTGGGCGGGGGAACTGAAGGGTTGGATAATGAGCAGGGCTAGAGGCTCTACAGTGAAATAAGCCAATAAACACTAACCAGAACAGCAATGGACAAGGCATATTAACATTAAGGAGAGGCATGCTTAGCCAAGTGATAGTGAGTAGTGAGGTTGGTTGGGGTCACGGCGATTCAGACAGCTAGCCGAGCCATGGGTAGCAAGCTAGCAGAAGATGGAGGTCTGTTTTTAGCCACCCCGTGCGTTTCCGTCGGTAGATTAGTGGGGTTTCGTGTGGTAGAGGGGACCAATCCAATTGTCAAAATAGTTATAGTTATAGTGGCCCAAGAAGATTGGTCATTACACAGGTGCACCTTGTGCTGGGGGTCTATAAAAGGTCACTCTAAAATGTGCAGTTATGTCACACAACACAATGCCACAGATGCCTAATGAATTTATTTCAATTGACTGATTTCCTTATATGAACTGTAACTCGTTGAAATTGTTGCATGTTGCCTTAATATTTTTGTTCAGCTTATGCTATAAATACATTATGTTACTGCTTCGTTTCCCCTGGATAGAAGGGATCCGAGTGCATAGGCTTCTGCAGGCTTCCTGCAGCTGTGGGACAGTCACAGTTGATGTGACTGAAGATTAATTGTGCACGACTTGACAAATCATTAGGCAAATCAGTCTAAAACAACAGTAATTTGTACCTCTTTTCAACACTTGTGTCAATGGTTTTTATTAAAACAACCAAAAGTGTTGGGGCAAAAGTCAGCTCGCCACACATTTGCTGGTGGCCCTGTGCCTTACTTATAAACTATGTGTATGCACAAAATATACCCCAAAACATATGTGCGCCAGTTTTCACTCAAAAGTTGGCATTTATAAAAACTGAACTTGAGATGAGGATCTGCTTATCCTCCCACAAACTTCAGACCATGTGTATGCACAGTTTCTAGTGTTTGAAGTATTGCACTGCAAGAAGGCAAAAGTAGCCTAGTAGCCTTGTGCAAATGGGGAATATACAATGACTTATATACAAAAAATGCTAAATATMAGCACAAGATGCAATCATTTACTGTTAGTGAGAAGAACAAAAATATTTTCTTTATCTTTGCAGTGTAAAATAATTATAAATATATTTCCCATTATTTATTTCATTTCCATGATCATTGTAGAATAAATTCCTCACCTTTTCGCCTTTTTTATTATTTTGCATTTTTTATGATTATATAGATAATACAGACAGAAGAGGTAGAGGACAAAACACCACGGATCCCCTAACAGATCAATCACACGCAAACCCCCCATTCTCCAACAGAGCCCCAAAACCAGACTAAAAGCAGGCATGATATAGAATTAGAGTAATATAATCAAATAGCAAAAAAAACTAAAAAAAGAGTTATACAAATTCTAATTTGGGTTGGTTTACGGAGTTGTGAAATTGACTGGGTCCATGTCTTCTACAAAGGATAGGAAAGCTTGCCAGATATTATCAAATGTAATTGCAGATCCCCTAATGGAGTAGCGTATTTTCTCTAGCTTGAGATCTTGCATGACTTCCTTTATCCAATGGTTAAAAGTAGGAGGAAACCAATCCTTCCACTTAAATAGTATAAGACGTCTAGCTAGAAGAGTAGTACATGCCAGTATGTTGCCCATAGAACTGTTTAGATGGGCCTCCTGTGGTGCCACTCTGAATAATGAAATAAAGGCAGAAGGTTTTATAGTATCTTAGAAAACGTCTCAAAAATTGACATCCAGAAATCTGTCAATTTCGGGCATGTCCAAAACATGTGCAATAAAGTAGCAGGAGCCTGCTTACATGTGTCACAAGTGGAATCTATTTCTGTTCTAATCTTGGATCATTTTGCCTTTCACCAATGCAGCCAGTTAACTATTTTAAATTGAATTACAGTATGTCTTAGACATTTAGATTAAGAATGTATTCTCTGAAGCATACTCAGCCAAATTTGATCTGAAAGTTGTTCACCTAAATCCCCTTCCCATTGATGCTTAAGAGAGTTTAGGGATTCCAGATTGTGCGAGTTTAATAACCTATAGACCAACCTTATGCCCCCTTTGATATAAGGGTTCACTTTAAAAACAGAATCTAGAAGGGAGGTAGGTGGGCGTGATGGGAAGTGACTAGAGTATGAAGATACAAAACTACGCAGTTGTAGGTACAGTTGAAGTCGGAAGTTTACAAACACTTAGGTTGGAGTCATTAAAACTAGTTTTTCAACCACTCCACAAATTTCTTTTAACAAACTATAGTTTTGGCAAGTCGGTTAGGACATCTACTTTGTGCATGACACAAGTAATTTTTCCAACAATTGTTTACAGACAGATTATTTCACATACAGTATAATTCACTGTGTCACAATTCCAGTGGGTCAGAAGTTTACATATACTAAGTTGACTGCCTTTAAACAGCTTGGAAAATTCCAGAAAATGATGTCATGGCTTTAGAAGCTTCTGATAGGCTAATTGACGGCATTTGAGTCAATTGGAGGTGTACCTGTGGATGCATTTCAAGGCCTACCTTCAAACTCAGTGCCTCTTTGCTTGACATCATGGGAAGATCAAAAGAAATCAGCCAAGACCTCAGAAAAAACATTGTAGACCTCCACAAGTCTGGTTCATCCTTGGGAGCAATGTCCAAACGCCTGAAGGTACCACGTTCATCTGTACAAACAATGGTACGCAAGTATAAACACCATGGGACCACTCAGCCGTTATACCCCTCAGGAAGAAGACGCGTTCTGTCTCATAGAGAAGAACGTACTTTGGTGCGAAAAGTGCAAATCAATCCCAGAACAACAGCAAAGAACCTTGTGAAGATGCTGGAGGAAACAGGTGCAAAAGTATCTATATCCACACTAAAACGAGTCCTATAGCAACATAACTTGAAAGGCCACTCAGCAAGGAAGAAGCCACTGCTCCAAAACCGCCATAAAAAAGCCGGACTACGGTTTGCAACTGCACATAGGGACAAATATGTACTTTTTGGAGAAATGTCCTGTGGTATGATGAAACAAAAATATAACTGTTCGGCCATAATGACCATCGTTATGTTTGGAGGAAAAAGGAGGATTGCAAGCCGAAGAACACCATCCCAACTGTTAAGCATGGGGGTGGCAGCATCAGGTTGTGGTGGTGCTCTGCTGCAAGAAGGACTGGTGCACTTCACAAAATAGATGGCATCATGAGGCAGGACAATTATGTGGATATATTGAAGCAACATCTCAAGACATCAGTCAGGAAGTTAAAGCTTGGTTGCAAATGTGTCTTCCAAATGGACAATGACCCCAAGCATACTTCCAAAGTTGTGGCAAAATGGCTTAAGGACAACAAAGTCAAGATATTGGAGTGGCAGTCACAAAGCCCTGACCTCAGTCCTATTGAAAATTTGTGGGCAGAACTGAAAAAACGTGTGCGAGCAAGGAGGAGGCCTACAAACCTGATTCAGGTACACCAGCTCTGTCAGGAGGAATGGGACAAAATTCACCCAACTTATTGTGGGAAGCTTGTGGAAGGCTACCCGAAACGTTTGACCCAAGTTAAACAATTTAAAGGCAATGCTACCAAATACTAATTGAGTGTATGTAAACTTCTGACACACTGTGAATGCGATGAAAGAAATAAAATCTGAAATAAATCATTCTCTCTACTATTATTCTGACATTTCACATTCTTAAAATAAAGTGGTGATCCTAACTGACCTAAAACAGGGAATTTTCACTAGGATTAAATGTCAGGAATTGTGAAAACTGAGTTTAAATGTATTTGGCTAAGGTGTATCTAAACTTCCGACTTCAACTGTACCTAAAGAAATGGGATCTAGGAATATTTAACTTTTGTACTAACTGTTCAAAAGATACAAAATCCATATCAATGTCATTCAGTTGAGGAGAACCCTTTTCCAGACCAGATATGAAAAGCGCTGTCTCATGATGATGATGAGAATGTTTGGTTCTTTAATAACAGGCAGAAATTGAAAATTCACTGAGAGCAAACGATTTTGGAGTTTTGGGGTTTATAGTGTATTTAGAAACAGGCTCAGTTAATGCAAGTTTTGAGCAGAGTAAGGCAGCTAAAGACGTGGGGCCACAGGATTAAATCTCCAAGGTCAACCATTTCGGACCTGCAACATCAGGGATTTCTGTCATCCAATATAGAATTATTGTTATATTAGCTGCCCAGTAATAATATTGAAAGTTCTCTGCAATATGCTTTTACGTATCTGAGGTTTTTTCTTGTTCCAGATAAAAGCAGATATCAGTTTATCTATGGAGATGAAAAAATATTTTTTTTCAGAAAGATAGGAATACATTGAAATTAATATAAAAACTTAGGTAATACATTCCTTTTAACAGTGTTAATTATTTCGCCCAAAGAAAGAGAAAGTCAATCCCAGCGTTCAAGATCCTGTTTCAGGCAGTGTCAAGGGAGGGAAATTGGCTTTAGAATTCCACCAAGAAACTGTGGTTGCAGTGAGCTAAGGAAACACTGGCGATTTGGAAAAACGTTGTCTGGTCTGATGAATACCGGTTCTTGACGTTTCACGCTGATGGGATGACTAGGGTATGGAGAAACCTACGAGTACATGCATCTTTGAAATCGTGTGTAACCCAAATTAGTATTTCAATTTCTGTGTACTCACTCTGAAGTGTACATGACTAAAATAAGTTTGCACGGCAGAATGATTAATAAGGCATCAATTACATTTTTTGTAGATTAACCTTATACCCGGATATTTGACCAAATATCTGTAGTAGAACCTGGATCTCTGGAAGACCAGTTAAATTGTCAGACATATATAATAGCATGTCATCTGCATAGAGTGAGACTTCATGCTCTTAGCCCCCTCTTCGCATATCTTTGATAGTGGTGTTATTACGTTTTGCTATGTCTAAAGACTTGATTGCGATGGCAAACAGCTGGGGACAGAGGAGAACCCTGTCTTGTCCCACGTTGAAGTTGGAGATGGGATTAAAGGTTATTATTTGTGCGCACTGCAGCCATAGGGGAGGAGTAAAGGACTTTGATCCAGGATATAAATTGGGACAAAATCCAAATTGTTTGAGAGTATAAAAAAGATAATGCCACTTCACCTGATCAAACGCCTTCTCAGCATCAAGTGATAACAATATCTCTGGAGTGTCAGAKGAAGATAAATTAATTAGATTTTTTATAAAACCAGTTTGATCTGTAGAGATAATGGAGGGAAGCACTGACTCAAACCCGCGGGCAAGAATCTTACATCGCAATTTAATAAAGAAATTGGTAAAGAGTTTGAGGAGAATGAATCCTCAAATATGTAAATCAAGAGAGGAGAAAGTTGATCTGAGAATTTTCTCTAGAATTTCCTCGAAAATTTGTCGGGCCCACACTGCATAGATTTAATTGCCAACACAATCTATTCTACAGAGAACTGTTCTTCCAATTCAGCAGCTATATCTGGTTCAACTGTACGAATATGTAAGTTCTCAAAGAAGGTGTCAAATAAGGTAGCATTACCAGCGGATTCCGAAGAGTATAATTTTTTGTAAAAGTTATGAAAGCATGAATTGATCTCTAAATGACCGATACATTTGTTACACGGCTCGTCATTTATCTCAGGTATGGTTTGATTTGCGGTTCTCTGACGCAGCCGGTGTGCTAACATTTTCCCTGATTTCTCTCCATGTTCATCATTTTGGTATCGAGATTTACTAATAAGCTTTTCAGCTTGTCCAGTTGAAAGAATATCAAACTATGTCTGAAGTGTCAAACATTGTTTTAGTAGGTCTGTGGATGAAGTGTGAATATGCCATATCCAAATCCAAGATTTTATTTGGAAGTTCCCCAAGGCGTTGAATATTGCACTTCCTTAATTTTTCGCTGTACTAAATAATTTTGCCCCTTAAATAAGCCTTCATTGATTCCCATAATGTTGTAGAAGACATTCTAGGGGTTTGATTAAGTTCAAGAAATAGCTAAATTTGAAATTATATAAAAGCAACAAAGGTTTCTTCTGATAGCATTAGTGAGTTAAGCCGCCAAGACCAATAGAAATTCCTAACATTTTCTGACTGTGATGGTTTCATACTCGCGAAATAGCCTATAAGCCTCCTACAAGTTAGTATAGGCTACCGTTCATTCCATCTCTGATTTAATTGGACCCACTTCACAGTAGTAAATATATAAGTTACCACAGTATTTAAAGTATTTTGTTCTATGCGATCCGAAGCGCAGTTTAACGGCAGAACAGACGGTTTACCTTTTCCATTTACGTTTGTAGGCTACATCTGAATACTGTAATGTCAAATTTTTTCATGTAGCCTAGACAATTTTTAATATATAAACATAATACATATATCATAACCATTGCACCTTTTCTGGTCATGATGAGTTCATATTCCCAAAGTACCCATAAAAAAATGACCATGCACATCTTTAATTTAATTGGACCTATTAGATAGGATCTTATAATTTCAAGTTTTTTCTCTATGCGTCTGAAAAGGAGCACAGTTTATAACCTACCGTATAATTTAACAGTTGAACAGACAGTTGATATTTTGCATTGAAGTGTGTAGGATACCACTGTAAGTAGGCCCAGTGGTGTAAAGTACTTAAGTAAAAATACTTTAAAGTACAACTTAAGTAGTTTTTTTGGGGTATCTGTATCTTACTTTACTATTAATATTTGTGACAACTTTTACTTTTACTCCACTACATTCCTAAAGAAAATAATGTACTAGTTACATTTTGAATGCTTTGCAGGACAGGAACATTGTCTAATTCACGCACGTATCAAGAGAATATCCCTGGTCATCCCTACTGCCTCTGATCTGGTAGACTCACAAAACGCAAATGCTTGTTTGTAAATTATGTCTTGAGTGTTGAACTGTGCCCCTAGCTATCCGTAATTTAAAAAAACAAGAACATCGTGTCRTCTGGTTTGCTTAATATAAGGAATTTTAAATGATTTATACTTTTACTTTTGATACTTAAGTACATTTAAAACCAAATACTTTTGGACTTTTACTCAAGTAGTATTTTACTGGGTGACTTTCACTTTTACTTGAGTCATTTTCTTTTAAGGTATCTTTACTTTTACTCAAGTAGGAAAATTGGGTACTTTTTACACCACTGAGTAGGCCTACTGTAGTTTTATTTTTTTTCAGAGTAGACAATGTTCAGAATTCTTGGGCAGTGCAACGTCTTTAGGTTCGGGAGAAAGTAAATGCAAAACATTATTGAATTCAAACGATCTGTTTACAGGTCCACAACAATTTGCGATAGTTTTTGTGTTTCAGAAATGGTCAAATAATACTGCATAATAAAACATTCTGCCAACACCTTCAAAGACATTTGATCAAGTTTGCAATTGCTATTTCCTTTAGATATATTGTCTTGGACCTAATTCCAATACTTCCAAAATAGGCTATACAGCAAATAAGGGCGTTATTGTTATCATGAAAGGTGAATGATGGGTGTTTTTCAGGCAGAGTTATAATGCTAGATCCAGTGGTGATTTTACATGTAAATCTTGGTGGGGCAAACTCCCCAATTTTTTTKGGGGGGGGGATGCATGCCAGCAAAGCCACTACACAACACAAAACAATACAGCAGAGTCCCAACAGCAGAGTCCCAGTGTCACGCCCTGGCCTTAGTTATCTTTGTTTTTCTTTATTATTTTAGTTAGGTCAGGGTGTGACATGGGGGATGTTTGTGTGTTTTTGTCTCGTCTAGGGTGTTTGTATTGTCTAGGGAGTGTTTGTAGAGTTCATGGGGTTGTGTTCAGTGTAGGTGTTTATGTAAGTCTATGGTTGCCTAGATTGGTTCTCAATTAGAGACAGCTGTCTATCGTTGTCTCTGATTGGGAGCCATATTTAGGCAGCCATAGTCATTAGGTAGGTTGTGGGTAATTGTCTATGTGTAAGTTGCCAGTGTCTGCACTGATTTGTTTTGTATAGCTTCACGGTTGTCGTTTTGTTAGTTTGTAAAAGTGTTTGTTTCGTCTTCATTAAAAAGGAAGATGTATTGTTATTACGCTGCGCCTTGGTCCTCCTCTCTTTCTCCTAACGACGATCGTGACACCCAGCAGCAGTCCCAGCACCTAACCACTGCTACACCTGGCTATCGTCGTACCCTGATAGCGGACCCACATTCGTTTAAGCAAAACAGTTAATTCAGCTTCATGTACTGCCTTTGAAAAAAACATAGCTGATATGGCTAACTTGCTTAAACGAATGTGGTTTCTACTGACAATTGAGATGTACAAACTATGGCAAAGGGGACGGCGAGCGGATAAGAGGCAATCCGTAATTTTGATTAAGACATTAATGAGCGAGCTAGGACGCACATAGTCAATATAACTATTTGTTCAGTATTTTTTAAATGTACAGCGACAGAATTCAGAACATGGGCCGTTCTTGCAGTATTCTCCCTGTACACCAAGTCAGAACCGTATAATAAATAAAGGGGGCATATAAGCAGACAATGAAAGCTCTTACAATATTCAATGATTACACTTCTCTAAAACAGGATATAGGCTACATGTGCACCACCAAGTCAGAACAGTAGGCTAAATTATGAGGGGAAAATTGACCAAATTATTAGGTTGAGGCACATGGGCCACTAACAGCTTACTACACAACATACACTTAGTATTACTTTCTTAGCAACAGTATACATATCTCCCTGGAATATTAGCTAATTTATACAGCAGCATACAATACATTTTTGGACTCACCTTGCTGTGCTGTGCTCACTTGAACAGGAAGGTGGTGTGGCGGTCCTTCTTGGCCAAAATTTTTATCAAACTTTGTCATCAAAGTCTGGCATTCTTTGGATTTATGGTGCTTTCAAGACAACTGGGAACTCTGGAAAAAAAACTAAGTTCAATCATAATGTCAGTGATCTTCAGGTCGGATCTCTAGAAAGAGGCCAGAGTTCCCGACTTGCAATTCCAAGTTGGATGACTGTTCAAACGTATTATCCCAGTCGGAGCTAGTTTTTTCCAAGTTCCCAGTTGTCTTGACCTCACTGAAGTCTGAGATTTCCCAGTTCCAGTGAGTTTCCAGTTGTTTTGAGCGCGGCAGAAGTCATGCTGGATTGACAGCATGGCCAATGTTGAATGTTTATSCTTTTAAGCTTGGAAAAGAGACCCTTAAACCCAGACTTGGACCACACACCCAGTCCACTGAATAGCAGGCTAGTGATTGCTTTGCGATGCTTGCAGTTAGCCACTGATTCCTTCCAAACCACTCATTGTTGAATTTGCGTAACATTTATTCCCAATGGCTGATGAGCACCGATACGTTTTATCTATAATTTATCTTCATATGACAAGGATTGAAAAGGATTTGCCAGTAGATTGTCGACTTGATTCATGATGATGACTGCTAGCCTGCTAGCTAAGATTTTGAAAGTAAACTCAGCAAAAAAAGAAACGTCCTCACACTGTCAACTGCGTTTATTTTCAGCAAACTTAACATGTGTAAATATTTGTATGAACATAACAAGATTCAACAACTGAGACATAAACTGAACAAGTTCCACAGACATGTGACTAACAGAAATTGAATAATGTGTCCCTGAACAAAGGGGGGTCAAAATCAAAAGTAACAGTCAGTATCTGGTGTGGCCACCAGCTGCATTAAGAACTGTTGGGTTTGTGCCCATAGGCGACGTTGTTGCCAGTGATGTCTGGTGAGGACCTGCCTTACAACAGGCCTACAAGCCCTCAGTCCAGCCTCTTGTGTGTTCCTTGTGTAACTCGTGCAGTTGTTGTTGCCATCCTGTACCTGTCCCGCAGGTGTGATGTTCGGATGTACCGATCCTGTGCAGGTGTTGTTACACGTGGTCTGCCATTGCGAGGACGATCAACTGTCCGTCCTGTCTCCCTGTAGCGCTGTCTTAGGTGTCTCACAGTATGGACATTGCAATTTATTGCCCTGGCCACATCTGCAGTCCTCATGCCTCCTTGCAGCATGCCTAAGGCACGTTTACGCAGATGAGCAGGGACTCTGGGCATCTTTCTKTTGGTGTTTTTCAGAGTCAGTAGAAAGGCCTCTTTAGTGTCCTTAGTTTTCATAACTGTGACCTTAATTACATACCGTCTGTAACCTGTTAGTGTCTTAACGACCGTTCCACAGATGCATGTTCATTCATTGTTTATGGTTCATTGAACAAGCATGGGAAACCGTGTTTAAACCCTAAACAATGAAGATCTGTGAAGTTATTTGGATTTTTACAAATTATCTTTGAAAGACAGGGTCCTGAAACAGGGACGTTTCTTTTTTTGTTGAGTTTATGATGTTGACATGACCAGTCCAATCAAAGCTACTGTAGATATAACGTGATTTGACGTAATTGTATCTGTTGCCAATGACCTTGAGCCTTCTTGGATATTTAAAACATTTTTTATTAATGTTTTCTCCCCAATTTTGTGGTATCCAATTGGTAGTAGTTCCAGTATTGTCCCATCGCTGCAAATCCCGTACGGACTCGGGAGAGGCAAAGGTCAAGAGCTGTTGTGCCTTCGAAACACAACCCAGCCAAGCCGCACTGCTTCTTGATACAATGCCGCTTAACCCGGAAGCCAACCGCACCAATGTTATCGGAGGAAACACCGTACACCTGGCGACCGTGTCAGCGTGTACTGCGCACGGCCCGCCACAGGAGTCGCTAGTGCAAGATGGGACAACAACAGCCCTGCCGGCCAAACCCTCCCCTAACCCGGATGACGCTGGGCCAATTGTGCGCCGCCCCATGGGTCTCGCGGTCGTGGCCAGCTGCAACAGAGCCTGGACTCGAACCCAGGATCTCAAGTGGCACTTTTAATGTTACTCTATGGCAGCACCTAAGGGGCTTGAATTTTCGAGCTCTACCTGTAGATTTTGTGGTGAAGTCGTGTCCCCATTAGTGACAGAACACTGAGCCAATCACGGCGCAACTGGAAAACATCACCAACCCCTATGCTCCGTATTTTCCGCTGGCTGCCCCACCACCACAAAAAGCACTGAGCTGGGCTGAAACGCCTGCGTTTTAGAGCTGCCTTACTCAAGAAAGCAAAAAAGATGCGGCTTTATTCATTAAAACATATTTTTGACATTGTTTGCGAACTGATATGTGAAATGCAATAATGCCAAAATAACATGCAAAACAGGTGTGGCTCAAAACAGGTGGGGCTAGTTCACAWGCTCAGTTTCCACAGGTCTGATTTATAACGGGAAACATGGTTATGTATGGCGTGTGCCAAGTTTACAAATCTCAATATTTCTGTGAGTGCGCAGTCTTTGCAGAAATAGAGCATGCAGATATTTAGTGTAAAATGTACACAATGGTTATAAGGCACCTGCTGTGCTGATCGCTGCAAGTGTATAATGGAAATCGCTACATAATGCTACACATTAAAAAAAAGTATCGACATATTCGGAAACGGGCTTCCATATTCTCCTGATTAGGTTTCCCATGATGCAATGCGTATCTGTCATGGCTGCTCACTGTTGCTTCTCACTGCACATGGGTTGAAATTAACAAATGTATACAATTACATTGAAATAGGCTACATTACAGCAGTAAGGATATATATTGACAATTACGCCGATCTTGGTTGGAAACAGTATTGACGTCTTTGTACGACTGTTACAAATCACATTTTGAGATGGTGCGGGAAGCTGAGATTCCCGTGCTCCGAGGTTTTCTGAAACCAAGCGAGGCAACGGAATGGAAGCAGAATGTTTTCAGCTCTGCAGGTGAGATTAAAAATCAATTATGCGAAAATCAGTATTATTATCACACTTTACATTTATTTTGGTGTAGATTTAGATAGTTTGTTTTGTGAGAAATGTAGCTACAATTAAACGTTGGCTAGCTTGGTGGTGGCTAATGTTACGTTCAGCTAACTACCGCAAAAATGTGTGGAGACATATGGCACGCAGTAATAGCCACTGTCCGTCGGTTTGTCATTTGATTTGACTAATGTGTAATGTTTAACCAAGGTTCAATATTAAGGCTACGTGATGATTAATTAAAGCTAGATTAATTGAACTAGCCAGTTCGCTCAATACAGGTTTGAATGATAGCTAGTTAGCTACTGTACCATGCACACTAACTGTCAACTTATGGGAGCAAGCCTAACTAGCTAGAACACCAGGCTAGTAGCGCACTACTAGCTACAAAGGCTAGACCGACAGGAATTGAGTCATTTTAGGCACATGTATATCTAATTGACTGGGTATTGATCTCATAYTCGAACTTTTAAACTTTGAATATAACCTTACATATAGTTAGGTACCAGCTAGCTAACTATGTCACCAATATACAGGTATCAACTTAGCGAGCTATAGTAGCTATGTACCGATTCGTGCCACATCCCACCAGGAGCGTATTCATTACGCCTATTATTTTGCAAAACGTTTCGTAAACAAACGAAACGGGGAGGAACATACCTGAAAACGTTCAAGTTTGGACAGATTATTTACATTCCAGCCCTCGGCCACGCATCCCCCCGTGAGGATGGAAATGTACATATATACGGTAGGTGGGTGTTTAGCTAGTTCAACTAACCCGTAGCTTTGATCTCCGTACTGTGTTAGTTCTCGCTACACTAGAGGCAGCAATAGTGAGTTAATTGCTGCCAGGATCTTTCGCTGAACACTCTGTCAACTTACTGCATTGAGGCTGTGGCAACGCACGTTTGACAGCACAGTGGGGCGAAGCATCCCATCCCCCATGAAAGAACGTACGACTCTATGGACAATCACCATGCACGGTCGCTATTTTCTATATGCTCGGCTATTTTCTTGGCATGTATGCTCATCTTTGCTAAATCCGAGGTCACTGGCTTTGAACAATAATCAGCCATGTCATCATATGTTTCTCGCCCATCATCCAGTCACTGATGGCACAGTACCGTGAGCTGTATCAAGTGATGTAGCTGTGTCATGGTTGTCTGGGCTGGTTTTATGTGCTGTTGTCAGAATAGACATGACTTGATATATTTTTGTCTCCATTTGGATTTAGCCTTTTGAGACATCACTCACCAACAAAAAGCACACCGTTTCTGACATCAGATTGTATTGAAATAATGTATTGTAAATATGATGTTGGCCTGCTTTTCACTACACTGCACAAGTAAAAAAAAAAAATTCCATTAAGTCTACACTCATGACATAGAAATAATTGTTGACTGAACAAAAATATAAACGCAACCTGAAGCAATTTCAAAGATTTTACTTAGTTACAGTTGTATAAGGAAATCAGTCAATTGAAATAYATTCATTAGGCCCAAATCTATGGATTCCACATGACTGGGAATACAGATATGCATCTGTTAGTCACAGATACTTTTGGTCATGTAGTGTATGTGGACACCTGCTCGTTAAACATCTCATTCCAAAATCATGGGCATTAATATGGAGTTGGTACACCTTTTGTTTCGATAACAGCCTCCACTCTTCTGGGTAGGCTTTCCACTGGATGTTRGAACATTGCTGCGGGGACTTGCTTCCGTTCAGCCACGAGCATTAGTGAGGTCGGGCACTGTTTGGCGATTAGGCCTGGCTCGCAGTCGCGTTCCAATTCATCCCAAAGGTGTTAGATGGGGTTGAGGTCAGGGCTCTGTGCAGGCCAGTCAAGTTCTTCCACACTGATCTCAATAAACCATTTCTGTATGGACCTTGCTTTGTGCACGGGGGCATTGTCATGCTGAAACAGGAAAGGGCCTTCCCCAAACTGTTTCCACAAAGTTGGAAGCACAGAGTCGTCTAGAATGCCGTTGTGTGCTGTAGCGTTAAGATTCCGCTTAACTGGAACTAAGGAGCCTGAACCATGAAAAACAGCCCCAGACCATTATTCTTCCTTCACCAAACTTTACAGTTGGCACTATGCTTTGGGGCAGGTAGCGTTCTCCTGGCATCCGCCAAAGCCAGATTTGTCTTTCAGATTGCCAGATGGTGAAGCGTGATTTATATTTCAGAGAACGCGTTTCCACTGCTCAAGTGTCCAATGGCGGCAAGCTTTATACCACTGCAGCCGACGCTTGGCATTGCACATGGTGATCTTATGCTTGTGTTCGATTGCTCGGCCATGGAAACCCACTTCATGAAGCCCCCTACGAACAGTTGTTGTGCTGACGTTGCTTCTAGAGACAGTTTGGAACTCTGTAGTGAGTGTTACAATTGAGGACAGATTTGTACGTGTTTAAGCACTTGGCGGTCCTGTTCTGTGAGCTTGTGTGGCCTACCACTTTGTGGCTGAGCCTTTGTTGCTCCTAGACGTTCCACTCACATTAATAGCACTTACAGTTGACYGGCAATACTCAGAAATTTGACGAACTGACTTGTTGACAAGGTTGCATCCTATCACGGTGCCATGTTGAAAGTGACTGAGCTGTTCAGTAAGGCTAATTCTACTGCCAATGTTTGTCTATGGAGATTGCATGGCTGTGTGCTCGATTTTATACACCTGTCAGCAACGTGTGTGGATGAAATAGCCGAAGCCACTTATCTGAAGAGGTGTCCACATACTTTTGTATCTGTAGTGTACCATAACCTCACCGCCACCACGGGGCACTCTGTTCACAACGTTGACATCAGCAAACCGCTCGCTCACACGACGCCAGACACGCTGTCTGCCATCTGCTCGGTACAGTTGGAACCAGGATTCATCTGTGAAGAGCACACTTCTCTAGCATGCCCCCTGAAGTAGGTTACGACGCCTAACTGCACGCAGGTCAAGACCCTGGTGAAGATGACGAGCACGCAGATGTGCTTCCCTGAGATGTTTTCTGACAGTTTGTGCAAACCCACAGTTTCATCAGCTGTCTGGGGTGGCTGGTATGCCACACCTTGATACGCTACACCTGTCATGTGGATGGATCATCTGGGCAAAGTACAAATGGTCACTAACATGGATCTAAGCAAACATTTAAGAGAAATATGCTTTTTGTGTGTATGGAACATTTCTGTGACCTTTTATTTCAGCTCATGGGACCAACACTTTACATATTGCATTTATATTTTTGTTCAGTGTAGCTAGTCCTTGCCCTGTGTGTTCTTGTAGGAGATATGAGTCTGTTGCACTCTCTATTCTGAAATGTATGCTAATGTATTATATGTTTGCTTGAATATTGAGAGGCCTTGGGCAGTTCAGAATCATATTTCTCCCATATTGAATTGCCTTACATTGACTGCTGAATTACTGACTAATTTGAGGTCGTTGTTTTCCATAATTTCAGTTTCTTGACAGTTCTGAAATGTATTTGAGTAGCTGAAATGTTATGAACAGTGGTTGAGAGGTCATACCCTGGGCTGTAATTTGACCTCTTATCTCCCTTTCTCCTTCTCTTACCCTTCCTCACTCCCTCTCTAGGCTCTGCAGCCTCTGGGTTTCATTAGAGTTGTAGTGAGGTGAAATATCTCAACACCTCACAGGCCAGCCGTGCAGTGATTGCCTATTAACTTTTACTTGGTACTCATCCCGGATCCGGGAGCACCCTCATCAGTAAAAAAGCTGACTAGCATAGCCTAGCATAGCGCCACAAGTAAATACTAGCATCTAAATATCATGAAATCACAAGTCCAAGACACCAGATGAAAGATACACATCTTGTGAATCCAGCCATCATTTCTGATTTTTAAAATGTTTTACAGGGAAGACACTATGTATTTCTATTAGCTAACCACGATAGCAAAAGACCCAACTTTTTTTTCTCCACCATTTTTTTACTGCATAGGTAGCTATCACAAATTCGACCAAATAAAGATATAAATAGTCACTAACCAAGAAACAACTTTCATCAGATGACAGTCTGATAACATATTTATTGTATAGCATATGTTTGTTCGAATAATGTGCATATTTCAGTATATAAATCATAGTTTTACATTGCAGCCACCATCACAAAATCTCACCAAAGCAGCTAGATAACTACAGAGACCAACGTGAATTACCTAAATACTCATCATAAAACATTTATGAAAAATACACAGCGTACAGCAAATGAAAGACCAACATCTTGTGAATCCAGCCAATATTTCAGATTTTTTAAGTGTTTTACAGCGAAAACACAATATAGCATTATATTAGCTTACTACAATAGCCAACTACACAGCAGCATTGATTCATGCACGTTAGCGATAGCGAATAAACCAGCAAAAGATATTACATTTTTCACTAACCTTCTCAAAACTTCATCAGATGACAGTCCTATAACATCATATTACACAATACATATATGGTTTGTTCGAAAATGTGCATATTTAGCGGCACAAATCGTGGTTATACAATGAGAATAGTAGCCAAACTGCAAACAAAATGTCGGGAGAAATCTTGGGAGAGGCACCTAATCTAATCAATAACTAATCATAAACTTGACTAAAAAATACAGGTTGGACAGAAAATGAAAGATACATTAGTTCTTAATGCAACCGCTGTGTTAGATTTTTAAAATTAACGTTACTACGACATACAGCGTGCGTTAAAGCGAGACCGCACCAAAATTAATGGCGGAATAATAGTTTAACATTTTTCAACAGAACAACRAATTAACATCATAAATAGTTCTTACTATTTGATGAGCTTCCATCAGAATCTTGTGCAAGTTGTCCTTTGTCCAGAATAATCGTTGCTCGGTTGTAGATTGTCGWCTTCAACTTTGGAATTAGCAGCAAACATTAGCCATGTGGCGAAAACGTGTCCAACTCACCATAACGCAGCACAAACAAAATACCGAAAATCGCAATATACTGATATAAACTGATATAACTCGGTTTAAATGAACTACATTATGATGTTTTTAACACCTATATCGAATAAAATCAGAGCCGGATAAATCTAACTCCTATAACGAGAGCTTTTCAGAATGCAATCCKGAGGTCTGTCTCGCGTCATGACGAACGTTRAAAAGATTGCACCCCCGGTTCCAAGAGCTTTTGTACGGCCTCAGATCTACCTAGACACTCCATTCCAATTCTCACTGCTTACTGACATCTAGGGGAAGGCGTATGCAGTGCATGTCGACCCATAGATTACATGCAAATTAATAAACTGACCCTGGAACAGAGTGCCCGATTTCAGATTTCTCACTTCCTGACAGGAAGTTTGCTGCAAAATGAGTTCTGTTTTACTCACAGATATAATTCAAACGGTTTTAGAAACTAGAGAGTGTTTTCTATCCAATAGTAATAATAATATGCATATTGTACGAGCAAGAATTGAGTACGAGGCAGTTTAATTTGGGAACGAATTTTTACAAATTGAGAAAAGGTTGCCCACCAGCAATTGTATTAGCAAGAGGAAATCAATGGGAACTGTGCTAGCTACTAGCAATACCCATATTGATGTATGCACATCACCTTCACATCATGCTTTGATGTCAATGACAGTCATTCTTAAGCTGTTGAATGTTATTCACAAAATAGATTATTGTTTTAGTATTTGGTGCATGTCAGGTTGTCATTGAATATCAGTCTCGAAACACATGAATGACATTCAACAATAAAATTGACAGTTTTCATTACAGAAGGTTCTTGGATCTGTCCTAATTTGTTAGTGGAATCAGGGTATTACCATATGATTTCAATCACTTTTTGACACACCCCTTTTGATTCGAATGAAACCTTTTATACATATTTGCCCATGGTAGAAGTGGTCAGAAAGTGAGGTGCTCAAAGTTGACCCATTTTGCACACCCAACCCTTCCATGAGATGTCCATGACTCCATCAATGGAAAAGAGAAATGGTTGAGTTTGATATCATTTTAGAAGTTACAAACAGGGTTGTCAAACTATTTCATTATTTCTTGAAAGAAAGGTAACAAAAAATATGAAGTAGATGCAGAAAGTAAACGGCATAGTGGGTAAATTTCTGCAACAACTAAGATGGTTGAAGCACGAGGCTCAACTTCTCTGCTGTTTTGGTGCCCTGGCTACCAGCATGAAGGGAACCTAGGCACATGTGAAGATACTWTGTGAGAGCAAAGTTTTGCATCTCGCCTATCTCAATATCTGTGGTACTTGTGCCAATGGCATTTAGCGGAGTCTACCTTTAACGTCAATTATCTAAAAACCAATCAACTCCGATTTTGGAAATGTTCACATTGTAGGTTAGACTCCATTTTACATAATCTGAATTGCTTGTGTTGTGCCTGTCATCGGTTGAGACACAGCATACACTTGAATACAGGGTGGGTGTCAATTCAATCATATAAATATTATTTTTGGAACGGACCTATACTTTCATTATCTATATTTATATGAATGCGATAGGTTTCCTATGGAAGATATAAAGTTTAATTTCTAAGAATGGTTATTCCCACTCAAGTCAACGTTCTCTAATGCGTGGACCTTCAACCATCTTTGTAGTACCAGTTGAAATGTCAACTTTATTCCCATTTTAGTACATTTATCAGCCAAAACATGACCTCCACCCTGCATTGAAGAGTGTTCTGTCATATATCATCTTAGCATTTTTTATTTATTTTTTATGTTGACTCCAATGCTTCCCACAGTTGTGTCMAGTTGGCTGAATGTCATTTGGGTGGTGGACCATTCTTGGTACACATGGGAAACTGTTGAGCTTGAAAAGCCCACTTCCATATTTTGTCTTGCCCCATTCACCGTCTGAATGGCACACATACACAATCCATGTCTCAAGGCTTAAAATATATTCTTTAACTTTGTCTCCTCCCTTTGAAGTGGATTTAACAGGTGACATCAATAAGGGATCATCGCATTCACCTAGTCAGTCTGTCATGGAATGAGCAGGTGTTCTTAATGTTTTGTTTACTCAGTATATAAACTCAGCAAAAAAAGAAACATCTCTTTTTCAGGACCGTGTCTTTCAAAGATAATTTGTAAAAATCCATGTAACTTCACAGATCTTCATTGTAAAGGGTTTAAAAAAATAATTAAAAGTTATTATTATTATTTTTTTACCCCCTTTTCTCCCCAATTTTTCGTGGTATCCAATCGCTAGTAATTACTATCTTGTCTCATCGCTACAACTCCCGTACGGGCTCGGGAGAGACGAAGGTCGAAAGCCATGCGTCCTCCGAAGCACAACCCAACCAAGCCGCACTTCTTCTTAACACAGCGCGCCTCCAACCCGGAAGCCAGCCTGTGTCGGAGGAAACACCGTGCACCTGGCCCCCTCGGTTAGCGCGCACTGCGCCCGGCCCGCCACAGGAGTCGCTGGAGCGCGATGAGACAAGGATATCCCTACCGGCCAAACCCTCCCTAACCCGGACGACGCTAGGCCAATTGTGCGTCGCCCCACGGACCTCCCGGTCGCGGCYGGCTGCGACAGAGCCTGGGCGCGAACCCAGAGACTCTGGTGGCGCAGCTAGCGCTGCAATGCAGTGCCCTAGACCACTGCGCCACCCGGGAGGCCCCCTATTGTAAAGGGTTTTAACACTGTTTCCCATGCGTGTTCAATGAACCATAAACAATTAATGAACATGCACCTGTGGAACGGTCGTTAAGACGCTAACAGCTTACAGACGGTATGTAATTAAGGTCACAGTTATGAAAACTACTGACTCTGAAAAACACAAAGAAAGATGCCCAGAGTCCCTGCATGAACGTGCCTTAGGCATGCTGCAAGGAGGCATGAGGACTGCAGATGTGACTAGGGCAATAAATTGCAATGTCCGTACTGTGAGACGCCTAAGACAGCGCTACAGGGAGACAGGACGGACAGCTGATCGTCCTCGCAGTGGCAGACCACGTGTAACAACACCTGCACAGGATCGGTACATCCGAACATCACACCTGTTGGACATGTACAGGATGGCAACAACAACTGCACGAGTTAAACCAGGAAYGCACAATCCCTCCATCAGTGCTCAGACTGTGCGCATCAGGCTGAAAGAGGCTGGACTGAGGGCTTGTAGGCCTGTTGTAAGGCAGGTCCTCACCAGACATCACCGGCAACAATGTCGCCTTTGGGAACCAACCCACCGTCGCTGGATCAGACGGGACTTGTAAAAAGTGCTCTTCACTGATGAGTCGCAGATTTGTCTCACCAGGGGTGATGGTCGGATTTGCGTTTATCATAGAAGGAATGAGCGTTAAACCAAGGCCTGTACTCTGGAGTGCCATCGATTTGCAGGTGGAGTGTCCGTCATGGTCTGTGGCGGTGTGTCATAGCATCATCGGACTGAGCTTGTTGTCATTGCAGGGAATCTCAACGCTGTGCGTTACAGGGAAGACATCCTCCTCCCTCATGTAGTACCCTTCCTGCAGGCTCATCCTGACATGACACTCCAGCTTGACAATGCCACCAGCCATACTGCTCGTTCTGTGCGTGTTTTCCTGCAAGACAGGAATGTCAGTGTTCAGCCATGGCCAGCGAAGAGCCCGGATCTCAAGGTCCATTCCCCCCAGAAATGTCTGGGAACTTGCAGGTGCCTTGGTGGAAGAGTGGGGTAACATCTCACAGCAAGAACTGTCAAATCTGGTGCAGTCCATGAGGAGGAGATGCGCTGCAGTACTTAATGCAGCTGGTGGCCACACCAGATACTGACTGTTACTTTTGATTTTGACCCCCCTTTGTTGAGGGACACACTATTCAATTTCTGTTAGTCACATGTCTGTGGAACTTGTTCAGTTTGTCTCAGTTGTTGAATCTTGTTTTGTTCATACAAATATTTACACATGTTAAGTTTGCTGAAAATAAACGCAAATGACAGTGAGAGGACGTTTCTTTTTTTGCTGAGTTTACTTTCAAAATCTTAGCTAGCAGGCTAGCAGTCATCATGAATCATGTTGACAATCTACTGGCAAATCCTTTTCAATCCTTGTCATATGAAGATAAATTATAGATAAAACGTTTTCTGATTTTATGAACTTGAAAAAATCAGTTTAGGCGTTTTTGATAATCGCGTTAAAGCTTAAATGACCATTGTTATTATTTTTCATTAACTCATTTTATAATAACTCTGTTTTTTAAGCTTCGAAATGATATCAAACCAAACTGTTTTTCTTTTTCAGGGATGATGACATGGATGTCTCATGGTAGGGTGGGGTATGCAGAATGGGTCAACTTTGAGCACCTCTATCTCTTGAATTTTTTGGATTCAGGTCCAAAATGTTACTTTCTGACCACTTCTACCTTGGGCAAAACATGAATGGATGGATTAATTCAAATCAATATGGGTGCCCTTAGCTTTATCATTGGAAGCGTTGGTGTGCTGTGGCTGTCCCAATCTATTTTCTCCCAAAGTGTGCACTTGTTCACTTCCCTTCATGGATTTGAAACGACATTACTGGTTTATGGAATCTCTTAGCCCATGCCTGCACCAATCCAATGCTTTTACATTTGTGGGTACTAGAGATTGTTGGGACGCACGCTGTGTGTGTTTGCCAGTTTGCGGGGCTGTTTTAGTTAGGTTTGCCAGTCTTCTGCTATTGTACACCCAGCCTCTCCTTCCCGTTGCTCTCTCTCAGCCCTCACTCATTCCCATCAGTGAAGCGCAATGCAATCAATGCTAATGAGCCCAGCCAGCCTCYCTGCTCATAAAGAACTAATGAAAGCTGTATAGACGCTGAAGCCAAGCACACAACCAATGCATAAAATGCAATTACTCCAGGCTGAGACACCTTGGCCTCATATCTAGACTGTTCTCTTTATAATTTAATATTTTGTTCCTCTTCCTCCCCCTTCAGCAATGTCCCTCCAACAGCTATAAGTCTGCATGCACACACCAAATGATCTCCTCCAGGGCATTGTTCAATATTCTCATTTTGCTAATGGGAATATGGAGTTGGATTAACAATATGACAAATGAGAGTAGGTGTGTTGTGGAGGTAAGAGGCCCTTGGAGTGAGGTACAGCGTATGGTCCAGTGGCATGCTTGATTTTCTCCATTCCTGGATGGTAATGGTTCTAGGACAACAATAACGAGATGGTTTGGCTCTAATACTTTGACTCGAAACAAGTAGCCTTTGAGGTAATTTGAATTGGATGTAGAGGTATCTGAGGGATAATGATCCACCTATTTCAAACAATGAGGCTGCACCTTAGTGCCTTTCAAGCTAATGGGTGTTCCACAGAGATATGAGACTACGCCATGCAGTCAAAGGAAAAACGGTTTAGACGATAGCAAAATTGTGAATAGCGTCAGAATAACTAAATACTTTGGCTATGTTTAACAATCATATTTTGAGCCACCCATTATTACAGATACACACAAGACACATCTCTGATGCCATTGCCATTGTCTTGTGTTACCTCTATCTCACTGCTTCTTCTTGTTTGCTTTCCAGAGGCGGGTCCCCTGCTGCAGTCCCTGTTCGATGGAGACTTTGAGGCGGTGCTGCTGAGTCCTCAGGTCCTGGACCTGCTCGGTGGTGGAGACGGCAGCGATAGAGAGTCCATTGATGCCTACCTGGAGAGACGGGTCCTGGCCTACCTCAACGACAGCACACAGGAGGACAAGGCTGACCGGTAAGAAACAATAACTGAGTAGGGATCTCATGCTGACACGTTCAATGTTAATCAATTCATTGAATAAAGTGTTTTTAGTGCTAGGCTGGAACAAAAGCCTGCATAGCTCTCCAGGATCAAAGTTGGTGGACACTGCATTAAACAATGCTAAACAAGATTTAATATACTTTCATATAAGCCGACAGATTGCCTTTTTAAGTGTACAGCACTATGAATTAATAAACTTACCTTACTGTAATAGAGACGTTAACTTTTCTAATGATAACCTTATTGTCTAAACTCCTCAAATTGCACGCAGAGCGGACACTACTTAAACGGGAGTATCAATGAATATTAATTTTGGTAAATTAATGCTCAGTTTGTTGTGCGTGGCATTGTGGTACCACTGGCAGCATTTTAGCCAAAGACTGTTACACTAGCTGTGTAGTCGTGTTTTATAAATGTGCAATAAGCATAAAACACAATTCTGTAAGGAAAAGCAACTCGTTCTCATTCTGAGAAAAAAGGTATACCACTTGATTTCAACATCTGAACGAAGTGGGCATGCTGTTCAAACAGTTCGGAGACGGACCGAACGGTGTGTGTACAACAATTCAACTGTTCTACCTTGTTAGCTAGCATATAGATCCATGTTGGCTAAACTTATAAAGATTATCTGTTTACTCACTAGAATGTGGGCTTGTGGTTAAAAGAGAGTTTGAGACCTGTGTTAATTTTCTATAATGCCTGCTACAAGAAGTTAGTCATTATTAGTGAATGTGCGTTATGTATGGTTCTGGTTAAAATTGTAACAAAGTGCATTTTCATATTTTTTTGTGGGTCTTACGGTTTTGGAAGGCTTTTATTAGCCTAGGTATAATTTCACAAGCCCTGATTTCATTAGATTATTGCTGACTGTTTGAAATTCAGTGTATTTTACCTTTAATTGCACAACAAAGCTTATTTCGAGAACATAACAAAAAAAGTCATGATATATATATATATATATAGTATGAATCACCCATAAATCATATTTTTTGTGATGATTTTTAGGCCATATCGCCCAGCCCTAGTACACAGTGACTTTTATTGAGGGGAGTGATAGGAGAATTACCAGGCACGGGCTGTTCCCTCGCTGAATGGAGCTCAATGAAGCTTCCTGCTCCATGAATTATTAATTTTTAATAAGAACAGCTTAACATCTCCTCCTGTCCCGTGGGAGAATGGGTATTTCAGCGGGTGTTGCTACTCTATCCCCCTCCTGTATTGGATAATTTATTTCGGTCTCTTTCCATTTTCTGCTACAGCGTTAGTCAGCTAGGTGTGTTGGAGTGGCCTGTACTGTGTGTATGCATAGCTTTAATTGATGGGAAGCAGTTCCTTTTTGCCCTGAGTCTGTGCCTGGACAGCCCAGACGCCCTATTGAATGAGTCCTGCTGCGAGGACTGGAACAGCCCGCTGTATCCACTGCGAATCAGGCCGGCAGCCTTCCCGAAGTGTGGAGATTAAATGACCGTATCTTCAGTGTTTCTTTCTCCCCCTTCGTCTCTGTACTGAGCTTGTGGTCGCTCTTTTTAAGCCTCGTTTTAATGCTTCTCTACCTCCTGAACTCCCTTTCATTTAGTTCTCTAGCCTTTCTGTTGCTCCTTCTTCTTTGTTTTGTTCCCTGTTTTCGTTTTTCTCTAGTGTCTAATAGTTCTGTGCCTTCCCTCTGGTCTCCCTCATTGTTCTTTCTCTCTGTCCCCCAGACTCTGTTCTCTCACCCCCCCGATCTCGCTCCTATTCATTGTGACATTGCTTTCTGTTTCCTTCCTTCTCTTTCTCAGGGAGAATGCCTTGCTGGCTCTGGCGGTGGCCTGCTTGCACCTCTTTGCCCAGAGTAACTGGACGGGTCCACCTGTCGCCATCCATGTCCCTGACCTGCTTCCTCCGGCCCTGCTCACCTCCCTCACTGAGGTACAGTAACAGCAGGGTTTTTGTTTTACGAAAATGTGGCGCCGGACAACGCGACTGGGAAAATGTTAATTTACTGCCCACTTGATAAATTTACCGGACTCATAGGCATTGGATGCTTAAGAAGTCATGCTTTCTGGTTAATTATTTAAAATTTTTGTATTTATTTTTGTATAGACAGGAGTAATTATATAATTTTTGTCCAGTAGCCAAAGGCACAATCCTATTAGCAACCCATTCTAGTTGTTGCATCTTTAGATTCACCCTCTTTCTAAGTTTCTAAGAGWGATTTTAATCTGTCACATGGAACCACGGTGTGCTGTTCAGAATGGTATTGTCTGCGATGCAGAATGGCACTGCATCGCAGTGCTAGTTGTGCCACTAGAGATCCTGGTTCGAGACCAGCCGGCCTCGACCGCAAGACCCATGGGGCGGTGCACAATTGGCCCAGCGTCGTCCGGGTTAGGAGAGGGTTTAGCCGGCTGGGATGTCCTTGTCCCATCACGCTCTAGCAACTCCTGTGGCGGGCCGGGAGCATGCACACTGACACGGTCGCCGGGTGTAGTGTTGCCTCCGACAAATTGGTGTGACTGGCTTCCGGGTTAAGCGGGCATTGTGTCCAGAAGCAGTGCAGGTTGGTTGGGTTTTGTTTCGGAGGACGCACGGCTCCCGACCTTCGCCTGTCACGAGTCCGTACGGAAGTTGCAGCGATGAGATAAGACTAACTACCAATTGGATACCATGAAATTGGGAGAACAAGGGTAATAAAAAAAAAAGACTAAAAAAAGTGATTACAAATATTACAAAAATAAACATAATTTTCCCACAATGCATTTGGTCAAATGTTAAATTAAGTTTCATTGGCGATTACATGAGTTGCATGTTCAGTTAAGATGCATTAACATAATCTTAATGTGATTTGTGGGGGAACACCTTAATGGGTTATCAGGATCTGCCCCTTTTTTCAATTTTCCCCTAAAATGACTGACCCAAATCTAACTGCCTATAACTCAGGCCCTGAAGCAAGGATATGCATATTCTTAGTACCATTTGAAAGGAAACAGTGAAGTTTGTGGAAATGTGAAAGGAATGTAGGAGAATATAACACAATAGATCTGGTAAAAGATAATACAAATAAAAAACCAATTGTTCTTTTGTAATTTTTCTGTTGTACCATCTTTGAAATGTAAGAGAAAGGCCATAATGTATTATTCCAGCCCAGGTGCAATTTAGAGTTTGGCCACTAGATGGCATCAGTGTATGTGCAAAACATTGCTTTTCTGTATAACATTTTGTATCAAGACTGCCCAAATGTGCCTACTTTGTTTATTAATAACTTTAATAAACAAAGTAGGTATTCTTTCTTGCACAGGGGTGTTGTAATAGCTACTGTAAATTGGACAGTGCTGTTAGATTAACAAGAATTTAAGCTTTCTGCAAATATCAGATATGTCTATGTCCTGGAAAATGTTCTTGTTACTTACAACCTCATGCTAATCATATTAGCCTACGTTAGCTCAACTGTCCCGTGGACACCGATCCCGAAGAACTAAAAACATTTTTTTTTTGCTGTGGATCAGGCTTGGGTGRTATCCAGATTGTCATACACGACATGACCAAAAGTATTTGGACACCTGCGACGATACAGGCGAGTCTCAAGAATGGCTCAGCTGTCTCCCGCCAATTCTTGCACATTCATTGGTGTGAATAGTTTGCCCTTTTATTTTTTGCGATTCCCTATTACAATTGTCACCAGTAGTAAATGCACTGTTAATACTCGTCATTTGTTTTCATTCAGTTCTGTTAATGCATGTGTTAATTACACTCATTTGCCGTACTCATTCTCGGAGTGGAAACAATTTTTGCTGAGTTCACAACCTCCTACACTTATAAGAAGCAATTTTTGGTTTATTTCATAACCATAATTTACGAGATTGTCAAAAAAACAAAAATGTAAGTTTTTTTTTCTCCATTGTCTTTTGTTTGGAGTGCTCCATGTTAGCAATGAGCATGTGTCTGGCTCTGTCCTGATAATGTTGAGGGAGCGCGCGCACCTGAGCGCGCGCACCTGAGCACGCATTGAAGTACCTTGACTGCTGCGCAGAAATGTAGGAACGTTTTTTTTTGACATCCATTACGAATGATAATATATTAAAACTATAGTTCCTCACAGTAAGCTATTCAATTTTTTAAAATCCAACAATCTCCCCCTCGATAATCAATAATCCACGGTGTGAAAGATCAATGGAAGTATTAGGGCTACTGCTGCATTGGCCTATAGGCTGAGTTCCATGCACTCATTTCATTAGCCGCCAAACTATAAGCTTCCCCAGGTCTTTCTAAAATAATTGCTTTTACATTTCCATGGTTGAATTTTGCCTAGTCTACTTTTAGACGCCTCATAATATGAAATCAAACATTCAGGTTTCAAACAATTATATTTTCAAAATGCATACTACCTCCAGCTCACATTGTAAAATGATGGGTGACGTGCTGATAGCCTGTTGCCTGCACTTAATTGGTGAGCTTCCATTACCAGTTGAGTAATAAAAATAGTAGCTCTTTATAATGCACCAAAACTGTTTCACACGCGATTGCTTTTAGAATTGTTGCGTAATGAATGGGCTTATGAAAGCACGTTTTACACCAGCAGCAACCAGCTGAGGAGATGCAGGAGAAATCCCGCTCATGTGCACATGTTTACCTTTATTGAACTAGGCAAGTCAGTTAAGAACAAATTCTTATTTTCAATGACGGCCTAGGAACAGTGGGTTATAACTGCCTTGTTCAGGGGCAGAACGACAGATTTGTACCTTGTCAGCTCGGGGATTCGAACTTGCTACCTTTCGGTTACTAGTCCAACGCTCTAACCACTAGGCTCCTCTGCCGCCCCATGTGGCGGGTGATCGTTGTGTTGTTGTGTTGGATAAATAAGATGCATGATGACTAAAGAAAATACACACAGGCCAATTTAATTACACTAAATTATGAAAATGAACAGACTGATGAGCATGATGGTAAATTGTATTTACATTGACTGGTATTTCCATCAATGAATAAAAAGCATTATTTTGCAATGKGATTTTTTTCCTTCCGGTCATTTTGGTCGCAAGTTTTATCTGCTTTTATTTTTATCAGCCCTTGCCTACTAACAGACACCCTGAGTAACAGTTACTCCATCTCCTTTTCTCTACTTAAACTACACGCACACTGCTTTTTAAAATGTATCCACAGCCACCCTCCCTCCCAAGGTCTGACCTAGAGGAGCTCGACCTTTAGGCTGTTCTGAGAAGACTTTTCCAGCCCATCAACTGTTTTAGAAGCCAATTTGATTTTGGATGCAGGAATTGTGTATGTGGCAGCACTGACTCTCTGACATGGTTTGATGAATGGTGAGGACAGATTACCTCTTGTACCCTTTGCTCTGGGTAATGAGGATGTATAGAGTGAGTCTGCGGAGGAAGGATGAAGTAGTGTTGTACGGTATAACAGAACCATGGTAATATCACAGTACCAAAACGTCATGATACTTATGATACCAACATTTTAGAGTACCGTAGTACCATTTCATATGATACTATCACATTTTTCGTCCCTACCAATCTAAAGAACCAGTTGGCGCCTGTTCTGAAATGTTTCTAATGTCAGTTTTATTTATAAATTCAGTTAAATTAAAGCAACAGCAACTAATAGTCTTGTATGCGTCAGTCCAATGTCACTTTCATGCACATCTCACATGTTGTAGCTGTAATCAGCCAGCAGGCAGCCGCTTGTCCTTCCAGCCATCCCTCACCTGCTTCTGTCTGCTCTTCCTACGCCTCTATTCATCAATCCGTTTTTTAAATAGAATTTAGCCGTGATGGCGAGTGGGGATGCAGACCATGGTGAGTCTACTGTTACATTTGATACAGTGAAGCAGAGCGAGCAAAGATAATACATTGTATCATTTCAATGCTTGGTATAACAAAGTGCACAGGCCAGTCTGTGTCGGCTTTGCAATTGCAAGTTCGCTGTCATGCAGCCTCTGAGTAATAGAGGAAAAATGGAGCATGCTTTTATTTTTATTTCACCTTTATTTAACGAGGTAGGCCAGTTCAGAACAAGTTCTCATTTACAACTGCGAYCTGGCCAAGATAAAGCAAAGCAGTGCGACAAAACAAGAGTTACACACAGGATAAACAAACGTACAGTCAATAACACAATAGGAAAAATCTGTGTGTGCAAATGTAGAAGAGTAGGAAGGTACGGCAATAAATAGGCCATGGAGGTGAAATAATTACAATTTAGCATTAACACTGGAGTGATAGATGTGCAGATGATGATGTGCAAGTAGAGATACTGGGGTGCAAAAGAGCAAGAGGATAAGTAACAATATGGGGATAAGGTAGTTGGGTGTGCTATTTACAGATTGGGTGTGTACAGTGATCAGTAAGCTGCTCTGACAGCTGATGCTTAAAGTTAGTGAGGGAGATGTGTCTCCAGCTTCAGTGATTATTGCAATTCGTTCCAGTCATTGGCAGCAGAGAACTGGAAGGAAAGGAGGCCAAATGAAGTGTTGGCTTTGGGGATGAACGGTGAAATATACCTGCTKGAGCGCGTGCTACAGGTGGGTGCTGCTATGGTGACCAGTGAGCTACGGCGGGGCTTTACCTAGCATAGACTTACAGATGACCTGGAGCCAGTGGGTTTGGCAACAAATATGTAGTGAGTGCCAGCCAATGAGAGCCTACAGATCACAGTGGTGGGTAGTATATGTGGCTTTGGTGACAAAACGGATGGCACTGTGATAGACTGCATCCAATTTGCTGAGTAGGGTGTTGGAGGCTATTTTGTAAATGACATTGCCGAAGTCAAGGATCGGTAGGATAGTCAGTTTTACGAGGGTATGTTTGGCAGCATGAGTGAAGGAGGTTTTGTTGCGAAATAGGAAGCCAATTCTAGATTTAATTTTGGATTGGAGATGCTTAATGTGTGTCTGGAAGGAGAGTTTACAGTCTWACCAGACACCTAGGTATTTGTAGTTGTCCACATATTCTAAGTCAGAACCTGGGCAGGTGCGGGCAGCGATCGGTTGAAGAGCATGCATTTAGTTTTACTAGCGTTTAAGAGCAGTTGAAGGCCACGGAAGGAGAGTTGTATGGCATTGAAGCTCGTCTGGAGGTTAGTTAACACAGTGTTCAAAGAAGGCCAGATGTATACAGAATGGTGTCGTCTGCGTAGAGGTGGATCAGAGAATCACCAGCAGCAAGAGTGACGTCATTGATACATACAGAGAAAAGAGTCGGCCYGAGAATTGAACCCTGTGGCACCCTCATAGACTGCCAGAGGTCCGGACTACAGGCCCTGTGATTTGACACACTGAACTTTATCTGAGAAGTAGTTGGTGAACCAGGCGAGGCCGTCATTTGAGAAGCCAAGGCTATTGAGTCTGCCGATAAGAATGCGGTGATTGACAGAGTCGAAAGCCTTGGCTAGGTCGATGAGTACGGCTGCACAGTATTGTCTCTTATCGATGGCGGTTATGATATTGTTTAGGACCTTGAGCGTGGCTGAGGTGCACCCATGACCAGCTCGGAAACCAGACTGCATAGCGGAGAAGGTATGATGGGATTTGAAATGGTCGGTGATCTGTTTGTTAACTTGGCTTTCGAATACTTTAGTAAGGCAGGGTAGGATAGATATAGGTCTGTAACAGTTTGGGACTAGAGTGTCTCCCCCTTTGAAGAGGGGGATGACCGCGGCAGCTTTCCAATCTKTAGGGATCTCAGACGATATGAAAGAGATGTTGAACAGGAACCAATATACACAGGCAGTTAGGAAAGCAAAGGCTAGCCTTTTCAAACAGAAATTTGCATCCTGTAGCACAAACTTCAAAAAGTTCTGGGACACTGTAAAGTCCATGGAGAATAAGAGAACCTCCTCCCAGCTGCCCACTGCACTGAGGCTTGGAAACACTGTCACCACTGATAAATCTACAATAATCGAKAATTTCAATAAGCATTTCTGGGGGCACCAGTTAAGCCAGGTGAGGTCTCTGCATGTGTGTGGGGTGGGAMAATAGAGCTATCTAAGGCATGTTGAGCAGGACTGAGGGCTCTACAGTGAAATAAAACAGTAAGAACTAGCCAAGACAGCAGTAGAGAAGGCATATTGACATTAGAGAGATGCATAAAGCATTCACAGGTGTTGATCAGGAGAGTTACGACAACAATGGGTGAATGGCGATGAATGGGCAGAGCGGGCAGTTAGCTTTACAGCACAGAGAGCATGCACATTTTATATAATTTCACAAACCATGTCACGGGCCTTTTTTAAACTAAGCCTGGGTTGTTAATTATTAGTTTGATAACAAACAATGTTGTTCAGTCATGTTACCTACCTAGCTAACAACATTGAAATGACAGTAGGTCTTGTCAAATTTGATTGGCCCAGGAAGAAAGGAAATGGGTCTGCTACTCAGGAGATGTGCTTCAAATGTAGGATTTACGTAGGCGTAATGTAAGCCTAAACTATATCAAAAATCTATCTTTCTGGTTATTCGTACATTCTGTTTGGGAGCAGTATGTGTTTGTGGGAGAGATAGTGGTGTGTATTTTTATGAGGGGGAGATAGTGTGTGACGGAGGGAGGGAGAGTGTCTGTTAACTGAAGAGTAAACAAGAATTCATGCAGTTTTCCCCTTACTGCCACAATGACATGCAGATCATTATGCATGTATATTCCTCCCTTTCCTCTAGCCAAATCACAGGTAGTCCTTTGCAAATATGAGCAAATAAGCTGTTCTATGCAATTTTATTATACAGTGAACAGTTTGAACTTAATTGAATATGTGTTGCATTGAGTAGAAGTGTGATTATCAGTGACAGGTTTTTTGCTAAGCACATGCACATAACTTTTAGAAAGCTGCAACAAGCGTCCAGGTGTTTGTCGCATGCTTCGAATACAACGGGTGTAGACTTTACTGTGAAATGCTTGCTTACGAGCCCTTCCCAGCGATGCAGAGTTTTTGAAAAAAAAAATGAAGAAAAAAAAATGACCCACCACCTGGATTCCTATGTAGCAAAATTTGAAAATAGTTTTTTACTTTGGATAAAAGTAGAGACTTTGAACTAGAAAATTGTATATCATACACTACAGTTGAGGAACAATGGGAAAGTAATTCTGCTTTGAAAGTTGATAAACTTGTAACCATACTTTTGAGAAAATGGACCTTGAATGCTTTGGTACACCTACTGGAGAGCTCTTCTTTGTCTACACCCATTCAGCATAGTTCACACCCTCTTAAGACTTAGCCCCACCCATTTCTTTCAGGATCACTTGAGGCCATGTGCTAAACCGAGTGAATAAGGTAGTGTAGTAAACAACCATAGATTTCAAGACTGAAAGTAGTAGCAATAAGTAGTAGTAAAAATGCACTTTTTATCTAGTCCTCTGCCTATTTCCTAATCTGATTTTGGTGCAGGTCATGTTCTTCACATTATCATCTCTAGTAAACACACACTATATCAAATAAAATCAACGTTTATTTGTCACATGCAGAAGGTGTAAACGGTACATTGAAATGGTTACTTGCATAGTGGAGTCTTTATTTTGTTTAGACATGTAAACAATGAACCATAATCTCAACTCTAATGCCGTGTTCAAAACAACTGGGAACTCGGAAAAATTGATTTGAAATGGTCAACCAACTCAGCTTCTTCAATCCTATAATGGTTGCTTTGATCTTTCTAAAAATGACCATGTCACAATCTCGTGCCTTAATGTGTATTTAAAGTCATTTCCTCTTCTGACTCCGATCTCTTGTGACATGTTTTTATGCAATCTTATGTTTATAAATGAAAGCCTATCTGATAATTTATTGAAACTGGCTATTTCTCTGGGGAAACCTAAAGATGTTATCTGTATATTTTCCACCACGCATTTAAATACTTTACTTTATTTTCCATTTTCCTCCTAGAGCTCCGTCTTTCCGACCTGAAGATCAGACATCATGATTTGACCTCCTATTTTTCAGAGTTCCCAGTTGTTTTGAATGCGGCATTACTACTATGCACCATGCGTGAATCTGCAGGTAACGAAAGCTAACCAACTAGGGTCAATGTTGGATAGCTAGCTAACATTAGGCTGGAACTAGCAATGAAAAAGACTTTCTGACAAAATTAGAAACGCATATCTGAAAATGTAGCAAGACTCTTACAAATATACATGGATGACAACTTCTCCCTCTGTCATGGATGCCATGGTAGCTCTTATTTTCAAGATGTAATCCGGAGACTGGTTTTTTATACAACAGCCTTCTGTTTTCGACTTTCGCYACATTTGGCAATCATCTCTCTGCTTCCACCGGGCATTCCACCGATTTCGAAACTCGGTCAACTTCTGTGACAACACTGGTGGTCTCCGTTTCTTCCCCATCACTGTCATCAGAAGATTAATGCCTGGTTCAATAAATGTTTTTACATAATTCAGGCATTTCCTCATAGTCTGATTCATTTTCAGTATCTGAGAGAGTCAGCATGGCAAGGTCGTCCTCCAGAAAATAGTCAATCACAACTTTTTCACACTGATCTTTGTCTAATAGCGCCTGTTGATTTCAGGGCAGAAACGTTGAGTGGAAGCAACACCTCAGTTCGTGAATTCTTTAAAAAACAAGCTGCTGTAGAAAGTTCTATCTGCAGATACTGAGCAGCTCATGTTATAGACCGAAGCATGCTACATGGCAGACCAATCCGAACTCATCTCTCGGCATGTCCAGCCCATCCATTATCTTAGCCAATCATGGATAGCTGTAAATTTAACTATTTGTATTTACAAATGGCATACAAGTTTGTTATTAAGGCACATGAAAGTTCACATGTTCCAGAAGACATTCCTGCCAAAAAACGTATATTGATAATAAAAATAAAGTTCAAATGCCTCCTGTGAAGTAGTGACGTGCGACACACGCCTAGCTTCTTGAAACGGGTTACAAATGGTAACACGAGGAATAAAATACACAAATGCAGTTATATACAGGGAGTACCAGATCAATTTGCAGGGGTACAAGGTACGTATGTACATGAAGGCTGGGTAAAGTGGCTAGGTATCTGGATAAGTAGTAGTAGACTGAAATTTGTCTTCCGCATTTAACCCAACCCCTCTGAATCGGAGAGGTGCCGGGGTCTGCCTTAATCGACATCCACTTCATCTGTGCCCGGGGAGCAGTTGTTGGGGATTAACTACCTTGCTCAAGAAGCAGCGTAAAAGTGTGTGTTTGTGAGAGTTTAGTGTGTGTATATACTGTGTAGTATACATGCCACTGAATTCCCCCCCCCCCCGTGGTATCGCGATACTACTCGGTGTCATGATACTTGGACTGGTATTGTATCGTTTGTAAAATGTTATCGTGACAACTGTAGGAGGAATGTGAGGGGGACAGGACCCAATTATGTGGGGGTGAGGAGACGCGATTGGTCGACATAATCCCTCATTACACCAGAGACCGTCATTCTGCTGTTGAATACTTTTCCAGGCTGTGATTCATCTACCTTGTCGTTTAGAGGACCCTTGTAAATGGTGCTCCTCCATTTATGCATTGTGATCAACTCAATAAGTGCATGCCATCACTAATGTGCCACTGCATTTTGGGGAAAAAAGGTATAAAGTTGCACTTATTGAGTTAATAAAAGTGTTTGTTCAAAGTAGTGGACTGGAGACACAGGCAAGAATCAAGACGTTTCTCTGGGTAAATCGCTCTTCCCCTCATACCCACTGTGACAGAGCCTGGGGACAGGCCATGGACCAGAGCTAAGAAGGTCTCCGGGTACGGAGGCTCAGTGAGGCAGACAGAGTAAACGGTTCAAACTTAGGCTTTATTACACAATTTACCTACAGAAATGCTTACAGATATGGAACTTAACCTTTTGTTACTGAAGTTATACCCTTTCTTAAACTGTCTTTTAGCCCCAACCGGTCAACTGTTGGGTCTGATTGTCCAGCCAATCACACACTCGATTGACTAATGCCCCTCAGCTGGGCTCCCCCAACCTACCAAGTGGGAATGTGCCAGGAGGAGCCGGAAAGGCGCAGGAAGGATGCGGAAAGAGGGTTAGAGATCTGTTGTCGTCTCGSGCATCACTTCAGGGGACAGAGCAGCAAAGCGACAACAGATCATGGATCTTTTCCTCAGCCGTATACCAGTCTAACTCCTCTCTGTGTCCTCTCTCTCCCTCCCAGCCTGGGGCCCTGACCTCAGCCCTGCTCAGCAGTCTTCTCCTGGATGGAGAGTCGGTGTACTGCCTGGTGGGGAATCCCTTCCTCCTGCTGCTGGCCAGGGTCCTGCTGGTCAACTGCTCTGCCAAGCTGGATAGCCTCCAGGTAAGAGAACATAGCGGAGATATCACTTTGTCACTGGACATTAGCTGAGCTGTGATTGTGAAATGACACTCGTCACGTCCACATTGTCTCTCCCCAACACAGAAAAATTAGTTGAGCGACAAAGGCAATACAGCGAAGATTCTGGTCAGGGAGACGGATGTGTACTTGACTCCTTCAGATGTGCTGTGCTTGATTTGTGTTTCTCGCTCTAAGCCTCTGGAACTGGGAGAATCATTGGATGTGGGTGCAGAAACCTATTCCCACATTTCCATTCCCTGTCCACACACAGTAATGGTTTGGATTTTCACTCCTTTGCCAGCACACCAATACATCTCTAGATGTATTTATTTACCCCTACTGTGCTGAAACTTTGGAATCCTGGTGTTACAGGGAGATTAGTTCACCAGAGTTATTATTCTTGGAGGAATAGAACAATGGGGTGGGTAGTGAATCATGCTTTCTATTTGGGAGCTCCTAACAGGCTGACTACACCGCTCGCGTCACGTGCKTTGCAAAATAGATGTAGAAATCTGTTATTCAATTATTGCGCCAACGAGCGTCTGCGTTGCCAAGGGCTAAAATAGAACTCCTTTCTATTTCTGACGCAGATCGATCTGCAAGTCCTGCCTCTCCCATCTCCTCATTGRTTTATAGAAGCAGGTACCCACGTGCCATCTCCTCATTGGTTATACCCACGTGGGTGACTGAAAGACGAACGAGGTCAGTGGCGGTAATGCACCTAATTTATGAAAGTTGCCAATCGCAATATAAAGTCAAGAGAAGAAAAAGCTTGGAAAGAGGAGAAATGACTAGAAACGATTCGGTTGACCGTTTTATGGATTAATTGGCGGAGTAGAGGACCTTGTGCATTTCAGGTAAAATACCAAGTCACTGTTTATCCCAGAACAARTTAGCTAGCAACAGCAAGCTAGCTAAATAGGACAAATTAGCTTGCAAGCTAACTATCTAAATTGGCATAAATGTTTAATGCTTTTCGATCTGTCCCCAAATGAATATAATTGGTTCAGAGTTTGTTTTGATATTTTAACCTGCATGTCGTGATCGCGTTTGGTGTGGGGGGGACAAAATAAATGTATGCACGATGGCCCACGCGCAGCCAGTTTGGGTTCCGTGTAAGGCATGTAACTTACACACTTCCCTTCAGCAGGTTAGTCACCTGTAAATATTTTACAGCTGTAATGGCTAAATAGTAGTTATTTAACTCCATATTGGTTGCCTTTTTGAGGTTCAGAAGCTCTCCAACACATCCTAAGAGCAAAAGAAGGCTGTTTTAGAGTGTTAAATTTGCCTACATATTGTAACATGCTGAAAGAATGTTTGGTTTGATAAGAAATATTCTAACTACAAGATCCATTCTAGAGATCATACTATTAGTTTGTGACGCACACACACACRCGTACACTTACCCTTGGAGTTCAGCGGCTGTCTAACTCAAAGGCGCGCTGTCCATTGCCCCCTTCACCTCTCCATCCCCCTGTACCTTCTTATTATCACCCAGCTTCTCCACCTCTCCCATCCCAGTCATAAAGAGAGGAGAAGATGGGGCTGTGACGTTCATCTGCGTATCACCCTCTGATGAGACGGCAGTGTGTGTGTCATGAGAATATTGATTCAGGGAGGCAGACGATTAACGCACCATACGGCGACACGGTCGGGATAGCCGGCCTCGTGCAACGCAAATGAGAAAGATGTCCTCCCTGAAAYGCAAATGGGCTTTTACATGGTTCACTACCTTTGGCCATGCACGAGAGAAGGGATAGGGGAGAGAAACATGTACATGGCTTGGAGCTGTTATTTTCCCTGCCACTTTGCGTTTTGGTCAGAGATGATAAAAGAGGGAGTTTGCTATTTTTTGGGCTGTTTCAGCATCACTTAACTATAGCATTCTTTTGATATGTGTGTTAGTATGTAGGGTCAAAGTTGGTTGTCGTATGTGTTCAGTTGGTTCAGGCACTAGAACTGTAGTTATTTACTTGTATTATTTAGTTACTATTATTTACTATAGTTATTTCGTTACGTGTGACCTTTATGTATTGGGCCGTTGGTACAAAAGCGCTCACACTCTCCCATGCTCTTTCATTTACCTGTTGTTCCGCTTACCTTCTCCCACACACACACACACACTCACTAACCTGTTTCTGTTTTCTATGTTCCGCGTGTGTGCAGCTGCTGCCTTGGTGGACCCTGCGCTACGTGAGCCTACACCAGCAGGTCTTGGAGGAGCGCTCTCCTCAGCTCCTCAGCCTGGCCCAAAGCAGCATAGAGAAAGGTCAGAGGTCAAAACTTGTTCATGCACCTTCTGGATGTTTGCCTTGATTGTCATAATTCAATGACGATGATATAAGATCCTATAAGCACTTATGTGCATCACTGTACCACCATGGGGGGCTATGCTACCCATTACTTTGACCATAGAAGGCATGAAGCAAACGTTTTTGTGGGTTAGAAAGAAATGGGGATGAATCACATGTTGAAATGTGTTTCATTAGAATTGAAGTATTGAGCGAATGTAATACTTTTCTCGAGACCGAAAGGAAATGATAAGAATAAGCCAACTACTTTAATGTTTGTGCATGGCAACTAATAGTATCCAAAAGAGCCAACATTATTTCCACACAGAATGTTTGTGTTGCCTGCTTGAAAACAAATGTATTTAATATATACAGAGAGTATACAAAACATTACGAACACCTGCTCTTTCCATGACAGACTGACCAGGTGAATCCGGAACTAAATATTAAGGTGTTCCTTTTGTTTGGTATACTCAGTGTATATACTTGTGCATATTTGCAATCCAGTGTCATATGGCCTTAACCTAGGCTAATTTAAAATGCTAGGTGAAAGGTATATTTATCTCACTTTGGCCATCACCTTTGTGTATGTGTGTGGGCAGAGTGTGGCAGGGGATGAGCTCACTGTCTCTGTTGTCAGATTTGAAGTGGGCGTCGCTCCTCTGAATAGGAGTCTTATTTCATTGCGGCTATTTTGTGCTGGGTGGGTGAGGAYGGCCAGGTTAATTTTCCTCAAAGGATTTACACGGAACCCAAACCGGCTGCGTGCGTGCGTCATCGTGCGTACATTTATCTTGTCCCCCCCCCACACCAAACGCGATCACAACACGCAGGTTAAAATATCAAAACAAACTCTGAACCAATTATATTAATTTGGGGACAGGTCGAAAGCATTAAACATGCATGGCAATTTAGCTAGTTAGCTTGCAGTTGCTAGCTAATTTGTCCTATTTAGCTAGCTTGCTGTTGCTAGCTAATTTGTCCTGGGATATAAACATTGAGTTGTTATTTTACCTGAAATGCACAAGGTCCTCTACTCCACCAATTAATCCACACATAAAACGGTCAACCGAACCGGTTCTAGTCAGTTCTCCTCCTTACAGGTTATTTCTTCTCTTGACTTTATATTGCGATTGGCAAACATTCATAATTTAGGTGCATTACTGCCACTGACGGCGTTCGTCTTTGTCACCCATGTGGGTATAACCAATGAGGAGATGGCACGTGGGTACCTGCTTCTATAAACCAATGAGGAGATGGGAGAGGCAGGACTTGCAGAGCGATCTGCGTCAGAAATAGAAAGGAGTTCTATTTTAGCCCTTGGCAACGCAGACGCTCCTAAAAATATCCCCCTCAGATAAAACTCAGATGACGTATAGCAAGCTGTTACCGTGACCAATCTGGGTTAGATTGACGCAGTGCTATAATTAGGGATGCCCCCCCCCCCTAAAAAAAAATCTTAGTCTAAATGTTAAAAGGTGTATTTGTCCGTATATAGACAAACCCTATGTGTTTATATAAAATGAACTATACAGTGTATTCATACCCCCTGACTTTTCCCACAATTTGTTACATTACAGCCTTATTCTAAATGGATTAAGTAACACAAATGTCCTCATCAATCTACACACAATACCCCATAATGACAAAGCGAATTAAGGTTTGTAGACATTTTTTCACATTTATTAAAAAAACAAACAGATCTACCATATTTACCTACGTATTCAGACCTATTCTGATGAGACTTTAAATTATTTCCATTGATAATCATTCTAAAACTTGATTGGAGTCCACCTGTGGCAAATTCAATTGATTGGCCATGATTTGGAAAGGCACACACCTGTCTATAAGGTCCCACAAGTTGACAGTGCATGTCAGAGCAAAAACCAAGCCATGAGTTCGAAGGAACTGTCCGTAGAGCTCCGAGACAGGATTGTGTCGAGGCACAGATCTAGGCAAGGGTACCAAAAAATGTCTGCAGCATTGAAGGTCCCCAAGAATACAGTGGCCTCCATCATTCTTAAATGGAATAAATTTAGAACCATCAAGACTCTTCCTAGAGCTGGCAGCCAAGCCGATCTGAGCAATCGGGGGAGAAGGGCCTTCGTCAGGGAGATGACCAGGAATCTGATGGTCACTGATAGCTCCAGAGTTCCTCTGTGGAGATGGAAGAACCTTCCTGAAGGACAACCATCTCCGCAGCACTTCGCCAATCAGGCCTTTATGGTAGAGTGGCCACTCCACAGTAAAAGGCACATGACAGCCCAGGTTGGAGTTTGCCAAAAGGCACCTAAAGGACTCAGACCATGAGAAATGTGTTTCCAAGATTGAACTCTGGCCTGAATGCCAAGCGTCACGTCTGGAGGAAACCTGGCACCATCCCTACTGTGAAGCATGGTGATGACAGCATCATGCTGTGGGGATGTTTTTCAGTGGCAGGGACTGGGAGACTAGTCAGGATCGAGGGAAAGATGAACTGAGCAAAGTACAGAGCTTCTAAATGAAAACCTGCTCCAGAGCGCTCAGGACCTCAGACTGGGGCGAAGATTCACCTTCCAACAGGACAACGACCCTAAGCACACAGCCAAGACAACACAGGAGTGATTTCGGGACAAGTCTCTGAATGGCCGGCCCAGCCAGAACTCGGACTTGAACCCTATCAAACATCTCTGGAGAGACCTGAAAATATCTGTGCAGCGACGCTCCCCATCCAACCTGACAGCGCTTGAGAGGATTTGCAGAGAAGAATGGGAGAAACTCCCCAAGCACAGGTGTGCCAAGCTTGTAGCGTCATACCTAATGATACCCAAGGAGACTCGAGGCTGTAATCGCTACCAAAGGTGCTACAAAAAAAGTACTGAGTAAAGGGTCTGAATACTTACGTAAATGTGATATTTCAGTTTTTTAAATTTATAATACGATTTCAAAAATTTCCAGACCAGTTTTTCTTTGTCATTATGGGGTGTTGTGTGTAGATTGATGGGGGGAAAAACTATTTAATCCATTTTAAAATAAGGCTGTAACGTAACAAAATGTGGAAAAAGTCAAGTGGTCTGAATACTTTCCGAATGTTGTATGTAGGGTAATGAGCTTGTCTAATGCTTTAAGCTCACTTTTTAATTAAAATAATTAAGCCACACAAGTGACTCGAGGGAGCCAGAGATCAAGATAACCAGAAAAAAAACATGTTTTCCAACCCTCACCCTTGCTGCTGGCCTTCTTAAATTCTACCGTTAAGCTCCTGAAGTTGACCGTAATAGGCTACACCATTTCTACCGATCTGCATGCCAGGTATGATTTTCATATGCACATTTTTGTGGAACAGTTTCATATAAATTATTTATAAAGTCTTTATCTCAATCATTATCATGTGGTTAATAGAAAATCTAAAATTAGCTTCTTGTCATTACCAACTATTTTGTATTGTATTTTTATTGAACCTTTATTTAACTAGGCAAGCCAGTTAAGAACAAATCTTATTTTACTATGACAGCCTAACCCAGCCAAACCCTCCTCTAACCCGGACGACGCTGGACCAATTCTGCGCCAGTGAGGGTCCTTAGTTTCCTGCGCCTGTGAGCTCCAGACAGACACCGCTGTAGACTATTTGCACAAATTATAATAAGTAATCAGGTAGGCCTATTATTACTCTCCCTGTGAGTGGTAATCAAAAGAGAGCTGGAAAGATTTTTCAAATGAGATACGTTGAGGAACTATTGTCATTCTCAATGGATGTTATAACAGACTTTGTTTGCTTGCTGTTTGAGGTGAAGAAAAAATTACTTYGAGAAGCTCATTAGTGGTGGTGAGTTAAGACAATCAGAAATGCTATCAGATCCCCATAWGGGCACATTTTATAAGCCTAAGTTTGCRCGCAGGCCAGGTAGCCTAGGTCTACTTCTATGYKTAATCAGGTGCGCGTCCTTACWCAGCATTGACTGGAGCGCTACAAACGAGACAATTCATGAATTGACAAATCAAATGGATTGAAATAAACCAGAACGCATTCCTTACAAACGTAGCATAGGTTGTTCGGTCCTCAAACATCGTGGCCGCTCTGACAATGAGAACAGTAAAAGACTGTAATAATAATATATTGAATACATTAACAGAAATGACCCTAACCAAACGAACATTGTAGATTAGAATGGTGCATTTACTACTGGTGTGCCTTCTCCGCGGCCTCCGCAATGGATTAGTCCACTGAGACAGGCGTGATTTAGACAGTTGTCTTGTGTGCATAAAAAAATTATAGATATAATATACAGTATCAGTCAAAAGTTAGGACACCTACTCATTCAAGGGTTTTTCTTTATTTTTACTATTTTATACATCGTAGAATAATAGTGACGACATAACTATGAAATAACACACTTGGAATCATGTAGTAACCGAAAAAGTGTTTAACAAATGTAMATTTACAGGTGTGCCTTGTCGAAAGTTAATTTGTGGAATTTCTTTCCTTTATGCCAATGAGTTGTTGTGACAGGGTAGGGTTGGTATACAGAAGATAGCCCTATTTGATAAAAGACCAAGTCCATATTATGGCAGGAACAGCACAAATAAGCAAAGCGAAATGACAGTCCATTACTTTAAGACATGGTCAGTCAATCCGGAACATTTCAAGAACTTTGAAAGTTTCTTCAAGTGCAGTCGCAAAAACCATCAAGCGYTATGATGAAACTGGCTTTCATGAGGACCGCTACAGGAAAGGAAGACCGAGAGTTACCTCTGCTGCAGAGGAAAAGTTCATGAGTTACCAGCCTCAGAAATTGCAGCCCAAATAAATGCTTCAGAGTTCAATTTCTGCGAAGAAACAACTGCTAAAGGACACCAATAATAAGAGACTTGCTTGGGCCAAGAAACAAGAGCAATGGACATTAGACCGGTGGAAATTTGACCTTTTGATCTGATGAGTCCACATTTGAGATTTTTGGGTCCGACAGACCCAAAGTAGGTGAACGGATGATATCCGCATGTGTGGTTCCCACCGTGAAGTTTGGAGGAGGTGTGATGGCGTGGGTGTGCCTTGCTAGTGACACTGTCTGTGATTTATTTAAAATTTATAACCAGCATGGCTACCACAGCATTCTGCAGCGATACGCCAGTTCCACTAAGCACAAACCAGATGGGATATCATTTGTTTTTCAACTGGACAATGACCCAACACACCTCCAGGATGTGTAAGGGCTATTTGACAAGAAGGAGAGTGATGGAGTGCTGCATCAGATGACCTGGCCTCCACAATAACCTGACTTTAACCCAATTGAGATGGTTTGGGATGAGTTGGACTGCAGAGTGAAGGAAAAGCAGCCAACAAGTGCTCAGCATATGTGGGAACTCCTTCAAGACTGTTGGAAAAGCATTCCAGTTGAGGCTGGTTGAGAGAATGCCAAAAGTGCGCAAAGCTGTCATCAAGGCAAAGGGTGGCTACTTTGCAGAATCTAAAATATTAATTGTTTTTATGTTTTACCCATTTTTGGTTACTACATAATTCCGTATGTTATTTCATGGTTTTGATGTTTTCAGTATTTACAATGTAGAAAATGTAAAAAATAAAGAGAAACCCTTGAATGAGTAGGTGTCCAAACTTTTTACTGGTACTGCATATATTTTTGCGGCTTCTCTACGAAAGAAATCTTGGTCGACAAACAATCGACCATTTGACTAAATGGGGTCAGCCCTAGTTATAATGCAATGCATGTAACGCTTTGCTTGAGTAGCAATTTTTATTGAAAGTTTATGTAGTTATGATATGACCAAATACCTGCATCATTATCATGATATTGATGGCTGACTATACCTTGAGACATCCTAGAGAACGTGACAGGTTTGCGAAGCATGCCTGCTTTAGAAGGCCATGTCGACAGCCAGCAAGTCCATGGTGGAGACAGTCATAGTGAGATCTGTCAGTTCGATCCATAATGTTGGAGTTTTTCATTGGTTGAGGGTGTGGGAGCACCCACCGTTGATGCCGAGCTGAGACATTAGATTTTTCTACGGTCTCTGCCATTCTGTTATTTCCCTCATCAGCATGGGGGAAATAAGCGCTGTTTCAACAGAAAAGAGCACGTTAGCTCCATTTTTGATCCAGAACCCTAATATGAGCAATTTATTAATTCTCTCCCCATCTCTCACTGCTCTTAATCACTTTAGGGAGATTTGGAGTGTGGCTGGCTGGGCCACAGAAATATAATAGCATTTCAAAGCAGCAGGGCTCATGTCAGCATTGACACATCCTCTGCGCTTCATATCCCTCTTAAAGATGACATCCCTTCCTTGAACTGACAGCCGACAAAGCACTAACCTTTTTGTTCTCCCCCACTGGAAGCCAGTTCAGTTTGGAATCAGAAAGAAACCGTTTGACTGGGAAATTTGCCAACCAAGGCCGTAACAGGGAGGCTGCTGGTGTTTTTCCTTTTTAGACAGTTCTGCAATGTGATGCCTTCATTGGCTCTTGAACAAAGATCGTTTAGTGTGTCTGAGTTTTCAGACTGTTGGTGGTGAAATTGCCGCTAGATTGTCCCTGGCTCCCGCTCTGCTGTGTCTGGCACATTGGGTTTGTAATTGCACATTGAATTGCAGTGTAGGAACAGGTAGTCTATTAATCGTTCAAGAGGCAGGGAACCATACAAACATAAAATTATTAAACCCAGAATTAGTAATCTGATTTGGGAAGGAATTGAGAGCTCTTTGAGAGAGGATTAAAATATACTCTACTGAATAGACCTTTTGGAGTCTTGACTTCAGAGAACACTGCACAAGCTAACCAATCAATTGTCCCCGTCATTTGTGAGAGCTAGTCATCTATTGATTGATGTTACCTCAGGAAGGGCACCAAAAGCATTTGACTTGATACCATGGGTGTAATCAGTAYTCCGAACAGTTGCAAAACAGTCCGGTTTTGCAATGAAAACTGGTGTTTCTATTGGACAGGTTCAGCAAATGGGGGGACCTACCTGAATCTGTCCAATAAACTCTTAATTTTTCATTGCTAAACAGAATGAGTAATGATTACACCCATGAACGTGAGGGGTAAGTGTGAAGTTAATGTGCTCCACTTATCTATTTTCAAGAGTTCACTTAAAGGAAAGATTGACCTATTTTGAATGTTATATCGTTTTTGTTAATCCCTGAGCGATGTTCTATTCCCAGGCTAATGTAATGTGTATCTGAGCTATTGCCGATCAAGCAGGCTGATATACAGCCGGTATGATGAGTTTAGCATCATATGCAAAATGGGTGAATCTATCCTTTAAAACCTCTTAAGGACCTGCCCTTTCAATTTTCGCCTAATGACATACCCAAATCTATATGCCTGTAGCTCAGTACTGAAAAGGATATGTATATTATTGGTACCATTTGAAAGGAAACACTGAAGTTTGTGGAAATGTGAAAGGAATGTAGGAGTATTTAACACAATAGAACTGGTAAAAGATAACACAAAGAAAAAGCCAACCGTTCTTTTGTATATTTTTTGTACCGTCTTTGAAATGCAMGAGAGGCCATAATGTATTATTCCAACCCAGGTGCAATTTAGATTTTGGCCACTAGATGGCAGCAGTGTACGTGCAAAGTTTTAAACTGATTCAATGGACCATTGAATTTCTTTTCAAAATGTTGTATCAAGACTGCCCAAATGTGCCTAATTTGTTTATTAATAACTTTATGTTCAAAACTGTGCACTCTCCTCACACAATAGTATGGTATTCTTTCACTGTAAAACCCACTAAGTTGGACAGTGCAGTTAAATAACAAGAATTTAAGATTTCTGCCAATATCAGATATGTCTTGGTCCTAGGAAGTTTTCTTGTTACTTACAACCTCAAGCTAATTGCATTAGCCTACGTTAGCTCAACCGTCCCGTGGACGGGACACCGATCCCGAAGAAGTTTTAAGTCCTAGTAATGGCTTTAGTAATAGTCTCTATATTATTTCCAAAATGCAAATGTCAAATGTTCATTAAATTGACGAACTGATAATTTGTTCAATGCAGAAAACACACCTGTTCTTCATTTATCCTGATATAGTACACATTGGTCTATTCACATCAATTAAGTAATAGGCCTACTTGACCTTTGAAATGATAGTATTCCCTAAATGTAACTTAATAACGAATGATGTTGAAGGGCACAGGGTTATTTCATTATAGCCTATGTTTTGGAACTTGCCTATTTTGAGGACTTAGACTGACAATTTCTTTCAACTGGGAAGGTTATTTTATCTAGCTGCAGGGACCGAGGGCCTCTGTGTTGAGTGGAATCTGTGTGATTTGTTAAGTGTGGTTGGAGGTGCTGGGTTTTCCACCTGGGGCAACAGGGAGAGACATTCGTCTAGCTTTAAGGGGGCATCTGGGAAAGTGGTTCACCTAAGTTGGCCTGCTCTTGGGAGAGGCGGCGACAAGCCCCATCCTTAGTCCTGGAAGAGGAGCCATGGCATCTGTCCTCCCGCTCAACACTTAACTGGGCGGAGAGAGGGATAGGGAAAGATGGCGGGAAGAGTAGAAATGAAGAGGGGGGTAGACAAACAAGTTGAGGAATGCAAATGGAGCGACAAATGGAACATATTCAATCCCTGCTACAGATGGAACTCTGAGATGTCACGCCTCTGAATCACAGGCAGAGAGGCACATGCAGATATGCACTGCATGGTTATATCAGCATGATCCATTATTACCTTTCAACCTTGGTAGCTACATCGCTGTAAATCCTAGCCAGTTGTTGGCCGCATTCTACAGAGCTGGTTTGGGTTGAGGATAATACCTGTATCTACAGTATCCATATATGACCTTTGTGTTTCCCTCTGTATTAGGACCTGCATTTGCATGAATACTCCTGTTTGACTACTGAGAAGCCTGACCGCCGCTGTATGACTCATACTGACAGGGACATGGAAGGGAGGGAGTGAGGTAATTGGGTAGGCGGAGGAGGGAAACATCAGCTGCGTTGAAGTCGCTCTCTCCCCCACCTGAAGGATGAARTCAGTCAGCCTGCCTGTGGAACTCCAGTCTGGCTCTGATCTAATCAGAACCTAGGAGAGACGCCAGCAAGATGGATCAGCCCTGCCTCAGCCTGCACCGAGGGCTCTGTGTGGGCTGAGGCACCAGGGCATGCTGGTGGGAGTGGGGCATCTAAACATTGGTACTGGTGCCAGGCAGCCCGCCCCCTCAATGGCTATTGTGAGCAGTGCAGCGAAAGCCCTAATTTCCTCAACAATGGGAGGTAGCCCTAGAGAGCCTAGGGCAGGGGTATTGAGGAGAATGGTACTAGCATTTTTAGGTTGGCACACTGCAGCAAACCCCCACCTCTCCCGCATGGAGTTATGATAATGGTGGATGAGAAGAGGCACTGGTACTGAATATAGCACTGGCTCTTGTAGTGAGTAGCAGAGTATTGGGATACGCAGGCAGTGTGATACATCCTGTCAGTTTGACCGTCATAGAAGTCTGTTTTCCATGTCTGACACAAGACACCGTCCTAACGTCTTGTCTATATGCGCTCAATGTTCCGGCACAATCAAGGAAAGAAGGAAAACAGCAGATGAACACAGTGGCCGGGGTTGTGTGAAAAAACCCAAGCTGCTGCGCTGACACCTTCAGTGCCCAGCCAGGTCTATGCATCAACACAGCTAGGGTTGAAATCTGCTCCAGTTTGTGAGGTCGCCAGGCGCCGCGGCCAACCTGTCACTGCTGCTGGGCCACTGCACCCAGGAGGGAGTTGCTGATGCCAGTCCTGCTGCCAAACACATTGCTTTAATGTTAGGGAAATGTTATGTTTGCCTGTGAGCAGCTCTGCTGAGGTTTTCACATAAGGGGATGTCAGATTCTGAAAGCAATCTATCACAATATTTGCTCTCACAAATGGAATTATGTACCGCCATATTGTGAATTATAGTAACATGGAAGAATTTTGGCTTTTCACCATACATTTTTATAAAAAATTGTTCACTGAGACGTTTGCTAATGGTCATAGTGCATCTTATAAAAATCCAGGTCCTCTGTATTCTCCCAAGTGATGGTTGATTGAGCATGACTAAAAGACCTGACACCTAAAACATGTGACACAAACACAGGTGCTGGTTCTCCTGCGCTTTGCACCTACCGCTGTTGACAGATTGAGTGCCCAAAGCCCCCAATGTTGTGGTTGTGTGAACTGTGAAGAAATCACTTGGCTTGGTTGTGCTATTCCCTTTTGCCCTCTGTGGTGGGTATATTGACTGCTCTGTCCTTCACACTCACTTTCACCGCAGTGGTGGGCAACAAATCACTGGTGAAACACATGACATATTATCTATTGTTTATGTATAAAGGAGTATGTCGTTGATTAATTGGTTTAGCCAGGGTGCACAACAGAGTTTTCCTCTCTTACTACACCTGACATTTCAGTCATTTAGCAGACGCTCTTATCCAGAGGGACTTAGTTAGTGCATTCATCTTGAAATACCTTTGTGTATATATAGTGTAGCTATGTGGACACCTCTTCAAATGAGTGGATATGGATATTTCAGCCACACCCGTTGCAGACGGGTGTATAAAATCGAGCAAACAGCCATGTAATCGCCATAGGTAAACAYTGGCAGTAGAATGACCCGTACTGAAGAGCTCAGTGACTTTCAACGTGGCACCGTCATAGGATGGCACCTTTCCAACAARTCAGTACGTCAAATTTCTGCCCAGCTAGRGCTGCCTGGTCAACTGTAAGTGCTGTTATTGTGAAGTGGAAACGTCTAGGCACAACAATGGCTCAGCCGCGAAGTGGTAGGCCACACAAGCTCACAGAATGGGATCTCCGAGTGCTGAAGCGTGTAGTGCGTAAAAATCATCTGTCCTCGGTTGCAACACTCACTACCGAGTTCCAAACTGCCTCTAGAAGCAACATCAGCACAAGAACTGTTCGTCGGGAGGTTCATGAATTGGGTTTCCATGGCCGAGCAGCTGCACACAAGCCTAAGATCACCATGCGCAAGGCCTTCATCTGGCAGTCCGACGGACGATTCAGGGTTTGGCGGATGCCAGGTCTACGCTACCTGCCCGAATGCAGTGCCAACTTTGAAGTTTGGTGGAGGAGGAATAATGGTCTGGGGCTGTTCATGGTTCGGGCTAGGCCCCTCAGTTCCAGTGAAGGGGAATCTTAATGCTACAGCATACAATGACATTCTAGATGATTCTGTGCTTCCAGCTTTGTGGCAACAGTTTGGGGAAGGACCTTTCCTATTTCAGCAATGCCCACGTGCACAATGGCCATGTGCACCATACAGAAATGGTTTGAATGACTCTGTGTGGAAGAACCTCAACCCCATCGAACACCTTTGGGATGAATTGGAACGCCGACCTTGAGCCTGACCTCACATATGCTCTTGTGGCTGMATGGAAGCAAGTCCCCGCTCCAATGTTCCAACATCTAGTGGAAAACCTTCCCAGAAGAGTGGAGGCTGATAGCAGCAAATGGGGGACCATCTCCATATTAATGCCCATGGTTTTGGAATGAGATGTTAAATGAGCAGGTGTCCACACACTTTTGGTCATGTAGTGTAGGTGAGACAACCACATATCACAGGCATAGTAAGTACACTTTTCCTCAAAGTAGTTATCAGCAAAGTCAAAGCTAGGAAGGGGGGGATAAATTGTGTTGGTAAGGGATTTTTTTCCCTTTTTTTTCTCTCTCGGGGTTCTAGGTGAGGGGGATTATTTAAGATACTCTTTGAAGAGGTAGGGCTTTTTGGGCAGGGACTCTGCTGTCCTAGCTTCAGGGGAAAGCTGTTTCCACAAGTGTGGTGCCAGGACTGAGAAGAGCTAAACTGGGCTGAGCGGGAGCTGCCCTCCCGTAGGGGTGCGAGGGCCAAGAGACCAGAGGTAGCAGAACGGAGTCCTCGGGTTGGGGTGTAGGGTTTGAACATAGCCTGAAGGGAGGGGCAGTTCACATTGCTGCTCCGTAGGTAAGCACCATGATCTTGTAGTGGATGCGTGCTTCGACTGGAAGTCAGGAGTGTGCGGAGGAACGGGGTGACATGGGAAGGTTGAAACCAGGCGGGCTGCAGGATGGCACAAGCGGGGAGCCCAGCCAACAGCTAGTTGCAGTAGTCCAGATGGGACATGGCGAGTGCCTGGATTAGGACCGTTGCTGCTTCCTGTGTGAGGTAGGGTCATGCTCTACGGATGTTGTGGAGCATGAACCTGCAGGATTGAGTCACTGCTTTGATGTTTGCAGAGAACAACAGGGTGTTGTCCAGGGTCACGCCAAGGTTCTTTGCACACTTGGAGGGCGACATTGTGGAGTTGTCAACTGTGACGGAGAGATTTTTTTAGCGGGTAGGTCTTCCACGAGAGGAAGAGCAGCTTCGTGTTGTCGAGGTTGAGCATGAGGTGGTGGACCAACGTATGAGATATGAGTCGAGTGTATCAAGGAGTCAAGCTTATTGAGTAACTCTCCAAGGGCACTTGGTGGGCGATAGATGACAACAATATTAAGCTTGAGTGTACAAGTGACATTGATGGCATGGAATTCAATGAGCAGATGGACAGGTGAGAGAATCTCCAGTTAGGAGAAATGAGTAGCCCTGTGCCACCACCGCGACGGCCTGATGCTCTTTGACTATGAGAGAAAACGTAGTCAGATGAGGAAAGAGCAGCTGGAGTAGCAGTGTTCTCTGGGGTGATCCATGTCTCCATCAGGGCCAAAAGGTCAAGGGACTGAAGGGCAGCATATCAAATTTAAGAAATAGTGGGACTGAGACGGAAGGGAATCMCCCTTGAAACACCATTTTCTGTTTCACCTTCCCTTCGTTTCAGGGTGGTTTGAGCTCATTAAGTCCACTTGTTTGCCCATTGGTTTATCCTATTGTATAGACCTGCCACTAGGTCAGTAGTAGCAGAGTTGACCTCTGCTTTAAACGTGAGTTCACTTTTTTGTTGTTGTGGGGGGTTGTGTGTGTGTGTGTCGGGTGAGTATGAAGGGTGGCGTGGCTCTAGAGGCTATGAAACAAACAGCCAATCCAAATTCCAGAGGTGCAGCCAGTGAAAGACCACACAATCCCTTTTACTGCTCTGTGAGCTCTGAGGTGTGAAAGGCATGCAGATTGGAAAGGGGATTTTTACAATCCGTTTTTTTTCTCTCATACGCTTTGCTGTTGGTTTTGAGTTGACACTGAGGATCGGATACAATAATGTACATTATTTCAACACTGACTGTTATTGTGGTCTCTTTTTGGCCTCTTTCACCCTACAATAACATTTCCTGAGAATTAATAAATCAGTCAGTGTTTATTCTAACAATGCCCAAATAACAGACACCTAATAAAAGGATTAGCAGTAAACCCGTAAAGGTATATGCTCATTTGTCCTGTGTTGGCCCGTGCTAATGGTATGTGGTTGCTTGCGATGTCATGCTGCAAGGGTCGTGATCAGTAGGTATGAAATAGAAAACGTTTTGAGTGAAATGGGTGGGGAGGTACAGTATTACCTGATCCGAATATTGTGCTCTGTCAAGGATGTTTGTTTCAGAGCAGATCCCATGCTCCCTGGCAACCTAGCAATGCAAAGGGATTGGTCACGACACCTTTTCACACTGTTCGTTTTCTCCTATCCAAATTTGAAATTGGGTAAGGACTTACACCTTTTCTTTCATCCCCCTCTGTTCCTTTGTCATCGTCTTAACTACCGTCCGTCAAGGTGTAGCAGCTCTAACCCAACACGGCTGTTGTGGTGTTATTTTATCCTTACAAAAGTGCCCCCTCCCGTTGCACATGTCACAACAGCCCAGGAAGCTCATTTCCCGGTGTGAAATAGCTGCAGTGAAGGTGACACACACGGCGCAGAGTAAATCTCTCTGGCATGGGCCCGGGCTGCCTCATAAATGTTGAATGGGGGAACGCGAGGGTACGTGGCGTCATGAATTATACACATTAGGAGCCAGGGATAATTTCCACACCGCGCACGGCCTTGAACGAGACTAAACTGATAGGACGAAGCCAAAACACCTTTTCTCTCCTCCGCTGTCCATTTGTCTCTTTTAATGTGTCTCCTCAAGGTCTCTCTCGCTCTGTGTTGCCGACCAATGGCCTCATGGTAATGGTCTGCAGGTGCACTGAGCTCTTATTGACCTCTGGATGGTCTTCAATGGAGTTTTAGGAGTAGATGAGATGTGCCGTCTTTTGGTGCTAAAATACGATGTGGGGTGGTAGGTTTTGAGAACTTGAAAGATGTGAAAAACTTACTTGTATTTATTTATTTTTACTATTAACTGATAATAGCTTATTAAATCTATGCAAATGATTCTACGTTTAACTGAAATAGGTCATCTTCTCATCCTTTTACCTCATCTTCTTTGCAGTAATGAAGTATGAGTCTCTATTCTCTGAGGGAACCCTCCGGAACCTGTCCATCCAGTTCCACCTGGAATGTGGCTACACGTCTCTGACCTACTATGAGTACAACCCAGCCAAGGAGCACTTTCAACGGGCCAAGGAACTCTCTGGCCTAGATATGAACATGATAGGTAGGTACAGTAGGCTTGGACCGGTCTCAACATACAGTAACAGCTTGACTGTTTTAGAAGGCCTACAGTTTTGGTCAGGGAAGTGTATGTGTAACATGGTAATTGGATGAGGTCTTCGCTTCATGCAGGTGCTCTGGGCAAACGGACTCGCTTCCAGCAGAACTTCCTTGCCCAGCTGATCCTGGATGTCAAGCGTAAGGAAGACATCCCAGCCCCTGAGCCAGACAGTGAGCTGACCCTCTCCCCCACCCCACTGGCCAGCCTGCCCAAGGTAAGCACTCTACACCTTTYACCTTCACCCTCGCTCACTTTGGGCGGCAAATCCAGTGTGATACTCAGTGTCAACAGCAGAGGGGGATCTCCACCCCTCAATAACTGATGTGATATTCTGTAGTGATGGAGGCCTTGGAAAATCAGGATGAAAGTGACTGCAGGGAGAATTCCCATTCTCTGTCTTTCCTCAGTGAGAAGTCGGTGGGGGGTGGGTTTATTGCATTCTAGAACGGCTGTTCGGCCTCATTTGTCAGGTCAGGCGTAGCCAGTGTCCATGCCGAGCTTTCCTTTGGCTTGGCGGAGAGGGAGGACAGGTTTTTTGTGGGCTATTTTCAGGAGACCCATTCCTCAAGCCACTCAAGTCAGATCCCTAGATACCTCTTGTTTTGAAACTTTTTAATATTCTTTTATGGCATGTTACCAGCAACCACATTACTTTCCCTTCATTGGATAATGACCTTGCCCTCAGACTCACAGCACTGAGAATGGTCCAGTTACCATTAGTACTACCCTTAGGTTTCTACCATTTTACTGATTTATGCATATCCCATGGATGGGGTGTGCAGTACAGAACTGGGATATGTTGCGATTCCCTCCGTTTTGTGGCTCACTGAACATGGGTACAGTGCTATGATGTCACTGAATGAAGGGTGACGACTAGAGCCCAACGATATAGGATTTCTGGGTCTCTTACCGATTTTTAGTTAGGCAAAAGTCAGTGATTTACAAATATATCTGCCGATTAGGGATGTTAATCGGTTAGCTGCCGAAAATACATTTGACCGTTTATGCTTATTGGTTTTAGGTTAATTTGCATCATTTGGTGGAATTAAATTGGCCAGTGTGTACAGAGCCTAGTTTGAGGAGCAGAATGGCCTACCACCTGTCAGACAGCGCGAGAGGGGCTCCTCATGAAGCCTGTAGGTTACTGGAGTGAAATCTGCTTTTGTAAGCCTAGTCACTGAGCAAGAAATGAAAATTCTAAATGCAATCTTGTTACAAACGTTGGTTGCCACGATTAAAAAGGAGCTCTTTTCCCCCCAATCTCAACTCGTAAAGCACGCCTCCCATTCGCCACTCGGATGCGTAGGCTATAGCCTGCCTACGGTTGACTATCAGCATGTCACCCACCACTTTGTAATGGGAGATTGAAGCGATATAATTGTTTGAAACCTGAACGTTTTACTTTACTTCAAATCATGAGGCATGTTTTACCTGGCTTCAAAAGTAGCCATGCGAAAATCCATCCGTAGGAACGTGGAGGCAATTATTTTATAAAGACTTCCTCATGCCATTGTTCCATTGGTTTTCATATCAACTATCTTTCATTGTCCATAGGCCAAAGTGACAATCCTAGTCATATTAGCAACCTATTATTGTAGCTGCTATTATATTCCCCCTCTTTCTAAGTTTCTAATGGAGATTTTCATCTGTCACATATGGAACTGCTCGCATGAGGTGCGCTGTTTAGGACTGTTTTCCGCAAATTGCATTTTGGCAAATGTTTGAAAATTACTGGAGTTGCATGTTTAATAATAGGCTACGGTCTTTTGACTGTAAGACGATAGGCTTGCTATTGTTGCATGTTTCCATTAAGTTCTTAATGAAAAATGTCTGGTCCTTGTATGCATGCATGGTATCAGAGGAAGAAGCGAGATGTTTCACTCGGCAAAATCTGTACAATGCTTTACTATGGGCTTATTCAGGGCCTAAGCKTGTCGCCTGCCTTCTCGCCYTGGGACGACTCCCGTTGTTAGGGCGGAAACATAAGCATCTCGTCATTATATACAGACTTCTGATAGTATTTTCAGTTGGTCACGTAWTTTTACTGTTTCAAWWWWWWWWTMTTTTACGTTTGTTGACCGGTTAATGACGGTCAGTTTTGTTGGCAGCAAAATTGACTGTAATTTCCATCCCTGCGGTCAATGTTTTTTTTATTTTTTAGAGGTGGAATGAATTATTTATTTTTTACACATTATTTTCCGAAGATTAACAGATGCACTAAATTATGATTTCTTAACTAAATATGTAAAATTACATTATTTTATTTGTGGTTATGTGATGACCACCAAAAAGTAATCATATCCTCTAAATACAAAACACTTGTTCAGTTTTCCATGTTAGGTACAACTTAAATATTTTTCTAGAAGAATGCATTAGGTTTTGTGCTGAAGCGCTACAAGAACACTAATAAACAAGGACTGAATGAATTAAACTGTCTCAAAGTAAATCTGCAACTGCGCTGTTCAAGTTCAAACTATGCAGTGAAATGCAGTAACATGCCGTTTGTAATGTCACCACTAGATGTCAGCATCAGCATTTGTATTGAGTAGATTGCCTACAGTGCTTTACAACAATCAAATGTCATGTAAAGAAACACTTTATGGCAACCCCGCAATGAAAGATTGTTCCGGCAAATACACGCTATCTGTTAATTACGAAAATGTTTTCTCATGAATGCAAACACATGGTCTGAATCATAGATCTACACCAACTGTCTTTCTTTTTGCAGATTGTGTATTTTGGGGAAAAAAACAAATAAGCCCACTAACATAATAGGCCCAGACAGTAACGGTGTTATTTTTTTATCAAGGATGAGTTCACTTTGGCGCCAGTCCAGTGTCGGCACATAAGAAACACAGTTTGCTTGCTAGCTAGGCTAACTATCTTACTGGCTAGACAAAGCCTAACTACATTGCTAGCTAGCCAGCTAATGTTAAGTAAGCATGTGATTAGTACAGGGCTGCTGGCTTGGTGAAGTGTACTTTATTATTTACTTATTGAAATACGCTGTCGCTGGCTGTGGCAAGCTACTCGGCGTCAAACCGCCATGCCTACTCTCTCACGTCGTGACTTACGGTCTGAATGATGTTCAATGAGCAGCTTGTTGAACAAATCAAAAAATTACTGCAAATGAGCAAACATATTTTTTTATTCTATGTACTGTATATAATAACAAATATTTCTGTGCAAGGCTAGTATCTGCTGATATCAGTCAACCTATTTATCGGTCGGGCTCTAGTGACGACAGGATGCTAGGTGATTGGCCAGCACGCCCGTGGAGCGGCTGTCGGTGCAGGAAAGAGCCAAGTACCCAAAGGACCCCGAGAGAGTGGAAACAAGTTGCACTGTGCGCGCCTGTCAGCTCTGCATGAATCAGACCCCAGACCCACTGACTCTCTGTCTCACACACACACACACACTTACCCCTACCTGATCCTCCATATCCACTCTGCTCACCACTGCAATGCACCTCAACCCCAGGCTTCATGATCTGAGGAGACTCCTCTCGCCACAGATTTGCTCTCAAGTTCTCTGTTCTAAATTAGATGAATTGTGAAGCTACATAGTATGGTTACACAGATATGTGATCCGGGTAGGCATTCTATTGCGATACTGTACATTTGAGATTTTAGTAATTTAGCAGACACTCTTATCCAGAGCAGTTTACAATTAGTGAGTTCATCTTAAGATACAGTACATGACCAAAAGTGTGTGGACACTTGCTCATCGAACATCTCATTCCAAAATCATGGGCATTAATATGGAGTTGTTCCCCCCTTTGCTGCTATAACAGCCTCCACTCTCCTGGGAAGGCTTTCCACTAGATGTTGGAACATTGCAATGGAATCCCCATTCAGCCACTAACATTAGTGAGGCCTGGCTAGCAGTCGGCGGTCCAATTCATCACAAAAGTGTTCGATGGGGTTGAGGTCAGGGCTCTGTGCAGGCCAGTCAAGTTCTTCCTCGCCGATTTCGACAAACCATTTCTGTATGGACCTTGCTTTGTGCACGGGGGCATTGTCATACTGACAGGTAGCGTTCACCAGGCATCCGCCAAACTCAGATTCGTCCGTCGAGATGGTGAGTCCAATGGCGGCGAGGTATTTAAGATGCTCTTTAAATGTTTTTGGAAGATGGGCAGGGATTCTCCTGTCCTGACTTTAGGGTGAAGCTTGTTCCACCATTGGGATGCCAGGACAGAGGAGAGCTTTGACTGGGTTGTGCGGGAGCTGCCCTCCCGTAGGGGAGGGAGAGCAAGAGACCAAAGTTGGTGGAACGGAGTGCTCTGGTTGAGATGTAGTGTTTGAAAATAGCCTGAAGGTAAGGAGGGGCAGTAACCCCTTGCTGCTCGGTAGGCAAGCACCAGGGTCTTGAAGATGATGCAAGCTTCGACTAGAAGCCAGTGGAGTGTGCTGTACAGTCTAGGCTTCATCCTTGAATCCATACTCATTTTGAATGAGCCTCGAACTGCAGCGCGTGAAGTGCGGATTTTTTTTTTTTGATGAACGATATTGATTTTTGTTTTCAATAGATTTTTGCTGAGATGTACAGCATGGAGGTTATTACTTAGAATGTAGTGCTGATTGAATAACTATTGCCCTGTATTACCCTGACCTGAGCTATTTTTTACCATGAACCCTTTAACCTGTGCACAAGGATGAAGCATCTGAGCCCAGTAGATTGATTTGAAGATTAGAGAAAGCAGGCAGCTCTGTCATGGACATGGTGGTTTTATGATCCAGCAGCATCACGCGATGATCTGACACTCCTGTCCAGGGACGTTCTCCAAGCCAAGCATGTGGGCCAGTCACCTGCTGACACTTCAGGGGCTAAGCTATCTTCTGCTGTCTATCTAATCCATCTGACTCTGTCATCATCTCAGCCCCGTCTCTCCCTGCTAGAACAATCAAATATCCAGTCAGTAGAGCCACACAGCAGTGGAGAGCAGAGGTGAGGCAGACAGCGCCCAGCTGTTTAACTCTCACCCTGGGCCCAAACCGTGTCACTCCCCCCATGATGAAGTGCCTATTAGAGGCCCATGGCGTAGTGGGTTCACACACACACACACACACACGCACACACACACACACACAGACACACACACACTTATATATACACACTAAAAAGTATGGCAAGTGGAAAGGGCCTCCACAAGCACAAGGGGCCCCGTGGTGGGTGTTGGAGACCCTGGTTTGGGCTGAACCCTACCCAACAATGTCAAGGGACAAAGGTGAAGGAGGGTGTTTGCTGAATGTCACACACACAGACACATGCAGACTTTCCAGATGGAATGAAGGGTGAGAGAAAGCAGAGGGGGCTGTTATTTTATTTTGTTTAGCCCCTCTGACCGGTCTGTATTCAACTTGTGATCCGTCTTGGTTTCCCCCGTATTTCATCCTATCTGCATTTTTCTATCCTGCTGGGGTTCTGCTTGTACCTATACTAAATCAGACTCCACCGGCCCCTCTGGTCCTGTTGCCAGTGGTGTGTGTGTGTAAGTTGGCGTGTGTCAAGTGTGTATGTCAACAAGGCTGACCTACACTCTCAAGTGGAGGCTTCACTCATTGTCCTCTTGAATATCTACTGTCAAAATGACAAACAGTGGGCCACTTGTGTATGTAAACTTCTGACTTCAACTGTACATAGCGTTGTCCTACCAACGTATTTATCTGCATAACATCCTATCGCATGATTCTCTTCCCAACAGCCAAATTGGCAGAACACATTACTCTGCAGCAGATAAAAAAACATTAAACCCTTTGACAGGGCTCCAGACTAACATTTTCCCCAGTGCCACCAACTTTTTGAGTTGGTGTCACCAGCCCACGATTTGGTCGCACATTTTTTTTCTTCCCCACAGCATCACACAATATAATTGGTCATTCATCTTATGAAGTCATTCAGTGCTTTCGACAGTGTAATAGACTACTGAGATGGTGGGCTATTCAATAAATACGTTGTTTCATCTAACGTGTCCAAGCAGGCATTCATAATAAAGCAACCTAATCCAAAGACTCATGAATCTTAAAGCCGTGTCAAATATCTTTTGTCTTAATATAGTTGCTTTTGAGCTTAATAATAGATAAATAAAATTAAACCCGGCTCGCCACAGGAGTCGCTAGAGGAGTAGGTGGAGCGCAGTGGGACAAGGACATCCYAGCCGGCCAAACCCTCCCCTAACCCGGATGACGCTGGGCCAACTGTGCGTCGCCTCATGGGTCTCCAGGTCGCGGCCGGCTTGGCAACAGCCTGGGATCGAACCGTAAAGGGAATCATACTGCTACAATATACAATGGCATTCTAGATGATTCTGTGCTTCCAACTTTGCGGCAACAGTTTGGGGAAGGCCCTTTCCTGTTTCAGCATGACAATGCCCCTGTGCACAAAGCGAGGTCCATAYAGTAATGGTTTGTCGAGATCAGTGTGGGATCGCACAACATCAGTGCCCAACCTCACTAATGTCCTTGTGGCTGAATGAAGCAATTCCACGCAGCAATGTTCCAACATCTAGTGGAAAGCCTTTCCAGAAGAGTGGAGGCTGTTATAGCAGCAAAGGRGGGGGACCAACTCCATATTAATGCCCTTGATTTTGGAACAAGATTTTTGACGAGTAGGTGTCCACATTCTTTTGGTCATGCGCTGTATATTGTAATCAAAGTTATAATTTAAAGTGTTATAAGTAGTGGTCTGATAGGTTGTAGCAAACTACTTGCTAGCATTATCAATCTGTTATTAGCCTACCTATATATTGGGATGATGCGCTTACAGATGTCTCTTGAGGTCATTTCCCATGGAAATGTTGCAATCGGTCTCCACTMAGTAAAGTGGCTCCAAACATGTCCCTCTTTTCAACCGGGAGCTTTTACCACTGGGAGAGTACCCACTTCATGTTTCTTATTTGCATCAATGATTTGTTGCCGCCAAATTGCAAATAATACTGAAAAGATCTCAATCATTCAACTCTTATATTGTCGACTTACTAGTCAGATTTGAGTAATTTAATTTTTTTCTTTTTTCCCTTTTTTTCTGGGTCTTTTTAGTCAGTTATCGTCTCTTCAATTGCCACTGAAAGAAGTGTTTGACTAATTTCTGTCATTATTTTGGTGATGAAATTAACACAGTACTGGACATTCCATACAGTGACTGATCCTACGTCCTCCTGTCTGTGGTGGGGATCCTGCTTGCTCCCGGGCTCTGCTTCTCAGACCACTAATGCTCTCATTACAGGCTAGGGGGGGGGGGTAAATGGGCTAAATCAAGCCCCATTAGCCAGAGCTCACTGGCTGGCTGGAATGGAGAGACGGAGAGAAATAGCACCACACAACATGGGCAGCCGGGTGAGACCCCAGTAGCAATTGACCCCGTCTTCCTCTGAGATAAGACCTTCTCAATGGCATGAAAATGGTGGCATGAACATACAATACTCTTATACCATGAAATACTTACTTTCAATCTGAGATGAGGAATGCCAACCCTGTATATGAAATGTAAGAACCAATGACTGCGTGAGAGGTATGTGCATGGTACAAATACTCTGGATACTGTATTTAAGAAATACCAAGTGTACCCACCCAGTATTACTGTAATAGCTTGCACTAAGTGTAGACACAACCTTTCTGTGTACTTTGATCAATTGCCAAGTCTATGTTGTAATATGCAGACAAAGCACTTTGTCAGTCAAAAAAGGAATTAGGATTCATTCTTCAACAAAAGCAGGTTCTTGAATTGTGACGTGTTCTTTCTGTCCTATGGAACATTGCGTGTCATGCACCATTGAGGAGGGTTTCAGTCAGAAATGCAGATAAAGTAGAGGCACTTGATGCAAAAAGACAATCTGGGATTAAGCTCCAGATTTGCCACAGATGGCTGGTTCTTTTATCAGCTGGTGAGGGAAAGCAGACGGGGGTAAAACGATTAGGAGAACATCACAGGGAAGGGGGGAATTACAATACGGAAAGCAAATGGAACAACTATTTTGGTTTTGAACATTTAACTGTCTCTGTGATATCTGGAGTGGATGCAGGTGAATGCATGATAAAACCACCACTGAGTCAGTCAGCCATCCTGTAGATGGCTTACTTTGGTGGGCTGACCTTTGTTTTCCTAAGTGTGGGTCCGTGTGAGTGTAACCATGGGTGTGTATTCTGACCCAGACACCTGGCGGACAGGTGCAGCCTGTGACGCAGGGCATCGTTAGCTTCCTCTTTTCAAGGGCCACAGGGAACCAGGAACTCTGGACTTCCAAACCCTTCAAGATGGTGCCATTTTTTCCTGGGTGTTCCTGACAGTTAAACCCTACAGGGTGTTTATGCTGGCCAGAGAATTTGGGTGGTGGGCTGTTGGACTTTTTCAGTGTTTGCCTTGTGTGTGCCTTAGACTTGTTTACAAGTCAAGAAATTGGCCAAAACACGCTTCCCCTTTTGTTTACTGTGATTTCAGTTCACAGTAATCATGAGCTCTGACATCTTTTAGGGGTATGTTTGAGTGGTTGGGTGAGTGCATCCATGTGTTCACAAGCTGTGCATGGTAGCAGACTCTTTCTTTTGAAGCAAGACGTTTAGATTTTTCTCCTGGAACCAAATCTAAATGGGCCAGCCACCTTCCAATTACATAAGACAAAAAAAGAGGAAAGTAGCCTAGAGATGCAGAGAGTTAAGGATGATAAAGAGGAGTCCGAGGGGGGAAAGTGTGAGGAGTGCTTTTTGACCTGAGGAAGTAGCCATCACTCCCCTGGAAAAGTAATCTCTCAAAAAAAAGCCCTGCCTCAACTTTCATTCCCAACTCCATGAATCCATCACTTTTAGTCACTGACGGTGGAGAACCACTTAAAAGGACTGCCTTACCTTTCTATGGTTGCCTGCCTGCGGTCATGATATGMTATTATTTGAAGGATGTGCTAGTAACCCCTTGCTGAGCTGTCTGGTATGTGTTTGGCCCAACAGGACCATGACCTCAGTGATGACACTGTGTTGAACCAGATCAACCTTGCTGAGCCTGGACAGTACCAGATGCCGGACCTCAGCGGTGAGGAGCAGGCCGTAATCCTGGGAATCTGGTAAGACGAAACACTATGATCTATGAACTAGTTAAGTCAGTCACCTAAGCGATCTACACTTGCAGGGTTAGACTAGTAGTACTCAAAGTAGTACTCAAAGTAGTAGTTAAGAAATAAGTAACACAAAATCATAACTATGATTTGTGTCTATGGGCATGACTCTTCTAGTCAATTTAGAGCAGGGCTGTCAAACATCCAGGCCGGATGGGGTTTGAGTAAAAAAAAAATATATATATATATTTTTAGCATATTTTTACAGCAAGGAAATATATTTTCAGTGCGGYCCTCCGGACCTCGTTGAAGACCAAATGCGGTGCCCAGGACAGAATTAGTTTGACAGCCCTCGTCTAGAGTAYAGTGTGTTTTTGAATATTGCATAGTCAAGTGGTCGATTAGTCTTATTAACTTATAATACACTATGCCACTGTAACGGATATGAGTCAGCATGGTTGCTCATGGTCACGTGATGATAGCCCTGCCTGCGAACTTAAAAACCGGTGTCTGCCCTCGGACCAAAAGGGAATTTCCTCTTGGTCTCACGATCTAAGACATTGGTTGCTCCTTTGGGAGACCCAGGTTCATACACTACCCATAATGCAATGCACCACCCACCCAGTTGGTTTTGATAGTATGCCTTGGATGGCTACACATCGTTGTAATTCTAGCTGAAGTATCTGGTTATAAAAAGTACTTTGTCATTCATCAAGGAACGAACACGACATCTACATGTAAACACATCACACTCCGGCCAGCTCAGTGAATATAACCCCAATGCTCAATAAAGGTTACTAACAGTCTCAATTGTCAATATCAAGGCTGTTCCATTGTGAGACTAGATGTCAAGGGCTAGGAGGCCATTTTGTGTGGAATACAGTTAACCTTATTGACACTACAAGGATCAAATGATGAACATACCTATTATCTACGTCACCAATAGCAATCAAGATGTCGGGCTAAAATAAGGATGGTTGTCGAACACAATCCTTCAACGGTGATACATAAGCAACCCCGTCATCCGTCCTCCTCATTGATATAGTGAAATATATTTAAGCTTAGTCAAGGAGAAGGGTTAGCCAAGGTTTTCCATTTATTAAACCAGACACTTAAACCAGACACTAACATGATCAGTAAAAAAGATGTGCCTCCCAAGTGGCAGGCGAGGGATAGGATGGGATGGAGAGGTCATGTGAAGGTCTACAGAGGAGGTAGTTTTGTTCTCTAGGGTGCGCTGGGAGGCCCGGTGATTGACGACAGTGGGCCGAACTTCTGTCCCCGTTTTCACTGCTCCACCGACTGGAAAGATGGTGTGTGTGTGCGTGTCTGGGGTCTGCTAGTTCTACCACTTTATTATAAACTGTTTTTAGTCTGCCTTCTTGCCCGTGTTAGATTCCTTTTTTTTTCTTAAAGTCTGGTTGTCGGGGCCCCAGCCAAAGGGCCTTTTTTACGAGTATAGTTTTTCAGTCCTTTTGGAATAGGCCTCTCCCTCTACAGGGGAGAGGCCTATTCCAAACAAATGTAATAAATTTAATTAAACTTTACCAGCAATGTTAAAATCTTTTTATAGATGCCTTTTTCTAATTTAACTGGATTATGACAGCTCTTAACAGTATATCACTGTTACTATTGCTTCATTTCATTGCAGGTTTTCATGCTTTTTAGGTTGCTTTTTTTTTGTGTTCCATTTATGATCTGTTTTCCGAAGCCTCCATCTGATATGGTTGCTACAGAGTGATGTCCTTGCTCCTGGCGTTTTCTATGCTTTTCTCCCCCTCCTGAGAGGTGTCAAAATGAGGCGATGGTGAGGCCAGCAGACTCTCTCCTCCTCTGTCTGTCTCTTTCTTTGCTTAGGAGTGAGTCAGAGGGATTTCAGAGTTCAGGGAGTGCTCTCACTCTCCGCCTCTCCTCCAAGCTCACTGTGACAGATGCCAAGAGCATGAGCGGCACAGGAAGGGACAAAGAAGGGTATGGGTGGGGGGAGGTGGAGTGAGAGAAGGGTAAACCGGAGAAAGGGAAGAAGGGACAAGGAGGGGAAAGGGGGTAGGTAAAGTGAAGGGAGGAAGGGTAAGAAAATGAAATGAAGAGAGGGGACGAGATTATTGTAGAGTGAACACTGTGGTCCAACTTCATTAGCTCTCATTGTATATCTGTTGCGTGATAGGGGTGGCCCCTCCCCCCTGAGCATGGTGGGTGGTACACGTCCCCCCCTTCTGCTTTGTGTCCTCTTTAGGTACTCTGGTGCTTTGCCCCTCCTRTCTGCTCCAGGGGTGAACCTCAGGGCTGTGTGCTGTATTAACCACACCTCTGCCTTGGGTTGGACAAAGGGGGAGTATCAGGTGTTACTCGTTACTCCTCTTCAGCACTTGGCCCTCATCAATGTTACAATTGTTTCTCCTCACAAATTCAATCTCTGTAAATTCCCTGTACGTCTCTAGAGACAGTCGTATCAAAGAGYACTACTTCCTTCTGCAGTTTGTCCCTTCATTTCCCTCCCTTCAATGGGCTAGGATCTAGAGGAGACTCCTGGCACATAGGAGCTCAATGACCCTATAGTGCAGAGTAAGTCTACATGTTGTGGGAACACAACCAACCCAGCTACACGTCATCCTCTGGGGCCACATTTTGATGTCGCTCTTTAATTGGGCATGTGTGAGAAGGCTGGTTAAAAAGTCTTCATCTCGCCTCGCGCCTGTTAAGTGACTAAATTGTAGGCGTGGAATAATTAGCCAACATAATTCCGCTGGGCTGCGATATAAATGGATTGACTGATCGTTGAAAATGGATTAACCGCTGGTCTCAGGAGGGGGATTGGTGTGGGTCATGTGAGGGGGTAGCACACCAGCTTCCCGCTTATCTGTAACGCAATAATACACCCGAAAACCCCTGTCGCCATGGTTAATAATTACTTAAATCCCTGGAATTCTGTGCCATGCAGTTTTGGGGTAAGAGAAACCATCCTTTGTGATTTGAATAGCTGACATGTTATCTTTTTGAGTTTTCCCCTTTAGTCTGCTGAATGTCCAAGGATGCTTCCCACAACTCCCTTTTCTCTGTGGTCCAGTGACCATGCAGAACTGCTGAGAGGTTTTCAAAGCCGTTTTTAAAACTTCGCCTACAGTACCTGCATAACACTCAATGTGTATCCTGCTACTCTTCAACCCTCCAAATGACCCTAACCACATCACTTTGTTGTCAAGAGGGATTTGTGTGCATGTTTAGGGTGTAGCCGTGGAAAGGAGAGGCGAATTAKCCACAAAACAATGGTGTGCGAAATTAGTCTTGGCTGGAGTGGGTCGAAATGTGGATGTCAAAGTAAATTCTGCACGGTAGCATTTAGGCTTGTTTGCAGCTGCGTGCGCACACACACTGACACATCCTCACACCCTCTTTAACGGCATCTGGTCAAACATCCCAGAGGGGAAAATAGCGGAGTGTAAAGGTGATTGTTTTAGTTGAGGAACCATTATAGCCAGATTGAATGTCTGGCCTGTAATCTTTGACTGGGTTCAATGTGGAATATCAATGTTTTGGTGAACAGGTCATCTTTTTCATGGGGTGGAAAAGCAAGAGAGAAAGTTGGTAAAATCATTGTAAAACACCCTACTCCAATATATAMGCTTAATATAGTACACCGATGCCGTGTTTGTATCAAATACTTTCCTCCCGATACTTTTTTGAGTTTTGTTGCCATTCCTCTGACTTGATAGGTTGCAAAGGATAAAAGGTCATATCTATGCACCAAGTCAAACGGCACAGATTCAATACTATTAACGTGTGCATTCATCACACACAGTTACACACACACCAGTGTATACACAAGCTCGCACTCACACACTTGACACTGTACTTGTGTAGAGTATTGGGAGTCCACCACTTCCAGCCCTGTGCTCCTGCTCTCCCCTACCATTCCTAGGCGTAGTGTATCAGCGAGTTCACGCCGTTCGACTGAGCTTTGGGAATGTGACCCAGTCTGGATTATCCTTTCTCTTCCCTGGACTTGGGTTACTGCCATTCCTGGGGGCCTGGCAACTCCCAGTCACACCCCCTACAACCACCTGCCGGTAAAAAAAACGAAGGAACTAGATGTCAATGGCGCTGGCTGGTATTGGTTTCTCTACATACTGTATGACATTACACAGAATGACTGCACTAGCCTGGCCAAAACCCACTGTTGCCTTTCTCCATCCACCTCCTACCCATAATGGACCTGTGGACTACATGCCTGGTGCCAGAAAACAATTACGGATGATAATGCTGTCATCAAATCCGTGTTTGTAGATCCCCCGTTAGTCAGAATCTTTCCTGTTTGCAATTATTCAATGACTGTTCTAAAAGGTTTTAAGAAGAATGTCCGTTAAAGATCTGTCCTTCATAACTGGGGAGTAAATGTACCTTTTTTAATAAACAAACTCTAATCATAGAACTTGGCGCTGCACCATTACATTTTCAGAAATTGTAAGTGTAATCAAAAAAGTTCAGTCAACCAAAGGACTAAATAGGTGAAATTGCTTGATTTCTTTGGTTAAATCGAATAATGTGGAAGAGGAAACCATAACAGCTGTTCAAAAGGAATGAAATATGTAAATATTTTTTGCTGGTTTGGTGTGGTACGTGATTTATCATGTCAAAAATTCCTCTAAGTGGCCGTATTCATTTAGTACTACTGAAGGGTTCCAAGAGAACCCTGCGAACTCTGTGGCTTTTCCACAGGTCACCACACACACACACACACAGAGAGATGGACAGCTCTCACCTGGCAGACTATGCTCAACTATGTTAAAGTGGGAAAATAATAAACACAATTTGTAAAGGACTGCTGGTTATTATTGAATCTAATTTTCCTGAAATCAAAGTCCTCTTTGGTCTGGAAAACAGACTCCCCTAACACCCCCAACTTGACTGCTCCCCTCCTGCCAAAACCTGCTCTGGTTTTGTAGCTGGCCACAGAAGTTTCCATTCAGGCTTTGGTTTTCTACCTTTTACGGGTGCATCTCAGTAGTCTAAAATGGCTGCTTGACAAGTGAAAACTAATTCTTGGTAGCCATTCTCCACATTGCTTTTATTTAGTGTTTTCAGATCAGTAAAATGAAGGAGAGTAAACCACTCTCTGGCCCTCTGCCTTGTCTAGGTCAGTGTGTTGTGCCCATGGGAGTATTGTCCACCTGCCTAATGCTGATTGGCCAGGCAGGCACATGGCTGCGGGATTGCAAAACCACTCTGAATTGTTAATCAAAAAGAACAAACACAATTTATTCTGACACCAATCGCCCCTCAGACGGTGCAGTGATGTGCATGTAACTGCCAAAATAAAGGAAACACCAACAGTGTCATAGTTGGGTGTTGGATCCCCATGAGCCGCCAAAACAGCTTCAATGCGCCTTGGCATAAATTCTTGTGTCTGGAACTTTATTGGAGGGATGCAACACTATTCTTCCACTAGTAATTCCCTCATTTGGTGTTTTGTTGATGGTGGTGGAAACCGCTGTATCAGGCGCCGCTCCAGAATCTCCCAGCAGTGTTCAATTGGGTTGAGATCTGGTGACTGACACACACACACACACACACACACACACACACACAACACACACACACACACACACACACACACACACACATCCTTTAAACCCCCATGCTCCTTTGAGATCTCTTCTTCCAGCCATGGTAGCCAAAATAATTGGCAACTGGGCATTTTTATACATGACCCTAAGCATAATTGGGTGTTAATTGCTTAATTAACTCAGGAACCACACCTGTATGGAAGCACCTGCTTTCAATATACTTTGTATTCCTTTATTTTGGCAGTTACCTGTAGATGAATGGTCTCATAGACTCGGGGACAATGAAAGCCCTTTCTATCATAGCACAGGCAATTCTGTCTAATGGCCAATGCACTGATGGGTCGTCAACGAAATGAACAATAGCACTTGACTGTTAATAAATCAATAGATAGGGAAACAAATCACGTTGGAGCATCAATGTACGGGAGAACACTGCAATCAATAGGGGGAAGGCAGAGATGGGCTTGTATCCGATTTATAACTTCATGTTCATTAGTGTGTCATGTCTCTGTCTTGCAGCACTGATTTCCAGAAAAACAACCCAATCCATAAGCTGACTGAAGAAGAGCTCCTGGCCTTCACCTCAGTAAGTCCTGTCTCACCATGTTTAGTTCTAGCACTTCCTCTGAAATGTTGTGAATGTCCTCAACTAAGAAACCTTGCTCCCGGTCTTCTAAATGGGATATTTTAGCTTTGAGCGGTCCACCACTTAAACCACAGCAAACGTTTCATTTTAAGTCCCTTACGTATTTGGTTCCGAGTGAGGGTCACAGAATTATCGGAATCTAAAATATGTTGGAGGCTAGTGAGAGGAGGAGCATGCAGGCTTGTCTGTTATTGTCACCTTCCCTCCCTCTCTAATACGGGAGTCATGTCCCCTCATTTCACTATTTACTCTTAATTCATCCCTCCCCACAGCGGCCACTAGCTCCTTCCCCACCCCTCAGCGCTCTGCACATTCCCTGACAATCTCCAGCATTCTCTATATACGGTTTGTGTTATGGCAGACTGATGCCAAACAACCGTGATACTTCCCTCAACATTTACACCTTCAATGCATTGTACCAACTCCTTGTACACTACCTATGCTCTTACGTGTACTCTAGCTTTCTCTTTTGCTCCCCCAGCCTTGTCTTCTCCCCCAGCCTTGTCCTCTCCCCCAGCCTTGTCTTCTCCCCAAACCCAGTGTCTGAGAGGTATGTAGCTGCAGGTGTGTACTGCTTTGGCTCTCTGCTCTCATCTGTGTTACACCGCAGGGAGTTGTAAAGGAGAGGAACACAAGGGGCCGTGCCTTGGCTGCTTTTGTTGTCATGGCAAGGTAATGTTCCCCCTTTTTTGTCCACTGGCAAAGCAAATCACAGAAGTGTGTGTGTGTGTTTTTCTGTTTGGAATCAAAGGATGTGGCAGGCATCAAGGCCTCAAGTTGCTGCTTCAATCATATCGTTTCCACATGGAACTCATCAGACCTGCTTTCTCCCTCTTTCTCTGTCCATCTGTTCTTCCTGCACTTTTACAGCAAAATAAAGATGTATATTTTCCTTAGAGTAATGATGCCATCAAAACAAAGAAGAAATCGTAGCATTAAACAAGTTGCGTCAATGACCTTGAGGCAAGTAGGGTTTGATTTGCTTGTCGACCTGCACTGTGTCCTGAAGTAACATTTGTGATTAGTCTTGCTATGCCTTCACTCTTTCGGCATACCCATAGTGCACCGTACCAAAAAAAGCAGCTCGAGACCAAAATATATTTACGGTAAATGGCAGGTCAACATTCAAGTTCCTTCATTGCGATGTCCTAACACCCACCTTGCTGCAATGTTGTCCACTACATTCCACTGAATTGCTTTTTTGGACCCATTGCAATGCAAAAGCAATGTCTGCAGTGTAGTAGTGTTGTATTCACTGTAAGTAATACAGTATTATCCATTTCATTATTTTGTTTAGCAGACTAAGACTAATATTCTGCCTATATTTGATGCCGTTCATAATTCACGACACTTCGTCTCATAATGAATTACCTTCTCAAATGTATATGATGTGATTTATACCTATGGCTATGTATCTGTTTCTAAATCTCGATCTCCTTTTTACCTCTGTCAATTGACATGTACTATTTATTACATGCAGTAAGTCTACATGCAGGAACTTCATCCTCTATCCCTTTTCTTAACGCTCTGACTGTGCAGTGGAACTGAGACTGATATCATTTACCTCTATATTATGGGATCATTTGCTCTGCTATTGTTTGCGCTTGTCTTTGGTTTAATTTCCCCAGCTTTCCTTCATTTATTTMTATTATTCCCTTTCCCTTCACCACAGCAACAGAAAGGCGTTTGCACTCATTAGGAGTCCTCCATTGCATATTATCTGGGGAAAAAAGCACTGCTAACTCGGACCTGATTGAAGCATGATATCTCTATATCCTTGGGATGGGGAGAAGGGGCCCCAGTCTCTGGAGTTTGGCACTGAGCCTCTGCACTGAGGAGAATGTCTTAAACAAACAGGGGTTGATGCCATCTCTCAGCTTTACGTCTTGGAAGTGAATGGTATTATTACTGGAGCGGCTGCCAGAAGATACCTTATCCAGACTGAGGATGCAGCATCCCACCCACCGTCTGAACCCGTAACCTCCCTCTACCACCACTCCACTCTGCAGCCCCAGGCTCAGGTGGATGCATGGTTGTCCCATTGTGATGGGAAGCGATACTAATCCTGAAATTATCCCAAGCACTGCAGAGAACAGGGATGGGTGCGGTTTCTCACAGCTGTGGTTTTCCATTGCTGTAACTCTGGATGTTTTGCAGTTTTGGCATATGTTTCAAAGTCAAGTCAAACTCCTTTTTTCAACACCCATAAGCTTGTTCTGAGATGTTCCCCCACTTCAGAGACGTCATGTTCAGTAATCAGATAGCCTAGTTGGCCGGCCGAGCGAGTAGCCTTTGGAAGAGCTCTGTGAGGGTAGGGTCTATTCAGGGCAAAAACTGCTCTGGGCGGAAGAAACGTGACGGACAGGAAATTAAAAGCAAAATAAATAAAATAAAACAATTCTATTGAGGCTGACCCAGACGCTGGCATCGCCTGGGGCCAAAATCTCTTTTTTGCCGTTAAAGCTCAGTCTCTGGGGGAAAAAATCACTTTCTGAGATCTGTGAATTGAAACATTTGCTTCCTATGAATGTGCGCTGGCACATCTCAGCATTTGTATACTGGGCGACTCTTCTAGCCAGGCAGGGTAGAAAGGCAAGTCAAGTTCGGGGATTGAATGTGTCCCAAAGCTCTGGTGCTACCATCACTAGCATGTTTACATTGGCCTGGCAAATATTAGAGCCTTCTCACTTTTCTGTACATTTTCTTCCCATGTATAAACCAGGTAAAAAGTAGTCGATCTCCGACTCCCTCTCTATACCAGTGGATTTAAACCTGTGGTCCGCGGGGGTACTACATGTGGTCCACACATTTAAAAAAAAAAAAAAGAAGATTTTTTTTTTTTACATTTCTTTCCCTCCTCCAGACACAAGTTGAGTATACACTGTGTATAAAACATTAAGAACACCTAATTAATATTGTTGCACCCCCCCCTCCAGAACAGGCTCAATTTGTCAGGGCATGGACAGTGTCGAAAGTGTTCCACGAGGATGCTGGCTAATGTTGACATTAATGCGCCTGGCACCTACTACCAAACCCCGTTCAAAGGCACTTAAATATTTTGTCTTGCCCGTTCACCCTCTGAATGTCACACATACACAAACCATGTCTCAATCGTATAAAGGCTTTTGGAGTGCCAATTTATCTTACCATTTCTACCGATCTGCGTGCGTGCCAGTTAGGATTTTCATATGCACATTTTCGTTGAACAGTTTAATTTATTTTATAATAGTCTTTGTATCTCAAAATCATTTTCATGTGATTAATACAAATTCTATCAATCTAAATTCATATTACACATATCTAAAAATAACCTATTGCCATGACAAACTACTGTATGTGAAAATAGCCTACATAAAGACAACAAATATAAACATTGCAGCCTGCAGGTAGAAAATATCCTGATATAAATTACATTGGCTAAGCATCACCTCTCTGCAAGGAACTTGAAACATTGTATCAACTTGGTCCAGCCTGAATTGCACTATCAAACTTGCAACATTGTATAATTATTCTGTACCTTCAGTTTCCCGTTCCGGACACACACAGCTGTTGGCTATTTGCTCAAGGCATAAAAAGTAATCGTGTAGGCCTATTTTGATGTTTTCACAGGATCCCTTTTACGTTGAGTGGTTATCGAGGGAGAGAGCTGGAAAGATTTTTGAAATAGTCTACATTGGTTAGCCTACAATTAGGGTGTGGATTATTTTGCTCTTCGCTCGCGGTCACGTTGTACAGCGCCATGTATTCCTAACGGAAACCCTGAGGGTTTCGGTTTGAATTTTTCTTGGGATAGAAACACCATAATATTAATCAAATTAATTAAGCTACATTTCTTACAATCAATCCCATATACTATGTTCTTACAAAAAAAGTTACATTCTCTCATACAACCAATATTAAAAACAGTCAAATGCTTCTCAAAGATGCCCTTTGGTGGTCAAACTTGCACTAACTAGCATTACTGGCAACAATGGCTGACACTTAAATAACGTGCCAAAGAATTTTGCGGCAGCCCGCAAGCTGTGTTGCAGTACGACACGACTTTTATAGGAAGAACCACTGAATTGTCATTCTCAATGGATGTAAAAACAGACGTTTGCTTGCTGTTTGAGGTGAAGAAAAAATTACTTTGAGAAGCTACACAGCTCATTAGTGGTGGTGAGTTACGACAATCAGAAATGCTATCAGATCCCCATAAGGGCACATTTTATAAGCCTAAGTTTGCGCGCAGGCCAGGTAGCCTAGGTCTACTTCTATGTTTAATCAGGTGCGCGTCCTTACTCAGCATTGACTGGAGCGCTACAAACAGAAGACAATTCATAAATTGACAACTTGTAAATGCAATGAAATACACAAACTTGTTTCTCACAAGTGTAGCCTAGGTTGTGCGCTCTGCAAAGAACGTGTCCACTCTGACAATGAGAACTGTAAAAGACTGTAATAATAATATATTGGAAGCCTTAACAGAAATTACGGTAACCAGACTAACATTGTAGATTTGAAATTATGGGAATTAACGGTTAATGTACTACTGGTGTGCCATCCCTGCGGCCTCTGCAATGGATCAGTCCACTCAGACAGGCGTGAATCAAGACGTGCCATAACATATATATTTTTAAACTGCTCGACTAAAAAATTCTCGGCCGACGAACAGCCTATCAACCAAGCAATTGACCAGTCGACTAAATGGGGTCAGCACTATTACATTCACTGATAAAATGGAGTTTTAATTTGGCCGCTAAGATATTTTGTTAAATTCTGCACCTCCACGAATGGTGGTCATCACTTTTGTTGGTTATTTGGTAGTTCCCGGAACGGAAATGGGTTGGGAACCGCTCGCTGCTCTAGACCTTTTCAAGGGCATTTGACATTTCTATCCAAATGTTCAACTTGGCCATCACAAAGTCGATGCTTGATCATAAATTACCAGCAAGAGCAACGTGTTATATGTCAAGTCCTGGGGATGAAGTTTCAAAGCATTGGATGAAAACTCCTATATACCATCAATGAATCCAGGAAAGTAGGTTTGGTGGTGATCCACAAGTGCCCAACATAGACCATCCACTAAACGGCCATTCTGGACAAAAATCAATGGCTTTCTGTCACTCGACAGATGACAGAGATGACTGCCACTTTACTGTCTCATGTTTAAATTCATGGAATGTACTATTTTATGGGGAGGAGGGAGTCCAAAAATAACCTACCCATTGGTGCATGACGGGAGGTGAGATTCATAATTCACCAGGGACACCGCTTTTTTCTCTTCTGTCAGATTACCTTTTGGGGGAGCGCTGGAGGAAACCGTAAACGATAGCGCAGCTGATCTAGCACTTCTGCTGAAATTAAACCCCAGAGACATTTTCACAGTGCTGGTCGTTAAGTGCTCAAAAGACCGTTTTTAAAATGGTCAATTTGTAGGGGTCAGAGTTAAAATGTTTGCCAGTAAATGGAACTGCTCATAGTTCCTCATGCTATATGATGAGGAAGTATTCTTAAGCTATGTGTATAGCTGGTTGAGTGGGGGTGCATTATGCCTGAAGAGGCTGTAGTTTTCCATTGCAGGTGTGGACAAAGCTCTGTTGGGTTTGCAGAATTGTCTGTCTATCATGAATTCTGCTCTGTGTACTCATCCGTATGATTACAATGCCTAACATACATTTGAATTTAAAGGTAAGTGCTTAGGATCTGCCTGTGTGTTGATATTGAATCCCAGCAATTTTAAACATAAAAAGCTGCAAGTGAGCAATAAACTGCACTATCCTATTAAGAAAATAAGAGTAGCACTGTCAGTTGCCTTGAGTTTTTTTTGCAGTGGTGGAGAAAGTACCCAATTGTCATACTTGAGTAAAAGTAAAGGTACCATAATAGAAAATGACTGAAGTGAGTCACCCAGTAAAATATTACTTGAGTGAAACTCTAAAAGTATTTGGTTTTAAATATACTTGAGTATCAAAAGTAAAAGTATAAATAAATTCAAATTCCTTATATTAAGCAAACCAGAAGGACACACTACAACATAATTTACAAACAAAGCATTTGTGTTTAGTGAGTCTGCCAGATCAGAGGCTGTAGATGACCAGGGATGTTCTCTTGATAAGTGTGTGAATTTAACCATTTTCCTGTCCTGCTAAGCATTCAATATGTAACGAGTACTTTTGGCTGTCAGGGAAAATGTATTGAATAAAAAGTACATTATTTTCTTTTGGAATGTAGTGAAGTAAAAGTAGTCAAATATAAATAAAGTATCGGTACCTCCAAAAATTTAATCGTTTTTTCACTTAAGTACTTTACACCACTGGTTATTGGTAATTGAGAAATGTTTTGCAAAATGAATTTCAGTGTGTAAAATTGTTAGTCATTATGAGGTCTGTAGTTATGCCCTTGGAGGTCCCTAGACCATTATTTGATACCTCCCATTGCAATATTACCCAAAAGGTAATGATCCAACAGACCTCAGCCTGAGCACCACTATGGTGTCTGCTCAGCTCCAAATTTGATCACAAACACTCCACATCCCCTCCTATCTGAGAATAGAAAACTGTGAAGGTGTCCTGGTCTGCTACACTGTGCTGGTAATATTTTCGATGTTCTAGTCCATAGCCCGGCTGGCTTCAACTGATCCCAACGTTGGCTCGGTGCACCTGGACAGCCTTAATGTTTTTCCTCTAGTGTCAGCACTTCTTGTCTCTTTCTGGCGACAAGGGCTTGAACTACCACCCATGAGTGTGTTGTCAAGCTGAGCTGTTTGTCAGCGATTCATTTCTTATAATTGTTGAGGTTTGGGACTGGCTCTGTGGACCCATGTTTTATTTTCCAGAACTGTTTGAACAATGATGGCTGGCCATGTCATGAGGTCTTGAATTGTTTTTTTTCCCTGTTCCGGATCTCCTTACGCCCCCCACTAGGGCTGATCTCGCTAACAAAGGCAGGCCAAGGGCAGTGTTTCCAACGGGCTCAGTTTTGTGATGCTTACATGAAATGTAAAACAGATGGATGTAGAAATAGACACGGTTTTATAGAATACAATGAACATATGGGCCAATTTGAGTATACTCTAAGGTCTACATAAACATAGTGTGTGTATATAGGTCATATTACAGCCTCCATAGGTGTTGATCAGTGACTGGTGGTTCTGGAGACCAGTCAACAAAGGACTCCGATATCAATTTCAGCCCAGCCTCAGAGGTCCTGTTGGGACACAGTGATATCCTTTTCAAATGATATGGTTGGAGCAAAATGGGTTTGTAGCAAAAATCCATCATGCACTGATCATCCCTCCGAGAAATAGACATGTTCTCCTAAATAAACTGTTGTCAGTAGTAACATTGTCTTTTCGGTGGAAGTCTTTCTTTTTTTCTGCTGAAGGAAATATTTGATCTGTCTCTCACGCCATCCTCCCACCCTTGGCCAGATGCGAGTCGATTGGGGAGGGTAGAGCAAAGTAGGAGAGAGAGGTGGAAGCACTAATTGATAGGTGAGAAAGTGAGTCAGGCGGTTGCATCCGCCCTCTCGGGCTGAAGACATCTGTATTTGTTACACAGCCCTACAGTGACTTCTTTTGAAACGTTGAAAGCGTGAAGAGCCTGTGTCTATGGAGAAGTAATTACTTGTGCTAAAAGCCTAAAGCTGCATTTGTAAACCGCCTCAATAGGCCACAGCCATTGATTTTTGTTTTTGGTAAATGAAATGTCGAGGCCATGGTGATAATTAACATTTAATTGCTATTGGATTGTAAACATTTTTTCTAAAGTTTAATGACAGCCAAAGGCAGCATTTCAGCATGCCATGGCATTTCAAATGGTGAACTGTTTTTGGAACTGTCTTCAAGTTGTAAATGGAGGGAACACTCAGTAAGTGCTAAATGATTGCTCACACCTTTGTCACGCATAATGCCTATGGTACTTGGAAGAGCATGCTGGTTGGGTGGGTGGGTGGGTGTGCAGGTGGTAGGGGTTTATAATATATGTAATGTAACTGCGGGACTACAGTTCTGGTCAGTGACGAATGTGGTCGCTAATGGTTATCGACCACATTCGTGTGGTCGATAACGTGATCTTTGTTTGTCGGGTTAGGAGTTGACTATGGAAGTGTTGAGGGACCAGAGATTATTCGAGGGAAAACACCTGAGTATTTTCCCCCTCCCATTGGAGCATCCCTTCCTGACTGTGTGACTGACTTGATGGGCCACCCCACTGTCCAGACGATGAGAACGGATCTGTTTTATACACTTGAGCATTTACAAACCAAATGATTGTTCCATTATGAGGGAACAATACAAGCTTGTTAGAAACTACACATGCTGTTGGGAAATTATGCTCTAGAAAGAAACCAAAGCTTGTCCTCCAGACATCAGAAGCAAATTAACAGCAAAACCAAAACAGTTGGTGCACCTCAAATGCCCTGAACTTTTTTTCTGTAGACGGTTATGATAACCTCTGTTTAAATGCTTTTAACTTTTGTTTACATGGAGTTAAACCAGGACAACTGCCATACTTTGATTTTATATACGCTCCTCTTGAATTTTTTKGGGGGAGAATGTGGCTGTCTAAAATATGTTCATTTTATTCTGTTTGTGCAGTGAAATTAACAAAGAGCTGTGTCGATTTTATTTATTTGTATTTTTTTTGGGGGGGGGGTGGCATTGTTACATGATTCATTGGTAAAATTGTATTTTATTTGTGTTAAGTTCTCTCACCGTCAGCTTGGTGTTGATGTCCATCCAGCCTTTAGTTCATCTGAAACATTGGGCTGGCACCAGTAATCTCATTGTTGCTGGAATCCTCAGAGCGTCTGCTGGCTGTGTGAGCAGGCATCTTCCCAGCCTACAAGTGGATCCAGGAATCTGCAGGCTGGTTAGATGGTTGTCACATGTCTGGCCCTCACCATCGGCACTCTACTTATGTTAGCTTCCTGATGGTTGTCTGTTATCACCAAGCTATGGTTCATATGTCTGTGTTTGTGACCGGTAAACTAATCTTTAACAGGGTACAGTAACCAGAGTGCCAAGACTACCATAATTACATTTTACCCAGATTGTGGTTATCAAATTCTTAATTGCTTGTTCACAAAAATAAACATGTATGACATATCTACTGAACTAAAATATAAATGCAACATGCAACAATTTCAAAGATTTGACTGAATTACAGTTCATATTAGGAAATCATTCAATTGAAATAAATTCATTAGGCCCTAATCCATGGATTTCACATGACTGGGAATACAGATATGCATCTGTTGGTAACAGATACCTTTAAAAAAAGTTAGGGGCGTGGATCAGAAAACCAGTCAGTATCTGGTGTGACCATTTGCCTCATGCAGCGCGACATCTCCTTCGCATAGAGTTGATCAGGCTGTTGATTGTGGCCTGTGGAATGTTGTCCCACTTCTCTTCAATGGCTGTGTGAAGTTGCTGGATATTAGCGGGAACTGAAATAYGCTGTTGTACACTTAGATCCAGAGAATCCCAAACATGCTCAATGGGTGACATGTCTGGTGAGAATGCAGGCCACGGAAGAACTGGAACATTTTCAGCTTCCAGGAATTGTGTACAGATCGTTGCGACATGAGACCGAAACGTGCTGAAACATGAGGGGATGGCTGGCGGTGGGTGAATGGCACGACAATGGACCTCAGGATCTCGTCACGGTATCTCTGTTCATTCAAATTGCCATTAATAAAATGYAATTGTGTTCGTTGTCCGTAGCTTATGCCTGCCCATACCATAACCCCACCGCCACCATGGTGGAGTCTGTTCATACCGTTGACATCAGCAAACCACTCGCCCACACAACGCTATACTATCTGCCTGGTACAGTTGAAACCGGGATTCATCCGTAAAGAGCACACTTCTCCAGCGTGCCAGTGGCCATCGAAGGTGAGCATTTTCCCACTGAAGTCTGTTCCGATGCTGAACTGCAGTCAGGTGAAGACCCTGGTGAAGACGACGAGCACGCAGATGTGCTTCCTTGAGACAGTTTCTGACAGTTTGTGCAGAAATTTGTCATTTGTGCATGTGGTCTGCGGTTGTAAGGACGGTTGGACATACTGCCAAATTCTCAAATGATTTGAGGCGGCTTATGGTAGAGAAGTGAACATTAAATTATCTGGTTCTGGTGGACATTACTGCAGTCAGCATGCCAATTGCATGCTCCCTGAACACTTGAAATATCTGTGGCGTTGTGACACAACTGCGCATTTTAGAGGTCTTTTATTGTCCCCAGCACAAGGTACATCTGTGTAATGATTGATCGTGCTGTTTAATCAGCTTCTTAATATGCCACACCTGTCAGGAGGGTGGATTATTTTGGTAAAGGAGAAATGCTCACTAAAAGGGATTTAGACACATTTGTTCCCAAATTGAGAGAAATAAGCTTTTTGTGCATATAGAACATTTCTGGGATGTTTTAGTTCAGCTCATGAAACATGGGACCAACACTTTACATGTTGCATTTATATTTTTCTTCTGTATACATTGTGATATTGCAGACAGCTCAGTTAATACACCTCTCTATATTGAAGTATAGTTTACCTGAGGCTGAATGTGACTAGTCTGGACACGCAAGTCAGACGCTCACCTCTGTCACGGACCACTGATGTCTTTGCTCTGGCTCACGATCCAGGAATGAGCCGAAGAAATGTCTGCAATTTCAAGGGCCGGCTTAGGCTTCACTCTGGGGGAAAATCTCGGAAATCTATTTGGAAAGCCCAAGTCAGTCATAGAGAAACCAAGAACGGCCACAGAGGTTAATTTATTGCCTTGGAGTTGGTGGCTGTTCCACTGTAAATCTCCCCCGTCCGCTCCAGGCTGATGTCTTAACCAGAGCTGGCTTTTCATGTATATTCTGAAATGTATTTTATAGTTTTAAGTGGTTTTCAAAGTTTATTAGCAGATTAAGTTGTTGGTCTATGAAGCAAGTATATTTGCACATTAAATTTCTCAAACTTTGGTACTGTTTTCATCAAGAATTTGCATTGGGCTACTCAGTCTCGATATGCAGTAAATACAGTTAAGATGTAACTCGGTAGTCAACTGTTTTTCCTTTGACACTTTTGTCAAATCTGAACGCTTTGATATGGCCACAAGATGTATCCGGGAGGTTACATTTCCTCTTCTTGCATGTCGCATTGATTCTGATCACCATACCCAGCACCTCAAATTATTCCTCCTCCCTCATCGCCGGCAAATAACTTAAGCAGAACAAAGCATGTCCCCCTCGGTTTGAGCCAGGCCGTCGTGAGGGTTGTGAGGCAATTGGAGTGCGACGGCTGCCTTGTCTCTCCGAATTAGAAACTCCAATTGTGTGGCGGTAGGCTGCTGCCCAACCCCAAACTTCCAGACTGAGACAGATACGTCCTCCAGTCAGCACAGCACTGAGGCCATCTCCACCTCTCTGATTTGTCCTCCATTAAACCTGCCCTACAAGTGCCCCACTCAACACACCCTTTTATGTAAACTCATTGAACATAAATCAAAAATGGAAAGCTTTTATTGCTGCTGTCACTTCTAGGCACAGTTTTCTGGCACATTCATGGGACCACCAAATGTTTAGACAAATCAGAGACCTGCAATTTTAGCCTGACATTGTTGCTAGCCAGTGTCTTGTGATTGTGGAGATTCCAAGATTGCAGGCCTTTAAGCTGAGGTTTGAGCCAAATGTTTGTTAGGTCAAGCTTCACAAAATAGGATCGAGGGGATTTAAGCTATTTTTGTAGTTGGGTTCAAGACTGTCCGGATTAGATTGTCATGCCAGGGTATAATCATAGACTTTAATAGAGATGATCTGTTATTACACACATCTTTTATATTTTTCCTCATAGAACCACCTCTTTCCAGAACCTTTTTACAGTTTGCAGAATAGTAAGATTACCTGCCCCCTCTGAAATGATCTGCTGTTATTTACTTATTTAGGGTAGGGCTGAATATTTTACAAATGTTCCACCCCTGAGAATAAATCACTTTTCTCCCAGGTAACCCGAAAGTGTCATTCTAAAAATGTCTGGATTTGATCAGCATGAAAATTCAAGTCTGATGCTACCTGAGCCTGATGAGCTGTACATTACAGACATTTTATGAGCCCAAGCCTAGAGAAGCCGAAATGATAGTGCCGTCATCCAATACATAGCCTAAATAAAGGTAAAATATATAAGCTACCGCACATTACGCACGACAGGAAACCCATAGATGTAGCTTTTTTGTCTTGGGTATCAATCCCCAGTAGGCTCGCGATACATGGCCCCATCCATCCTCCCCTCAATACGGTGCAGTCGTCCTGTCCCCTTTGCAGAAAAGCATCCCCAAAGAATGATGTTTCCAYCTCCATGCTTCACGGTTGGGATGGTGTTCTTGGTTGTACTCATCCTTCTTCTTCCTCCAAACACGGCGAGTGGAGTTTAGACCAAAAAGCTCTATTTTTGTCTCATCAGACCACATGACCTTCTCCCATTCCTCCTCTGGATCATCCAGATGATCATTGGCAAACTTCAGACGGGCCTGGACATGCGCTGGCTTGAGCAGGGGGACCTTGCGTGCGCTGCAGGATTTTAATCCATGACGGCGTAGTGTGTTACTAATGGTTTTCTTTGAGACTGTGGTCCCAGCTCTCTTCAGGTCATTGACCAGGTCCTGCCGTGTAGTTCTGGGCTGATCCCCCAGATCTTGCATGGAGCCCCAGACCGAGGGTGATTGACCTTCATCTTGAACTTATTCCATTTTCTAATAATTTCGCCAACAGTTGTTTCCTTCTCACCAAGCTGCTTGCCTATTGTCCTGTAGCCCATCCCAGCCTTGTGCATGTCTACAATTGTACCCCTGATATCCTTACACAGCTCTCTGGTCTTGGCCATTGTGGAGAGGTTGGAGTCTGTTTGAGTGTGTGGACAGGTGTCTTTTATACAGGTAACGAGTTCAAACAGGTGCAGTTAATACAGGTAATGAGTGGAGAACAGGAGGGCTTCTTAAAGAAAAACTAACAGGTCTGTGAGAGCCGGAATTCTTACTCGTTGGTAGGTGATCAAATACTTATGTCATGCAATAAAATGCTAATTAATTACTTAAAAACCATACAATGTGATTTTCTGGATTTTTGTTTTAGATTCCGTCTCTCACAGTTGAAGTGTTCCTATGATAAAAATGACAGACCTCTACATGCTTTGTAAGTAGGAAAACCTGCAAAATCGGCAGTGTATCAAATACTTGTTCTCCCCACTGTGTGTATGTGTATATATATATATATATATATGTGTATATATATTTATATATGTGTATGTATATATATATCTTGAACAGAATTATCTATTTTGGATGCAGTTTGAATGGAATTGATGGAGTGAGAGCGACAGTGTCCTCAAGTATGCACTGATTTAAAGCAATGATATTCGAGGGATAGCTGTTTTTTTAAACTCTGCAGCTGCAAATATATACAGTTCCAGTCAAAGTTTGGACACCTACTCCATTAAAGGGTTTTTCTTTATTTTTTACTATTTTCTACATTGTAGAATAATCAGTGAAGACATCAAAACTATGAAATAACACACATGGAATCATGTAGAAATCAAAAAGTGTTCAACAAATCAAAATATTTTAGGTTCTTCAAAGTAGCCACCCTTTGCCTTGATGACAGCTTTGCACACTCTTGGCATTCTCTCAACCAGCTTCATGAGGTAATCCCCTGGAATGGTTTTCAATTAACAGGTGTGCCTTGTTAAAAGTTAATTTGTGGAATTTCTTTCCTTAATGCGTTTGAGCCAATCAGTTGTGTTGTGACAAGGTATGGGTGGTATACAGAAGATAGCCCTCTTTGGAAAAAGACCATGTCAATATTATGGCAAGAACAGATCAAATAAGCAAAGAGAAACGACAGTCCATCATTACTTTAATACGTGAAGGTCAATCAATCTGGAACGTTTCAAGAACTTTGAATGTTTCTTCAAGTGCAATCACAAAAACCATCAAGCGCTATGATGAAACTGGCTCTCATGAGGACTGCCACAGGAAAGGAAGTCGCAAAGTTAACTCTGCTATAGAGGATAAATTCATTAGTTAACTGCACCTCAGATTGCAGCCCAAATAAATGCTTCACAGAATTCAAGTAACAGACATCTCAACATCAACTGTTCAGAGGAGACTRTGTGAWKCAGGCCTTCATGGTCGAATTGCTACAAAGAAACCACTACTAAAGGACACCAATAAGAAGATACTTGCTTGGGCAAAGAAACATGAGCAATGGACATTAGACTGGTGGAAATCTGTCTTTTTTGGTCTGATGAGTCCAAATTTGTGATATTAGGTTCCAACCACTGTGTCTTTGTGAGACGCAGAATAGGTGAACGGATGATCTCCACGTGTGGTTCCCACCGTGAAGCATGGAGGTGTGATGGTGTGGGTTGCTTTGCTGGTGACACTGTCGGTTATTTATTTAGATTTCAAGGCATTCTTAACCAGCATGGCTACCACAGCATTCTGCAGCGATATGGCATCCCATCTGGTTTGTGCTTAGTGGGACTCATTTGTATTTCAACAGGACAATGACCCAAAACACACCTCCAGGCTGTGTAAGGGTTATGTGACCATAACGGAGAGTGAAAGGGTGCTGCATCAGATGACCTGGCCTCAACCAAATTGAGATGGTTTGGGATGAGTTGGTCCGCAGGGTGAAGGAAAAGCWGCTAACTAGTGCTCTTCATATGTGGGAACTCCTTCAAGACTGTCGGAAAAGCATTCTTCATGAAGCTGGTTGAGAGAGTGCCGTTTTGAAGAAACTAAAAGCGAAAATAAATGTATTTAACATTTTTGGTTACTACATGATTCCATGTGTGTTATTTCATTAGTGTTGATGTCTTCACTATTATTCTACAATGTAGAAATTAGTAAAAAWWAAAAAAAAACTTGAATGAGCAGGTGTCATCTTTTGATTGGTACTGTATATTTTTTTCTTTACAATTAAAGTAAGGTGACCCCTGTAAGCCAGATGGCGATGTTTAAATTAGATGCACATTCACTCCTTATATTAGCCTACTGTAGCATAGTCTATGCTGCAGCAAAAGTATGCGTACCTGTCACAAGAAAAAAGTTAACATGATACGATGGTACATGCATTGTGGACTGCTCTCCATAGATGCGCTGTCTGTCTCAACCCCAAGCGTTGATTGATCATGCAGAGAGAAGGCCGTGGAGAAACCAGATTTTAAACGTCTCATAATTCAACAGTTCCATTTCACATCATGCTGTTCATAGAAATGTATTGTAATTTACCAGTTTCTCGCTGTTATTTTTCCCGCGATAAGGGAGTGGGTTTTGGCGGTAAATCTTGCTGTTCATCCCTACTTGTATGGTCAATTGTTTTTTTCCTTTAAAAAAATAAAATACAGAGCAACAGCAGTCCTTTCCCAATGTTCTCATGAAGTCACTGATGTATTGCGGCTTTATTTTATTTCCCGATTTATATAAAGGATTATTAAAGTTGTAATGTAAGAAAAGAGAGAGCCGGAGAGACTGCTACGCTTTGCGGAATGSATGGGTTGTTGCTCTTGCTGCTGCTAGTGAAATTTGCTGATAGACGCGATGGCTATGAGTTAATGTCGGATTTAATTAATTCAGGGTAGCTCTGACATATGCCCGCTGCTCTGTGTTAGTACAACTGTTCTACTGTATGTCTGACCATTAAGAGAGTGCTCATCATTTCACATGGCTGACTTGTGGTGAGCATGCTGGCCCTAAATTACCCAAAAGTGCCGTGCATCACCAAGATGGATGGGTGCTCCTCATTGCTGATGGAAGAGGTGAGTTCTCCTCCCTTACAATGTAAAGTGCTTTGAGGTCCAGTGAAAGAGCTATCTATACATGCCATCATCATTATTATTTTCACTATAGATTAGAAAGCATCTTGTTTACAGTATGTTTGAGACTGCTGAACAGCGTCAGGGATAGGATTGAGAAATTTCCCATGCTCATGTCTGGCTGTTCCCTAGACTTCTGAGTGTCAAAAGAGTTGGCATTAATGCTAGACTATTATTTCATAAGTCTTCAGGGCCAACACAAGTAGATGATTTTAGGGGAACATTTGGAATTCCCAGTCAATAGCCAAGAACTGAACTTTGCCTTTGATGTTTGTCTATACTCACAGCGGGTCAAGTTCACCAAGTTGGACGGGCTTTGAAGGTAAACATGAATGGGCTGTAGTTGGAGACTTGGAGCTATCTATATTTTTGGAGATGTAGCTATCTGGATTACTACTTTGTGTAACCTTTTTTAAATCTTACTAAATCCTTAAAAACAAATTAGTTGTGAGTAAGCTAACTCTGAATGCTCGTCCATTTCCACAGTGTAGACGGTAATATAATTGCTTGGTCACCTCGCCAAATATTCATTTTGGTTGAGCGTGTCACCTGTTTGATCTATTCTAAATATTTTCTAAACATTGAATACAAATTACAGCAGACATGAGAAGTAAATCAGATAAAGTTATGCTGCTAGTCTAAAGCGGTGCTCTTTGCCAGTCGAAAGCAGTACTTAAAAATGTTTGAGATCTGTCTTGCAGCATGTGGAGGGGCATTTCCGCCAGGTGCACCGGTGACCATGGTCTGCTCATTTAAGAAGGGACACTCATTACTAATTTGGGGCAAAGAGTTTCTGCTCTAGTCCAGATCTTTTACGGTATTCTATATGTGCATGTCTGCATCGTATAGGTTGAGTGAATGTATCTAAACTCCCTTATTGTAGAATAGTTCACTTTGCTAAGTAAAGTATAAAGTGCTTTCTATTAAGTGTTTCCGTTCACCTGGTCTCTGCCAGTGACTGGAGGGTATAAATGCTCTGGTGTAGAGCATCATGGGTGTCCAAAACTGCCGACTGTCTCTGCAGGAGTTAGTAAGGGTTCTGAGCCCTAGGGGCTAGTCAGGCTGATCTTCGGTCTTTATATTTCACATGTCTAGTCTATCATTTGCATTACTTTACTTTGAGCCTTGTCCAGCATCTTGTTGGATGAGTTTGACATTTTGTAAATACCTGCACCTACTCCAAGAGCCTGAAAACATAAACCATGCACTGGATCTTCTGCTTCCTGCATCGCTCACCAATGCCAGACAGCTCGATCCATCCGTGGCAAGTAGGAGGGCCTACCATCTACCCTTACATGTTGTTTTTATAGTGTCATTGCTCTCTGTTTGCTATTGGAGGCCATTGACATTACCCTATTAAAATGGTCCAAGATCTTTTCAACCATTTCTCAAAACGACTGCCTTCTTCCCCTAGACTGCATTACTGTCACACACCTATAAACCAGGGTCTGTTTGCGTCACCTACCTTACTGCTGCTGGGAGGCAAATGCAGTACCATGCATCCAGCTGCGGCGTTAGCACGCCTTTTGAAAAGGCTTTAATTAAGGTAATAACGCGACGCAGGCTGCTGAGCAAGTCCCCTCGGTTTAATGCTTTGGGTTCCTCTGCAGACTCCCCAATGGCCTGGGTCTCTGGCCAGCTGCTCCACCATGATTGTCATCTTTTGGAGTTCGCAGACAGGTGATGTAGTGTGAGGCGGTTGTCCAAGCAAGCTCAGCCAATAATACGGATGGATCTTCATTTGAAACTGCACTGCCTTACCCTATAAATCCGTTTGCCATTACTCTTTAACTCAGGACCAATACACACACACACCTACACACCTGTATCTTTTGGTCAGTTGATTTGATGTACTATTTCGCATTTGTTGTTTGTGATGATATTCTAGAATGTTAATGAAGATTGATATTCATGTTTTTTCCAGGCTATTCCTGGACAATACTGACATGCGATTCATAGCCCATGTTGAGAAGACACTCCAAAGCCCATTGCTTGTTTGTGATGGGTTTAATAAAACATTCTGCATCCTCATCATTTGCTTTTAATTATCCAATGATTTATGGTTACTACCTTCTAGCGGAAGGACTGCATAACGATGACTATTCTCTGTTGTGCTAATGTCCCATTTGAATGCCATTGTGACTTGTTTACCATTTACAAATGCATTTTGGATCGTGATTACTGTTGTTCACCTTGTACACAACCTAGTTCATGGTGCTTTATTCCTGCATATTTATTTTTTTGCTGCAACCTTATGATATAAATCAAATGCAGGCCCATTGCCCAACAAACATACTATTCAGAATAGTCTATTCTCTACAAATGACCCAGGTAAAACATTTTTATAGGCATAGCATTATTAGCATTTCAGGCAGTTAATCAGTTTTATAAACACTTTGTAGTTTCACAGGTGTTTCAGATACTGTCACCAAGATGTCATCTTGGTTGAAAAAATGAGTTTGATCATGTGTGATAAGGTCATTGAGGCTTTATTACACTAGTGAAGCAGTGTTGGTGAGGCATATTGGCTGACCTCTCTCTCCCCCCTCCATATTACTGTACTGCTGACTGATGAGCTTAGATGATAGAGATCTCGCAAATATGGGAAGGTGGAAAAAGGCTTCTTAGTGGCCACATTTCACCAGGCTAGCGCCATGATCCCAGTCACATAGCCGTGTCAATGCAGGTCACCTCCGTGCTGGAGACCTCATGACCTTTAGGTCTCGGTATTAGTCTTAAAGGGGCAGTGCAGTAAAAAAATTGATTTGCTTGGTTTTGGTTTTTTCACACTACGGTCAAAATAACACTGAAATTGTGAAAATTCTGATAATGCTCTTTTAGTGTAAGAGCGCTCCTATCTGCCAATCAGATAGGATCAGACTGAGCATTTTAATAACAAAAGCAGGCTCTGGGAAATAAATGATCAAAAATATATATTTTTATTTTCATGAATTACACAGTGATGTATTAGACACAGTGACGACATCAAAAATACTGCATGGGGGCTATAAAGCCTTATCTGAGATGAGACAACTTTTCAATGGCGATTAAGCTTGTATATCTGATCTTGGCTTGAACAAAAGGAAAGGTGAAAAAAACATTCTCTCCTGTCCATTGGCTTAGCTAGCTTGGTCCCTTCTAATTTTCTCAGCCTTTGTCAACCAACATAGTCAATGTTAGGGCTTCCTGGGTCACTTAAATGATATATTATTGAGTTATTTGATTATTGTTTGGCAATGTATTAAACTTACATACTTGGACTTTGTAATATTGCAGCTTGTACTGTACCAAAGAATACAACCCTGCATGTCTGTGATCTTAATCTCTATGGCAGCTTTGACACTGTTAAAAGCTTTAAAAAGGGCCAGTCGTATCCATTTCCTGTCTTGGTTTTAAGGGTGTTGTGTATAATATTTATGATGTCATGATCCCATTCCATATTAGTAATTCTGCAATGGTAGTGCTTCTTTTTGAGTTTGACAGATATTTTGGGGGGCAACTGTTCTTTAGAGCCACACACACCCTCAGGTCAGTGTCAAAAGTGTTTTCCTGATGTCAGCAAACTAAGCCTGGGCGACATGGCCTAAAACTCATATCTCAAGTTTTTTCTAACATATCGGCAATTCTCGATTTTTATGAACGTTTTCTCTAAGCTTTGTTGTACAATTTTAAAGGTAAAATCCACTGCATTTAAAACAGTCACCAATAGTCTAATGAACTCAGAGTTTGTGAAATGTTACCTAGGCTGAATATATGCCTTCCACAACCATAATCAAAATAGTTGTACCTGCTCCTTTGTTATATATATTTTTTGCATTCACTGAAATGGCTTTCAGGTCTGTCTATAAAAATGCAATTTTTTGTAACGCATGTAACCAGAGCCATGCATAATGCACATTCACTAATAATGCAGCAGGCATTATATTAATTTAACACGGGTCTTATAAACAATCTCTCAAGCAGAAGCCTACGTGCTAGTGAGTAGCCAGCTAATATTTATATTTCAAGTTTATCTAGGTATAATTTCACAAGCTCTGAATTCAGCTAACAAGGCAAAAAAAAAAAAATATGAACACAACCTGTTCTCCGTTTCCAACTGTTTGAACAGAATGCTAGCCTGTCCACTTTGTTCAGATGTTTAAATCAAGTGGCATACCTTATTTCTCAGAATGAGAACGAGTTGCCAATTCCTTATATAATAGTTTTATGCTTATTGCACATTTATAAAAAGACTAAACGGCTAGTATAACAATCTTTATTTGACCAAAATGCTGCTAGAAATATATGGTACCGTAATGCGTGACAAACTGAGCATTCATTTTCCAGAATTAATGTTTATTGGTACATCCGTTTTAGTAGTGTCTGCTCTGCTCGAAATTTGAGTTGAAACATGAACAAGGTTTGAAAAGTTAACTACTCTATTACACTAAAATGTCTCCATCTGTTTCGTTGTCTGATTCTGTTGGACCAAACCTCAAATGCAAATAGCGAGTTGAAACCGTTTGTCAGAGAGGAAGAAGTGATCTCTCATCTGTTGTGAGTGGTAGGGGGAGGGGCTTGGGAGAAAGAGGCAAAAGTGAGAGGTTTCACTTACACCAAAATCTGTCCAAAATAAGCTCAATGTGTTTCTATGCGCTTATTTTAAACCTTGTCACCTGCCTTCCCGCCTCTGGGATAACCACTCCCATTGTTACATGCTGACTAGACCAGGCGTCCGCCATTTCGCAGTCTAGTCAGCATTTGGCGAACCATACCAGACGTGATCAGGACACACAGGTTGAAATATCAAAATGAACTGCTGTTGCTAGCTAATTTGTCATGGGATTTAAACATTGAGTTGTTATTTTACCTGAAATGCACAAGGTCCTCTACTCTGACAATTAATCCACACATAAGGGTAAACCGAGTTTGTTTCCAGTAATTTCTCCTTCAGTCTTCTTCTTTGGACTTCATATGGCGGTTGGCAACCAACTTTAAGGTTGGTTACCACCACCAACTGGACTGGAGTGTGGACTTCAGTTCATCTTTCAATCACCCACGTGGGTATATGCTCCTAAAAACCAATGAGTAGATGGGAGAGGTGGGACTTGCAGCGCGTCAAAAATAGAACGTGGACATTCGTTGACGCACGCGAGCAGTTTGGATGAAATGATTAAATACCATGTATGTGTACGCTTGTGCATGTAATGCGAGCGCTGTGGTCAGCATGTTAGGGTGGAGATATGAGCATCGTCATTATATTCAGATCTCTGGTGTAAATGGGAAGGTGCACAGCAGGAGCTAACGAGAATAGCTCAAATAGATATCAGAACAAGCGGACATAAACCCTCGTAAAAATACAGAACCTCGATTCTGCGATACAAGCATTTGGAATATCACGCAAAAACATACATTAGAATTATTCAAATTAATTAGGTATCACCCAGCCCTACAGAAACCCGTGGGAGTTATCATGTTAGGGGCCAGGGCTGGAAATAGGATTGTTAGATAAGTTAGTCAAACAACCCAGACAGTGTTTTTCTTATATCTACATAGATGTGGCAGCCTGACTTGTTACATGACGTAACTCAGTAAAGACTGTCTACAGTGAAATCATGGCTGGGACCTGGGGTAGGATCGGGTTTGCTGTGTTCTGCCAAATGCTGATCTCCAATCTGTCCTCTGCCGCCCACTGAGGGCTTCTGGGAAGGGTTTCGGGAAGTGGTTGAACTGGAAGTGTTGCCATAGTGACATGGATACGATGTGAGTGGAGGCGGGAACGATGTGGGAGGAGGGTGACTACATCTTAAATTGTTGTTTCTCTGGCCCCGTAGGAGGAAGTCACTTTGTGATAATCGTCTCGCAACTTGGCACGGAAGTTGAGGGGGAAAAGAGAGGAGAGGCTTCCCATGGGGGTTCTGTTCTAACTATCGTCGTTAAGGCATTCACTATACCCCTGTCTGTACACCACCATACTGATGGTGCTATTATTGTATTTCTTACCTTCTTTCCATACATCATACTGCTGTACTGTTCAACCCATGGGCTCTGGTGTTATGTCTAGTGGAAGGTGGGGTATCTTGCCTTGTTTTTCTATCCCAGGCCTCAGCAATAGTTTGCTTCTAATTTGGCTGATTTCGATCAGGTCTCATGTTCTGACATGGCGCAGAGGACAGACACTGTATAGCCAGGGGAAAACACATGTTGACTCTGCTCAGAGGAAGTGAGCTTGTGAGAGACAAAATATCAATTTGCTTTGCGGCTAAATATGTCACACAATGTTCCTGTGTGGAACTTTACTGATCTGCTCCTTCCCTAATGGGTTATTATTATACTGAACAAAAATATAAACGCAACAATTTCAAAGATTTTTACTGAGTTACAGTTCATGTAAGGAAGTCAGTAAATTGAAATAAATTCATTAGGTGCTAATCTTTGGATATCTCATGACTGGGAAAACAGATATGCATCCGGTAGTCACAGATACCTTAAAAAAAGACAGGGGCGTGGATCAGTAAACCAGTCAGTATCTGATTTCACCAACATTTGCCTCATGCAGCGCGACATCTCCTTCGCATAGAGTTGATTGTGGCCTGTGGAATGTTGTCCCACTCCTCTTCAATGGCTGTGCGAAGTTGCTGGCTATTTGCGCAGACTGGAACACGCTGTCGTACACATTGATCCAGAGCATCCCAAACATGCTCAATGGCTGACATGTCTGAGTATGCAGGCCATGGAAGAACTGTGACATTTTCAGCTTCCAGGAATTTTGTACCGATCCTTGYAGTATGGGGCCGTGCATTATCATGCTGAAACATGAGGTGATGGCGGTGGGTGACTGGCACGACAATGGGCATCAGGATCTCGTCACAGTATCTGTGTCCATTCAAATTGCCATTAATAAAATGCATTTGTGTTCGTTGTCCGTTGCTTATGCCTGCCCATACCATAACCCCACCATGGGGCATTCTGTTCAAAATGTTGACCACAGCAAACCGCTCGCCCACACGATGCCATGCACATGGTCTATGAGGCCGGTTGGACGAACTGCCAAATTTTCTAAAACACCGTAGGAGGTGGCTTACGGTAGAGAAATTAACATTGAATTCTCCTGCAAGAGGTCTGGTGGACATTCCTGCAATCAGAATGCCAATTGCACGCTCCTTTAAAACTTGAGACATCTGTGGCATTGTGTTGTGTGACAAAACTGGGCATTTTATTGTCCCCAGCACAAGGTGCACCTGTGTAATGATCATGCTGTTTAATCAGCTTCTTGATATGCCACACCTGTCAGATGGATGGATTATTTTGGCAAAGGAGAATGCTCACTAACAGGGATTTAAACAMATTTGTGCACCAAATTTGAGCGAAATAAGCTTTTTGTGCATATGAAACATTTCTGGGATCTTTTATTTCACATCACTTTACGTGTTGCGTTTTTGTAGAGTTGAGCACTGAATTTTGAATGTTCTCAAAATAGTTACCCTTGAAATTGCCAAGCAAAGACATAGGAATATATTGGAAAAGCAACAAACCCTTACCAGCTTTCTCTTATCTTTTCATCTCTAACTTGTGCTCCTCTTGGCATCCTTCCTAAACTCTTTGTCTTGAGTCTCACAAAGGTCCCAGCTAGGAGAGGGAGGACAGGACTCTAATAATATAGACATGTCAAAACTCCCCAGGAAGCAGAAATCAATGCCAAAACATATTTTTTTGTTTTTTTGTTTATTGAATTGGTCAATTTGTTCCCCATATGAGGATTTGTTACCAGCGATTAGTATTCGATATTTCATATACACGACCTCCCTATAAACCAAACTACATTTATAGCGCTCTGAGAAGATGGTGTTCTCACCTCCTGCCTCACTGGTCCCTAAGAAGAGGGCCCCATTCCCTGAGGGACATGTGAAAACACTACCCTCTGAGGTTCCAGTGGGCTTCAATGTTCTGTATGGGATACACCCAAACTGTCTGCCAGCTCCCTTCCCATCCCTCCTCTACTGGGTAGAGGGGAACATTGGCTGGGCAAACATCACCCGGGACCTGCTCTCTAAATTTAAACACCACCTCCTGCTCGCCACTGGCGGTGACACATTCCTACTGCATGCGTCTCCTACACAGTGCAGTATGGAACCAAGTCCATCTGTTTTTAGGTCAAACATTATTTAATTTTTTTTGTTGTCTTTGTGGCATTTGGGTCTATTTACAATGTACAGTAGATGTTGACCTGTATTCAAAGTTATTACACAGTTAGCTATTCAGATACCGTTCAATACAGATTTCCTGTAGATGTTGTTACAGCCCAATCCAAATCTTTATTTAGTAACATACCGGTATAATGTGAAAGGTCAAGTAATGTTGAAATGCCCGCTCACCCACTGCCTCCCTGGTCTGTCCTTTGGTAGACAGACAACCTCAGTCCTGTGAGACAAGATGTACTGCCGCTGTAGCAGGAAGGGGTCGCCACTGACTCCACAGTAAGTAATGTGCTTCCTGCCCCAGACAGGAAGTGGGACTCACTTCGCACCAAACCTCCGTCCTTGCTCACACCAAACAGACTCCCGTGGACCAGAGGGGTATACTATGTACCGGGTTTGACGAGTTAGTGAGGTAACTTTGGTCAACTCAGGATAACCGGTCATACGAAAGTGACTCACCTTTTAGACAGGTCAATTTCTATGGCAACGAATCCTTCAGAATTAATAACTCGGTGCTAACTCCATTTATCCTGAATGAAGTGTCTAAGCCATGAGTTGAGGACCAATGAAATCAGATACCCACCCTCTTGCAAAGGTTGTTATACTTTATTTGAGCAAGACAACTGATGAAATATTTTATTAATCTTTTTTTGTGTGTAAAATTATATATAAAAAAAAATGCATATCATATGACACATTTGGTAATGACTGCATTTGCTTTCCAAAATGTACATTTTTCACGCGATTGTATTTAGAAATTTAAACCTGAATGGCAGTTCCCATTCAGTCAAGACTGGCAGCCATTGCTAGTGTAACCATGAGTTTAACAGTCAAATTGCCAGGGTAAGAGTTTCCAAAACCCTTCGATGGGTTCTATGGCCACAGCGCACCAAGCTGTTCCACAGATAGAAGGTGCAATAGGCGTGGGGAAAAAGGTGCTCGTGCATTGATAAGCACACCGAAGACGGCATTGAAAAGTAATACAATTAAAAAAGACGGCACTTCTAAAATTCAATTTCACACCATAGCCTGCAGAATTTGCAAGATAACCGTTCATTCATTTTGATTTAGGCACAAATAGAAATGTTGCACTGACTTGCCCGTGGATTTCTGTTTCAGCATTGTGTCAATAGAGTTTGGCACAGTTACAAGCCTGCTAGAGTTAGCGGCAGGCGGACAAGTAATATCCACCATCGTAGTACGGATGAAGCCTGACCTGGAATGTGAAGCTAACTGTAGCTGGCTAGCTTTATAAAACTCTGAGTAGTATCTAGCTTGCTTTGTGGTATACCACTCTGGTTGGAGTGAGAGGGCCTAATCAGGTTTACCTGCTCTAATCTGCTGGGTTTCCTGTACCTGCCTTTATTCCCATGGGAAGTCATAGTGATGTTATAAGAGCGTCCTAATTTACTGATTCTTATGCTTTGGTCAGAGATTACAGTAGATTACTGTTTTTGAGAAACAAACTATGTAAAAGGCTAATTTTAAAATTCCAGGAAGAATGTTGAAGATGTCAAACACATAGCTACATATTTCTGTACGGTATTATGCCAACTTTTTCATGTATTCCTATGTGTGTGCCATCACTATCTGAGAGACCGGACTATCCCTTTAATCTGAGATTGAGGTTCCTAAAAGTCCATGATGAAATGAAAGTGTCTTGAATCTCCATGTCCTTACTGGTCTTTCTTCCCTCTCCCTGCAGTGCATATTGTCTCAGCCCAAGTTCTGGGCGGTGGAGGTGACAGCACTGTGTCTAAGGACCAAGCTGGAGAAGGGCAGCTCTCGGCGGGTGGAGAGGGCCATGATGCAGACACAGGTAAGAGAGATGAGGGGTCACACAAGGTAGGGTTCAACGAGATACTCTATGCCACACTCATGGTGAACGTCACTATTGGAAGCTCACATCTCAAGTCTCAGGTACTGTACAGTCGTGGCTAAAAGTTTTTTTATTTTTTATTTATTTTTTATTTAAAGTTTTATTAAGTTTTCAATCAACCAACCAAACACATTCCACATTCACAGATGTGACAGACTTAAAAAAAAAAAATTATAATAATAATAATAAAAAAAAATGTTATATACATACATACATATACATACATACACACACACACACACAAATAATAATTATAACAAAATTTAAAATATAGAACTTGCAGCAGCACTATCAAGGTTCTTATTTGCTATTTCCAGCCTTAGCTGAGATGACGAGCCAATGATTAGCTTTTAGATTTTACAGCACCTTACACAACACGCATCTGCTCACCTCCCCGATCCCCCCATTCACTCTGTCCAATTTGAGATATAGTGGAGTAGTGGAGACCAGAGTCTATCAAACTTGGGCTGTCTCTTGTGGAGGTCATAAGTGAGCTTTTCAAGAGGGAGAAAGTCAACAATCTGGTCAATCCACATTTTAAATGTAGAAAGGTCTAGAGGCCCACAATAGAAGGATACATTTCTTAGCAAAGTATGTAATGGTCATGAGCAAATTTTCTCTGTCAGGATCAAGAACAAAGTCCTGCTGGGCATTAAGAAGATAGAGACACGGGGTCATATCAAACTGTACATCTAGTATTTTCTGTGCAGCAGTAGTATAGATTGCCAAAATCTGGCAATCTCTCTACAGCTCCAAAATACATGCATATAGGTTCCACTTTCAGAGGTACATCTTTTACAGTTAGGAGAAATGTCTGTTTTCATTTTATGGAGCTTAAGGGAGTGTAATAAAATTTGTACAAAAATTTGTAATTAGATTCTTTCATTTTTACATTAGTAGAGGAGCAGTATCCCTTTCGCAAACCTCCGCCCATAACTCATCACTGATAGTCAGACCAAGGTCCTTTTCCCAGATTATTTTCAAAGGATAAAGGAGGAGCCTCCTTTCTCAGAAAGGAGTCTATAGATATAGGATATTTTGCCTAATGGATTGTGCTGTGACAAGAAGGGTTTCAACTTCGTTCACTGAGTTCTAAACCTCCTCTTGGAAGTAAATGAGGAGATGACATGTCTAATTGAAGATATTTTTTTTAAAATGGGATCTTGGCACATTGAATTCACTGCAGAGCTCTTGAAAGGATTTCAGTGTAGTGGTCTTCTGATGAAATAGGTCTGAAAAGGTCCGTGATTCCTAGAGTATGCAAAGATTAAAGTGGCATCCCCAGGGCTTTTGGCAAGTCTGGGTTGCCTACTATAGGCGAGTGAGAGCATATTTGGGAGGAGATGCCCAGGTATTTCTTACAGTCCCTCCACGCTAGTAGGGTGCTGTAAATCACAAATGTTTTGGCTATGTGCCCACTTCTAAAGTTATAATGAATATGGTTGAGCTTAGTGGCAATGAACCACAGGATTGGGCTTCTATCTGGATCCACGTTGACTCTTGTCTGTTTGTGATCCATGTTAGCATGTTGCGGATTTGGGCAGACCAGTAGTACAATTGAAGGGAGGAAGGGCAAGACCGCCCTTAGATTCAGGTTTCGAAGAGTGGAGAGCTTGATCCTAGGTTTTTTATTGCCCCATATAAATTTGGTGATGCTTTGGTTAATTGTTTTGAAAAAGGAAGCTGGGAGATAGCATGGGAGCATCTGAAATAATAGTTCAGTCTAGGAGGGATGTTCATACGGATTACATTAATTCTTCCTACTAAGCTAATTGGGAGGGAGATCCAGGTTTGGAGGTGTTCTTGATTCGATCCAGGAGTGGAAAGATAAATCTCCTTGAAAAGCCTATTCAGATCTGGTGTTATGAATATCCCAAGGTATGAAACCCCTGTGTCTTCCATTGGAATGGGCATAGTGTCTTCATAGAACTGGTGAGTGTAATATTGAGAGGCAGACAGTGATTTGTTAAAATTAAATCTTATAACCTGAAAACGTGCCATACTGAGCAATTGTGTCTAAAATGGGAGGAAGGGATTTCTCAGGGTTGGATATGTAGAGCAAGACATCATCCGCGTAAAGCGAAATCTTGTGCTGCAGGCCGCCTGCAGGAACACCTGTAATACTTGGATTGCTCCTTATCAACTCTGCCAGAGGCTCCGCCCCCAACAAGTAGAGCAGGGGGGATAGCGAGCACCCTTGTCTTGTGCCCCGTCCMAAAGGGAATCTGTCAGAGTTCAGTCCGTTAGTAGTCACCATGGCATTTGGATGAGAGTATAGTGATTTGATCCATTTAATAAAGTTTGGGCCCATATTGAACTTTTCTAAGACTGAGAACAGAAAGCTCCACTCCATCCTGTCGAACGCCTTCTCAGCATCCAGTGAAGCCAGCAGGACAGGGGTCTTCTGTGCGTTTACTTGATCAATAATATCAAAAAGACGGCGAATGTTATCAGAAGAGTATCTGTCTCTAATAAATCCAGTTTGGTCCGCTTTTATTATTTTGGGAAGAAGAGTGTTTAGTCTTTTGGCCAGCAATTTGGTAATTATTTTGTAGTCGAAATCCAACAAGCTTATGGGCCGGAAGGAGGAGCAGGATAGGGGGTCCTTGTCTTTTTTGAGCAACACTGTAATGCGAGCTGTGTGCATTGACTCTGGGAGAACTCCGTTTTTGCAAAAATCCTCCAGCATTGGCATGAAAATAGGGCTAAGCTGGGGCCAAAAAGCTTTGTAGAACTCTCTGGGGAATCCATCTGGGCCTGGGGACTTGTTAGGTGGCATGGAGGTAATTGCCTCCAGGATCTCCTCAGGAGTGAAGGGGGAGTTGAGATCTTCTTGGTCGGTCTCTGATAGTTTAGGTAGCGAGATTCCCTCTAGGAAGGAGTGGAGTTCTGCCTCCGTGTGTTTTCTCTCAGAGGTATATAGTTTGCAGTAAAAATCATGAAAAGTTAAATTGATCTTTTTTGGGTCATATGTGACCTCGTCCTCTGCTGTTCGGATAGCCATAATTGTACGCTCTGACTGCTCTTTTTTTAATTGATAAGCAAGCAATCTACTAGGCCTATTGCTATACTCATGGTATTTCTGTTTAGTAAAGAAAACTCTTTTTTTAATCTCCCGAGTATAGTCCAAATTCAGTTTGGCTTTGGCTGCTTTAAGTTGACTCCAGGAGGTGCTGTCTGGGGATTGTTTATGTACTTTTTCACAGCGTTCCAGCTCCCTCTCCAGATCTAGCCTGTGTGCTTCCATTGCTTTTTTCTTAGAGGAAGCATATGCAATTAGATGACCTCTTAGTGTGGCTTTAGCAGCKTCCCACATTGTGGCCGGAGAAACAGGAGAATCTTTGTTGTCTTGTGTGTAGTTGTCTATCCATGTAGTTACCAATGTATGGAATGCTTCGTTTGATAGCATGGAGGTCTTGAATTTCCAGCTCTTTGACCTCGGGATGTTTTTGCAGAGGTCAAAGCGGAGGTGGACAAAGGCGTGATCCGAAAGCGCTATGGGTCCGATTCTACACGTGGCTGAATTTATGAAACTCTTTGGGATAAAAATGTAATCTATACGGGAGTAGATGTTATGGACATTAGAGTAGTATGTATAGTCCATAGATGAGCTATTAGTCTCTCTCCAGATATCTATCAGTCCCATCTCTTTAGTAAGAGAGTTCAACATCTTTGCAGATCTAGGATTTGTGGTGGGGACTTGAGATGATTTGTCTAGGGTTGGGTTCAGGGTACAATTAAAATCTCCGGCCAACACTCCAAAGGAAACACAATGCTCATTGAACAGGGTTATCATTTTCGACATAAAAGCAGGAGTATCTGTGTTAGGGGCGTATATGTTTAAGATAGTAATTGGTTGCCCATACAGTGACCCAGTTATCAAAATAAATCTCCCCTCCGGATCAGATATGTTTTTGTCAATTATGAATGGAACATTCTTATGGATAAGAATGGCTGTGCCTCTACTGTTGGATTTGAAAGATGAGAAATACACCTGTCCCACCCAAGCTCTGCGGAGTTTGGCATGTTCAGCATCACAGAGGTGTGTCTCTTGCAATAGCGCGATGTCTGCTTTTTCCTTTTTTAGAGCACATAGTATCTTTTTCCGTTTTATTGCATGACCTAGACCATGGCAGTTCCATGTCAATAGATTTAAGGTACTAGTCATCGTCATCGAACAGTAATCGAACTTTAGTGCAAGTCATCTCTGGGTAAAGGTGGATAGTAGTTACAGCTGCGTTCACATAAAAGGAAAATAAATGGTTTACATAAAATAACAGTCTCTGAACACCCCAGCCGAGTTCCCAAACAACTCGACATATCCCGTTGGATCTATTACCTCCCCGCTCAGTCACAATTCTGTGTTCCAACAACAACAACAAAAACGGGAACAGTTAGCAACGCACAACGTCTCCCCCTCCCCACCAAAGAAATGCCTCATCCTCTCCGCCCCGCATTGGGTAAATGACAACGTAGCCCCCGTCCAGACCACATTAAAAATGGGAGAAAATAAAATCAATAGCCCAGCCTACATATAGTAGGCCTAGGTTATAATATGGAGCCTATCCCTCTCAGCTAAAGGAACATAAATATAGATTAGACGGCTATAATGACATTTAGCAGGGCGGGTGGGTCTTTGGATATCGGCTATATGTTGTCTTACCTCCTTTAGTAATAATAGTAATCGCATTTAGACATTGGTCCATTTCTCATTGACCGGGGTTGTCTTTCAAAAAACSTTTTGCCTCTTCGGGAGTTTTGAAGTGTCGCAGGGCTCCTTGGTGAAGAATCCTGAGCTCGTTTGGGTATTTGAATCCCCTAAAGATGCCTCGGTCAATGGAGCATTTCTTCACCTCGTCAAACTCTCKGCGCTTTCGGCGTATTCCAGCTGACAGGTCCTGGAGTAAGGTGAGTTTGGCGTTTCCCACTGTAATGGTGTTGGTTTTCGCCGCCTGTAGGACTCGTTCCTTGTCGGTGAATCTCAAGAAACGTATGGTGATTGGGCGCGGTGGTTGTCTGGCTGCTGGTGGGGGCCTCAGTGCTCGGTGAGCTCTCTCGAGTTCTATGGGTCTGTCGGTGGACAGGTGGAGCCACTCGGGAAGTTTGTCTTGCAGGTAGCGGATCAGTGGCATGTTTCCCTCTTCTTTTTCGCCCAGATTTAATAGAACACAATTATTCCTTCGCCCCCTGTTTTCCAGGTCCTCTGTTTTCTCTTCCAGCTGCTCTATTTTTTTTTTTAGCATATGCTATTGTTTCCATGGCGTCTGTCAATAAGTTTTCCGTGGATAGGATTCGCCCCTCTGCCTCGTCCAGGCGCCCCGCGTTTATGGTTATCTTGTTGTTTATGTCAGGCAAAGCATTTTCCAGGRTTGTCACCTTGCCCCCTATCGCACTGAGCTGAGCGTTAATGGCATCTAGTTTAGTGTTGAGTTCTGTACGTTGGGATCTCAGCTCAGAAAAGATGTCTTCGACAGAGTGCGAGGTTGGCCTTCGTTGGGCCTCGGGGGGGAACGGGTCCTCTTGCTCCTGGCTAATGGCGCTAGCTTTTTCTGAAGCTAGCTGCTTCTTGGAGGCTTTTTCCGTCGCTAGTGCTCGAGTCCGGGTAAAAATGTCGCCTTTTGTAGCCGCCATGACTTTTTGACTAAAGCTAAATGAGTTTAAACTTGAAGTGGAGGTAAGATTAGGAATTGGAAACTACTTGTGCGGAGCTCCTAGTTCATGCGGCCATCTCGTTCAGGGGTCACGTGATCCCTCGTGGCTAAAAGTTTTGAGAATGACTCAAATATACATTTTCACAAAGTTTGCTGCTTCAGTGTCTTTAGATATTTTTTTTCAGATGTTACTATGGAATACTGAAGTATAATTACAAGCATTTCATAAGTGTCAAAGGCTTTTATTGACAATTACATGAAGTTGATGCAAAGAGTCAATATTTGCAGTGTTGACCCTTTTTCAAGACCTCTGCAATCCACCCTGGCATGCTGTAAATTAACTTCTGGGCCACATCCTGACTGATGGCAGCCCATTATTGCATAATCAATGCTTGGAGTTTGTCMGAATTTGTGGGTTTTTGTTTGTCCACCCGCCTCTTGAGGATTGACCACAAGTTCTCAATGGGATTAAGGTCTGGGGGGGTTTCCTGGCCATGGACCCAAAATATCTATGTTTTGTTCCCCGAGCCACTTAGTTGTCACTTTTGCCTTATGGCACGGTGCTCCATCATGCTGGAAAAGGCATTGTTCGTCACTAAACTGTTCCTGGATGGTTGGGAGAAGTTGCTCTCGGAGGATGTGTTGGTACCATTCTTTATTCATGGATGTGTTTTTAGGCACAATTGTGAGTGAGCCCACTCCCTTGGCTGAGAAGCAACCCCACACATGGATGGTCTCAGGATGCTTTACTGTTGGCATGACACAGGACTGATGGTAGCGCTCACCTCGTCTTCTCCGGACAAGCTTTTTTCCGGACCAAACAATCGGAAAGGGGATTCATCAGAGAAAATGACTTTACCCCAGTCCTCAGCAGTCCAATCCCTGTACCTTTTGCAGAATATCAGTCTGTCCCTGATGTTTTTCCTGGAGAGAAGTGGCTTCTTTGCTGCCCTTCTTGACACCAGACCATCCTCCAAAAGTCTTCGCCTCACTGTGCTGTGCGTGCAGATGCACTCACACCTGCCTGCTGCCATTCCTGGGCAAGCTCTGTACTGGTGGTGCCCCGATCCCGCAGCTGAATCAACTTTAGGAGACGGTCCTGGCGCTTGCTGGACTTTCTTGGGCACCCTGAAGCCTTTTTCACAACAATTGAACCGCTCTCCTTGAAGTTTTTAATGATCTGATAAATGGTTGATTTAGGTGCAATCTTACTGGCAGCAATATCCTTGCCTGTGAAGCCCTTTTTGTGCAAGGCAATGATGACGGCACGTGTTTCCTTGCAGGTAACTATGATTGACAGAGAAGAACAATGATTCCAAGCACCACCCTCCTTTTGAAGCTTCCAGTCTGTTATTCRAACTCAATCAGCATGACAGAGTGATCTCCAGCCTTGTCCTCGTCAACACTCACACCTGTGTTAACGAGAGAATCACTGACATGTCAGCTGGTCCTTTTGTGGCAGGGCTGAAATACAGTGGAAATGTTTTGGGGGATTCAGTTCATTTGCATGGCAAAGAGGAACTTTGCAATTAATTGCAATTCATCTGATCACTCTCCATAACATTCTGGGGTATATGCAAATTGCCATCATACAAACTGAGGCAGTAGACTTTGAAAATTAATATTTGTGTCATTCTCAAAACTTTTGGCCATGACTGTACATAAATACACAGAATAAGGCTATATTATTGGTTAGGCCAGTAATGCTGGTCCTCTTGAAGTGAAGGCACTTGCACTTAGTGTTATACTAAGTGCAATGAATTTTGCTTACGGGCAAAATTCGATCAATTCCAAACCTGGATTTACATGATCTGCTACACATGTCTTGCTATATGTCACATCATTAGCACAACAGTCTGCAAGCAGAAATAAGCTGCATGCCCTCTGAAATCCACCCAGCCAAACTCTTTAAATCAGTATTTCCACAGTGAGCTATCTGTGAAAGCAGAGGGGACATGTGGATAACTTAGCGGAGGATAGACATACTCCCCCTGTGCAGGATGTTTGTCATGGGTGTCTCTGTGAAACCAGCCCCCCTCTTCCCCCTCACCGTCAAAGTAGAGAGGGACTGGCAACCTGGGAATCTACAGCCTCTGCTCCCTGTGATAACATAGTAAACTGAGCGAGAGCTTGCTTCTGTTGTGATGGTCTGTGTAGGAGGATGGGGTGAGGTTTAGACATACTATGGTACCATTCACAAGAACACAAGTCCTTTATGTTTCCACAGAGCTTTTCACAGCTGAAGTGCAGACAATCTCTCTCACACACATACTTATACTTGCCCATGCACAGAGGTATGATTTAGGAATCATTTATACTCAGGGTTGCTTCAAACTGTGCTGGGATGACATTATGGTGTGTGTGTGTACTCGTTGCTCTCTCCAGCCCCAGTGAGCTGTCAGTCGTAGACAGACGAGGTCAAAGTCATAAAGCAGGAGGTTGGGGCCTGGGACATGACGGTCTGACGTCGGGTATAGAACAGGACACTMTCTTAAAGAAGCCAGACACTGTACAGCTGCTCCATGGTTTTGTGACATAGAGCAAAGAGAAAAAGTCTGGTTTCAATCTCTCTAGCTTGCCCTCCTCAAATGTTTGCACACGGAGCTCTGCAGTCTTATCCCAAACCTGATTTGACAGACAGCGCCTGGAGGGGGGCCGAAATGGCTGAGGGGGTCCTTCAGGGGGAGCCGTGTGACAGGCAGGGTTGGTTCAAGTCATCTAGAGGGGTGGGGGAGGCTCATGGGGAGGACGGGAGCCACCCATCTGTCCATCACAGTGCGAGGAAGACATCAAGCACCAACTGATCTCACCGTCTGACACTAACCCCATCGCCACCCTGTCCCATTCCCCTGTGAGACAGACATGCTCAATCACCGTTTCCCCCAGAACGCCAAAACCCCAAAGAGAACCGCATCAGAGCGAGGATTGACAGGCGGCTCACACTCAACGATGACTGAGAGTTGGAGGAATTGAGAAAAGAAAAAGCTTGCCCTCTGCTTAGTTTCAAATTCTTTCTCCCTCAAGTCAATGTGTTTTGACTTCTAATCTCCTTGGCGTCTGAAAAACAAAGGGGGAAAAGGGGAGGAAATATGTCATGTGTTGAGTTGTTTCATGTCATTTTTGGGGGGGGGTTGAGGCTGCTATTTTGATATGAGAGGTTCCTTGTTTACTAATTCCATTACAGACAGATTTGGGGGACATCATTGTTTTTTTACTTGGCTGCTAGATATTGTTCTCGTGAAGGTATAAATACTATCAAAGAGGCTTGTAGACAACAAGCACAGGTTCTTTACCAGGCTACCTTCTATTCTTATTATTCCAATCAACTTCTTCATTGTTATTATTAAGGCAATAGTGGTGTAAATAATAGGATATAAAACACCATCAGTTACTGTCATTTCCTTGGCATGCCATAATTAGGTGTTTTTGTTTTCAGAAAGGTCATTGGGTATAACGCAAACTGGGCTGCTGTTTCTGATTAAGGAAATCAATAGCTAAGCCAACACCAGTAGTGAGTAGTTTATGACATACTGTACAGTGCATTTGGAAACTATTCAGACCATTGACCTTTTCCACGTTTTGTTATGTTACAGCCTTATGCTTTAAATTGATTATATACAACATTTTCCTAWTCAATCTACACTCAATACCCCATAATGGCAAAGTGAAAACAGGTTTTTAGAAATGTTAGCAAATTTATTACAAATAGAAAACAGATACCTTATTTTCCTAAGTATTCAGACCCTTAGCTATGAGACTTGAAATTGAGCTCAGGTGCATCCTGTTTCCATTGATCATCCTTGAGATGTTTCTATGACTTGATTGGAGTCCACCTGTGGTCAATTCAATTGATTGGACATGATTTGGAAAGGCACACACCTGTCTATATAAAGTCCCACAGTTGACAGTGCATGTCAGAGCAAAAACCAAGCTATGAGATCGAAGGAATTGTCCGTAGAGCTCCGAGACAGGATTGTGTCGAGGCAAAGATCTGGGGAAGGGTACCAAAACATCTGCAGCATTGAAGGTCCCCAAGCACAGTGGCCTCCATCATTCTTAAATGGAAGAAGTTCAGAACCATCAAGACTCTTCCCAGAGCTGGCCGCCCGGCCAAACTGAGCAATCGGGGGAGAAGGGCCTTGGTCAGGAAGGTGACCAAGAACCCGATGGTCACTCTGACAGAGCTCCAGAGTTCCTCTGTGGAGATGGGAGAACCTTCCAGAAGGACAACTATCGCTGCAGCACTCCACCAATCAGTACTTTATGGTAGAGGGGGCAGACGGAAGCCACTCCTCAATAAAAGGCACATGACAGCCCCCTTGGAGCTTGTCAAAAGGCACCTGAAGGACTCTGATCTTGATGAACCCAGATTGAACTCTGGCCTGAACGCCAAGCGTCACGTCTGGAGGAAATCTGGCACCATCCCTACTGTGAAGCATGGTGGTGGCAGTATCATGCTGTGGGGATGTTTTTCAGCGGCAGTTGACTGGGAGACTAGTCAGGATCRAGGGAAAGATGAATGGCGCAAAGTACAGAGATCCTTGATGAAAACCTGATCCAGAGCGCTCAGGACCTCAGATTGGGGCGAAGATTCACCTTCCAACAGGACATTGACCCTAAGCACACAGCCAAGACAACGCAGGAGTGGCTTTCGGGACAAGTCTCTGAGTTTCCTTGAGTGGMCCAGCCAGAGCCCGGACTTGAACACAATCGAACATCTCTGGAGAGACCTGAAAATATCTGTGCAGCGACACTGCTTATCCAACCTGACAGAGTTTGAGGAAATACAGGTGTGCCAAGCTTGTAGTGTCATACCCAAGAAGACTCGAGGCTGTAATCGCTGCCAAAGGTGCTTCMAAGTACTGAGTAAAGGGTCTGAATACTTACATAAATGTGATATTTTTTATACATTTGAAAACATTTCAAAAGTTTTTCTTTGTCATTAGGGGGTATTGTGTGTAGATTGATGAGGGAAAAAACAATTTATTCAATTTTAGAATAAGACTGTAACGTGACAATGTGTRAAAAGTCAAGGGATCTGAATACTTTCCGAATGCACTGTATGTAGCTGGAGAACAATTCTAGCAATTGACCCTTCGCTAAGCCCCCCTTGATTACTGTTGCAACCTCGGACAACATTTTCCCGGGAAGCCCAATTCCCCATTCAACCACTTGCAAAATCCCTCACAGTGATCTCAAACTGTGTTTCTAATACACAATGAAATTAAACTAATCAGGAAACTATTGGGAATGATGTGGTGGACTGTCATTACAATTGGTTCATCAAATTGTTTGTACTGAATTCAGAGACACTGAATGGCTCTGGATTCGCTGTCAGTATGGATTCAAAGTTATAATAAGCACTTTTAGAGCTAACTAGTGCTCTCAAATCATATCCTGATGTCGACGGGAGATGGGAGTTGTATTCATTAAATTGCTAACTTAGCTAGCTAACATTTTGAGAAAAGTAATATGAAGTAGCTTTTTATTTATTTATTTGTAACCAGGAAAAGCCCATTGAGAACCAGAGTCTCTCTTTCAAGGGAGACCTGGCCAAGAAGGCAGCAACAATCAATACATTACAGAATTATAACATACAACATTATCCAGCCTAAAAAAATGCATTTACACTCCTCCGTCTCCCATCAATATTTTAAATTCATTCAGTGGCGCTAACATATCTAGATGAAGCATGGATTGTAAGATTATTCCATGCGTCTGGTGCACAAGAAGAGAATGCAGTTTTGCCTAATACTGTGAATGTCCTGGGGACTTTAAGTAGCAACCACCTAGCAGACCGGGTATGGTAACTGCTGGTGGCGAAGGAGACCAGACTACAGCTTGCTAGCGTTAGCAACATTTGGTGGTCAATGAGCTAACCTAGCAAACAATGTAACAAAAGTATTGGCTCTGCATTTCAGAAATCACAGTAGCAAGTACTCCTGGTACGCTGTTCAATTTAGCAATTAAAATAATTTATTGCCATAGCCATCACTGGGTTTCATGCAATTTAAACATGAGCTTGTCTGAGGTGTCAGACTCGACAACAGTTGCTATCCGCTGTGATTGGTTGCTCTAAATTCTGGGGCAGTGCTTAGCGAAGGGTCAATTGTCCTTAGTTAAACAGCTTACATTTTTGGAACTTAGCAGAAAATGTATGACACATACAGTTGAAGTCGGAAGTTTACATACACCTTAGCCAAATGCATTTAAACTCAGTTTTTCACAATTCCTGACATTTAATCCTAGTAAAAATTCCCTGTTTTAGGTCAGTTAGGATCACCACTTTATTTTAAAAATCTGAAATTATATATTTCAGCATTTATTTCTTTCATCACATTCCCAGTGAGTCAGAAGTTTACATACACTCAATTAGTATTTGGTAGCATTGCCTTTAAATWGTTTAACTTGGGTSRAACGTTWYGGGTAGCCTTCCACAAGCTTCCCACAATRAGTTGRGTGAATTTTGSCCYATTSCTCCTKACAGAGCTGGTGTAACTGAGTCAGGTTTGTAGGCCTCCTTGCTCGCACACGCTTTTTAGTTCTGCCCAAAAATTATCTATGGGATTGAGGTCAGGGCTTTGTGATGGCCACTCCAATACCTTGACTTTGTTGTCCTTAAGCCATTTTGCCACAACTTTGGAAGTATGCTTGGGGTCATTGTCCATTTGCGACCAAGCTTTAACTTCCTGACTGATGTCTTGAGATGAGCTTCAATATATCCACATAATTTCCCTGCCTCATGATGCCATCTATTTTGTGAAGTGCACCAGTCCCTCCTGMAGCAAAGCACCCCCACAACATGATGCTGCCACCCCCGTGCTTCACGGTTGGGATGGTGTTCTTCGGCTTGCAAGCCTCCCCCTTTTTCCTACAAATATAACGATGGTCATTATGGCCAAACAGTTCTATTTTTGTTTCATCAGACCAGAGGACATTTCTCCAAAAAGTACGATCTTTGTCACCAGGTGCAGTTGCAAATCGTGGTCTGGCTTTTTTATGGCGGTTTTGGAGCAGTGGCTTCTTCCTTGCTGAGTGGCCTTTCAGGTTATGTCGATATAGGACTCGTTTTACTGTGGATATAGATACTTTTGCACCCGTTTCCTCCAGCATCTTCACAGGTCCTTTTCTGTTCTGGGATTGATTTTGCTCTTTTCGCACCAAAGTACGTTCATCTGTAGGAGACAGAACGCGTCTCCTTCCTGAGCATTATGACGGCTGCGTTGTCCCATGGTGTTTATACTTGCGTACTATTGTTTGTACAGATGAACGTGGTACCTTCAGGCATTTGGAAATTGCTCCCAAGGATGAACCAGACTTGTGGAGGTCTAAAAAAAATTCTGGGGTCTTGGCTGATTTCTTTTGATTTTCCCATGATGTCAAGCAAAGAGGCACTGAGTTTGAAGGTAGGCCTTGCAATGCATCCACAGGTACACCTCCAATTGACTCATATTATATTATGTCAATTAGCCTATCAGAAGCTTCTAAAGCCATTACATAATTTTCTGGAATTTTTCAAGCTGTTTAAAGGCACAGTCAACTTAGTGTATGTAAACTTCTGACCCACTGGAATTGTGATAGTGAATTATAAGAGAAATAATCTGTCTGTAAACAATTGTTGTAAAAATTACTTGTGTCATGTCCTAAACGACTTGCCAAAACAATAGTTTGTTATTAAGATATTTGTGGAGTGGTTGAAAAACGAGTTTTAATGACTCCAACCTAAGTGTATGTAAACTTCCGACTTCAACTGTAAATGGCTCTCCAGATATGGTACGTTTTGTTCAATCCTAACATGGGTATCAAAAGTGTACTGGTCTTATTCTGATTGCAAACTTCATATTTCTGCAACCTGTCAGATGGGATGTTTTCCTTCCTTGTGCAGTTGTATAGAATCAATATTTTATGGTTTTCTCATTCAATATACTTTAACCATCTGCTATAATTGTGTTCACAGAGCAACTTACTTGGAACTCAGTTCAGTGAATCGGGATGTTTTTACTCACCAATCTCCCCCACCTCCTCATCTTCTCTGAACTACTGTGGCTCTCTCTCTGTAGGGCCTCTGGTCTACCAGAGTTCATCAAATGCTAACCGCTGTTTGTGCTTTGAATATATACACTGGCCGTGGAGAAACACAATGTATTAGTCATCTGCAGTCTGCTTTCAAACAAACCTTGCTTGCCATTAAGGGAAACCGATTCCCCAAAAAATTCATTTTTTATTCTGTACAATTTAACAAGGAATTTTAACATTCACTACGTCCCCACGCACAGCCTTTTATCAGCAATAAGTCAATTTGTTGGAGACACCTTTATGGTGGGAAAATATGCATATTGTTTTTATGCGCGTTTTAGAATATTTGCATGTCGCCAATTGGATGGAGTCCTAGCTGTTTTTTTTGCAACAGCCCTGTAAGTCACTTGGATGTGCAACCCTTTCAATCTTAGAAACTATTTGTGGGGAGGGTACAAAAGTCCTCAGGAATTTATAAAGGACAGAACCCAACTGCAGGCATTATCAAATTAGAGCACCATTAAGCAAGCAAAAATGGCATTTTATCAAGGTCTAGTTGGTTTTGTGCAATGTTTCGCTTTAACAAAAGAGAGCATTTACATCTACCTGGAAGACTGAACGTTTGCACTCAAACACAAGCGTAAAGGCTGTTTGTTTTGGCATGAATAGACAGCCCTATTATATTCCTCATTCTGGTGAATTCTTACAGCTCTTGCACTTGCTGTGTGCCAGCTCCCACTCTGCAGGCTACCTGTTTTGACACACTGCATCACTCACAGATTTACTCCTAATGGTTTACTGGGCATTCTCATTCGTTGACAAGGTTTGTTTAGATGTTACCGATTTCCAGAGAGGAACTGCTGTTGCTTGTTGACAGGATTTAGATATTGGTAAAGACAACTTCCCCAACCAACCATTAAACTGACAGAGACAAAAGATGAACATTGATGACAATCATGTGGGCAGAGTAGAAATGGTCTTTGAGGGAGCGAGATCAGTATTCATCTGAAGCAGTCTGTTTGACATCAACACTTTATGACCGGGCATTGGATTTGTCTTTGAGTTTAAAATGTAAGGAAAGCTTTTTATCCCCCCCGCCTCCCTGATTGTGTTGGCGTCTGTCTGTTTGTCTATTTGTTAGTGTTTTTGCTTGTGTCGTTMTGCGTTTTGTCCGAGTATGTGTGTCTAGGTGTCTGTTTCTGTCTGGCCTCGTTACCAGAAAATGGAATCACTGTGACTCACTCTCTGTATTTTCTCCATCCCAAACTGTAAAATATGTCCTGTTACACTCTTACCCATTTTCCTCTTAATTTCCTATGCAATGAGGCCAATCACATCCGAGCTGCCAAACTCCATCCACTGTTTATAATTAACTTTATCCTGGGTGGTCGGGATCCAAATCTCATTACAGGAAACTGGGCCCTGTCCAAGTCCCACAGATAACACCACCCAACCCAGCCATAATGACAGGACTCAGTCCTAGTCTGGGATTTGCTGTTAGGTTGAGGTTTATGAGCCATGGTATTGGATCATTGTTGTTAGACATAACTGTGAGTCAAGCCCAATTTTAGGCACAGACAAATGTCTCCTCTCAGATAGCAAGCAGAATGTGAGTTGTTGCTCTGCATGACGGCCCGCTGATAAAATGAGACTGAGAATGAGACAATAACAATTGGATAGCATCCAGCAGTGGCTCATTTGCTGTGACTGTGAGAGTTGTTTCCTGTTTATACCTTGTCTTCCTGGATGCCCTCAGCCAGTGTTCATTGRGTACCTAACAACCCGTACAACACAGATTGAGACAAAACACAGAACTCAACCAGATATCAGGGTTGGACACTGTCAATCAATGGGCTTTTAGACCTGTTGCACTCACATCTCAATCAGTACATTTTCAATTTGCTCGTGACTTGCCTTACCAGCTTTGCAGTTTAAATCTGTCATTTTGGGGGTTTAGTAATGAGGCTTTGCCTGGGTATGACTCTCTCTAGTTGATGCTGGATGTCTTTCCTCTCTTCCAGACTATAGTGGATTACTTTGAGGAGAAGAGCTGTCCTGTGACGGAGCGTCTGAAACTCTTCTACTGCTGCCAAGCTCCTCCCAGATGGGCTGTCCAGGTAACACCCCATCATTACCCCGTCACTGCTGATTGGGTTTCTGATTTATGAATTGGTTTCGCTCCACTGTGATTGTGAACTTCATTTTAAGGGCCGACTCACTGTAACTGAAGTACCACACAGAGCAATGTCTTCCATCAAAGCTTTGACTTATGACTTGACCCATTGGAAGTCATGGTCATGATTAAACAATTATTTACATCAGGGTTATATGAGTGAACACTAATTCAGGAGAAATGGATGGGACCCATCCACTTCGCCGACTCTCTTTGAACTCCCACACCTTTGACGGTAGTCCGAGACTTGAAGAAGGATGCTGCCCTTGCTTTGTGACTGTCCTCTCGACCTCCTGCACGAGGTCCACTACCGCGTTGTCCCCAGAGGAGTCTCATCTATCACCACATGTCTGGTTATATGTGATTTAGTGCGTTAGAGCCTTGATCTAATCTGGACACTTGGCATTCAGGCAATATATCTGTCAGGCTGAAGCTCCCTGTTAGCGCCGTCTGCTTTCAAGCCAAAGGCCACCTAATGGCCGCCTGCACTGCAGGATGGCCACTAAAACAGTACGTCTTTGTCCTCCAACTACCAGACAGTTGGTGCCCCTCAGGGTAGAAGCTGCATCAACCTGGTAGTCTTTATATGGTGTTACATGTAAGGCTTGTCTGTTTTTCTCGCTCTGTGTATATATTCCGGGAGATGAAGAGTGAGTGATTAGCCTTTTTGTTATTCTGTATTTGTAGCAAGCAGAAAGATGGCTTGTTGACCATGGATGTGTTTATTTCTGTTGTTGTAGCACCTGTCTTGGCCCAGTCAGTTTCTCCTTCCTTGTATCAGGTAAGGTGTTTTGAGCGGTGTAATTTGCTCACATTTTCCCTTCACATTTCTGTGAAGGGAGTAGTACACAGCGTTGTACGAGATCTTCAGTTTCTTGGCAATTTCTCTCATGGAATAGCCTTCMTTTCTCAGAACAAGAATCGACTGAGAACATGAACAATGTCTACACTGTGTTTCTGATCAATTTGATGTTATTGTAATGGACAAAAAACAAGGACATTTTTAAGTGACCCCAAACTTTTGAACGGTAGTGTATATTTAAAGGCACAGGCCTAGTCAACAGATGAGGGAGAAGAGTGGAGATGGTGAGATAGCTAGGGAGAAAGGGAGCGAGAGATTGTGGGGTTGTAAGAAAAGGAGGGAGGAAGAGATATGACAAAGAGGAGGTAGAGAGATTGAGAGGGAGGGAGTGTAAAAGACAGGGAAAGAGAGAAATCAGTGGGGCAGGATACATCGCCCAGGCTTCATGTAATAATGGCAAACAGCAATAAAGCTGGAATTGAAGGCACCCTATTGCCGCCTGGGGAATTGAAAGTGCAAGCAAGGCAGAGAATCGTGTGGGCTGTGGTGATGTGTTTTTCCTTAGCGAGAGGCGTGCCCGGCATGTAACGATGGCCGTGTCTGCGCACAGAGAAGCTGTGTGGGGAGAGGAGGGACAGGAAGATGGGTTGAGATATAGCACATATTTTAAGATTTGCTTACAGAATTAATAAATCCCCATATAATTCAACTGTGTCTTGTCTGTCTCAGCACTTCCTGCTTTCAGGGAGATTCTGAAACCACAATATCAGGAGTTTTCCTGGAAACGGGTAAAGAGGCACAAATGGCATGTGCGCTGCCGTGTGTCCTATTAGTCTAAAAGTCTGCCGTTTGCCATTGGTGTCACGTCCTGGCTCTCCATGTCTCCCTGGTCACGTGATTAGGGTGGTTCACGAGTGGAGTTGTGGGACGGATGTAAATTCTGATTTATGAGGTCCATCATCCCAGTGGGACGTGATATGTCACCCCTGAGACGGGATGGGGAGGCGATCACAGGAGAGGACGAGAGGTGATAAAACCCAGAAACCTAGGATTTAGTCTGTGACAAGACAGGCTGTGCTCCAGGTTCAGCTCCCACTCTTTAAGTGGACCGAGAGACAGGGTTTGGGTACAAGGTTAGGGCCTATGTTGCCTTGTGTGAAGATGACAAGATAATGGAAATAGATGTGAGGTCATAATAGTGGAGATGGAGAGATAAAAGATGAAGACACTACCCTGGGTGAAGACACTACCCTGGGTGAAGACACTACCCTGGGTGAAGACACTACCCTGGGTGAAGACACTACCCCGGGTGAAGACACTACCCCGGGTGAAGACACTACCCCGGGTGAAGACACTACCCCGGGTGAAGACACTACCCCGCATATGACACCACAGCTTGGAATGAATAATGAATACAACTGGTGTGTGTCTGCGTGTGTAGTTAAGAAGAGGCCTGTGGTAGTATTATTATTTTCACAATAATCAGGAGGATGGCTGCAGCTTAAATACTGCTAAACGGCAGTACATATTTGCACCCTTGAATACAGCAGCTAGGGAAGACCAACTCTCCCAAGCATCCAGTGACAAAAAACAAGACTTTTATTGTTCTGAATGTGATAGAGGCCATTACCTCCAGAAACAGAGCTGTGATGGTTCGTGGAGTGTATGCATATGCAGTGTTTCCCCCAGGAKTTATTTCAGCGGTGGCAGAGCTAGGAGTGGGTTTTCCTGCAGGGGGCTGCGGATGGGGTCTTCCTGGGGCATACGTCAACATGATATATCTTTTTTTTACTGTTTAAATATGAAATGACTTATCCCATGTCTGAACCTCTCTCACATTTACAGAAGCAGCTGGCCAGCCTGCTGACAGACCTGGGCTGCACCAGCTCAGCCCTGCTAATCTACGAGAAGCTGGAGCTGTGGGAGGATGCTGTCATCTGCCTGGAGAGGATGGGCCAGCATGGCAAGGTACAACACAACCATTACAACCACCAGAAAAATTGTGACTGCCGTTCTCAGGGACAATGCAATACCCATTGCTTTACACAACAGACAAGGTTATTTTCGTACTTAACATGGGCACCACACAAACACACTCAGAGAGAAGCTCATCTTGCACCCACTGGAAGAACAGTGAATATCGCCACTATCACCCTATTGACTAGCTATCTCGCTGTACTCCCTCCACCTCTCCGTCTGTCTGTCTGTGGTGCGCACCTGTTTATGCACTCGTTTGTGTTCTCTGGCGTTCCAGCTGTCAGACACATTAGTCCCAGGGAGATCTGGCTCTGTTTCCCTGGTGTTGTTATTAACCTGTCTGCCCCCCAGGGCCCCCTGGGAAACACACTTCCAGATAGACAGAAATATGGCGTGTTTGGGTTGGATCACGCTCTCACAGAGCCCCCCCGTCCCTCAGTCAATGTCCTCTTGGTGGCGCTGATTGAATGTTCACTTTGGTCTCTTAATGGTGGAACACCAGGAGTTGGAAGTACAGGTCACAAGGGCAGCCAACAGCAACCAATGGCATTGGTTTTAGAGTCTGATTCCCACAGTGCGGCAGAGAATAAAGAATCAAAGATTTGGACGTATGGCAGCTGTTTGTTTTTGTTGGTCCTCCTTTTTGATAGCGGATCGTTTTCATTTTCTTTTCTTTTTTGCTGGAAAAGTCTCAATGTTTACACAGGTGTTTTTTTTCTTTTTTTTCTCACCCAACCTGCAAGGGCTCTCGGTCAGAATTGACTGAGGTAATGAAGCAGAGAAAAAAGGAAGAGCCAGGGGTAAGGCAACCTGCTTTCTCGCTCTCTTGCACCTGTCAGACGATGTTCTGTCAAGTCCTAACAGAAGTGCCACACCAGGCCAAATGGAGAACCCTGTAACACCTTCCGCCATGTTGCTGTGGTTATGAAAGTCATTGATGAAACCGGTGCCAGATTTGCAGCAAACGCTCTGCGGACGTTCTCCCAAACTGTTACGCAATGGACATCTGGTTCATTCTTGGTCAGATTCTCGCAGAAGTATTTTCTCTCTCTCTCGATCACCACTTGTCCTTTCAGTCATTGACCTTTTTAAGTGACATCTCCACATGATTCACAGGGTTCTCATAAATTCGCTGTAGCATCACCACATCCATCTCTCTGGATCAACAGAGTTTGGCTGGGACAGATTGAGCAGAAATGAGTATTCCACAAGCACACACACCATACTCCCTCCAGGTGGGCAGGGCTGACCCACACACACACCATACTCCCTCCAGGTGGGCAGGGCTGACCCACACACACACCCATACGTTCCCTCCAGTGGGCAGGCTGACTCACACACAGTCCCAACCCTGAATGAGAGGCCTGCGGGCCTTGTGCTCTGTTATTGACTTACAGCTTGTTTTGTCTTCCAATCTGATTACAGAGGTGCATTCTGGTCAATAAATTAAGTCCTTCATTCTAAAACTATGCGCTTTGGCCAAAGCCAGCGGTCCATGTAACATGAAAAAAAATGCTAGGCAATCCATTTGTCTGGAGAAGACGGGTAGATTTCAGCCGGTCGTCTTTGTACTAAACGTGCTGTTCCTGTTCTCAGTGTCTGAATGCATGCTTAATGTGAATGAGCCATAACCGGCCGCAGCCTGAGAGAAAAAAACAGAAGCTAAAATGGACAAACAGGAAAGCGGAGAGGGGAACGGAGCTTCCGCCGTTTGATAGCTTCTGCCAGTCTTGAGCACATGATATAAGTTTATCCACTAGAGTTTTGAAGCTAATTGTCATATTACACCAGATTCTGTGTAAACCTTTAAGCAAATAAACAAGACGAATATTAAACAAAATTGTTATGGTATAACCCAGTCCAAAATATCCGCGTTTGAATAAATGTATGCTATTGACAAATGTTTAATGCACCTCTGCACAAATGGGGCAGTAAATCACATATGAATATCCCGGTACATGTAATTCAGCCGTAGAACCGAGTATATATTTTCGCATTCACAACATCTGAATGTTATGTATTTTTTATTTATTATTTTCGTTTTTTTATACATTATCGATATGACATTACCTTTACATCATTACATAACACTAATAACAAAAACATAACACCCAACAGCACCTTTCAACCATATGTCTGTGGTTGGAATATTAAACAGCAAGTAAATATAAATGAATAATAATAAAGAAAGTAATAATACATTATTTTTAATTTTTTACACTATATAAAAATAAAAAACTTTACACATACATTTGTTCTAACTTATACCATAGCTTCTCACCCGCACGTCGGGTCCCTTATATCATTCAAAAAGTGTTCCCATGTCATACTACATTTCCTTTCCTCTCCTGTAATTTTGCTATCATTGATTCATAAGATGCCGTCTCCACCATGAGTTTGAGCCAATCTGTTGATTTCTGACTATCTGCACTCTTCCAGTTACGTAGTATGAGTCTTGCCGCAGTAAGAAAACCCACTGAGGCAAGACCACTCTTCCAGTTACGTAGTATGGTTGCTTGCCGCAGTAAGAAAACCCACTGAGGCAAGACCACTCTTCCAGTTACGTAGTATGAGTCTTGCCGCAGTAAGAAAACCCACTGAGGCAAGACCAAACTCTTCTTTGCAAATACCTGGTGGTAAAATAAATATATCCCTAAAAGAATAAGCACAGCTGTGGGGACTGGGATAGGCTGTCAGACCCATTCTTCAAGCTTTTTAAGAACCTCCTTCCGAAAAGGGAGCACCATGGGACATCCCCATATAGCATGCACAAAGGTACCTACTTCACCCTTGCATTTCCAGCATAAGTTATTTAGCAATTAACCCATGTTATGGAGTCTAACTGGGGTCCAGTAGTAATCCTATGTGTAAATTTACCCATTGTATCCCTGGTACACCACCCTAGATTGGAAATAATATTTTTCCATACATCCTACTCAGTCACAATTAAGATCCCTCTGCCAAATCAACCTTAAATTCTCACAATGTCCATATTTTTATATAACATTGAAGCAGAGTGTGATATTCCTGGTAACATGAAGTATTGTTCTAACAAGTTTTCATCACTCTGGAGGTTAATACTCATAAGAGACCCCATGCAGCTCCTTAGACCATGCCCAAACCGGATGTGCACGTGCGTGATTTTGTCCCCCCACACCAAACGCAATCACGACACGTAGGTTGAAATATCAAAACAAACTCTGAACCAATTATATTAATATGGGGACAGGTCGAAAGCATTAAACATGCATGGCAATTTAGCTAGTTAGCTTGCAGTTGCTAGCTAACGTTAATTTGTCCTATTTAGCTAGCTTGCTGTTGCTTGCTAATTGGCTTATTTAGCTGGCAAACTTGCTGTTGCTAGCTAATTTGTCCTGGGATATAAACGTTGAGTTGTTATTTTACCTGAAATTCACAAGGTCCTCTACTCCGACAATTAATCCACACATAAAACGGTCAACCGAATCGTTTCTAGTCATCTCTCCTCCTTCCAGGCTTTTTCTTCTTTGGACTTTAGATGCCAATAAACCATGTAACTTTCATAGTAAGGTGAATTACCACAACCGACCGATCTCAGTTCATCTTTCAATCATCCACGTGGGTATAACCAATGAGGAGATGGCACGTGGGTATATGCTTCTAAAAGCCAATGACAAGATGGGAGAGGCAGGACTTGCATCACGTTTGGTGTCACAAATAGAAGCAACTTCTATTTTAGCGCCTGCCAACGCAGACGCTTGTTGGCGCGTGTGAGTAGTGTGGGTGCAATGATTGAATAACATGTATATGTACATTTATTTTGCAATGCTCGCACACACGCCGCGTCTGGTTTGAGTAGCGTGTTAGTTGTAAGTATTTCCAGAAATCGCCCATATCTGGTAAATTAAATTTCTCCTTCAGGTCCTGATAGGACATAAGCCCTCATTTCTCATATAGATCCCCTATTGCATGCATGCCGTGTCTTAGCCATACCTCCCAGATATGTTGTTTTCCTATGTAAACTGATGGGTTGTGACATATGGAAGACTCTTTCTTTTTAAATATATATACTTGGAAATTCCAAGCATCTTATGAATCTTAACCCAAACCTCTCGAATGTTGAAGGATTGGGTTAACCTCTTCAGTTGGTTGTCTCTGAATCATTTTTTGTGATATTGCCTCAATAGGCTTAAACGGGGCTGTGATAGACCTCTGTCTGAGTCCATCTCAAATGGGAATCGTAATTGCCCCAGTGTCTGGCCAATTTGGCTACTTCAAATGATATGTTGTATAGGTTACATTGGGTAATGCTAGTCCTCCTTTATCCCTTGTAGCATATAACTTGTTGACATTTATTCTGGTTTATTTCCCATCCCAAAGATAATCCTTAATCATCATTTGATTGTACTGCTTAAATAGTAAGGGGGAGATGGTCACAGGGAGTATCATGGACACATAATTCAACTGTGGCGCCACAAACATTTTAACAGTATTTATTTTYCCCCTTAAAGTAAGATTAAGCAACCTCCATTTATCAAGATGATTCTTTATTTTTTTGTAGTAGTGGCTACATTAATTTGCATGATTCTAGCTCGTTGCTCAGTTTTATACCCAGTTATTTAATCCCTGACGGCACCCATTTTAACTGAAATGAAGTAATTGCAGCAGGAGGACATCAATTGGATACAGGCATAGACTGACTTCTGCCAATTCATCTTATAACCAGATATCTGTGACAACATCTCAATTGTGTTCAAAACCAAAGGGATTGATGTGGCCGGTTCCCTAATAAGTAACAATATGTCTTCAGCATATATAAACAGCTTATGCTCTCTGGCACCTCCCATCACTCCTTTGATTCCTGAATCAGCTCTGATTGCTGCTGCCAAGGGCTCCAAAAATGGAGTAAAAAGGAGAGGTGAGAGAGGACTGCCCTGCTGGGTTCTCCTCGACAAATTAAAGAAGAGAGCATACCATTTGTGAGGACTGCTGTTCTTCAAATGGAGTATAATACCTTGACCCACTTGATAAATCTAAGGCCAAAGCCAAACTTTTCAAGGGTATACGTCAAAAAGCCGCACTCCAACCTATCGATTGCCTTCTCTGCATCGAGGGAAAGAGCTGCCACCTGAGTATCCTCTTTTTGACTCAGCCACATGAGGTGAAGCAAACGTCTAAGATTCTGTGGAGGTTCTACTTTTTACACATCCCACCTTATAATATGAGGTCAAACCTTCTCCAGCCTCATGTCTAGTACTTTGGAGAGCAGCTTACAATAAATTTCGATTAAACTGGGTCAGTGGGGGGGTCTATCCTTCTTGAGAATGAATGAAATGAGTGCCTTGTTAAGTGTCAGGTAGGTGCTCCAGTTCCAGAGCTTCTGCGTACACCTGTGTTAATATAGGAGCTAATACGTCAATATTCCTCTTATAATACTCAGCCGGGAAGCTGTCTAATCCTGGTGACTTTCCAGACTTCATTGAGGTGATGGCTGTTCTTATCTCAGATTATAGTATAGGAGTGTCCAAATCCTTTATTTGATCTGGGGACAACCCCGGAAGCTTTATTTTTGAAAAAAAGGCATTCAATTTAGCTGGGTGTAAGTTACATTCAGACTTGTATAGAGTCAAATAAAAGTCACAAAACACATTGTTATTATCTTTTGTACCAGTCAGTACCTCTCCACTTCCATTTTTAATAGCTGGTATTACAAAACTGGCATCTGTTTGTTTCAATTGTCTAGCCAATCATTTACCATTTTTTTTCACCACTTTCAAACATATTCAGCCTTTTTGTTATAGATCTCATGTAATTGAAACTTCAGATTACAGACTTGTTTCAACAGTGACTTTTTCCATCTCTTTAATTTGAGAGGCTAGTTTTTCTCTTTCTTGATCTTCTCTTTTCTTTGTGCTATTATTTTGCCTTTAACATAAGCTTTAGAGGCCTCCCACACTGCTCAATTTATCAGTGGAACCAATGTTTGTTTGAAAAAAGATCTATTTGTGCGGATAGGTCAGTGGATAATGACTCCACCTTATCCAGCACAGTCTGTTCAGATTTAATGATAGCCACCATTACCATGTCTAGGTCGGGGGGAATCAGAGTCCGTGTCAGGTGAGCCCGAGGCTTCAGCAGAGGCCTGCTCTTTTGTGGTCCGCAGCCGTTGTTGTCTCCACATTTTACTATTAAAAAGCCGGCATTTTCCGGGAAAAAAGCCAGATTAGTAAATTGGGTTCGATTCTAAATGAAATGTTACAAAATGAACACGGTGTGGGAGGTGTTGGTCAAGTATTAATAGTAAATTGTTTGCCCTGGGTGGTTGGAGCACAGAGAAAATGCGTCTTCACATGTTGTTACTCACCAGTGCCCCAGCCTCTTCCTTGTTGCTGTAAAAAGCCAAATTTTATCTTCCAGCTCCTTGGTCATATCGGGAAAGAATGACAGCTTGCAGCCCATGATAGCTTGCAGCCCTTCCAAGGCACCTCTCTCTTCTCCCAATACATTGACTTCGCAGAGGCCAGCACTCACTCTCTCCAGATCCCTGAGAAAGTGGATGATGATCGGTCTAGGCAGATGATTCTCGCAAGGTATTGGTACTAGGGAACGGTGGACTCGTCCAGATCCACCCCCAGGGCCTTCGAGATAATTTGTCTGATGCATTCCCACGGCTTGCCATTCTCCAGGCCCTCCTTGACCCCTAAAAGTCTTAAATTGAGGCACCTGTCTCGGTTAGCTGCGTCTTGCACGCTTCTGTGGAGATCCTCATACATTTAGGCTTTCTTCTCTGCTTTCTTAATCAGTTGGTCSTTGTCATCCTCCAGCGTTGATATCCGACCCTCTGCCTCATCTAGCCACTGTAATATGACCAATACATCTTCTTGCATATCCATCTGAGATTGTTTGACCTGAGAAACATCCGATTCAAGAATGGTGCTGACTCTACCCATTTCTTCCATGGCCTTCTGTAGGGATGATTGCAAGGCCGACAATGAGCTAGGTTCTATGTTCTGCCCTTTCAACGTCATGCTTGCTGAAGAAGTGCTAGCAACAGAGCTAGTCCTGTTAGCCATTGCTAATCTGAATTCAACGCAGACATTGCTGAGAAACTTAAATAAAACAACGAAAATAAACTTCCCCCTCAAGCAATTATACTAAATTGACTATTCTGTCAAACTTAGAAGAAATTGGGAGGGTTTTATCTGGAGGCTCCTTTCAGACAACCACCTTGCTTCGCAGAATCACGTGATTCCCATTGTTCAGATTTTCAAAAATATTCCAAGCCTGATTGGATTCCCTTTGATGTGCAACTGCACTGTGGAAAATTACTCTCCCCTCACAAAAACGATTCATGGCTCCCACTGTAAGACAGGGCCCATTTACACAAGCAACAGATCTAGCCAAAGGGTGATTCCTCTCTAACCTTAAACAAGGGTTCAGAGAACGCCGTATTTGATTTTCCCAGTGCAATAAGGGTGTCTCTCTACCTCTCTACCTCTCCTCCCGCTCTCACTCTGTCTTTATGGAGGAGCACACGGGTGGTTCTGAAGGGTGGCCATGCTCTGAGGTTATTCACAATCACCCTTTTCCATTTCCCCAGAAGGTCTACTGAAGTACTACTTTAGATTCAAGTCATTCTCCAGTGAGAAGCACATAGTCTCTGTCTTATTGCCTGGCAAGAGCATGTCAAGGGCAATATCATAAGAGAGTTTTCTAATCAGTTAATTCTTTGCCAGCAGTCGGCTGTAGGTGTGCCCTGTTGATCTTGTGAATATAAACTCCCTAACATGCATTTTTCATGGTAATAAATGTTTCCATTCTTTCAGGGAAACAGTTTTTCCTGGGTGTGCCTTCCAAATAATTGAATGGCGGCAACTACAGTACATATAGCTGTAAAACTGACTTGTTTAAATATAAGTAAAAGATTTGTTGAAGGCCAGAACTTGTAAAGGATCAGGATCCAGCAGCAGCGATTGGTGTGTGTGGTCTGGAAAAGGCCATGGAAGCACAGTTCTTTGTTTTGATCAGCAGCACTAGTGTGTGATGTGATGGCAATTTGTAACCCTGAAGAACGATTTTGATATTTGAAGGAAAATCCAATGGAAATGGTTTTATAATGGGCTGTTAATTGTTGGCTAGCTCCCTCCAGTAGAGGAAAAAGGGTTTAATTCTAATGTGGATGCACATGTCCTCTAAGATGAGCTTGTCCGACGTTATATTCTACTATAGTATGTGTGGTCAGGGTAAATACAAATATGTGACATATGAGTGGAAGACATTACCAGCGTAATCGGATAACAGCCATAGTCATTATGATATTTATACTCTGTGATTAAATTATTGGAAAAGAAAAGCTGAGAGAAAGAGACGACTTACTGATAATATACAGTACCAGTCAAGTTTTGACACCTACTCATTCAAGGTTATTATTTTWATTTTATTTTTCATTTGAGTTACCAGCCTCAGAAATTGCTGCCCAAATAAATGCTTCACAGAATTCAAGTAACAGACACATCTCAACATCAACTGTTCAGAGGAGACTGTGTGAATCAGGCCTTCATGGTCAAATTGCTGCAAAGAAATCACTACAAAAGGGCACAAATAAGAAGAAGATTTGCTTGGGACAAGAAACACAAGCAATGGACATTAGACATGAGATTTTTGGTTACAAACGCTGTGTCTTTGTGAGACGCTTAGTAGGTGAATGGATGATCTCCGCATATGTGGTTCCCACCATGAAGCATGGAGAAGGTGGTATGATGGTGTGGGGGGGCTTTGCTGGTGACACTGTGATTTTATTTCAAATTCAAGGCACACTTAACCAGCATGGCTACCACAGCATTCTGCAGTGATACGCCATCCCATCTAGTTTGCGCTTAGTGGACTATCATTTGATTTTCAACAGGACAGTGACCCAACACACCTCCAGGCTGTGTAAAGGCTATTTGACCAAGGAGTGATGCAGTGCTGCATCAGATGACCTGGCCTCCGCAATCCCCCGACCTCAACCCAATTGAGATGGTTTGGGATGAGTTGGACTGCAGAGTGAAGGAAAAGCAGCCAACAAGTGCTCAGCATATGTGGGAACTCCTTCAAGACTGTTGGAAAAGCATTCCAGGTGAAGCTGGTTGAGAGTGCCAAGAGTGTGCAAAGCTGTCATCAAGTTAAAGGGTGGGTACTTTGAAGAATCTCAAATATAAAATATATTTTGATTTGTTGAACACTGTTTTGGGTTACTACATGATTACATAGGTGTTATTTCATAGTTGTGMTGTCTTCACTATTATTCTACAATGTAGAAAATAGTAAAATAAAGAAAGTCTTGAATGAGTAGGTGTGTCCAAGCTTTTGACTGGTACTGTATGTCGGTCTCCTGTAATTTTCTGTCATTGATAGTTGCTGAACTCCCCTCACTGTTCTGTGGTACCATTCCCCTATTCTCAATCCAATCTGTTATTTGCGATATTGCAGAGGTCCATGCTTCTACTATTCAAGCTGATACGAAAAACATGTTTTGTTCAAACAAATATTTCACTTTGCCAGCCGTATTGTTTTTACGTTGTAATTCCATGTGTTGGAGTTGAGTTCGGGGTCTTGTGGTCTGATGAGTGGTGTGGTAGAGATGGCTATGGTTACAAGCTGCTCCATGGGGGCCCAGTGTTTGCCAGTGGACTTGGCCCAGATTCAGCCTTCAGAATGGGATCCAGTAAAAGAAACCAATGAAAACCCAGAAACCCTTGCGCCCAAAAACACTCAGGCTGTGGGTAGATTGGCACATGAACAAAGCAGCATCTTAAAGTGAGTGGAAACCTGATCATTATTCTTCAAATAAATCCGTTTTTACATTGTATTTAGTCAGTTGGCAGCTGAGGGGGAGACGAGCAAGTGGGGCAACAGTAGGAAGTGTGGCCGTTGGGATTGACCACTGGTCTGGCCATGGGGATTGACCCCTGGTTACCACTGGGGAGCAGTATGTGACTGGCCATGGGGATTGAACCCTGGTCTCTGCTGGGTAGCAGTATGTGACTGGCCATGGGGATTGAACCCTGGTCTCCATGGGGAGCAGTATGTGACTGGCCATGGGGATTGAACCCTGGTCTCTGCTGGGGAGCAGTATGTGATGGCATGGGGATTGAACCTGGGTCTCTGCTGGGGAGCAGTATGTGACTGGCCATGGGGATTGAACCCTGGTTACCCATGGGGAGCAGTATGTGACTGGCCATGGGGATTGAACCCTGGTTCCATTGGGGAGCAGTATGTGACTGGCCATGGGGATTGAACCCTGGTTATCATGGGGAGCAGTATGTGACTGGCCATGGGGATTGAACCCTGGTCTCCATTGGGGGAGCAGTATGTGACTGGCCATGGGGATTGAACCTTGGTCTCCATTGGGGAGCAGTATGTGACTGGCCATGGGGATTGAACCCTGGTCTCCATGGGGAGCAGTATGTGACTGGCCATGGGATTGAACCCTGGTCTCTGCTGGGGAGCAGTATGTGACTGGCCATGAGGATTGAACCCTGGTTCTCCGCTGGGGAGCAGTATGTGACTGGCATGGGGATTGAACCCTGGTCTCCGCTGGGGAGCAGTATGTGACTGGCCATGAGGATTGAACCCTGGTCTCCACTGGGAGCAGTATGGTGATGGCATGGGGATTTGAACCCTGGTCTCCGCTGGGGAGCAGTATGTGACTGGCCATGAGGATTGAACCCTGGTCTCCACTGGGGAGCAGTATGTGACTGAGCATTACCGTTAGACCACAGGCACTTCACAACCCGATCATTATTCTACACACAACTGTGTAGAAAGAGGGGATACAGTACTCAAATCAGCTCTTTTGAGAGGTTTAGTGTCTGTTGGCTTTTATTCTGGCCATGCTGGAGAACATCATGTAGTTGAGGCTACAGTAGAAGTAGCCCCAGTTTCAACATCTTGATTGAGCTTCCTTCCCCAGTGAGTGGATTGTGGCAGTCCCAGACCAAATCAAAGCCTGATTATTGTTAGCAGGGAATATTGAGTGTCTTGGCTCTGAGGGTTGTCAGGAACCAAGACATTTTGACTAACCACCACCACCTCTGTTGCCCTCTTTTCTCATCCCTTTTCTTCCCCTCATTACCAATTCTTCCTGTATTTTTGTGCTTCTCTCTCTCTCTCTCCCTCCCCCTTCCCTCTGTTTTTCTCCCTCCCTCCTCCCTCTCCCAGGCAGAGGAGATCCTGCGTAGGGAGTTGGAGAAGAAGGAGACCCCCAGTCTGTACTGCCTGCTGGGGGACGTGCTGCGGGACCAGCAGTACTACGACCAGGCCTGGGAGCTGTCGAACCATCGCAGCGCCCGCGCCATGCGCTCCAAGGCCCTGCTGCACCTCCGGGCCAAGGACTTCCAGCAGTGTGTGGAGTGCTTCGAGAAGTCACTCCGCATCAACACCATGCAGGTAAACTAACCTCTGAAATGGCTAGCTTTGGGTAGGATATTGAAAAGAATAATGTCATCAGGGCTAGCAGGTAGAACTCACAGGGTAAAACTTAACTACCTGACCTGCAGGTAAGCTACCTACAAGTGATAGGATAGATTGTTATATTTTTTATGAATAGATTAAATAATGTATTATCTTCATAGAGTAGTAGGTTAGCACTGAGCACAGTAGAGCTGGAATGAATCTGCGCCTTTGCCCCCATTCACCCACCCACACACACTTTCCCATTTCCCCAAGGAAGTAGTGTTGGGACAGTTGTGTCTGGGACCTGTCCTGTTGGCTCCCAGCACACAGAGGGCAGCCAACTCACCCTGTAACCACTCCTCTGGATAGCAGAGTGGAGAGGGTGAAGAGGATAAATAACGAGTCAGTTTCGCCCGGGGGAACAGAGGAAAGGGAAATTATTTCCTGTTTTCCTTCCCTCTTCTGCCCTTTGTCCATATTTAATTCAGCAGGTCAGCCAGCAATAGGATGTTTTAATTTAGCTTGTTCTGCCATAATGACCTTCACCCTCCGTTTTTCGAGGGGTTGTTGAACTATTGTCAAGGAGATATGAGGGCTCTTGTAAACGATCGCTCCAGCAGCTACATCTTTGGAGAATGAAGATAAACAGAATAGAAGGGTATATTCCTCCGTTTCCCACCTCCCTCTGATATGAGCCATGAGATGTTGTAGTGTGCTGTGGTGAGAGGGGAAAGACACAAGAAAGTGGGGGGAGAAAGGGAAATGGAGGGAGAAAGGGAAATGGAGGGGGAGAGAATCCGGGGGACTGATGTCACAGCTGATTTTTACAGACGGGGGCCTGCCTGTCAGTCACAGAGCGGTGGCAGGTGGGCTTTCCTCCAAATCAAACACAGGCACAGGAGGGCTGCAATATTAGCCAACATGGCATTTGCGTTTCTTTTTCCGCATCCTTTTTTTCCACGTGTGTCCTGTGTGGCACCTCCCAGTCAGCATGGCAGGGATAGTTTGAAAGCAGGACTGAGAAAGTGTGGCAGGCTCAGCACATTGTTACGTTTATACCGTGGATCAAGGGGGTGAGTTAGCACTGAGATAATATAGAATTCTCACCATGAATACATGAGACTATAAATGATATTCCACTCAACATTTCACAGTTTAGTATTCCTGAACTCACTGCTCATGTTTGACTCTGTCTTGTTTCTACAGCTTGGGGTGTGGTTCTCCCTGGGCTGTGCCTACTTTGCCCTGGAGGGCTATGAGGGTGCTGCCAAGGCCTTCCAGAGGTGTGTGGGACTGGAGCCAGATGTAAGTGCATTACTACACCACCTTACAGTGTCAGGCATCATCGCACATAGGAGGGCAGAGTTAATCACATGAATGCACAGTGGGACCATCACAATACCATTCATCTCTCGTTTTGTCACTCCCTCTACTCCCCCCCCCTTCTCTTTTTCCATTACTCACAAATACACACATTCCCACACAAACACACACCCCCACACACAAACACACTTTGACAAACGGAAAACACTCCCTTCCCATAACCCGAGCTATAACACTCTTCAGCAGTCCTCCAGCAGTCTTTCCAATTCAACTTAATGACCCATACGGCACCCGTGTGCCCAGTGCATTGAGCGGGAATGTGCTCATGTAGCACTCAGCAGAACATATTTAGGCTCGGGGGGAGTCAGTCTTCTGCCACAGCTTCTTAACAACCCTGTGCTTACTTGTGTGTAAGCTGTACATCTTCATTTTTCCTCCTTCAGAACGCAGAGGCGTGGAACAACCTCTCCACGGCCTACATCCGCCTGAGACAGAAGTGAGTACTGTATAGTCCCTCCATCTGGACCATTAACCTGTCAATGATTGAACAGAGTTAGGACTCTGGAAGATGTACAGTTCAGTCATAMGTATTTCAGTTGACAGGCTCAATGTTTGAATGTCTCCTTGTTTTGAATTTAGGGTCCCTCAGTCGAGAGCCTTCTCTCCACAGCTCACACACAATTGACTGGACTGAGATTAGCTTTAGGGTGAGGAATTATATTATTGAGCCAACTGGTTTTGGAGGCTCAGCGGGGCCTTGAGAAGACCCGTGTTTCTCACTCACTCACCCGCCCATCCATCCACCCACCACCCTTGTGCCGGCTGACACATACAGTAGGGCCACAACAAAGACAGAGGAATCGGACCTTAATGTTCTCTCTCAGCCCTGATATCCCTGAGGTTCTCCAGCCACTACCCCTACTGATCCAGGACCTGTCACTCACAGAGAGAGGGACTCGCACTGCCAGCCAGGAGGCATCCATTCAGCCTGACAGTATTGATTTTTGGCTGGAGAGAGGTATCAAAGAGTAGCACTGATTTACACGCCAATGAAACAGATTGATGTTACAATGCCTTTTTCACCCCACTCCAACTCCTCTAGTCATTGGTTTGGTCACGTAACTGACCTCGATGCTTTTCAATTACTTTAAAAACTCACTAGGCAGTCGTGATGGGAAAGATAACATCTCAATGCCCTCCTGATTTTACCACAGGACCTAGGTAAACCCCAACTGACCATGAGGCGGGCATCAGCCAGATTTGTTAGGCTCAAGTCAATTAGTACATTCCCACCACTGCAAGATGGGCAGGTTCTCTTATTTCCCCTGAAAACCACAATCTCTTCCTGGCAGAACTCTGTCTGGGAACTAGGAAGCTCCATGGTTTCTTTATGGGGAAACTTTCCCCCTCAGCCCCTGATCAAATCAGCCCTGTGCTTTCAGGCCTGAAATTAAAAAGCGGGGAGACTTCTACCTGGTTAGCGCCGCTGCTAAATCAGCTGAAGTGGCTCTGTTAAAGAGCCTGTAGCCTGTGGTGTGTGTGAGTGTAGGTGGATCAGAGAGAGAGTATCAGGGCGGTTGTCACGGCGAACTGCTAACTTATGTAGCCTGCGTCTCACTGAGGTGTCAGACACAGGGGGCAGGCAGCCATGTCAGTCAGACTTGGCTATGGTCCACCTCTGGACAGCTGCTGAGGTTACAGAGATGCAGGCACCTCACCTGAAATAGTGACTCATTACTGAACTGTAGAAATGACTGGTAGGACCGACTCCTAACTTATGTAACTCAAATTTGCACGTTGACGTTAATGCATGTCTGTGTGCATCTCAATTTAGTATTCATCCCATAAGACTTTGTAAGCTGCCCCTGAAGAAATGGTGAGCACCAGCCATGTAAAAATACTTTCCATGGCACCACTAATTCCAGCGCCTGTCTGTCCCACTGTCTGTCAGGACGAAGGCTTTCCGCACCCTGCAGGAGGCTCTGAAGTGTAACTACGAACACTGGCAGATCTGGGAGAACTTCATTGCCGTTTGCACCGACGTGGGAGAGTTCGCAGAGGCCATCAAGGCCTACCATCGCCTTATGGACCTGAGGGACAAGTTCAAGGATGTGCAGGTAACGATAGTGCCCACAGGCACTGATCTAGGATCAATTTACCATATCCAAAAATCACAACCTTAGCCATTTAGGGGAAAATGCTAAACTGACCTTAGGTTAGTGTCAAGGGACAACTTCATCCTACTTGGTTTAGAAAATAACAGCTTTTCCCTTGTTTCCAGGATTATTTCTAAAATGGAAATGTGCTGTGCTACAGTAATAACCCAGCTAACTTTCCACCCACACTGGTTCCTGTCACAGATAAGTCCCATGTCATAGCTTGTTCACATCKAGGAGCAGTACTTGTAAAGCAACCGAGGATTTGAATACGCCCGGCTCCATATGCCACCAGGAGCGTGCCTTTAATGGCACCATACGCCTCTCATCTGCTCGTTCCACGGCGCTGCCCCTCTAACAACCAGTCGTTAACAGCACCCACGTCTCCCGTAAGGAGAGGAGCCTGGGTAGGCTTTCTCAGCCGTGTGAGATTCAGGCTCCATATGTTCCAGGGCACAGAAGGGTCCACTCCACCCCCCCTCTTGCCCTCTCTTAGCTCCATCACAGAACCCAGGGCCTTCCAGAGGGTGACCCCTTGGGAATGAAGAATATATACAAGAGGTTGCAGTCTGTTTGAGCAGAGCCCTCTGCCACCGCCACCTGCTACCACCTCTTTAATACTGAAACCACTTCGGTCAGAGAGCTCGCCTAAAGGAGACCTGAACATTCTGGACCTCTATGACAACACACCACTTGACCACCAGTCTATCATTTTGCTGCGACTCTTATCACGATTTCTAATGGAATGTCAGGTGTCGATATTGCAATGGGGTCCACAGACCTTTGAGGACCCTACTGACATTCTCTGAAGATGTCCCTGCAATATATCCACGGCAATAGTTATACCCTGCCTGCTAGGCTTATCAAGCACTTTCATTTGGTTTCATTTGAAAAAATCTACATGAAAAATCTGTGAATCATCGCTGGCTAATTGGAAACCCACCAACGCTTACTAAATAGAAAATTAACTGTCGACTTTGAATAAACGAGTCCAAACATAGCTACTGAGCAAAACGGCAATATACTGTATAAGTCCTCAGCCCCGGAATACATACGCTCTGTCTTCAGAGCAATTCACTTTAAAGAAGATGTTTCAGCACGGATGTAAAAGCTCTAAATAACAGAGCTTTAGGTGTCTGGAGGTTGGGTGCTCCTGGGGGTCCGGTCATAATCCCCAGCCCTCGCCTCGTCCCGCGCCACCACTGTAGCGCCACTTAACATGCACAGCCCTGGTTGGATCTGTTTCATTGCCTTTTCTAATTAGCTTGGCAAAGTCAGTGGGGGTTTGCTCAAAATGTGTTATTTTCCTTTCCTTCCCTCCCTGTCTTTTTTGCTCTTCTCTCTCTCAATGGATTATTTTTTGCTCTTCTCTCGCTCAATGGATTCATTTTTAGCTTGGCAAGATGCTAGCGCCTCATCAATTAGGATTGGAGATGTAAACGCACAAGTTGAAACGGTCGCAACCAGCCACCCGCTGCTGTAAAATATATGTCCCCGTAATTGGGATGTGGATTCACATTCTTTAACTCTGGTTCCCAACAGTCTTCTCTCTTTTTCTCCTTCTGCACTTTACTCTGTGTTGTGTGAGAAGGATTGGTCAGTTCCTTAGGCCCCATCTTATTTGGCCTTTGAACATCAAATTAAAAGATGTTCCCATCGGGTTTATGAGTCCTTACTGTGGTCGTCTGATATAACAGCCTGTCCCCACTCACCCAATGTGCATAGTTTGGTGGCACTATTTTGGTTGCTGACATTGAAGTCCCCATCCGTTTCTTCTACCTGCCCCCCCCCTCCCTCATCCACCAAATGTATCCTTGATGTACCACTATTTCACTTAAAAGCGCTTGTATTTGAAGAGAGTATTTGCTATTATTTGGCATGCCTGACTCGCGTCTTTGTATTGTATTTTGAATTGTGTGACAAGGCGACAGTTARCATCATACTTCCTTCATCAAATCTATTCCTGTAAGTGCTTGTTTTGTCATCAACTTACCTACCTTTCCTCTCCTTCACTTTTATTCCATATTGTTTGCTTCCTGAGACTGTGTTTAGTTTATACAGTACTGCATGGCTGAGGGGGAGAGATTACTTTACAACTGTACTCCTTATGGGCCAGGATGCATTCCTCCTCTATGGAATGTAGAGAAGCAACTAGAGTGGAATTAGTGACTTATGAGGACCTCTGTCACATGCCCTCCATATTCTCCGTATCCAGTGGATCCTAGTGATGAATTGTGGGTTATGATGGACACACTCACTCACACATTCCTTTGAGACAGAAAATAATTATTTCCCCCGTGAAGAAAAGGTCTCATTGAAAATGGATCAAATCTCTCGTTACTCGGGATACATCAAACCTTTACTCCGTTTTCTATCTTGCTCTCTCTCCGTGGGAGGATATTACTTTTCCTCTTAATTTCACACTATAACCGGATACAGCAGGAATCTGGGAGAGTGATCCGTACAATTTCCCCTTTAACTTGAATCAAAAAGTCCCATTTAGGGATTTAATTTGTTACACATTTTCATCATCGACAGTCCGATCTGATGAATCCTGTCAGACCTTCTAGGCTGAAATTACCTTCAGACGCTGAGGTGCCCCAGTGGCAGAAGAGAGMTATCAATCAACATTAACACTCATTTACCCAGCACCTCCCCTCCCCTGATTTCCCACAGACTTCCTCCAGCTACTGTACCAGTATAACAGATAACTGATAGGTTAGACCAACCCCTTCTCAGAGCCAGTAGGCAGAGGGCCTCTGCTATTACCCACACAACCCCCATCTCACATACACACTGAGATTATTATTATGAAATGTTTTATCCGGTATGAAGACAGAGTATCTTTCTTTGGACCACACACATACACCGACCGGCATCTTATCTGAGGGTCCAGAGAGGAGTGTGTGTAGCAAGATACTTGCTGCACCGGGATGGTATGCAGAATGACATTTGTTCCAGCACCTGAGAACGTTGACATTTTAAACACAGAGGTGGGGGAGTGGTACACTTAAACTGTGAAAACCAGGAGCACACTAAAGAGCATCTATAGACAAGTAGTTTGTTACATGCAAATGGTGAGAAGGRAAACAAATTTAAATCAGACCTCCCGTGGAACTGCACTTGGGGGACTGTAAAATAGGGTGAGGTAGAAAGAGCGATATAGTGAAAGAAGGAGAAGGGAGAGACACTCCGGATTCCCTAGACGGCTGTTGTTTTAAGGGCTGAGACGACCGCCAGTTGGGAGGATTCATCCTCGCCTTACCTACTGTCCTACAGTAGACCACACACATTCTGGAACAGCCCTTACAGAAGTGCTCTCGTTTCAACAGATCTCATTTATGATCTTCTCTTACACAGAGAGTGCTACACAGAGATAATTCATTTGAAGAATGTTATCAAACCATTTTACTGGATTGTACTTTTAATGGCCTTTAGTCATTCAAGAACATTGCATGATTGCTAGGAGCTTGGCTATGCCATTATTCAGTTGGAAAGCCATCTGGAAGGTTTAGCCCCAGGTATAGATACAGAACAGTTGTCTGTGAAGCCTGGATATAAGGTGTTTGATTGTCTGGTTTAGACCAGATTTATTGTAAAGGGGGCCTTTCCTCTCCCTCATGCCTGTTGAAGTTCACACCACTTACAGCTTTCAGATCTGCTTCCTCACAGATTCTCTTCCTCCTCCACCGGCGAGGCACGCCACAGTCAACTGGAGACTAAACAATAATCTAGTCGAGCAGAGGCAGTGTGCCAGCCCGCCTGCAGCTGAACTTACAACCCATTAACTAAGAGCTGGGTCATTTGGTAACTCGGTGTCAAGACTCTCTGGGATGGAGTCTTTAAACAGCCTCTTTAGACATACAATTTGGAAGTGATTTTCAAACACACAATCATCCTTCAAGAAATGCATTGGCTCTTCTGGTGATTCCGTCACTGTGAATGTGAAATCCCTCCCTGTAAGTGGTTGTATGGATATGTGCAGTAGGCTAGAGGTCTCATTCACCTTTGGCTACATTCTTACTGTGAACAATCAAAATTGGGATAAAGTAAAAAGCTTGGCTCAGCGAACACCTGGGTTTCAAGCTGTTCACTAACAGGCTTTCTGCTAGTGCCACGACTTCAAAGGGAGCTGACTTCTGGGAAACCAGGCCCCCCACCCTGGCACGCGCATGGTAGACATACACACCAACTCAAAGACTAGCATGGGGAGACTCACACACTTACACACAGACGCGTGAGGAGATGCACACCGTCTTGCAGTTTACACCCTCAGACTACCCACCACACACCCCTCCAATCCAAGGCCCACATACCCACACCACACACAACACCCCTCCAATCCCAAGGCCCACACATACCCACACACACCACACACCCCTCCAATCCAGGCCACACATACCCACCACACACACACACCCCTCCAATCCAGGCCAACACATACCCACCCACACACACCCCTGCCAATCCAGGCCCACACATACCCACACACAAACACCCCTCCAATCCAGGCCACACATACCCACCCACACACACACCCCTCCAATCCAGGCCACAACATACCCACCCACACACACCCCTCCAATCCAGGCCACACATACCCACACAACACCACCCCATCCAATCCCAGGCAACACATACCCACACATAACCCACACACACCCCTCCAATCCAGCCACACATACCCACACACACACACCACCCCTCCAATCCAGGCCACACATTACCACACACACACACACACCCCTCCAATCGCAGGCCACACATACCCACACCACACACACACCCCTCCAATCCAGGCCACCATACCCACCACACACACACACACCCCTCCAATCCAGGCCACACATACCCACACACACACACACACACCCCCTCCAATCCAGGCCACACATTACCCACACACACCACACACACACCCTCCAATCCAGGCCACACATACCCACACACAACACACACAAACACACACCCCTCCAATCCAGGCCACAATACCCCACACACACACACACCACACATCACCCCTTCCAATCCAGGCCACACATACCCACACACACACACACCCCTCCAATCCAGGCCACACATACCCACACACACACACCCTCCTCCAATCCAGGCCACACATACCCACACACACACACTGCCATGGGGAGATACACACACACTCCCCACAGACTACACAAACCCAGGGGAGACATCTCCAACCCTTAGCTCACACCTTTCACCATTCATCTGTCCCTCTCTCCTTTCCCCTGCCTTTACTCAGCTTGCTCAGAGTGTTGGTATTCGGAGCGGTGCATGAGGGCTTCACAAATAACATTCCCCTGGACAGACAGGATAAGGCCCGGGAACGCTGCTGCACTTCCTGGCTTTTAGTGGAGCACATGGACATACCTTTTGAGATTTTTCTCATTGATATCATCCTCTGTCTCCTGCTTGTTGCTTATGGAACATGTTAGTATATATAGCTATGACTATGACATGCCCGTGTGTGAGTGAGTGGTGTGTATTGCGTTGTAACTTGATTATTTGTTTTCAGTGTGCTGATGATACCGTTTTATTATTCATATGGGAAAGCATTTAGTTAAAGTAAACAAAGAGGGTGAGGTTATGTTTTGAAATCCAGCATTGCTCTGCCCTCTAGGCTATTTATTCAAGCGCTTTTAATTGTACTGCGTGATGATCGTGACTGTGCATACATTTCCATTTTTTGTTACAATAGAAAACAAGTCCCATGAATTCTTGGCAGTTTTATTCCACTCTATATTCCACTCTCAATGCCAAGCATATTGAATTTGAGCGGGGGGCAAATGCCACACATTCAGTTGGGTGCGAGGTGAAATTGAAACCAAGTGCGAAAAGCGTCAGTGTGAAATAGCCTCCTGCTCAGACGGCAATCACCAAACTAGAAACGGAGGATGACACAGCCACGCAACATTGAGGCAACCCAACTGGTTTATGTTGAGAGAGGACATATGTAATTGAAGCCAGTGTGGTCAGGTTCACACACCAAACCACAACCACCTGCTTTAAACAAGCAGTCGCTCCACTCTTTCCGACTCCTCCCACTTCAAACCAGAGGAGCGGTCCGTTCACATTCTGACTCTCCTGTGTTCCAGATTCTAGAGATCCTGGTGCGAGCGGTGGTGGAGGACATGACAGATAACCATGGCGACCAGGCGTCATCTCTRCGGGCCAAGGTCCAGGAGCTCCTGGGGCGCGTCACGTCTCGCCACAGCACTGACGCTGAGATCTGGCGTCACTACGCCCTGCTCTACGGAGACGGCCACAGCACCAGGCCTGAGGACAACGAGAAAGTAAGGCCCTCTAACATTCCTCTAACGTCCCCGTGACATTTGACTGTGCAAACGCCACACATGAAATATACTGTATGAGCTCGGAGGGGAGGTGAAAAAGTCATTATTGTAATGGACTTGGATCCTGTTAATAAGCTCTTTATAGGCTCATTGATAACTCATAGGCGATGGTAACTAATGGTGAGCAAGTTGCACGTGGCCACACAGTGATAGATGGGTCTGTGTATTCTTGTCATACGCAGTGGGCTGTTGATAAAACTGTTCCTTAATCATGTCCTAAGCGTGACTTGTGAGTTATGATCCTTAGTCCTGGTATGTTATTTGTCTTTCCACTGCCTCCCATAGGCCAGTCACGCCATAGCGATGATTTCTGTTAATTTTCTATTCATTAAATGTGTTTACTTAATGTGTTCATTATAACCCAAATGGATTGGTGTGGCCAACAGATTGGTAAGGATTTATGGCTTCATGGGAAGTTAATATTTAGTTCAAAGTGGTAGCCCACAACATTCTGTGTGTTGGGGGATAATTGTTTTTCATGGATTTTCTTGTGTGTGTGTGTGTGTGTATTTGTGTGTGTCAGGCTTTGCAGTTCCTGTCCAAGGCCCATCGCTGTGAGGTGCAGGTCAGCGGCTGGGAGAAAGACACTGGGACCTTCAAGGAGGTGATAAGGAGAGCCATAGATCTTGCCAACGGTAAGTGACGCACTTCCTGCCCCTACACGCACAGACCTTATCCCACATACCAACCACTGTGGCAGGTACAGTACCAGTCAAAAGTTTGGACACACCTACTCATTCAAGGGTTTTTCTTTATTTTTACTATTTCTGACATTGTAGAATAATAGTGAAGACATCAAAACTATGAAATAACACATATCAAATCATGTAGTAACCAAAACAAATCAAAATATATTTTATATTTGACTTTCTTCAAAGTAGCCACCCTTTGCCTTGATGACAGCTTTGCACACTCTTGGCATTTTCTCCACTAGCTTCACCTGGAATGCTTGAAGGAGTTCCCACATGCTGAGAACTTGTTGGCTGCTTTTCCTTCACTCTGCGGTCTAACTCATCCCAAACCATCTCAATTGGGTTGAGGTCGGGTGATTGTGGAGGCCAGGTCATCTGATGCAGCACTGAATCACTCTCCTTGGTCAAATAGCTCTTACACCGCCTGGAGGTGTGTTGGGTCATTGTCCTGTTGAAAAAAATGTAATATAGCCCTTACACAGCCTGGAGGTGTCCTTTTAAGTAGTGGTTTATTTGCATCAATTCGACTATGAAGGCCTGATTCACACGTTCTCCTCGGAACAGTTGATATTGATGTGTCTGTTACTTGAACTCTGATGCATTTATTTGGGCTGCAATCTGAGGTGCAGTTAACTCTAATGAACCTATCCTCTGCAGCAGAAGTAACTCTGGGTCTTCCTTTCCTGTGGCGGTCCTCATGAAAGCCAGTTTCATCATAGCGCTTGATCGTTTTTGCGACTTTACTTGAAGAAACTTCCAAAGTTCTTGACATTTTCAGAATTGACTGACCTTCATGTCTTAATGTAATGATGGACTGTCATTTCTCTTTGTTTATTTGAGCTGTTCTTGCCATAATATGGACATGGTCTTTTACCAAATAATGCCATCTTCTGTATACCTCCCCTACCTTGTCACAACTGATTGGCTCAAACACATTAAGAAGGAAAGAAATTCCACAAATGAACTTTTAACAAGGCACACCTGTTAATTGAAATGCATTCCAGGTGGCTACTTTGAAGAATCTCAAATATAAAATATATTTTGATTTGTTGAACACTTTTTTGGTTACTACATAATTCCATATGTGTTATTTCATAGTTTTGATGTCTTCACTATTATTCTACAATGTAGAAATTTGTAAAAATAAAGAAAAACCCTGGAATGAGTAGGTGCCCAAACTTTTGACTGGTACTGTAGATTTTTTTTAAATCAACCCGACACTCAGATTTTTTACCAGCCGAAGTATTTTTTGTGCCATAATGACACAACACATAAAAAAAAGATGAGCATGCTTGGTAATGTTTCTAAAACAATAAATGTAATACTAGTGCAAAGTAATGTGCTCGATTTAATTTGATATTCTGTGACCACAATCCCGTGTAGCTCAGTTGGTAGAGCATGGCATTTGCAAAGCCAGGGTTGTGGGTTCGATTCCCGCGGGGGAACGGTACGAAAAAAAGTATGTAAATGTATGCACTCGCTACTTACTGTAAGTCGCTCTGGATAAGAGCGTCTGCTAAATGACTAAAGCATTTATATTAAAAAGTCTTCAGAGACTGCCTCTTTAAGGTTACCTTGGTAAAAGGGCCACTCCTATCTTCATGTGCCTGTGAGAATCTCAGTAGTAGAAGCCGACAAACTCTGAGATCTCCTTTTGCTAGCTGTGGAAGAAAACTCAAACATTGAAAAGCAACCTAGCTTCTGAACAAAACAATATAAATAGCCAAGAAACACGAGGACAAAGTCTCACTRAAATAGCTTTTAGAGAAAATTAGACCAATGCCTGAGCGCATTGCCTTTAAAAACAAATCTTTCAGCACATTACTCAGTGCTCACAGCCCCYTAGACAGGCGGTGTTGTTGCGCGAGGTGGGATAGCATTAGCGTTAGGATTCCGATTTGCTTTGAGCATTACCAGATATGAAACAAAACGGCAGAAATACTTTGAAAACAGCTACTACAGCATTTATTTAGCTATAAAATCACAACTAGCACTTGTGCTTACTTGACTTGACTATTTTTATGAAATGCTCACACTGTCGAGCCTTGAGTGAACCACCCGCAACGTGGCTGGTGAATTAGACATTCTTACCCGACAATGCCAAAATCTACCCACATTTGGCAGGTGTTTCATTTTAGGCCCTGTCACACACACACACACACACACACGTTTCTTTGACACACCCGAGCCACACGTGACCGCCGCTTATTGGCGGAGACTTATGAACACTCCATCACGCTTAATGTCACGTCTCCTACAGGCCTTTGCGTCAGCCGCGTAGGGAGGAGACATGATGGATTGCAGACACGAGAAGAGTTAAAAAGACAAACAAGCCGCTTACCCCACTGCCCTCTGCAGACGCAATCCTGATCCAAACAATTGCTTTGCGTGTTAGTGTGGAGGGGGTTAGGGGATGGAGACAGCAGGCAAAGGAAGGAGAGTGTCCTATAGGAGAACTCCATTAAAGTTGTTAATCTCGAGAATCCCCAGGTTTTTCATTACAGCCGGATGCTGTGTTGAATTAAACATTAGAGGGAGTCAGGATAACACGGTAGGAATAGCAATGTGTAAGGACGCAGCCCTGCCTTCCCCAACACATCTCTGGGGTTGATGTTGTCGCTAGGGATCATCTTCACTCAGGTCACACCTTTTCTCTCGCATGCGCGCGCGCACACACACACCGTACACACCTTACATACACTTAATTCCTCACACAGGCTGTGGTATGTATCCCAAAACACTCCCACATGCCTCCCCTGTCCTTCAGCCCTTCAGAAAAGACCCAGAGAGCTTTTGATCTTAGTCATTTATTAGAGAGACAGGCTTAGCAAATGGATCAGAACCCACCAAGCCCTTCTACCACAGCCTCACTCGCAACCAACCTCTATGATGGGCCTGGACACTGCATCCACAGAGCTCGGAAGAGAGGGATGAGAAAAAAGTAGAGTGATGAGAACAAGGAGGGTAGAGCAGAAGAGGTCCTCATCCATAAATCACTCCGTTTTGACCTTTCGTGCTGTCGCAGCTGAAGGGGACCATACAGGGAAAAGGTGTAGCACAGATAGAGAGGARAAGAGACCGCCGCTTGTGTTCCCTTCCTCGTGCGAGAGAGAGATAAAAGGTGTTGTGTAAACACCAAGACAAAAGACTGCGATGCAGGGGAAATAGCCCATCAATATCATCACTGGTCTCAGGAACATAGCTTTGTTGAGGTATGTTTCTCAAAGCAGCACAGGATAACACCAGTTCTTCTGAACTTTAGTCATCACTTTGTTGGGGTCAGGAATGGTGTTTGTGTGGATGGTGTTTCATCCTGTTGAATGCAGATTCACTGTGAAGCGTTCCAGAGGACATGTTGGTTATCTTATCTCGGACAGTAATCACAGGAGTGATTAAAAAGACATTGGGGAAAAAGGTCTCGTCTTATTATTAATTTGCTAGCTGCCAGGCCACTCGCGGCGGGTTTGAGCGGTGAAGTGTCTTCAGCGTAATGAGATGAGGTCCACTGAAGTGTCACTGACTGCAGAAATCTCCCTGAGGGAGGTGGAGCGCCCATTAACCAGTCCCAGGRGAAATGACTCACACACATGTGCAGTATAACCCACAGTCGTGTGTCTATATGAGACCTGTTCGTCATGCATAGGTCCATGGTGCCACAGTGTCTCACCAGGGCAGGTAGGTCCATGGACCCCGACCCAGAAACCCCTCATCTCTGCTGACCCTTCCATGATGGGTGGTTGTCTCCTTCCAGCAGTCACTCATTTTAATAGACATAAATAAGGGTCTCTGTCTTTTAATCACAAATATGTATCTGCTAATAGGTATTTTCTGTCTCTATTTCTCACATTTCTGTGTTCACAGTGACCCTCAGCTGTAGTAAAAAGAAGAGTAACCCCCAGGAGGCAATGCAGATGTTGTCCTCCACTCGTCTCAGCCTGAGAAGCCTGGCCACCAAAGCCAAGGTACAGTACACTTGGTCTTCATGCCAGCACCCCACCACCACATACAGATGTACCGGACTACTCACATCAATCCTGAACTACTTCACCGACCTCACGTTTTTTGCGATAACGTTTAACCAAATGTAGTAATTTAATTTCTTTACACTGATTTTCCTCAGCAACTGCACACAGATGTTGCTTCTGGGGAGATCCATGGCGACCTGATTGATCAAGTCAAAGAGCTGGAACAGCTTATCACGGAGCTGCAGGACCAGAGTGGCCAGCTGCGCAGCGAATCAGCATGAATGCTTCACTATAGACACACCTCTAAGGACCTCCTACAGTAAACTTGTCCCAGAGCAGACATGGCTCCTAGGGACACTGTCAGGTGACCTGCACCCCTCACCCTGGTCCTTACCAAGAGTACTTTACACGCTTTTACAGGGAAGAAGAGATGCGACTAACTGTAAAGGACTGTGATACACTCGTATGTACTAAGTGTAATTTCGTATAATTCCCCCTTGAGGCGTGTGGTGTAAAGCATGGTTAAGGAATGCTAGCTCAACCCCGCAGGTCATCAAAAAGACACCTTCTCTGCGGAAACTATAGAAATCAGGAAATGTATACATTCATAAATTGTACAAAGATGAAGCCTTATGATCATAGAACCAAGCTTGCCTTGTGAGAATATATTAGTCATAACTCCCCCCCCCCAAAGCTGGACTCCCACAGGCGCAGTGAGAGCTCTGCAGATGAGAAATGTAAGAATGTGAAGCAGGACAGGAAAGTGTGGACCTTCATCACCGTGGAAGCACTCGGCCATGAAAGTATCACCTCGCCTCACTCACACAGGACAGACAGCATGGAGGCAGCCCCCGCACAGTACAGCCATCTCATCATCATCATGCCTCGGGCCCCGGGGGCTACAGACAGATCCTACCATCTTCTCCTCATGGATTTTCTCCCAAATAAAAATGACCTTGACATTGCCTTTGTTTTATCATACTTGTTGTTTTATTGCTATCGTAGAAATGTTTTTCTTTGCCTGTGCCTCTTTGTCATGGACTGTGTCTCTGCCTTGCATTGGAGGAAAGGCCTACAGTGTAGGTGACTTAGGGAGGAAATTACTTTTATACGAGTATATATGGACATGTGTTATGGACTGAGTACACCAAATATGAGGAACACCTTCCTAATATTGAGTTGTACTTCCACCTTTTGCCCTCAGAACAGCCTCAATTCGTCGGGGCATGGACTCTACAAGGTGTTGAAAGCATTCCACATGGATGCTGGCCCATGTTGACTCCAATGCTTCCCACAGATGTCCTTTAGGTGGTGGCCCATTCTTGATACACACAGGACATTTTTTAGCGTGAAAAACCCAGCAGCGTTACAATTCTTGATACAAACCAGTGCGCCTGGCACCTACTACCATACATCGTTCCAATGCACTTACATTTTTTGTCTTACCCATTTACCTTCTGAATGGCACAAATACACAATCCATGTCTCAATTGTTTCAAGGCTTAAAATTCCTTCTTTAACCTGTATCCTCCCCTTCATCTACACTGATTTGAAATGGATTTATCAAGTGACGTCAATAAGAGATCATAGCTTTCACCTGGTCAGGCTATGTCATGGGAAGAGTACTTAATGTTTTGTATACTCCGTGTATGTCATAGCTGTAGTTCTTTCATGAAATTTGATTTGATGTTATTGACTCCCTGTCAAAATAAAGGTCATATGTTATAAAAATGGCACATTTATTTTTTCAATCTGGTGACAATCTATGGATTGGGAAGGAAGTGTGCATCACCCATAAGAATAATGTATCAATACATTCCATATATTCAACAGGTCTTGATTACACAATTTGTTTGCATACCAAACCACTCGATCATAACCAGATTTCTGTCCCAGAATGTCAGTCATTTAATACAAATGTGAAATAATGGTCATTATCATTTACTGTCATATATCCAGCAGACACAGGGAGAATATAGTTATATCTGCCTACTAATTGTCAAACATAACACTGATTTGCTGCCATGACGTCATACATTTGGAGAGGCCTCCCTTTGAAGCAGGGAAACAGGGTGCTTGTTCAGCCTCCTGTTTCTTCTCAACATTCCGGATGTTTCTTAGTGACAACTTGACAACACCCTCATAAAGTACCAACTGCAGCTGAAATACGATGGTCAGGTCATTGCCTACGAGCAACACCAAAATGGCATCACGTTTCATGATATTCATTGTGGTATGAATGAATTAGGAATCAATCATCAGGATGTCCATGAGCAAGGACTCTATTACAAAATAAGATTTATCAGAACATTTATCAGAAGAGTAACATTCTGTATAGAAATGTGACCTGAAAGCTCATTGACTGAAATATTTTACATACAACTTGTGCATGTCTGTTGATCCCTCCCTTCCAACAGACTTGCTATGACTTAAATGTTTTCCAGGACCAATTTCAGACTTCATTTCAGACTCTGACTCTGTTTGCTGGGCACATGTACAGTTATGGCACATGAGATTTACCTAGATTTAATCAGTGACTGGAGGATTGCATTTCTGCCCAGCTACATTACATGACCAAAAGTATGTGGACGCCTGCTCGTCGAACATCTCATTCCAAAATCATGGGCATTAATAGGGAGTTGGTCCTTCTGCTGCTATAACAGCCTCCACTCTTCTGGGAAGGCTTTCCACTAGATGTTGGAACATTGCTGCGGGAAATTGCTTTCATTCAGCCACGAGAATTAGAGAGGTCGAGCGCTGATTTTGGGCGATTAGGCCTGGCTCGCAGTCGGCGTTCCATTCATCCTAAAGGTGTTCGATGGGATTGAGGTCAGTGCTCAAGTTCTACACCGATCTCGACAAACGATTTCTGTTTGGACCTCACTTTGTGCACGGGGGCATTGTCATACTGAAACAAGAAAGGGCCTTCTCCAAACTGTTGCCACAAAGTTGGAAGCACAGAATTGTCTAGAATGTCATTGTATGCTGTAGCGTTAAGATTTMATTTCACTGGAGCTAAGGGGCCTAGCCCGAACCATGAAAAACAGCCCCAGACCATTCCTCCTCCACCAAGCTTTAAAGTYGGCACTATGCAATCGGGCAGGTAGCGTTCTCGTGGTATCCGCCACACCCAGATTAGTCCGTCAGACCTCCAGATGGTGAAGCGTGATTCAGCACTCCAGAGAACGAGTTTCCAATGCTCAAGAGTCCAATGGCGCCAAGCTTTACACCACTCCAGCCAAAGCTTGGCATTGTGCATGGGGATCTTAGGCTTGTGTGCGGCTGCTCGGCCATGGAAACCCAAAACGGAGTTTGTATGGCTGATTGCTCAATGTTATGCACCTGTCAGCAACGGGTGTGGCTGAAAATAGCCGAATCCACTCATTTGAAAGGGGTGTCAACTTACTTTTGTGTATATGTAGTGTATTTCATGTTGCATCATTGGTGATGACACGTGCTTCACCCTGTCTTTCTCCACAGATCTGTCCCCTTCTCTGAGGATGCTGCTCCACAGACACTGGGTTCTGGTTACCATTACCTCGTGTGTGAAAKTCAGAGCAACATTTCCCAAACCGCTCCTTTCCGCTCCCTCATTCTGGAGGGCTTTCTTTTTTTCATCTATGTATGACACCACTGTATCCAGTATCCCCCAGAAGAGGTTGGTAGCACCTTAATTGAGGAGGACGGGCTCGTGGTAATGGCTGGAGCGGAATAAGTTGAATGGTATTTGATGTTTGATGCCAATCCATTTGCTCCGTTACGGCCATTATTATGAGCCGTCCTCCCCACAGCAGCCTCCTGTGGTATCCACCCACTTCAAACCTTGAGTGCCGGGACATAGAGGTTTTAAGACAATTAGATAGATATCCCTCACTCGAGAACCAACGTCATAAGACTTCGTGGTACTGTGTATGTTTTCCAAAGCGCACACAATGACTCAATGGGGCTCATTTTCATCTGGGTGTAGGCCCTTAAAACCACTCTGTGTGCTCCATAGTGCATGTCTTCAATGAACTCACTCCAGTACTGGAATATCCCCTGCAATCTTCAAAGAAATAATGAGGAAATGTTGAAGAATTTACACAGGGTTTGCTGGTAACCCTGCTGTGTAAGAGGACAGGAACTAGAGATAACCGTGGGAAATTAGAAGCCACCAGGAATGGCCCCAGCGCAACTRTTGACAAGTAACTCATGTGGGTTGTTGGATGAATAATGGTGCACACATGGCTTTATAAATATTTGGCTATAGTTTATGACGCATGGTAGTTCCTTTATGATTTATGCAGGACTTTATGGGTCAGAAGTAACAATAAGATGGAGGACTATGACAGCATATAGCCTACATACATATATATATGTATGTTATTTATAAATATGAATTAAGAACTGTTACATGAATTAGTTGTACACATTACACTTGGCTTATTGGGTGTGTTATTTTATAAATGGACATTATTAGAAGCATGTTGCTATACTCTTATCACTCATTAACTTGCTGTACAACCTGGGTTATGCCTGTCACTTTGGGGAGCGCGCTCTTGCCGACAGCAAGTAGAAAGTACATGCGTCTTGAGGAATGGATTTCCTTTAGATCTTTGGGGACTAGGAATCTTTTACAGTCTATGCTAGGAGCCCTACGCACTCCAAACTTTTTTTTTTAGGGTTCAGCCCCACAAGTGTGTTCCAATAAACGTCCCACTCCTGACGTCATGTCTGCTGGAGATTGGCTGTTCAGTTCTGACACTAACTCCTTTACACAGTGAAACTTTTTAAAGAGTTTTCAATCTCATCTGCAGGGTAAAATATTGCACAGACATAGCCATAGCAGCCGTAACATCTGCTGTCCAGCTCCCCCCTACCCTGCACAGGGATAAAGGAGTGTTTTAGATCCATGATCACATTTTTACATTTATTATTTACTATTTTATTTTTCACTTTTTAAAGTTAAGCCTACGTTTTTAGTTATCGTTTTTAAATTCGGATTGCAAGGCGAAGCATAGACGAATATGTTCAGGGATATAGAACTGTTTTACTTGCGTTAAAGTCAGAGGASTTTTTATTTTCCAGATTCAGACTGCGCAGAAGAAACATCCGACCTTCAAGGAATTTGTTATAAAGTTTTCAGAAAGTATTCTGTCTTTACGCGGATACTGACTGGATATGGCTTGGATCAGATGGGACCTCTTGTTTTCTATAGGTTTATTCATGTCACCAGCATTTGTGTCCACGGATCAGAGTGGCTTTAGGAGATACTACGTGTTGCAGCCAGGTCCGAGCGGGACGGACAGAGTACATGTGAGTTCCATTTCTTCGCGCTCCAGCGCCACTGGACAGCCCCATGCCTACAATGTGGAGCTCACGGCCAGTTATGGTAGCCAGGTCCGAACCCGTAGGATGGGTAACCAAGCGAACCCGATCCCGCTTCGCCAGGATACACAGTTTACTCAGCAAGTCATTCGGCAGACCAGCCACAACGTTCACCAAAGTCACCAAATGAAAATTTCAGGGTAAGTTAACCAGTGGGTGTCTGAAAATAGTTCCTGTTACAGAAGAGTTCATCTGTCTGTCTATAGGCTACTTATGCTCTTGGATATCAAGCTGGTCTGGTATACAGATGTATTGCCTATGTTGGGTCAACGTACTACTACTGTAGTCATGCACCTGGTAAAGGAACTCGCTTTTAGTCTGGCCAATGTATTCACTATAATAATTCACATAAACATACAGTATGATGGTTGTTAAATAAATAGTCTGCAAGACCATCTTAAATGATACAGTGCATTTGTTTCTGGTAGCTTTTTGATATTTCTGACAAATCAAAACACGTGCAATAATGTAGGCTCCTTGTTTGAGACATTTAACCTAATTCATTTCAAGTTTGATGTATCACTTCTGAACTTTGTTTTTTTACCACTTTCAAGCTGATACGAAATAAGGAAATGTATTAACATCCACTCAAAAGAGACAGAAAGAAAAACAGCTAATTTAAAGTACTGTTCTTAAATAATAAAATATGCTCAAAGGAAACTAAGTAGTCAAGCGAAATGGCCCAGATCCTGTTGTATTCAGGAGCAAGACCAGAATTTGCAGGGCCCCAAGTCGCAGCACTCTCAGATGTATGATTAGTGGGGACATTCCCACAGTCTCAGCACCAGGCTAGGGACTCCCAGCTTCACCTCCAATAAAAGGAAACCCCTAAAAACAGATCTGGCCCAGTTTTACTGGTTCATCTCAGGCTGGGCGGCACAGGTGGGTCACTAGGCCAACCAGCAGGTGAGTTTTAGACAAAATGAGTTTGTCTTGTGTGTGTGACAATGCTCGATCTCTGTCTCTGGGTGTTGTTGCAGGGTGAATGTCTGTGGAGGGCAGTGCTGTCACGGATGGAGTAAGGCCTCTGGATCGCAGCGGTGCACCAAGCGTGAGTATCCACTACCACAGCCGAGCCGCTGCCGCAGGCGGGCCAAAAAGTTGCAGTGGTTCAAAATGTTCTTCCAAATTCTTGATGACAGTCTTGGATTCACTGTATATTGTACATGGCACCTCATAACTTCTTCCTTTGGAAAATGTACACAATCGTCTTTACTCCCGTTGTTCATCAGGCAGATCTGTGCCAGAATACCAGCATCATACTGAATATATATATAATCCATCCAGTATACTTACGTCCACTACTCTACTTGGAAACTCACCCAAGCATACATACATACATACATACATACATACATACATACATACATACATACATACATACATACATACATACATACATACATACATACATACATACATGTTTTGAAGGTGCCTTTAGATGATTAGCAGTGACAGATTGGAGAACAGCACCTTTCTATGCTACTCTCTATAAATAACTGGCATTGCTGACAGTGACTCTGCCCACCTGGGAACAATGACAGGACTGTCAGTGTGTTAGGGCCCGTGTTGCAGAGTCATGAGAACACTGTTATTGCATAGGAGTAGGCGCACAGGGTCGGCCCGAAAGAGAAACAGGTTTGGAGTGTTTTATACCTCTTGGCTCGGCCCCATCATCTGGATCTCTTTCCTATTCCACCGTGAGGCTTTGCCAGCTGGTTATATAAGAGACAGACGGTCTCTCCGCGCCGAGTCTGGTGGACCTCCTGGGGAAACCAGGGCTTACGTTTTAGTCTAGGACCCCTGATTCATATGTTTTATAGGCCCAGCGTGCCTGCACTACTCTGGTCTGCTCCCACTTAAGACTGCGCTCCACTTAGTAGACTGGCATGGTCTCCTTGGCATGGTCTGAGGCAGCAGAGGTTGGGTGGGGGAGTGGGTGCAGGCATGCAATCCACCGTGGGGGAATGCTACTGTTTACATGGGAACGGGAAACGCTGTGCAAGGTCTCTGGAAGTGAACCAATAGTGGACATTCCTACAGTACCCATGGCTTTAATTGGTCCTTTTGATGTCAGGATCAGAGTCCAGAATGCCCTACTGTAGCCAGATGCTGGAATCGGGGTGGACAGGATGGAGTAAGATGAAATGTTACAGGGACTTTCAACGACTGCTTTATTACAAATCTACGGAGATCTTTGTGCCACTAGATATATTTTACTGTACAGTTGCTCTTTCTGGGAAAATGGCTTTATGTTCTTATTTTCCCAGCTTATCCTCAGGTCATCTGGTGTTCACCGCTCAGTTCTAGGATTTTTCACTGGCCGTGATATTCATATTTACAGTAGTATAGCACCAGGGAAGCACTGTGAGGAGAAGTTCCATTCATCTATAGCAATGAATTGCTTTAGACAACCCTAATAAATATGATGAATAATGCAACTATGATTGATGAATTAGTGTAACTGACCAATGCATATGCTTGGCTTTTCTTCCTTATTTTCATTGTGCTTGTTTTTTCCTACATGGAAAAATATTATAATAACTCACTCCTGGGCTATAGTCAGGCATATCTTTTATGGATCGCTCTCTATAGCTTTTGCTCAATTAGTTTTTCAGGATCAGCTCTTTTCTCTACCTACCTTGTCACTGAAGGTAGACTAGGTTGTAAATCCACCCCCTAAATGTTTAATGGGGTTTGATTTCCAGGACACCCCAGCCCCTCCACCCACTATCCTCGTCGAAAATGCTAACAAAAGGGTTCCTTAATAGATATTAATTTTGTTTGTTCTGGCAACGCCTTACACGTGGCCTGCTAGCATGCTGCATAAAGTGCTCTTTCAGGTTGGCAGTCACGCCAACAACCTCCCACCAAGGCAAGCCCAGTTTTTAATTTTGCAGGTAGCTAGTAGAAGCTGTAAAAATCTTACCATACATTACCACTAGGATATTTAATCCATGATATTTTTCATGCCAAGCCACCCACAATACGTACTCAAGAATGTATGTGCATTTAAGAGTGAGTGTAGCTCATTTTAAAACGTTCCTTAAACAATGACACAGAGAGCTGAAAACCTGGCCTATTTAATACCAAGCAAATCGACCAAGCGTGTTTAATCAGGAAGCTGTTATTGCCATTCTTTATTACATGACATCATGCTGTAACCATGACACTAATGTTGATAATATGTTATATATGTTTTGCACCTTAGATGAGATTGTTTATTTATTTGTTTGTCTTAATGGCATCCAGACAGTTTCAAGCATGTGATGCAGATGTTACAAACACCTCTCTGTCCTCTTAATGGACTGTAATCTAATAGAGATGATGAGCAAACATCCCAAGGATGTATTCAGTCTATTCCTGACGCAAAGAAGGTAGTCTAACGATATGTGATTATTGAATTGCAGAGCGGAATAGCACTCTATTTTTTTCTGCTAGATTCAAGACTATCCGCAACAGAAAATAGCTTGTAGTATTAATAGGCCTTTGATATAATAACAAATGCCACTTAACATTCACTTTTATACAAAGTGACTGACAGTACAGTGAGTGCATTCATATGTGATCCCTGTGGGTATTCAATACACGACCTTGGCATTGCCAGCTCTTACCAACTCTGAGCTGTGTATTAACACTCGGGAGCAGTCATTTCCTGTACCTTTTCTACCTACACTAACTGCAGAACTGTAGTGTTCCTCTTTAAAATTACAGCTGTCCGCAACAGCACACAATATGCCCTCATAACCATATTGCCGCAAGTTCAATTCAAGAGAATAAAAAGACAGGTGTGGAAATGAAAGATAAAGATTGTTAGACTTTTTTGTTGTCTGAGAGAGACCTGCGTTAGATGGTCTTCCAGATCCCTTTGTGGTTCAGGCATCAGCATCTCCATCAGGCTCAATCCCTGCGCTTCCACTGGAGTCTGGCGGGGCTATGTACAATGTGGAGCCGCATGGTAATCGAACGCTTTGAAAAGCTGCCCAGACCATTTCTCCCTTACCTGAGTGCAACCCAAAAGTAAGCAGACCGGGCCAGACAAAACAGAACATGAAAATATTTCACTTCTGCGTAGCTGCACGGCACAGCTGAGGAGCAGTCTTCATTTTTCATGAAGGATCGCTCAAGAAGAGGCTACTTGAAACTCCCCCAAAGTTAAGAGTGTGACAGGTTCAACCATTTTATATATTTAAATGCCCAATGCAGCCGTTTTTATATAAATTGTTACCTTACTAACAGATTTCCATAAAAATGGGCAAAAGTAGCTTTTTAGCAACACGTTTTTTTCCTCGAGCAATAATTTTGCTAGGACTGTCTGGGAGTGGTCTTAGTGGGGAGGGAAAACTGAAAACGAACTGTTATTGGCAGAGAGGTTTGGAACACTTTTTGTTATTGGTCTATCAACCAATTTACCGCATGGTGATGTCACCATCCAAATCCAAAACTTCCGCCCATGCWGCCTGTTGATTAGAAGTTCCTGTGCAGATTGTATTTTCAACCAGCAACTATCAGGAAATAAAACATAAAATTCACACTTTTACAGTGTTAATTTAATCCGCTGTTGTACAATATGATGTAAAAAAAAWWWYWTTTTTACTGCAATSGGACTTTAAGTTCTCTCATGCTTTGCCTTGCGTGTCCCTAAAATACAGCGCGGGATGTTGAAAGCAAATGATGCAGCCAGATACTGTAGTGATGTGGATGGGATGGACTAACAAAGGTGTTTTTGTGCTCTTGCTCCTCATCCTTAGTTGAGTGTAATTTAAAGATGCTGTAGCACTCACAGGGCTAGTCCAATCTATAGGAGAAATAGAACTAGAGCCAGTTGGAAGAGGCAGAGAAACTCTTTTGAAAATGAACAAGGAAAAGCTGAAGACTTTACTGTAAAATGAATATTTAAAACGCTCCTGTAATCCAGGTAATCCCACCATTATATCTGATATTTAATGTTCTCAGAACAACTTGATGGAATATATTCTCCATCTGAATACTGCTACTTTGTGTCTTTGTCTCTGTTGCATTACCGGGACTCCCCTTTGCAGACCTCATAACCARGCTTTATTTTCCTGATTACTTGACGTTTCCTTTGTGGATTTCTTTGGTTACTCAGGGCCGTCAGGTATGTGTTTAGTCTCTGGGTCTCCTCTCTACGCATGCATACCATACATTTCTCTGCGATCGCAGCCGCCTGCCAACACCAGGCGAGCACGACTAGGACGTTTCTTTTGCCAATCCAGAGAGCTAAAGGGAGGCAATGAAAAAGAGGGGGGAGGGGGAAGAAGAGCATAATAAATCAGGGAAATCAGTCCATTCTTAGACAATGGAAATGTGTGACGAGAGAGATGGAGGAAATAGAGCAGTGTTCATCTCAACCCAGCACCTGGTGATTTATGATTAGTCTGCTGATTGAGGGGAACGTCTGTGGCTGCTGTCATTGTACAGTGCCCATCCAGACGCCCTGGATCTGGAGCAGCAGTTAAGTGGGGTGAGGACCAAGTATGGGCACAGTACCATGGCAACAGGAATGTCTTAATCGACTTGGCTCTTCATTGTCTGACACTTGGCTGGAAGTTTACAATGCTGCTGCTTATTCAATGGACAGCAACAGAATTAAATGTGGTCTTGTGTTAACTCCAGCGATAAACACAATGATTAGCTCTAATTGATAGAAATGGCCATTGAGGCCCAGACTGCTTGAGTCAGCAATGTAGGGGCTCTGTCTCTGTCCTACATATTGTACAGGAGGTGGGCAGACAGACACCGTTTATATTGAGTAGAAAGAAGCATGAGTGAGGAAAAAGACATCAGGCAAAAAGTCATATTTTCTTTCTTGTCAAACAGTATTCACACAACTGCAACACTATTTCAGACCCAATTGAACTGTGTGTGTGAGGAAAGAATCAGGTAATAAAAACCTTGGGTCATCCGCTGCCTTGGGAATCAGTGAGGCTGTTGGGATTGGTGTGGACAGGCTGTAGGATGGCTGGTTATTCAACTAATGGTACATCCCCTAACACCTGCACTAGAACATTATTTCCTGAGAGAGGGAGTATCCCCCCCCCCCAAACACAGACACATACATGTTTGTATTCCGTGACCTTTGCAGACTCCAGCAACGCTCCCTATGAGTCAGCCGAGTTGTAGTTTCATCAAAGTGTAATGTCACTTTGAATGATTTATTTCCCCTCCCCAGCTAACACTTAAGTCGGCATCACTTATACCGTGCCCTATTCACAAACAGATGGCAGCCTTACTCAGGTCCCGCAAAGGTACATCGGTGAAAAAAGAAAACAATTTACCTTACTCGGAAATGAAAGCAAAAAAAGGCGCCCCAGAATGGAAAATGATAGTGTGGGCTATGTAGAAACCAAAACGTAACTCAGCAGGAGTGATGTCATCTTTGATGTAATCGCCCCCTGATGCTTGTTGCACAGCATGCGTTCATTAGGTCTCATGTCTCTGACTAGCTCAGTGGGGGGGAGAACCAGTGGTGAACCAGTTGTAGATGCCCATCGAGAGAGAGGGATTTTTTTTTTCAAGCCCTTGGGTGGTGCATGACTTGTAGTTTGCTCTCACTCTCATTGATCACTTTCACAAATCAAAAGGAGCTAATGAGGAGTGTGGTGGAGGAACACCCCCCTCAGGGACCCTGTGGGGCCGGGGAGAGAGAGACCCCTCACTTAGCCTTTTCCTCTCACACTTCACACACGTGTAGCCCACTGGAATTTTGGTTCAGCTGAAAGCAAGTGTGTGTGTGTGTGGTTGAAAAATGCTTTGTAATTGAAAAATGTCCTCCCCAGTCCTGTGCCTTTTAGAGAAAAGAGCCCAATGTAATTACAGGTGACCTGCAAGTATCCTGTATCTAATTCAAAGAAAACCCCAAATACATACACACACAGACACACAGACACACAGACACACAGACAGACAGACAGACAGACAGACAGACAGACAGACAGACAGACAGACAGACAGACAGACAGACAGACAGACAGACAGACAGACAGACAGACCCACCCACCCACCCAAAGACCCACCCTCTCTCTGATGCCCCAAACCACCGCATGTCATTGCACCAGGGACTCCAGTCATTGATTGCAGGGCCTCTGCTTGAGTAAAGCACCACCAAACTCTCAGCTTTGGGATGGGTGGGGATATATTCACTGTGTGGGGAACCATGGAGTTGGTATTTACATTGGCTGCTAATAATGACAGAGAGAAAGGCATGGGAACACTTTTCTCTGACTATGATTGTTAGGCATTCAGATTCTGTCTGTTTTTTATTCCTGTCCCTTTTTTATGCAGGACAGAAAGCTTATTATGAATGCTCAGTACTGTATTTGTTAACCAGGAAAAAAACATGTTTGGTAATGCATTAATTCATGATACTTTTTTCCTAATTTGTACATTACTTCTGGTTTGAGTAATGACTCTATGTCACCTAAATGAATCCCTCTGAGTTTCCTCAATAAATGTCTGAAAATACACTGAGTGTACAAAACATTAGCTCTTTCCATGACATAGACTGACCAGGTGGAAGCTATGATCCCTTATTGATGTCACTTTATCAGTGTAGATGAAGGGGAGGAGACAGGTTAGATAAGGATTTTTAAGCCTTGAGACATGGATTGTGTATGTGTGCCATTCAGAGGGTGAATGGGCAAGACAAAATATTTAAGTGCCTTTGAGTGGGGTATGGTAGTAGGTACCAGGCACACCGGTTTGAGTGTGTAAAGAACTGCAACGCTGCTGAGTTTTTCACGCTCAACAGTTTCCTGTGTGTATTAAGGATGGTCCACCACCCAATGGATATCCAGCCAACTTGTTACAAYTGTGGGACGTATTGGAGTCAACATGGGCCAGCATCCCTGTGGAACACTTTCGACACTGTGTATGGTCCATGCCCTGACGAATTGAGACTATTCTGAGGGCAAAAGAGGTTGCAAGTCAATATTAGGAAGGTGTTCCTAATGTTTTTTACATACAGTGTAGCTGCCAAAGTGCTCCCTGAGACAACGTCATAAAGGTGGCATTTAACATGGGATATGTCTGCTTCTGGAGTGTTATTAGGTGAAAAGGTACACATTGTCGTCTTACTCTCTCTGTCTTTCTCTTTTCCCCCTATGTTTTGTGCTGCAGCCAACTGCCTGCCCCAGTGCCAGAATGGAGGAATGTGTCTGAGGCCCCAGCTCTGTGTCTGCAAGCCGGGCTTCAATGGCAAGGCATGTGAACAGAGGACCATGCCCACCTCCTCCATCCCAGCGCAGCCAGGGAACGGCCACACCAATGGACACACCAATGGCCGTAGCATAGTGCCCCAGAGGCCCATTCCCCAGCAGGTGCCCATCCCCCAGCAGGGTTATGCCCCAGTCCCTGTCAGCAACATGGCTCAGATGACCCTGACCGTCAAGCAGTCCCCTCACCTTGTCCGGCCCCAGCAGTGAGTATTCTCTCTTCAGCTGCAGCATGTGGTTGACAACCCCCACTGGTGTCCATTTATTGTATATATGAGAATGCTTGAAATGGTTTGGTTAAGCCATCACTCTCTTCCAATCTGTTTTTGTTTCACGCTCCTCACAGTTTATTAGTAGTGGAGTCGAAGTGGTGCATACTGTAAAACAAAGCTTGAGTTGGTCGGAGGGCTCATCTGTAAATAATCATACAGGCACTCTGCTGGTGCCCCACACGGTGTCAGAGAGGACAGCGAGGCCTCAGCCCATTCTCCATAGCAAATAGGGTCATGTGAAAACAACTTTTTCTCTGTGAGAGTTTTCACAGCGCTCTTAAGACTGGACTTCCTGCTACTGGTTTGATTGCGTTATTGTTGTTTATCAACTAAATATAGTTTCGTTATCACCATCCATTAGTGTGATGGGTTGAATCACTTAGACCATTTTAATATACTGTATTTGAAACGGTGCTAACTCCTGCTGCTGTTGGTTTGTTTTGCCTGTCACTACAGTAGACTGTTGGAAAATGTGCAATCACATTGGACGTGGCGCAAGGCCCTCGTCTTGTCAAGAGTAATCAGAGTGAATGCAGACTTTGAGTCAATCTCTGTTTTCACTCGAATGTGGGGCAATGTGTTGATAGAAATCTCCAAAATTTCCTCACATCGGGTCCAAGAAATGTTGGCACTGGTTGTTTAGTTCTGATATTGATGAATGATATTTAAAATGTTAATGAATCCATTTTATGTGCTGTGTTCTACGTGCGTTCGCTGTAAAACGTCTGAGGTTTTATGCGTTTCTCAGGCGGTGTAATTGCTCCCAGATCTGTGTGCTCAAAAGCTGCTCTCAATTTCCACTGGGGCTTATTTCTCACAGAGAGCTATTCCCCCATCACTCATTAGAGAGAAGGAACATGTCATCTGATATGTTGAAGAAAAAAATCATCTCAAGGTCAATCATTCATAATCAGATCAGTTAGCTATGCAGGGAAAGAGTAATAAAGGCTTAATTTTATACCATTAAAAAATGTATTTCTACTAAATGTGTCAAATTTCGGTGCAGTTTCAAGAGATTTCAGATAATACTCTGTATTTTTATTTCAACCGAGAGAGAGTGTCCTGTGTGATAAATGGACGACTGGACCAATGGCTGGTTTCAGTGAAGCCTCTGACCCTGTCTACAGATGACACATGCCTTCTGATCCCATCAAAGAGAGGGTCGTCAGGACAGTGGAATGGGGCTCTTTTACTGAATGGATTTCATTGGTCAGATCCCCACAGTGATGTAACCCCTATGCTATGGCTAATATAGGATCTTTGTACCACTGTTTTGTTTGTGTCTGGCGTGTCCGCATTGGTTGGCGGATTGCAAGAGATATCTATGGCACTTAGGGTGTGTAGTATCATGCGGTTGTTGGTTCAGTCAATTAGGCTAAGTATAAGAACCTGCTGTGCTGTGAAGCGTCTCGCCCCATCATTTATCTAAGTGGGGTTGAAGAGGTCTGGACTGGGCTCTGGTAGTACTGGAGTTGATGGTTTACAGGGAGAAGACGAGATTTAGAGCTCAGAAAATTGTGTGTGTGTATATATGCGTGGTGTTCATGCTTGTGTGTTGCCAGCGGCTGCAGGAGTAGAGAACCTGGTCCATTCCAGACAGGAGAACTTTGAGGAACACTACTGGTCATGCCTGAGGGGCCAAGACCTTCTGTGCAGTCAGAGGGAAATGACATGCCGTTTTTACTTCATTCACTCAGGGGAAGTAATAAGACAAAACGAGAAGAGTGAAGCAAAGATGGGCAGCACAGATGGCTCTATAGACTCCTTTATTCCTAAAGCCGCTGGTTTTAATAAGTAAACGTGACACTGTATCCTATTCATGCCCACATTACAGTAGAACAGGAAGGTTTAAGGATATTCGCTGATATTCATACTGTAAACTGTGATGGCATTTAGGCTCTACATGTATATATCTGCTACTCTAATGGGACCTCTATGGTCAACACTGTTATTCAGTGGTACTGTATGGTGTGTCCATGGAGTGTGCTCTGTTTGAACTCCTGCCCCTGTGGTTCTCAGTTACCTAACCCTTTGACAGGCCTCGGAAAGCATGTCAAGTGCTGGATAGTCTGTGTGAGAATGACATGCCCTATGTTGGAGTGGGTCAAGTAATGACTTTCTCACTGTGTGTCTTTTTCTCCTCTGCCCCCCCCCCTTCTCAGAGAAAACCCCTGCAGAGCCATGTGTCATCCGCCCACACCAGCTTTAAGTAACATTCCCCATTTCAAACATGAGTCAAGTCGTGTAATCATATCTGCCATTATTAATCATTTCCTAGTGGTCATACACTAACCCTTACACAAATTCCCCCCCTGTTACTCAGAGGCAACGCTTGTATTGATCTGTTGGAGGGGTTGGGGTGAGGACTGGGTGGATGAGGAATGAATGACCTCAGCACCTGTGGGGAGACTGACTGACTCAGAGGGAGAGGTTTGGACAGATGGCACACTCTTCCTCCTCCCTCTCTTCCTCTCGCTCTCTTGCAGTRTGAGCCACAGACTTGCTGTGAGTGTGTTGATGTTTCCAGGTCCTTTTTACAATGTATGTGTAACGCAGGAATTTCCTTGTGGTGCCAATATGTTCCTAGTTACACCCAGGAAGTTGGCTATTTCTCCTCTCTCTGGTTTTTCATTGTCAGAATGGAAAAATGGAAACTGTATCCAAGCAGCAGTTGAGTAGAATCCCACTGGAGCCAAATGAATCAAATGGGATGAGCTCCAAATTCCAAGTGTACAAGGTGCTGGGTCTTGTTATTGAGTCAATCAAGGAATCAGAGAATCAACTAACCGCAACAGAGCACTGACACATGTGGATATCCTTTTCTGTCTCTCTCTCTCTCCTTCGCCCTCTCTCTTTCTTTTGCTCTCTCTCTCATCTGACACAGTCAGATAGACTATGAGCACACTCTGTTGAAGTTCACTGGGTTCATTACGGTAGAGCGGAGTGTGCCGGTTCTCGTGGGGAGGACTTGGAATGGTAGCAGGGGCCGGTGGTGGAGTGTGTTAGTGTGGCCAGAGAATTTGAGTGCTGAAGGCCGAGACTGCACAGGTTCACCCCCTGTCAATGATCTGTTTATATAGAAATAAGCAAGATCTTCACTCTGATATTTCAGACTACCAGGCTCTTGTAACCATTCCTTGGATACAGTGAAAAGAAATCGTTTTTTAAAAATATTTAATTACACAGCCGTTGCCAGCACACCCAGTCTTGCCAGATATTTTGTTGAGACTGGAATAAGATCTTATGTTTATAACTTCTCCCTTTCCCTCTCTTCGTCTACCCTGACTTTTCAGCTCTTTCTTGCTGGCATATTTAAAGCTTAGCTGCAGTAGACACCATTGTATTTATTTGACAGAGTAACAACATTTCATGCATGCCGTCCATGGTAGAAATCCTTTAAATCTCAGCCTGAAGCCAGATTCTGATTGGACTGTTCCTTGCTACAAATTGTAAAGCCCCCTTACCCAAATAACCCCAAACATATTATTAGTGTTTGTTGTGTCTGCTCCAGTCACAACAAAGCATTGACCTCCCATTGACCTCACACAGCCCATGTGATAATCCTCTTCCTTTTGTCCCTGTTTTGTAAACCATCCTTGTACTACCTGTGTTTGTTTGGTCTGACTATTAAAGCCCTTTGATGTCTACAGCCACCTGTTCAGAATAGAGCTAGCCTCGTAGATTAAGTCAAAGAGATGAGAAGAGCAACAAAGAGTGGATGAGGCTCCTGTGTCACTGAAATGTTAGCTATGCCCATGAGAGAAGACCGGTTTAAATTGCTATACTGTGTTATTGGAAATCTGCCCCCATTCTTCTCAGACCCATCTCCACCCCAGAGCTTCTAATGTAAGCACGTGACCAGCTGGTTTCTGTCTTCCAAGCAGCAGGCTATAGTGTCAGAGAACACATCTGTCCATTCTTTTTCTCTCTACCTCTGCTGCTGATGGTGGAATTGCAGTGGCTGGGAAGAATAGTCTACTGTGGGGCACTCTTACTACAACAGAGGGCTTCTGTTTCAGTGTTGTGGTTGGAGGACCACACTCATACCTTTGTGGCTGGTCAGAGCCTCCTGAGAGGGAGCCTCTTAAGAAGGTAGCTTTGCTGTGAGTCGGCGAGTATTTAGAGTCAGCAGAGCTGGGCAAGGGAGAGACCAGCCCAACCCTGACCTCTCACCTCTCGTCGTTGGGGAGGAGGTAAAGAGATACCCCCTTCTATTCTAGGAATGGGGAGTGATGAGAGTGGTAGGAGTTGAAGTATTTTCACCACTGACGCGCACACGCACTCACATACACATTTACTGTACATAGTATTCACTCACATACACACACATTCACAAGGCACTAACACATACACATCAAACATACTTTCTCTGTCACTCTCATACACAGACATGCACACGTATTCACATACGAAAACAGGATGGCTATTTAAGAAGCGATGCTGGAAAGAGGAGGCTATTTACAAGGCTATCACATTCTGTTTATTTATACTGTGCCAGAGGGCCTGTGGATGGGCTATGATATGAGCTGTGTGCAGAGTGACTGTTCCTCCTGTCTCTCACCTCACCCTGCGGCCCTCTCTCTGTTCCCACGCACTGTGGCCTGGCTAGGGCCCGGTGAGGCCTGGGGTCCCAGCACATGGACTGTCAATCAGACAGGAAGAGCATTGCCCTTTACTTTCAACCTTCAACCCCACATGAATCCTCCACTGAGCTCCTGGACGGAACATCAACAGAAACCTGCTCTCCCTGTGACCTGGCCCATCCTAGAGGACTGGGCTTCCTCATACATGTCCTGGCTCTCATTAGACTACCAGTATAAATATTCACCCTCAAAGTTCACCCTCTTAGGCAGGGTGAACTTTGGCCTGGTTTCATTTTTTTATTATCATGGGTGGGACTCGGTTTTGACTAGGTGGTACACAGCTTCGACCGAAAGTGTCTTTTTCGTAGCAGGTTAGGAAAATTAGGTTAGGGTTAGCTAAAATTCTCTCCTAACCTGTTACGAWAATTCACTTCCGCCCATAGCTGTACTCCATCTAGTCACAACCATGGGATTCCCCCTCCAGTCCCAGTGGTATGCATTCCCAGTTCCATGTGAAATCGCCCTCTCATAGTCAGCCATTGGGTTGCGGTAGTGGAGTGCTTTCTCCTTCTCCCTAGCCATGGCTTCCTACTTTAAGAGGAAAGAGACTGACCATGTGACAGATTGTTCCCTCCTAGATTTCCCAGTGCATGATTGTTGGAAGCCTGGTAATCTCTCCTGGAGTTCCTTAAACAATGATTATTCTTGGAGAGGCCAGGCCTTCTCTCTGGCCTTTGAAATGTATCAGTCATGCCTTGTAAAGATGAAAATAGCCTCTCATTTAATTTCCCCTCAATTTCAAATGCAGATTAGCTGCTTGTGCCCTGCCAGGTTTCGGTGGTCAAGATTGACGTAAGAGATTATTAGGGGATTTTATAGTCGATTTAAATCTAGACCGAAATGCATTTTTATTTGCATTCCCCCATTTCAAAGAATTTTAAAGAAGTCATTGCTCCCTCAGATATCCACTTTTCATGATATAAAGTGCTTTCTGGGTATTTTCTCAGTTTGTGTGGAGCCATTGACAATTTAAAAGCTATTTCAGATGACTTACGCAGTTGCAGGTTACTTTCATTTATCATTGAATTGATCTGTTTGTAAAGAGAGAAATTATCATGAGTCATTATTTTGTGCATTGTTAACACCGGATAATCCTCTAGATTCATTTGAACAATCTCTCTGCTATCTCTGAGTACGTTTCCATCCCTGCGATAAACTGCTTATCTTTAATAAAGTCTTACTGCATGATCAGAATTCAGAGCACATGCCCCATGTGACTGCAGGCAAGCTCTGGCAAATACACACTCAGTAGAAGGGCCCACTGTATATTACTGACCTATTTGGAAAGATAAATGATGTGAAATATGCCTCTAACCAGCCCTTGGGCAATCATATCCCATTTGGAGTTTAAATATTAGACGGGAATTGCCAGTCATTTCCTAAGCTAGCAGCTGGCCAAACAGAGTATACATAGATCTATTCAGATTTACTTGTATTTTTACCTCCACACTTGCCAGAAGAGCCGGCTCAAATAGATTTACTGCCTATTTTCACCACACTTCAACGCAAAGCGATGTGAGGCCCATGCTGGCTAGAGGTCACAATGCATGCAACCTCAAAGTCTCACCGAAGGAAAAAAACTTGAGTCAGTAGAAAAGCTATTTGGATAGCCGCCTATGCCGTCTATTGCGTCTATGCTCCAAACCCCATTTTTGAATTTGACTGCTACAATGAATAATTCCCCCTGTGTGTCTGGGGCTGCTGAGCGATGTTGCAGTCCCTTTATTGTGGTATTTAATGAGGCGTTAAATTCAGACCTCACAGTGAGACATTTCACTGTAGCCCACTTTTTACCTGCTGGCACTGAGCCCAGAGGGATGGGGACTCTCAGTCATTTTATTTTTAAACTGCAGCAGCCCTCTGACGCACGCTTTGGCTGGAACAAAATCACTTAAAAACAATCCAGTCAAAAATGACTCCACCAGAGGTGTACGGACCGTCATTGTTGAACCGTCCTAATCTGGTCACTTTAATAATGGAACACTGGTAACAATGGCAATAATGTTAACTTACTGTTTTACTCATTTCATATGTATATACTGTATTCTAGTCAATACCATCCTATTCCACGATTGCTGTATGTATACTATTCTATCCTACGTATTCTACAGATACGTATAGTAAAAACGACATATTCTATTCACATACTGTCCATAATGTCTATACATCCCACCATATTTATATGGTGTATATATATATACATACATACATACTCACACTCACTCCGGACTCCGACATTGCTCATCCTAATATGTATATATTTCTTAATTCCATTCTTTTACTTTTAGATGTGTGTGTATTGTTACATATTACCACACTGTTGGGGCTAGGAACACAAGCATTTTGCTACACCCGCAGTAACATCTGCTAAATATGTGTATGCGACCAATAATATTTGATTTGWYTTAATCAATTTGAGAGTTTACGGTTCACCTGTCTTGACTGACCGTGATTGGTTGTACCTCTGTTTGCCAACACGAGTCACCGGTTGACATGGTGGTGTCCTTATCTTACTCTCTGGGAAGCTGTCATTATGCAAACTGAAAGACATCCTCCAATGATTTTTTTTACTTTTACTGTTGAAAAGCGATATCCCAAGTATAAGCAGTAAAGTACATACACTAAAGGGTAAAAAATATWTTTTTTGCAACATTTTTGTTTTGTTTTTGTTGACACAACTGCAAACTTCAAGGAGTTAGTCTGATGGGAATCTGTGGCAACTTCCCTCCCCCTTGCTTGAGGGACAAAGAGGAGCAACAGAGAACAAAAGAGGAGGGCCACCCCCCTCACTTGCGTTATATAATGACTTGGACCACCTATTGAGATGTTAGGTAAATCAGGTGTTAAATGAGGTGAAGGGAAGACTGAAGTGCCACTTAAAGCTCAATAGCAACTCAACAGACTGCAGTTGCCACTACATCGGGGGACAGATAGGGATAGGCAGGAGGGCTACCTCACTGGGGGTGCTGCTGCTTCAGTTTAGAGAATGTGTTCTAAACTTCTTTCGATGCCCTGACCTAATCATCCCTGAACATTAAATTAACAGTGTCCTACCTAATGTCACCTGTTAGCAGGCTATTGTTACTTGATGATGTTCACTTTCAAATTACAATTCCTTTCATGTACACACCTTTTGCTGTATGCCAAGAGTCATAGGAATGTTCCTCTTGCAGGTATTTCTGGATCGAAGGGTGTCTGTCGGTGACAATGGCGTCTATTTTCACATTCTCTCCCTCCAGGAAATTCAGACTTCTGAACAGTCCTTCCTTCTCCATGTGTATGCTGTTGCCCACTTCATTGCTCTAGAGGAKAGATGGTTATGAAACTACTACAAAGCTGTATATCTACAGCTTTAGAATATAGATAATAAAATGATTATTTCACCTGAACAAGTCAGAGGCCCAGTACTTTGCCAGTTGTAAAGCCCATTGATGTATAGCTTCCATATTTTGCACAGTGACCTATAGTGGTGATATGGTTCACTGAGTTTACTCTACAAGAGCAAATCATAAAGACCTTGTCATACAGTGCCTTCAGAAAGTATTCGATATCACTTGACTTATTCCACATTTTGTGTCACAGTCTAAATTCAAAAATGTATTAAATATTTTTTTCTAACTCATCTACCCATACCACATAATGTTGTTGAGATTGACAAATTTATTGAAAATGAAATACAGAAATATCTCATGTATATACTGTAAGTATTCACACCCCTAAGTCAATACTTTGTAGAAACACCTTTGGCAGCAATTACAGCTGTGAGTCTTTCTGGGTAACTCTCTAAGAGCTTTCCACACCTGGATTTTGTAACATTTGTCAATTATTATTTTCAAAATTCATCAAACTTTGTCCAATTGATGGTTGATCATTGCTAAACAACCATTTTCAGGTCTTGCCATAGATTTTTAAGTAGATTTAATTCAAAACTAGAACTCAGCCACTCAGGAACATTCACTGTCCTCTTGGAAAGCAACTCCAGTGTAGATTTGGCCCTGTGTTTTAGGTTATTGTCCTGCTGAAAGGTGAATTAATCTCCCAGTGTCTGGTGGAAAGCAGACTGAACCACGTTTTCCTCTAGGATTTTGCCTGTGCTAAGCTCCATTCCATTTCTTTTTTATCCGGAAAAACTCCCCAATCCTTAATGAATACAAGCATACCTATTACATGACACAGCCACCCCTATGCTTGAAAATATGGAGAGTGGTAATCAGTAATGTGTTGTATTGGATATGCCCCACATATAACAATTTGTATTCAGGACAAAAAGTGAATTGCTTTGCCACATTTTTTGAAGTATTACTTTAGTGCCTTGTTGCAAACAGGATGCATGTTTTGGAATATTTTTATTCTGTACAGGCTTCCTTCTTTTCAATCTGTTAGTTAGGTTTGTATTGTGGAGTAACTACAATATTGTAGATCCATCCTCAATTTTTCCTATCACAGCCATTACACTTTTAAAGTCACAATTGGCCTCATGGTGAAATCCCTGAGCAGTTTCCTTCCCCTCCGACAACTGAGTTAGGAAGGACGCCTGTGTCTTTGTAGTGACTGGGTGTATTGATACACCATCCAAAGTGTAATTAATAACTCAACGGGATATTACATTTCTGCTTTTTTCTTTTTACCAATCTACCAATATATGCCGCCCTTTGCGAGGCATTAGAAAACCTCCCTGGTCTTTGTGGTTGAATCTGTGTTTGAAATTCACTGCTCGACTGAGGGACCTTACAGATAATTGTATGTGTGGGGTACAGAGAAGAGGTAGTCATGAAAAAAACATGTTAAACACTATTATTGCCCACAGAGTGAGTCCATGCAATTTATGTGACTTGTTAGGCACATTTTTACTCCTGAACTTATTTAGGCTTGCCATAACAAACGGGTTGAATACTTATTCACTCAAGACATTTCAGCTTTTCATTTTTTTATTCATTTGTTAAAATTTCAAAAAATGTAATTCCACTTTGATATTATGGGGTATTGTGTGTAGGCAAGTGACAAAACATCTCAATTTAATCCATTTTAAATTCAGGCTGTAACACAAGTAAATGTGGARAAGGTCAAGGGGTGTGAATACTTTATGAATGCACAGTTTATAGTATTGTGGTACATGTGGTGTCTACCTGGTGTGTCAGCTCACATGTCCCCACCAAGTGTCATAGAAGCTTGCTTTGAAGCCAGCTGAATGAGGGCCCTCTAGTCAGTCTTCAACTACCAATAGATGATAAGATTTAGCAGTTCACTGAGATGGTCGTAGTGTGCAGATAGTCTTCACCTGCAGCGCTGAGAGGAACTGGAAAAAGGCAGGCCATCAGAAACCAATGAAATCTACATTACATAAACACCAAGTTGAATACTGGTAAGTGAGTAAATATATGCCTTATTGAATTTGACAAAGGATCCACCACTGAATGCTGTGRCTGCTGACATGCACAATGACTAAGGTGCCTACGGTGGGTTTAACAAGGCTACAGGTGGGGGAGCACACAGGTCAGGAACGGAATAACTGCAGGAGACCAGAGTTCATAGATGATGTACTTAGAAGCCAAGTGCAAAGGAAACAAAAGCAAATAACTACATGAAGCCAAAGATTTTTTATAAATGTTTTGTGTTAAAGCCTAGCAATTAGGTGCAGGTCTACTACACATGTGATCAGGCATCATGACACTACAGGTAAATGGGGTTAGTCAATCAATCAAGTTTATTTTATATAGCCCTTCGTACATCAGCTAATATCTCGAAGTGCTGTACAGAAACCCAGCCTAAAACCCCAAACAGCAAGCAATGCAGGTGTAGAAGCACGGTGGCTAGGAAAAACTCCCTAGAAAGGCCAAAACCTAGGAAGAAACCTAGAGAGGAACCAGGCTATGAGGGGTGGCCAGTCCTCTTCTGGCTGTGCCGGGTGGAGATTATAACAGAACATGGCCAAGATGTTCAAAATGTTCATAAATGACAAGCATGGTCAAATAATAATCAGGAATAAATGTCAGTTGCTTTTCAAGCCGATCATTAAGAGTTGAAAACAGCAGGTCTGGGACAGGTAGGGGTTCCATAACCGCAGGCAGAACAGTTGAAACTGGAACAGCAGCAAGGCCAGGTGGACTGGGGACAGCAAGGAGTCATCATGCCCGGTAGTCCTGACGTATGGTCCTAGGCTCAGGTCCTCCGAGAGAGAGAAAGAAAGAGAGAGGAAGAATTAGAGAGAGCCAAGATGTTCAAAATGTTCATAAATGACAAGCATGGTCAAATAATAATCAGGAATAAACGTCAGTTGGCTTTTCATAGCCGATCATTAAGAGTGAAAACAGCAGGTCTGGGACAGGTAGGGGTTCCATAACCGCAGGCAGAACAGTTGAAACTGGAACAGCAGCAAGGCCAGGTGGACTGGGGACAGCAAGGAGTCATCATGCCGCGTAGTCCTGACGTATGGTCCTAGGCTCAGGTCCTCCGAGAGAGAGAAAGAAAGAGAGAAGGAGAGAATTAGAGAGAGCATACTTAAATTCACACAGGACACTGGATAAGACAGGAGAAGTACTCCAGATTTAACCAACTGACCCTAGCCCCCCGACACAAACTACTGCAGCATAAATACTAAGAGGCTGAGACAGGAGGGTCAGGAGACACTGTGGCCCCATCCGATGATACCCCCGGACAGGGCCAAACAGGAAGGATATAACCCCACCACTTTGCCAAAGCACAGCCCCCGCACCACTAGAGGGATATCTTCAAACCACCAACTTACAATCCTGAGACAAGGCCGAGTATAGCCCACAAAGATCTCACCACAGCACAAATCAAGGGGGGGGCGCCAACCCAGACAGGAAGATCACGTCAGTAACTCAACCCACTCAAGTGACGCACGCCTCCTAGGACGGCATGAAAGAGACCAGTAAGCCAGTGGCTCAGCCCCTGTAATAGGGTTAGAGGTAGAGAATCCCAGTGGAGAGAGGGGACCGGCCAGGCAGAGACAGCAAGGGCGCTTCGTTGCTCCAGAGCCTTTCCGTTCACCTCACACTCCTGGGCCAGACTACACTCAATCATATGACCTACTGAAGAGATAAGTCTTCAGTAAAGACTTAAAGGTTGAGACCGAGTCTGCGTCTCTCACATGGGTAGGCAGACCATTCCATAAAATTGAGATCTATAGGAGAAAGCCCTGCCTCCAGCTGTTTGCTTAGAAATTCTAGGGACAATTAGGAGGCCTGCGTCTTGTGACCGTAGCGTACGTGTAGGTATGTACGGCAGGACCAACTCGGAAAGATAGGTAGGAGCAAGCCCATGTAACGCTTTATAGGTTACATAATAGTTAATATGTAATATGATCAAATTTCTTGGTTCTAGTCAGGATTCTAGCAGCCGTATTTAGCACTAACTGAAGTTTATTAGTGCTTTATCCGGGTAGCCGGAAAGTAGAGCATTGCAGTAGTCTAACCTAGAAGTAACAAATGCATGGATTAATTTTTCTGTATCATTTTTGGACAGAAAATGTCTGATTTTGCAATGTTACGTAGATGGAAAAAAGCTGTCCTTGAAACAGTCTTGATATGTTCGTCAAAAGAGAGATCAGGGTCAAGAGTAACGCCGAGGTCCTTCACAGTTTTATTTGAGACGACTTTACAACATCAAGATTACTTGTCAGATTTAACAGAAGATCTCTTTGTTTCTTGGACCTAGAACAATATCATCTGTTTTGTCCGAGTTTAAAAATAGAACGTTTTCAGCCATCCACTTCCTTATGTCTGAAACACAGGCTTCTAGCGAGGGCAATTTTGGGGCTTCACCATGTTTCATTGAAATGTACAGCTGTGTGTCATCCGCATAGCAGTGAAAGTTAACATTATGTTTTCGAAAAAACATCCCCAAGAGGTAAAATATATAGTGAAAAACAATAGGGGTCTAAAACGGAACCTTGAGGAACACCGAAATTTACAGTTGATTTGTCAGAGGACAAACCATTCACAGAGACAAACTGATATCTTTCCGACAGATAAGATCTAAACCAGGCCAGAAACTTGTCCGTGTAGACCAATTGGGTTTCCAGTCTCTCCAAAAGAATGTGGTGATCGATGGTGTCAAGCAACACATATGTTAGTAGCACGAGGACAGATGCAGAGCCTCGGTCTGACGCATTAAAAGGTAATTTACCACCTTCACAAGTGCAGTCTCAGTGCTATGATGGGTCTAAAACCAGACTGAAGCATTTCGTATACTTGTTTGTCTTCAGGAAGGCAGTGAGTTGCTGCGCAACAGCTTTTTTTCAAAAATGTTTGAGAGGAATGGAAGATTCGATATAGGCCGATAGTTTTTTATATTTTTCGCGGGTCAGGTTTGGCTTTTTCAAGAGAGCTTTATTACTGCCACTTTTAGTGAGTTTGGTACACATCCGGTGGATAGAGAGACGTTTATTATGTTCAACATAGGAGGCCAAGCACAGTGAAGCAGCTCTTTCAGTAGTTTAGTTGGAATAGGATCCAGTATGCAGCTTGAAGGTTTAGAGGCATGATTATTTTCATCATTGTGTCAAGGAGTATAGTACTAAAACACTTAAGTGTCTCCCCGATCCCAGGCCCTGCAGAGCTGTGCAGATCCAGGACAGCTAAGCCCTGGAGAATACGCAGATTTAAGAGGAGTCCGTAATTTGCTTTCTAATGATCATGATCTTTTCCTCAAAGAAGTTCATGAATTTATTACTGCTGAAGTGAAAGCCATCCTCTCTGGGGAATGCTGCTTTTAGTTAGCTTTGCAACAGTATCAAAAAGAGGTTAGTTAGCATAATCTTTTGACAATAGGTCTTGTATCTAGTACATGCCAGACAAACCTTGCAGGTCGTTGGTGTGTGTATAGCTAGCTACCTAGCTTGCTAGGCCAATTGCGAGACGATGTTATTATGCATTGTCACTGAAGGATGGTCAGCAATTATGCAGGAAATTTGCAAACGCATACCCTTTATCTTTTATTTTTTTTATTTAACCTTTATTTAACTAGGCAAGTCAGTTAATAACAAATTCTTATTTATAATGATGGCCTACCAAAAGGCAAAAGGCCTCCTGCGGGGAGTCTGGATTAAAATAAAATAAAAATATAGGATGAAAACACCATCACGACAAGAGCGACAACACAACACTACATAAAGAGAGACCAAGACAAACAACATAGCATGGCAGCATCACATGACACCACAGCATGGTAGCAACACAACATGACAAACAACATGGTAGCAACACAACATGGCAGCAGCACAAAATTATTGGGTACAGACAGCAGACACAAAGGGCAAGAAGGTAGAGACAACAATACATCACGCAAAGCAGCCACAAACGTCAGTAAGAGTGTCCATGATTGAGTCTTCGAATGAAGAGATTGAGATGTAACTTTCCAGTTTGAGTGTTTGTTGCAGCTCGTTCCAGTCGCTAGTTGCAGCGAACTGAAAAGACGAGCGACCCAGGGATGTTTGTGCTTTGGGGACCTTTAACAGAATGTGACTGTTAGAATGGGTGTTGTATGTGGAGGATGAGGGCTGCAGTAGATATCTCAGATAAGGGGGAGTAAGCATCAACCAGTGGGTCTTGCGATGAGTAAACAGAAATGACCAGGAGCATAGAGTGCAGTGATGTGTCCTATAAGGAGCATTGGTGGCAAATCTGATGGCCGAATGATAAAGAACATCTAGCCGCCCGAGAGCACCCTTACCTGCCGATCTATAAATTATGTCTCCGTAATCTAGCTTGGGTAGGATGGTCATCTGAATCAGGGTTTGTTTGGCAGCTGGTGTGAAAGAGGAGCGATTACGATAGAAGAAACCAAGTCTAGATTTAACTTTAGCCTGCAGCTTTGATATGTGCTGAGAGAAGGACAGTGTACCGTCTAGCCATACTCCCAAGCTCTAAACCTGAGGGTTAGAGGTAGTAATCACACCTGTAGGGAGAGAGGCATTCTTCTTACCAAACCACATGACCTTTGTTTTGGAGGTGTTCAGAAGAAGGTTAAGGGTAGAGAAAGCTTGTTGGACACCAAGAAAGCTTTGTTGTAGAGCGTTTTACCCAAAAAACAGGGAGGGGCCAGCTGAGTATAAGACTATCATCTGCATATAAGTGGATGAGAGAGCTTCCTACTGCCTGAGATATGTTGTTGATGTAAATTGAGAAGAGCGTGGGGCCTAGGATTGAGCCTTGGGGTACACCCTTGCTGACAGGCAATGGCTGAGACAGCAGATGTTCTGACTTTATACACTGCACTCTCTGAGAGATGTAGTCAGCAAACCAGGCCAAAGACCCCTCAGAGACACCAATACTCCTTAGCCGGCCCACAAGAATGGAATGGTCTACCATATCAAAAGCTTTGGCCAAGTCAATAAAAATAGCAGCACAACATTGCTTAGAATCAAGGGCAATGGTGACATCATTGAGGAGCTTTAAGGTTGCAGTGATACATCCATAACCTGAGCAGACACCAGATTGCATACCAGAGAGAATATTATAGACATCAAGAAAACCAGTCAGTTGATTATTGAAAAGTTTTTCCAGCACTTTTGATTAACAAGGCAACATAGAAATAGGCCTATAACAGTTAGGATCGGCATGATCTTCCCACTTTAAATAAAGGATGTACCGTTGCTTCCTTCCAAGCAATGGGAACCTCACCAGATAGGAGAGACAGGTTAAAAAGGTCAGAGATGGGCTTGGCGATTATAGGGGCAGCAACCTTAAAGAAGAAAGGGTCTAAACCATCTGACCCAGATGTTTTTTGGGGGTCAAGTTTAATGAGCTCCTTTAGCAACTCGGACTCCGTGACCGCCTGCAGGGAGAAACTTTGTAGCGGGGCAGGGGAAAAAGAGGGATGAGCATTTGGCCAAGTCGCATTAGAAGAGGTGGGAGATGAGGAAATGTTGGACGGGCAAGGAGGCATGGCTGAGTCAAATAGGAATCCTGACTTAATGAAGTGGTGATTAAAAAGCTCAGCCATGTGCTTCTTGTCAGTAACAACCACATCAACTTTAAKGGACATGTGCAGATGTGAGGAGGAAGGTTTATTATCCAGGTCTTTAACTGTTTTCCAGAACTTCTTGTGGTTAGACCCACAGAGAGAGACCGCTCCTTAAAGTAACTAACTTTGGCCTTCCGGATAGCCTGAGTGCACTTATTTCTCATTTGCCTGAACGAGAGCCWGTCAGCCTGARTATGCGTGTGCCGAGCCTTTCGCCAAATGCAATGCTTGAGGTGGAGTAACTCTGCAAAGTCACGGTCAAACTAAGGGCTGAACCTGTTTTTTATTTACATTTTCTTTATGGGAGCATGTTTGTTAACAATATCACTGAAAATATCAAAAAAGAAGGTCCAAGCGTCTTCAACAGAGGGGATCAAGCTGATTCTATACCAATTTACAGAGGACATGTCGTGAAGGAAGACTTGCTCATTAAAGTTTTTTAGCAAGAGTCTATGACAAATTTGGAGTCATACCTTGTGGGATTGGTAATAATCTGAGAAAGATTTAGGGAGTCCTATTGCTTTAGAACTTGGATTGTCATGCTTTGTTTACATAATTGGCTTTTATTAGCGAGCAAAGGTAACTACAGCAAGCCAAGGTATAACCAACTAAAAGACTGCATTCAGCTGTAAAACTAGCTAGTAAGCTAAATATCCAAAAGTTTTTAGATGACCAGGGCAAAACATTTACACCAAGGCAAACATATTACTCATCACAACAGCAAGGGTGAGCTATCGTACCTATCAGATCCTTCACTAACGTTAGAGTTGAAGGATTCGTCTACACGGGGACTTTTTAGGTCCGTCATCTTTCCCAGCATTCCAACCATCTTCGCTGGCATTATGGACTTGTTGGGAAGATTTTTTTTAATCGCCGGAGGGCTTCTTTCAGTTTCTGTAATGACAGCTTCCCAAAGAGTAAGATAAGGACACCAAAATTTCAACAGGTGACTCATGTGGTGGCAAACAGGGGTACAACCAGTTAAAAAATCACTGGAGTCAGTCTTTAATGGCTCTCTAGTCCCCTCTATTCAATGTTATTAGTTAGTTCTAGTTATGAATTGCTGAGAATATACAGAATTGTTGTTTTTATTGTGACATACACCCCGGATAGGTGCAGTGAAATGTGTTGTTTTACAGGGTCAGCCATAGTAGTATGGCGCCTCTGGAGCAAATTAGGGTTAAGTGCCTTGCTCAAGGGCACATCAACAGTTTTTTTCACCTTGTCGGCTCGTGTATTTGAACCAGCGACCTTTCGTTTACTGGYCTAAAGCTCTAACCGCTAGGCTACCTGTGTACTGTGCCAACATTAAATGGCATTGTCACATGACTAATTATTTGGTAGGTAGTTTAAGTTGTTTTTACAGACTTGCTGGATACTGTTTCTAAGTTGGAAGTAATTCATGGAAAAATATACTCTTATATATTTTACCAGGTTATTATTTCCAAACTTAAGGTATGCAAAATGATGGTTTTCCCCTGTGTATTTGAATCCTTACAGCCCCAGACACAATGTTTCTGCATATGTTGTCTTCATTGATCATTTTTATGAGGGGAGATGTCTTGAAGCAGTCCTGCACAGGTGCTGAACTCTTTAGGTTCCCTAACTTGTTGGTTTTGTCTTGAAATACAACCCAGTGTCCTTTCTTAAGCTGGAGCTGTAGAAAAATGTATGAGAAGTGAGCCTCCATTTGGGTGGGTTGGCCTGTCTGTCTCCAGACTCCTGTCAGAGGTCCTAAAAAAAAACTCAATGGTGTTGTGGTAGGCAGTGTAGAGTAAGGGGGAGACACAGGTATCACCTCACCAATCACAGTTGAGAGAGAGCGTGGCTGAGACCAGCAGTCCCCTCAATCAGGGGATAACATGACAAATCTCTGCTTTGATGGATGTTGTCTGCGAGACGCTCATGTTCTGCCAACTGGCCTCAGCACTCGTTCCATACCAGCATTCCTCACTCCTCAAGTCTTCATGTGCAGGAAAACCACATTACCATCAGTCCCTCTCACTACAGGGAAATCATTTGTCCTGCAAATTGTTTGAAACTGTGATTTGTATCAGGTTTTCAACACCCCAATGTTTTTGATATTGTCTGAAGGCCAAGAATCTCCTCCATGCTCCTTGGGGTTGGTGAAGTTAGTGAGCGGGAACTTTACAAGAACAGTAGCCCATCATTACTTTCGGTACAGTATGTATGGATTTTATTCATGGTCTCGTACACGGACAACCTTGACTGTAAAAACGTTCCCCTGATTTTTAGTTTTTTTAGTTTTATGTTTTCACTATTGTTTTTCTTCTATTTCAGTCCAACTGAAGCTTGGCTAGCTGGCCTAAGTGAGTTATGGTATTGTCAATTAGGAATGATGAAACGAAATCTTTCCACCTGGGGTAGAGCAGAAAGGAGAATTGGTGGGTGGTATGCTATAGGTCTAAATCGTCCATATAGTTGATATGTCCCTTAAAAAGAGATGCATTAAGTAACCAATGCGGAAACCATGGACCATCTTTTGAGAATAGGTGGGACTATCAGTTCACAGCTGCTGATTAGGTTTACTGTTAAAGGAGTAGTTCACTAGTTTACAACTTGATGTTAGATGGTTCCTCCCCTTGAAAGTAGCCTATGGGCCAGAAGAAACTGTGATCAGTTTCTCCTGGCCCAGTTCAGTTTTCTTTAAAGAGCCACTACAAATTACTGCTAAGTTTAGCCACCACCAGCTAAGAATCAATGGAAGTGAGCATGTTATGAATGTGAGGATGTTTCTTMATTTTTTTTACATGGCCAAATCACCTTTTAATATCATGAATCCAAATATGAAGTTGATTTGAATTGCTATCAGGTGATTTTGACATTCTTTTTTGAAACATCACTTCAAAAAAACTGAACTGTAGATTGTAGTTTATTTTGGCCCATCAACTACTTTTAGGGGGAGGAACCATTTAACATCAAGTTGTAAAATAGTGAACTACTCCTTTAAAGTAGAACAGTTTTATCAAGCTCAATAGTTTCTTTATCAAAATATGTTTAGTATGTGTCGAGATCGACTAAGGTGACCTTGTACTGCACCCAATATTTTTWAATTGCATTCTTAAACAATTCCAATTGAATTAATCTAATCCTCACTGTTTTTCTGTGGAGGTAATTACCATGTTGGAGATGGTTTGGGTAAGAGCTGCACCTTTTGCCAAAGTCAATGGGCCAACTAGAAGCATGTGGAAGAGCTTAACACATAGCTCCCAGTACTTACTACATGTGTTCCCGTCTCATTTAAATCAGGGGAAAGAAAGCCGCTGAGTTTTATTGATGGAGAAATAAACGTAAAGTTTTTTTTGTCTGTGTTGAGGGTAACCCTGGGATAAGTCTCTCTTGGCTCATCTGTGCCCTGGGTGGCACAGAATCTGGTTGATTGGTGACCTGTAAAATGTCTCTCACAGACAACTAAGATTATTTGGCAAGTGCACRTTTACCTCAGTCTGTCCTCCCTCTCCTTCTGAACTCCAATGAAATCAGGGGCGGCAGGTAGCCTAGTGGTTAGAGCGTTGGACTAGTAACCGAAAGGTTGCAAGATTGAATCCCTGCGCTGACAAGGTAAAGATCTGCCGTTCTTCTCCTGAACAAGGCAGTTAACCCACTGTTCCTAGGCCGTCATTGAAAATAAGAATTTGTTCTTAACTGACTTGCCTAGTTAAAAAATAAAATATAACTATCAACAAGACACTACTAGAGGATAAAATACAGGTTGTCCATTCTGAACGGAGATAGACTCTCCAATGTGTGGCTCTTGCACTGCTCATGTTTAATGTGTTTTTATAAAAATGTTGGTGGAAATGATAAAAAGTAGTCCTTGTGCATAGTTGTATTATTTGTTTAACTTTGCAATCGTTGGTTTTTGTTTGACATACAGTGCATTCGGRAAGTATTCAGACCACTTGACTTTTTCCACTTTGTTATGTTACAGCTTTATTMTAAAATTGATTAAATGTTTTTTGCCCCCTCATCAATCTACAAACAATGCCCCATAATGACAAAGCAAAAACAGGTTTAGGCATTTTTGCAAATGTATACATWAAAAAAACTGGAAATATCACATTAACGAAAGTATTCAGACCCTTTACACAGTACTTTGTTGAAGCACCCTTTCACAGTAATTACGGCCTTGAGTGTTCTTGGATATGACGCTAAAAGCTTGGCACACCTGTGTTTGGGGAGTTTCTCCCATTCTTCTCTGCAGTTCCTCTCAAGCTCTGTCAGGTTGGATGAGGAGCGTCACTGGACAGCTATTTTCAGGTCTCTCTAGGTCTGTTGCGGTGACCGTWTTACCGCCACACCGGCGGTCACGGGTCATGAAGGCAGTCAAATTCCTTGTGACCGTTTAGTCACGGTAATTAGTCTTCTCCAAACTCTACCAAACTTGCTAACTGCCTTGTACTCAGCACTCTATTGTCCCCTTCCYCAGTTCTGTGGCTCGACACAATCCTGTCTTGGAGTTCAATGGACAATTCCTTCAACCTCATGSCTTGGTTTTTGCTCTGACATGCACTGTCAACTGTGGGACCTTATGTAGACAGGGGTGTGCCTTTCCAAATCATGTCAAATCAATTGAATTTACCACAGGTGGACTCCAATCAAGTTGTAGAAACATCTCAGGGATGATCAATGGAAACAGGATGCACCTGAGCTCAATTTCAAGTCTCATAGCAAAGGGCCTGAATACTTATGTAAATAAGGTATTTCTGTAAAAAAATCTAATCTAAATTTGCTAACATTTCTAAAAACCTGTTTTCGCTTTGTCATTATGGGCTATTGTGTATAGATGTGGGAGAAAAATATTTAATCCATTTTAGAATAAGGCTGTGACTTAACAAAATGTGGAAAAAGTCAAGGGGTCTGAATACTTTGAGTCTGTCAGTCAGTGGTAAAAAAAAATGGGTGGGTCAATTTTGATCGCCGGTTGTGTCAAAAAAGTMATGCTCCCTGTACTTTTAATGTGTTTTTCTGCAAAAGGTGAGTAAACTGTTGTGCAAAGAAAAAGTGGGTAAACTGTGTTTACTTGCGTTTACACTCCCACTACACCACTGGTGCCGTTTGAGGGTTGGTGTGGCAATGTTCCCTCTAAAAAAAGGGGAGCATTACTGTCACTTTTTAGTCTGCTCTCCAAGCAGGGCTTTGATGTGACCGGGGGGCTGGAATATGTTTCTCCTTTGTTCAAACACATTAYATCAGACAGGCATTTGAGCATAGCAAACGCTGCAGATTAGATCGCCATTTGGAAAGAGAGACAGAAGAGAAAGACAACTAAGGACTGTTGTAAAATACTCTCTCTCAATTCAATTTAGTTTTGCTCCTACGTAAAACCAACCTTATCCTAGCTAATCCACATAGACACAGTAGCAAGCATACCACATAATGTGTGTAAATATAGGCCTACAATTATGTTATAAAGGGAGGTATGTACTGTATGAGCATAAAAGTGTTTTGATTTTCTGCCCCCAAGGGGCCATAAAGGAATGTCAGCTACTGGAATTACAGCCAATCAAACGCCATCACATAGAAACCCATAAACAGTGAATAACACAACAAAATCAAATCAAAGTTTATTGGTCGCATACACAAACTTGCAGGTGCAGCGAAATCCTTGTGTTTCTAGCTCCAACAGTGCAGTAATACCTAGCAATAAAAAAAACAATTCACACATAATCCATAAAAATAAAAAGTTATAGGATGATCTATGACTAGAATATAATATAATAATATAATATGTACAGTACCAWTYAGAAGTTTGGACACACCTACTCATTCAAGGGTTTTTCTTTATTTTTACTATTTTCTACATTGTAGAATAATAGTGAAGACATCAAAACACAYATGGAATCATGTAGTAACCAAAAAAGTGTTGAAAATCAAATATAGTTTATGTTTGAGATTCTTCAAAGTAGCCACCCTTTGCCTTGATGACAGCTTTGCACACTCTTTGCATTCTCTCAATCTCAAATATAAAATATATTTCGTTTTTTTTGCTTACTACATGATTCCATAAGCGTTATTTCATAGTTTTGATGTCTTCACTATTAGTCTACAATGTAGAAAATAGTAAAAATAAAGAAAAACCCTGGAATGAGTAGGTTTGTACAAACTTTTGACTGGTAGTGTACATGTAAAGTGCTTGAAACAGTATGTACACATTATTAAATTGACCAGTGTTCAATGACTCTATGTACATAGGGCAGCCGTCTCTAARGTGGAGGGTAGAGTACCGGGTGGTAGCCAGCTAAAACAGTGACTAGGGTTCAGGGCAGGGTACTGGGCGGAGGCTGGCTAGTGCCGACTGTTTAACAGTCTGATGGCCTGGAGTTAGAAGCTGTTTCTCAGTATCTTGGTCCCAACTTTGATGCACCTGTACTATCTCCATGAATGGGTGGTGGTGGGGGATGAAAGCAGGCACATGAGAAGCCGTGCCAAGTGTCAGTGCTGCTGTGTTCAGCCCTTGATGCCCCAACCCCCCGCCACCACACTCTGCCCCTTAGGATAAAACAAGATGTAATCCGTTCAGATTCCTTGAAGTCCCAGTGTTTGATAGTGTGTGTGAGTGAGAGGGGGGAATGAAGATGAAGATGAAAGGGAGGAGTCAGCTGTGGAAGCAGACTCACATGAGATGAGATAATCACATCGAGGTTAACCGTAAAGTTCAAGCCCACATCCGTGGGTGGCCTGGAGAGACAACTTCACTGTGTGTCCGTCTGTCTCTGTTTGTCTGTCTGTCTGTGTGTGTGTCTGTCTGTGTGTTGCTAGGACTTGAATATGGGACAGGAGGGCATCATACAAGTCTGTCACAAGTGTGTTTATTTTATGTTAGATGTGAATACAATACTCATTGCAGTAGCTTGATGAAGGCTTCTAGCTAGCTGTTGTTGAGATGAAATGTAAATGAAATACATAGCTTTTTATGGGAACAGGGACTTGACTGCGCCTCTGCTAATGATAAGCTATTTATTGGCCAGCACATTGTCTCCTGTAGGCATATGAAGATTGTTCAGACCTCTGATAAGTTAGTACGTCTCCAATGTTTTGTCTCTTTATCCTCCCCCTTTATTACCTATTAGAAACGGCTCTCAACACCACCCATGTTGTTGTGCTCTTTTTTTCTCCTGACAAAAAGAATAGTATTTTTGTCCTTTGACCTCTGTTTCCATGACCCCGACCTGTCTGAGTGGTTTTAGTGCAGCGGCTGACAATTTGATACTGTTATGCTGTAAAGGACAAACAACTTTAGTACTGCTGTCTCTGGCGATATTGCTCAGCACCAGATGASCAGATTTCTCTTCCTCTTGTGTAAACCAGTCACATTTCATTTGAACTGAGGGACGTTTTACAGAGTGGTTAGGAGTAGAGGCTTTGTGCGGCTGTGTTTGGATTGTTTTGTCCTACTTCAATCCCATGTTATCCTCACCCTCGTCCTCTTGCCCACTCACCCCCCCACTCTGCTCTCCATACTCCACTGTTGTTTTTTCACTCTGTGTGTCATGTTTGATTGGGCCTTGTCAGGGGGTCTACAGGGCGGTCTTGTTGTTTTGGACCAGCTCCCACCCCCCTCCTCTCTCCCCTCCCTCCCACAGTGTTTAGGATGTGTCTGGGTTTCCTCACCCGTCTCACCAGGAGAGATTAGGTTCATCCTCTGGGCTTCTGGGAAGTGCTTTTGTCTCATGTCCCTCTGAGTGGGAGGATATGAGATGACTGCCGACGTGATTTAAGCCCCCCTATCATCTTCACCTAGGAGGTGTGGGCCTTGGGAGTGATCACGAAGGTCAAAGCGTTGATACAGTCATCAAGTATAGCTCTCTGCAGAATATTTATTTCACCCGTTGCTTTTGTTTCTGTTGCAGATTTAACCCTGTGATTGTATGGTACACGTTTCAGAACTCACTACGTAGATGAGGTTGTTCTTTACCGTGTTTGACTGTGTTTTTTGTCTCCCTTTCAGAAGCCGACCTGGTAGCCAGCAGTTTGTCCGGAAGCCCAAGTACTACAACACACACACCACACACTCCCAGACGCACGTCCAACACCAGCCTGACAGACCCATTCCCCTGACGGTGGAACACAACCCCATCCATGGTGAGTAGCCCACCTCCTTTATCCCATCCTGTTACTGTATTAACTCCTCCTAAGCTCCATAGGAACACGTTCCTCCCTTTAGGAAGGTTCGCTACTGGACTGACAGTTGGCTTTATTTAAACTCTACCCACAGATATTAACATCATACGAAATGAAAGCCTTTGGAGGCTTGGAAGTGTATCTGAAACACCCGGTGATTTAATGTTCTTAACTGACTTGCCTAGTTAAATAAAGGTTCAATTTAAAAAATGTGTCAAGAGAAGCTGAAAAACAGTCATCTTAACTCATAGGGAAGGACTATGTTGTCCCAAACCTCTTCTGTCAAATCAGCTTGTATTTACTAAGTGATGATTTTGTGAGTCTGAGGCCTTTCCAGCACTTTGCCAGCCATTGATTCTGTGGTGGTAAGCAAAGTCCTCAAACACATTAAAGATGTTGTTTCACAAATGAATTAGATTTATTAATACAAGTGTCATCGGCTCGGTATTAAGATTTCTGAGCTCTCCCAGGCACGGCATTTCTCCCAGGCACGGCAGTTCTCCCAGGCACGGCAGTTCTCCCAGGCACGGCATTTCTCCCAGGCACGGCTTTGCTGGCACGGGGCAGACTGGGGACGACTGAACCCGGGGTTTGGAAAGTTCTGTGACAGGGTGACAGTCTCTCTCTAATTTCTCTCCTCATTGAGTGAACCGCACGACATCAGCTAGTGTCAGCGGATCCAGCTGAGCCAATTACACTGGTCTGTTTGTTGTTTCAGGGCTGGTGATTGATCGGGTCGACCGTTAATCACTGCCAAATGGACACGGTAGCAGCGCTTTAGTTAGGTCAGCCTGTCATTATTTTTGCATGGGGTTTGGGCTGCGCCCATTTCTCACGTTACGGGAGCCAATGCGATTACAGCACTGTGCAGTGGCCTGCTCTCCCCCTGTGGAATAGGTTCCTGCTGTACTCTGTGTCAACAGTCATATAACAACACACACAGCCTAATTGGGTCACTGATGTTATCCCAATCACTGTGTGGAAGGTGCATTCAAGTTTATATGCTCTTTATTGTCCCCCACAATGAAAATGGAAGGGAGGACTACGGATATCTCAGACACCAATGGCCCGATTTTGGACGAAATGTGGGTGAATAATGCSTCTTGCCATAGWGAACCGCCATTTACAAAATTGGCCCAAGGGGGGCGCTATAGTAATTTTCCAAACTTTGAACAAGCACATCTCCTGTCCCATTTGAGCTTGAATTGTTGTCACTAATTGGGCCAAGGGCGGGGCGCTGCAGGTTGGTTGAAGCCAGATTGGTTATGGTAATTGGAGATTTAGCTTATGGCGAGGAAGAGAACATGAAATGGTATGTTAGTCCTTAGATGGGTTCTCGACATGAACATCTGTCACATTGTCAGCTGCCTCTAGTCAGATAAGTCACTGAATGTTAAATAGATGATCTTACTCAATGGATAAAAAGTAGCAATTGTTCCTTATGGGTATATACAGTACACACACATCTACTGTAATGCTGTACGGGTGTGGGGAATGCAGAGCTTGAAGTTGGGCAGCAATTGGATTGTTCAAATTGCAGCCACAGCGGTAATGGCATAAAGAGTTAAGCATTGCCTGCTGCTCGGCGCTGTCTAAAATGAATTATTAGCCTCATTTTGTGAGGGCAATTTCAGATAAAGGCAGGGAGTGGGAGAGAAAATGAAATGACAGAGCAAGACGATAGACTGTCACACAACGGAGAACCCCTCAATTGCTGAAACAACAAGTGCCACAGATGTGAGAGGCCATCTACAGTGTGCTGAGCTGTTGAATACCTGTTATCTGCTCCTCTTAATGCTCCCCCACTGAATAGCCTCGCGGCCCTCGCCATGGAAGATGCATTATCTTCCATTTAAACACTTTACAATGGGGCCGAACAGTTAAATCATTTTGAAAGTGAGACCCATGAATGGCATGATGATTACCCCTCTCATGGTATGTATTTAAAGTAACTGCTCAGTGAAAATCTCACTTTTTAAAAGTTCATATTCTGTTAACTCGTACCCAAATAATGTTGTTGACTCATCCTGTTCTCGTACCCTTCAAAACCCGCACCATAAAATTGTATATATAATTATTATTTTTTAAATAAAATGCTTAGTGTTTCCTCAAGGAAAATGATGCCATCTCCCTGAGGAGGATGAACTGGCCAATCAGTGGTCTACTTGCATGAATATTTTTAATGACCGGTAAAGGTCCACACCATTTTGTTGTTGGGGTATGCCCACACCATTTAGTTGTTGGGGTATGCCCACACCATTTTGTCGTTGGGGTATGCCCACACCATTTTGCAGTTGGGGTATGCCCACACCATTCCAACACAAAAAGCTGCTTTTGTAGCATACTTAATTAAAAAAATTTGGAAGGAAAACTATTTCACTCATATTGTAAGTAATTATAGGTCATATTTTATGTAAACACTGGGCAGATACTTTAATGTTATGCATCTGATATGCTGTACACCTGAAGGTATACTCTACTGTGTTGGCAGAAGATATAAATATTTTAACCTCCTGTTAGACTTCCCAGTGGGCGTCTGCTTAGGTAAATAAGGTTAGATGAACTTGCTGACCTGAAAGGGAATGGCACCATGTCTGTCTGAGCAGACAGTCTCTGTGCTATTAATGGAGAAGTCTGTAGACACAACAGACTCCGTGGGTCTCTGTGAGTCTGTCTGCGTTTTCCTCCCACTCCCCTCTGGGGCCTTGTGGCTGCAGTCCTCAGGCAGCCCCAGCCTGGCCACACAGCTACAAATAACTCCAGTCCACTTTGATATAACTCCAGTGTGGGACCACCAGGGATATGACCAGACATCAGAGAGATAGAGACGGAGAGGAGGGAGGGAAGACCGAAAGAGAGAAGGGACGAAAGGGAAGATGCATTCCTTTTTATGACCTCTACTGTATCTGTACAAGGGCACAATAGAACTCCATCCCCTTCTGTCTTCTGCCCATAAAAAAAAGAGTCAAGGCACAAAAAGCTTTTCTCCATATTGCGAAACACTTACCCGTAGATACCCATGTCCCAGTGAATGGCCTCTCAGGCCTTCGCCTCCAAATTAGTAGGGACGTCACTGTTGGTTTTAGCCCAGTATGCGGTGGTGTCGGTGTGCTGCCTGCCTGCTTGAGTAGCGGACAGGGGAGAATGTTTGTGCTCCTAAATCGCCCGCAGCCTTCCTGTCAGCCCTGTCCCACGCGACAGACAGCCTGTCAGCAGCTAGCTATGAGGCCGTGTCTGGGAAAGCCATTCTTCCCGCCTGTCCCTCAGCTCTACCACACAGACAGACAAACTAGGTTCCCGCTCTGTTCTGTATACCGTTGCGCTGGAAGGCTACACTTGGCCTTGGAGACTGCTCTCTCCCCCCCATACGGGGACACTTTGGACTCCTAGAGGTCCACCAGGGGGGCTCAAAAGAAGACCCTCTTTTCCCATGGGGACTCGCTCTCTCCATACCCCCCTCCCCATCCCTCCATTCTAGCCCCCCTGTGTGTTCCCCGCTAAATGATGTCTGTGTTCTCTCTAAGGCTCCCCTCCAGCATCTCTCTCCATATGCTCCACAGAGCTGGGGATGTCTGCCGTGCCGTGCGAAGGACCCGCTTGCACACATTTGGAGGCAGAGTAGGGATGGAGGGAGGGCTGCTGGGGGTTTGAAGGCGGACATGTTTCATCACTGCTGTGGCCAGGGACTCTGTGCTCCGAGCCATGTGAGAGTGGTTAAGGCTTGTGTTGAACATGGTGCAGGGGAAGAGCTGTCAGACAGCAGGCACAGAGCCCTCTATAGATCTCTATGTGCTGGGGAATGTGATGTGTTTCCAAGGCCTCTCCTGTCCATACATCTCCATATCTCCTGACAGTGGTGATACCCAGGCCTTCACTGAATGAAAGTGCTTGTGGTGGTAGCATAAGCACCCAGAATCCCCAGAGCGTAAAGAGCCACAAACGACTGGGWAGTAATGGCCGAATGATGCTCAGCCCCCAGGGAGAAGCCAGAACGCTTGAGATGAGATGATGGATTGAGACCGCCATAATACGGCGAATGCCAGAGTGCAGAGAGACTGAACGGAGTGAGAGGTGATGTCTGAAAAGTGACACACCACTGGCTGAACTCTGGGTAGTCTGGCGCGATGGATGGTGCAGTATAGCAGACACAGAAAGCCCTGGTGTGACATGGGGATTATACTGCAGGTAAAGAATGCAGGACCTTTCAGCAGGCAGCAGCAGTGTGATGGAGAGGTTGATGGTTTGTGTGTGGATCCCTACCAGGAGCCAGAGGCTGAGCCTGATATGTCTACAGGGTCTTAAAGGAGCAGAGCAGGTTGTTAAAGCCCCCCCCCCCCCCCCGTCAGCTCTCCCATGCCAGACTCTGTCAGAGCAATGCTCATTCCTACATGGAAATGACTGGCAAAATAGACTTTATAAACTCTTTTAAATACTATGTCTACTATGTATATGGTACAATTGGCTCACATTTAAAACCAGCTGTCTATTGGTCTTTGGCTTTTGACGACATCATATTAATTCCACTTTTATATCGACCTATTTTTTTCACCTTATAGCAAATATTAAGGCAGCCCAAAGCCTCTAATTCAGTGGTTTTGCCTGCTCTCTGGTTTAGAGAAAAAGCCCTCTCTCCCTTTGGCAATGCTCCCTGCATCTCTGCTCTGTCTGGTGTGAACAGCTGACAGCCGCAGACGAAACGTTGAGCTCAGGAGTCTGGGGTTTGGGGGAAGTTTGGAACGGTGGGGGGGGCTGCCAAGAAGTAAAGAGAAGACGTAGAGAGAGACGTTGGTGCAGGGAAAAGTAAGAAGTGAAAGGGAGAAAACAGGAAGGGAAGCTGTGGAACTTTCTATAGAGACTTGTGTCACTGGATGCAGAAAAGTAGAAAGGCTCAAGTTGGAGGAGGATAGTCTGGGAAGGGATGCGGTAGACCCAGGACAGATGTTTGTGGTCAATACTCTTCTCTCTGTCTCACTAGTCTCTCTCTCTCTTTCTCTGTGTCTGTCTGTCTCTGTGCCTGTCTGTCTCTGTGCCTGTCTGTCTCTGTGCCTGTCTGTCTCTGTGCCTGTCTGTCTGTTTCATATGAGGGCTGGGTTTGGTGTTTAGGGGGAGGATAGGCGAATGGGCGGGCGGACAGGCGGGTAGACTCGTTTTCTCTCAGTAACGTGGGCAGGCGTGACTGCATCCTAAAGTGCAGAGAGAGAAAGTGAGAGAGAGGTGATCTCAGGAGGACACACAGCAAAGCATTTTGGGAGGGCTTTCTTTCAAACAGAGGTGCCAAAGTCCTTGAAAATGTGCTAGGTGGGAGACAGGAGAGAAAGGGAGGGAGAAAGTGAGAGAGAAAGGGGGATAAGCAGAAAAGCCAGGGCCGACTAGGCTGCCATGCCCACTCTATCCGTCTTGGAATAAAGCATGGCATCTGCCAATACCCACCTCTCAGGGAACTTGACTTTTTATGAAGAATTGGAGTGCATCCCAGAGTTTTGTTTGCTGAACTCTCTCCCTCCGTTTTTTCTCTTCCCCTCCTCATGTTTCAGAGACGCCACCGGATTTAGGAGCAGTTGGAGAGAGAGGGAATGAAAGAGAAAGAGAGAGGGGAAAAGAGAGACAACCGTAGTATATGTGAATAGAGGACAACAGTCATTTCAGTTATTGTTTTGACTGAAACTATTTGTCGGTGATCGTTCGTGACAGGCACACAAGGTGATACTAACTAACCAATGGATACGAGACTGACGAGACTCTCCCTTCTCTCCCTCTTCTTTCTGCTGGTGTGCTGTGCGTCCCGGCTGGCAGTGGGGAACCACACAGGCCGGATCAAGGTGGTCTTCACACCCACCATCTGCAAGGTGACCTGCACGGGGGGCCGGTGCCAGAACAACTGTGAGCTGGGCAACACCACCACCATCGTCAGTGAGAACGGCCATGCCGCAGACACCCTCACCGCCCCCAACTTCAGAGTAGGTGAGTGATCTCCGGTTTCCGTCCTGTGCTCATCCGATGTGGTTGCTGCTTTGTGTCTGGTGCATGATGGGATAGAAGGCATCTGAATTCCGGATGGTTATTATGCTGTGTGTGTTTAGGTCAATACATTGAGTTCTGTCATGTACGTTCTATGTCTCACACTGTCTGCATTCTGGATGAGGTCTTAAGCTATTTGGATGATTCATGTTTACATTGCGGCGTTTTCCTGCATAACAGTATAGTTTCTGACACACATCTTATATAACATATCCAAATGACCGTTCAATACAGGAGCACAATAGGTGGGTGTTGCAGACCGTGGAAAAGTCTAGCGCGTTAACCTGCCTCAGTACTTCTAAGGAGCTCACCGCTGTCTGCTCTATCCTGTTCTTGACACAGACATGTGGGAAGAGCCAAAGAAGATGAATTCCTGTCTGACTCCGCAGCAGACACAGATACGAGAGGTCTCGCTCTGGTTCTGCGACGCACGGTCAATGTGGCTATCCCTATAGAGTCAGCATTCCTGATGCATATTGTACAGTTTGACGTTGTTGATAGGGCCATAGTAAAAACATAATTATAGCTCTTCACTATGTATTGTGTTACTCATTTTGTGGTTCAAGATATTTATTTTAATCATCACTAAATACCTGTATTTTGTGAAGTGAATGCACATTTTGCAGTATAGATTAGCGAATGTAGCAGTCTTTTCCTGCTCTTTTGTGAAGATCTGCAGCCCAGGGCGCTGGTCTGTCTGTGTGACTGTCTCTTTAAATGAGCGCACCTGGAGTAGTGTCAGTCTAATGTACCTGTCGAGACCTGCAATCTGTCCCAGGCCTGCTCTTCCCTCCCTGCTGAGAGCCAGGAGAGCTGTGAAGTAGCACACGTCCAGAGCTTAGAAAGGGGAGAGCTGAGATTTATTTGCGGTGTGCAGGCCATCTCCAGCAGCAGAAATAGAATAAATCCCATGTTTGTTTATCATAACTGGAGTGTTGAAAGAGGAGGAGGGAGAATGTTGTTTCATTATAAGAAAAGGGGGGGATGTGTCCCTGCTTGCAACAGGGTGTTGGCCAAATAACACGCTTACCAAGCCCATAACAAGCGTTAGTTGTTTTGTGATTTGGGACACTTTTATCCAGGGTGAGGTGCAACTGTAGTTTTTACCAACTTAATAATTCGTACCAACTGTACGAAATGCCCCTCTGCTGTTGGAGGCTCTGCGAAGGAACATTTAACTTTATAGTCCTGTGGAAAGAGGTGTATTAATCGTGGTGGGATTGTACTGCACTGTTATGTGCAATTAAAACACAATACATCTATTCAGAATATGAATGGGAACAATTTGATGAGGTTGGGGGGGATTGGGGACAACAAAGGTGTTGAGGTGAGGGAGGAAAAACCCGCTGGTGATTTAAGCATCCGTCTGATTTCTCATTTTTCTCCACATTTCTTCTGGGCTGCTGTCCTACCTAGTCAGCGCTCAGGTCTGTAGGGCTGGTGGTTTTGGGCTGCCACATTACCCTCGGTCGCCGATGGAGACAGCCCCTCCTCTCCTGCAGTCCAACTCTGCTCGACATGCATCTGGAAAGAGAGCTTGACCCAGCTGCACAGTTTACTACTGTACAGTCTGCTGTCTGGCAGTTTATATAACAGTCTCATTTGGTTTCCATATCAGCTCCTTACTGATAAGGGAATTAAGTTTCTCCCTCGCTTTCTCTCTATCTCTATCTCTATCTCCTACTCTTTTCGACCCCTCCTCTGTGTCTCTCTACTGTCACAGTATTCTATGGGGGATAAGAAACCCTTTTAGTGTTGTTTTTCCATACCTCAGTGGTCTGTATCATACTTTTTGGTGTATTGGGTCCTAGATGTGTGCAGTGCCTGTCTAAGTATTGTGAGCCTCCTGGATCAGCCCAGGCTTCCTTATTAAAGATGGCCATGGCTGTCAGTTCATTTTGTGTGTCACCTGCGCTGTAGTCCATATCACCACATTTAGGGTCAGATTAAACTAAATGGATTCTTGGGGAAGTCAAGAAGGAGGGAAGTATTTTCAACATTCTTCTATCTGTTATCTTCATACAACACCTCTACAAATATGTTCCACTTTGGGAAAGAGGTAAAGAAAGAATCTGACTGATTTTCTCAGCTCTCTGGCCAATTCCATTCATTTCCTAATTCCTCGGGTAACCTGTTCACTTTTTACAGAGGTGAGGAGGGCTGTTGACTTTGGTTGGAGGTCGTTGTCTGGAGGCCTATGTGTCTGGGGTCCTGTATGAGACTTGATTAATGAGCATTACACAGTAATAGTGCGTTTAGGCTTTCACTGTGCCAAAGGASTGTAATCAGGTGTTTGGTCAGTGCCTAATTGAAAGCATGTGGCTCCCGGGGAAGGAAAAAAGTCTGCAGCCGTCTCTCTCTCTCTCTCTCTCTCTCTCTCTCTCTCTCTCTCTCTCTCTCTCTCTCTCTGTCCTGTAAAGGAGAGTGCCAGGTATTTAACCGAAACACTTTCACTGAGTTTTATAAGCTCCCTTCACTCCCACGTACGCAAGTTGTGGCTGGATGATCGTCTGGTGGAGAATATAACCTGTAGCTATTGAGGAAAGGGAGAGTTCAGAGGTTGCCAGTGGCGGAGCATGCTGGGGAGTTTATGATCTGTGCAGCGCCAGTCTTATATGGAGCTGGAGATGGCTGGAGTTGACTAATCCTCTTGTAGCTGTCATTTCCTCCTTTCATTAGTTTATAATCGCCGCACTGTCATTTTTTCCCCCTCCCTCCACGTTTATTTCCTTCTCTGTAGATTTTTTTGTTGTTGTCATCCCTACCTGGCAGTCAGGAAAGCATGGCACTGTATTTACAGTCTCAGTGGACAGGCTGCCTGCGGTGGAGGGGGGGAACGCTATGGGGGCTTCTCCGGCTGCCAGAGACTGTGCCCGCAGTAAACACCAGGCGCTAGCCTCTATCGTGAGTCTAGGGTTGCCTCGTCTGGGCCAACCTGCCTTACTGCTCTAACCACTAAGTGGGATTTTTCTGTGATGTGCCAGACACCGCGTCTTAAAATCTCATTAGGCACCCAGGGGACCTGCACTATGTTGCCGCTGACCCAGCCTCATCTAATCACACTGCCTAGGCCCGTGGAGGGAGCACAGCAGCCTGCCTTAATGACCAACCTCCAGGGCTCCGCTCCTCACTCTCTTTCACTCTCTCACGCTCCACTCCTCAGTGGATGAGGAGGAAATTAGTCAGCGTGTATGTGCTTGTTCCTGTTTGTGCATGGGTGTTCACTGTATCTGTGTGTGTGTTTCCACTGTCCACCAGGTGAAATTAAACCATTTTATTCTGTGTGGTAGTCAGAGGATACATCTGGAGCGCATAAGACTGTGGCTGATTTTGGGACTTAGGTACGGTCGGTCACTCTTTCTGACTCACCTGATTAAATGCAGGTTAGCGTTTTTTTGTCATGAATCTTGTTCTGGAGGCAGCTCTGCAGTGTTCACGCGCTGGCACTGTCACAAAGTCATACAATCTGATTTTAAACCTAACCTTAACCCTAACCATACTGGTAACCCTAATGCCTAACCCTAACCTTAAATTAAGACCAAAAAGCACATTTTGTTTTTCATAAATTTTTACAATATAGCCAATTTTGACTTTGCAGCTGGCCTATCTAAGGGGAAATCGCTCAGTTTTGCCTCCAGGACAAGACTCATGACAATAAGCGTCAACCTGCTGAATGAACTCGAAGGCAGGTCAGATTCTAAAAAATGTTTGCGGTGATCATAGAACCAAACCATTTCCCCTTTGTCACTGGTGTTTTGACATTGCTGTTAAGTGTTATCCTCAGAATAAATGCATGTGTTCTCAGTGCCACCTGAGGTTGGATGACGAAATGTACATAGAAAGGAACAAAAAAATCATAATTTTGAAACACGCCAAAATAACTGTCAGAAGAAAACGGAATATTTTACGACTCCTACGATGTGTGGATTTAGTTTCCCTTGAATTGTATCAGAGGTGAGTCAGATGAGGTCTGATAACGTTAATGGTTGTCTGAAACATTTCCCTTCCCATCCTGTGATGTTTTTCCACACAGCTTCAGTAGCTTGTTTCCTACCCACAACGAGATGAGTGTGTAACCATTGTGGGTGAGTGGGTTTAGAGGTGGTAGGGGGGCTGCTTTTGGGGTGCCATTCTCCCCAGTAATCAGTCCATGGTGTAATGATCTCATTAGCCTCTGGGAACCACAGCTATGGCTTCTGGTTAGGCCTCTGACATCACACTATGAGGGCTGCAGAGGAGGACAAGAAACACTTATTCGTTACTCATAACATTAGGCATTGTGATTGACATTTCGAATGCACGGATAAACTACTAAATTACTGCTCTATTTTTATTTCATTGAGCTTTATTTTGTATTGCTCTTTGTATTCACTTCGTTGTTCTGTAAAAAAGAAAAAAGAAATGTTTATTTGTCACGTGCCGAATATAACAGGTATAGACCTCACTGTGAAATGCGTACTTACGAGCCCTTAACCAACAATGCAGTTCAAGAAATAGAGTTAAGAAAATATTTACTAAATAAACTAAGGTAAAAATTTATTTTTTAAAGTAACACAATAATATAACAATAACAAGGCTATGTACAGAGGGTACCGGTACCAAGTCAATGTGCGGGGGTATAGGTTAGTCGAGGTAATTTGTACATGTAGGTACGCCTGAATTGACTATGTCTAGATAATAACAGCGAGTAGCAGCAATGTAAAAACAAAGAGGAGGAGGGGGGGGGGTTAATGTAAATAGTCCAGGTGGCCATTTGATTAATTGTTCAGTAGTCTTATGGTTTGGGGGTAGAAGCTGTTAAGGAGCATTTTGGACCTAGACTTGGCGCTCCAGTACCACTTGCCATGCGGTAGCAGAGAGAACTATCTATTACTTGGATGACTGGAGTCTTTGACAATTTTTGGGGCCTTCCTCTGACACCACCTAGTATATACAGTTCCAGTCAAAAGTTTGGACACACCTACTCATTCAAGGGGTTTTCTTTATTTTTACTATTTTCTACATAGTAGAATAATAGTGAAGACATCAAAASTATGAAATAACACACATGGAATCATGTAGTAACCAAAAAAGTGTTAAAGTAGCCACCCTTTGCCTTGATGACAGCTTTGCACACACTTGGCATTCTCTCAACCAGCTTCATGAGGTAATCACCTGGAATGCATTTCAATTAACAGGTGTGCCTTGTTGCTCCTTAATGCGTTTGAGCCAGTCAGTTGTGTTGTGATAAGGTAGGGGTGGTATACAGAAGATAGCCCTATTTGGTAAAAGACCAAGTACATATTATGGCAAGAACAGCTCAAATAAGCAAAGAGAAATGACAGTCCATCATTACTTTAAGACATGAAGGTCAGTAAAGTTTGAACGTTTCTTCAAATGCAGTTGCAAAAACCATCAAGCGCTATGATGGAACTGGCTCTCATGAGGACCGCCACAGGAAAGGAAGACCCAGAGTTACCTCTGCTGCAGAGGATAAGTTTATTAGAGTTAACTGCTTCAGAAATGTCCTCCCAAATAAATGCTTCACAGAGTTCAAGTAACAGACACATCTCAACATCAACTGTTCAGATGAGACTGCGTGAATCAGGCTTTCATAGTCTAATTGCTACAAAGAAACCACTACTAAAGGACACCAAAAATAAGAAGATATTTGTTTGGGCCAAGAAACACGAGCAATGGACATTAGACCGGTGGAAATCTGTCCTTTTGGTCTGATGAGTCCATATTTGAGATTTTTGGTTCCAACCGCCGTGTCTTTTTGAGACGCAGAGTAGGTGAACGGATGATCTCCGCATGTGTGGTTCCCACGTGAAGCCTGGAGGAGGAGGAGGTGTGGGGGTGCTTTGCTTGAAACACTGTCTGTGATTTATTTAGAATTCAAGGCACACTTAAGCAGCATGGCTACCGCAGTATTCTGTAGCGATACGCCATCCCATCTGGTTTGGGCTTAGTGGGACAATCATTTGTTTTTCAACAGGACCATGACCCAACACACCTCCAGGCTGTGTAAGGGCTATTTGACCAGTGATGGAGTGCTGCATCAGATGACCTGGCCTCCACAATCACCCAACCTCAACCCAATTGGGATGAGTTGGACTGCAGAGTGATGGAAAAGCAGCAAACAAGTACTCAGTATATGTGGGAACTCCTTCAAGACTGTTGGAAAAGCATTCCAGGTGAAGCTGATTGAGAGAATGCCAAGAGTGTGCAAAGCTGTCATCAAGGCAAGGGTGGCTACTTCGAAGAATCTCAAATATAAAATATTTTTTGATTTGTTGAACACTTTTTTTTGGTTACTACATGATTCCATATGTGTTATTTTTAGTTTAGTTTAGTTATTTTTGATGAACAGTGAAGAGGTGACTCCGGGATGCTGGCCTAGGCAGAGATCCTCTGTTCAGTGTCTGTTCTTTTGCTTTTATTTTTATTGGCAGTCTGAGATATGGCTTTTTCTTTGCAACTCTGCCTAGAAGGCCAGCATCCTGGAGTCGACTCTTCACTGTTGATGTTGAGACTGGTGTTTTGCGGGTACTTTTTAATGAAGCTGCCAGTTGAGGACTTGTGAGGCGTCTGTTTCTCAAACTAGACACTCTAATGTACTTGCCCTCTTGCTCAGTTGTGCACCAGGGCCTCCCACTCCTCTTTCTATTCTGGTTAGAGCCAGTTTGCTTTGTTCTGTGAAGGGAGTAGTACACAGCGTTGTATGAGATCTTCAGTTTCTTGGCAATTTCTCGCATGGAATAGCCTTAATTTCTCAGAACAAGAATAGACTGACGAGTTTCAGAAGAAAGTCTTTGTTTCTGGCCATTTTGAACCTGTAATCGAACCCCCAAATGCTGATGCTCCAGATACTCAACTAGTCTAAAGAAGGCCAGTTTGATTGCTTTTTTAATCAGGACAATAGTTTTGAGCTGTGCTAACATAATTGCAAAAGGGTTTTCTAATGATCAATTAGCCTTTTAAAATGATAAACTTGGATTAGCTAACACAACGTGCCATTGGAACACTGGAGTGATGGTTGCTGATAATGGGCCTCTGTATGCCTATGTAGATATTCCATAAAAAATCTGCCGTTTCCAGCTACAATAGTCATTTACAGCATTAACAATGTCTACGCTGTATTTCTGATCAATTTGATGTTATTTTAATGGACAAAAAAAGTGATTTTCTTTCAAAAACAAGGACATTTCTAAGTGACCAGAAACCTTTGAACGGTGGTGTATATATAGACAAGATTAAATCAAGAACAGTCTGATAGGTGACAATATTAGCCTATCACTTACAACGAGTGTCGGAATTGGATAAGGACGACCGCAGTTGCATCCCCGATGTGTCTGTCTTTACTTGTTGCCTGTGAGATAGACACCTGTGACGGGCATTGGCAATAATAATTGAGCTATCTGAGAGAGCTGTGTGCATGAGAGGTGTTTCGGAGCACGCAGCCGGGAGAAGGGAATTMAAATGTTTATGTTCAGCCCAATGGCACAAAAAGGCATAGATTTTTTTAGGGGACATTACGGCCACACAAAGGGGATGCCGGCGGGAAATTAAAGGGATTATCAAGTGCTTGTCAAATTGAATGAGAGACTGATGAAATGTGTACAGTCTGTGCAAATAACAAAGCGGAGCTCATGTCTTTCATGCAACCTTTTTCAAATGATCATTAGAGTCGCATCATGCAGCCTTAGAATGTATTAAAAATACAAACGTTGGGCAATATGTTTTGATCACAACTAAAGTTGCATAAATACCTATAAATTAAGCATATAGGAAGACCTGTTTCTTTGTTAACCGCTCAACAAGAATAGCATGTTCGCATTCCCTCAGAAATCTTTTGGAGAAAATATCCTTTTTATTTTWTTCAGCTATGTTCAGTTGTATTCTTCATACTATAAAATAATGCCACAGACTTCTAAGCAAATCTTGTCTGCTAAATTAACTAGTGTTGTCCACAGCAAAATGGCATAGCCAGATCAGGGCCTAACATAAGGACAAGGACTATGCTATTCTGTTCTTCTGAAATAGACTACATCTTCTTCCTAACATAATGTTTCTTTAGACCTGTCTAAAATACATAATGGATTTATTGTGATGGTGTAGGCTATGGATTTATTWGAGTTTTTAAAATGTARATGTTCCAAAGGTCTGCATCAGTGGCTTGTCGGCTATGCGTGGAAGCCAGGAGACGCTAAATGTGTTTGTTAACTTCTTGTGGGACGGTAGCGTCCCACCTGGCCAACATCCGGTGAAATTGTAGAGCGYGAATTTCAAATTACAGAAATATAAATATTTAACATTCATGAAAATACAAGTATTATACATCAAAATAAAGCTTAACTTCTTGTTAATCCAGCCGCTGTGTCAGATTTCAAAAAGGCGAAAGCACACCATGCGATTATCTGAGGACAGCGCACCGCATACAAAAACATGAAAAACATTTTTCAACCAGGCAGATGCTACACGAGAGAGTCAGAAATAGCGATATAATAAATGCCTTACCTTTGAAGATCTTCTTCTGTAGGCACTCCAAAAGGTCCCAGTTACGTCACAAATGGTCCCAGTTACATCACAAATGCTCCTTTTGTTCGATAAAGTCCTTCTTTATATCCATAAAAACTCAGTTTAGCTGGCGCGCTTCATTCAATAATCCACCGGTTTCCCTCCTTCAAAATGCATACRAAATGAATCCCAAACATTACCAATAAACTTATCCAAACAAGTCAAACAACGTTTATAATCAAACCTCAGGTACCCTAATACGTAAATAAACAATAAAATTTAAGACTGAGAATAGTATGTTCATTACCGGAGATAAATAACAAAGAACGCGCATGGAAACACTACAGCCAAAATGGGAGCCACTTAGAAAAACTACAACTTCTAGYTCAKTTTTCCAAATACCAGCCTGAAACTCTTTCTAAAGACTGTTGACATCTAGTGGAAGCCCTAGGAACTGCAATCTGGGAGGACTTTGCCTCATAATAAACATGAAAGCCATTGGAAACAGTGGAAGGCTGAATTTTTTTGTTGTTGTTGGATGGTTTGTCCTCGGGGTTTCGCCTGCCATATCAGTTCTGTTATACTCACAGACATCATTTTAACAGTTTTAGAAACTATAGAGAGTTTTCTATCAAACTCTACCAATTATATGCATWTCCTAGCTTCTGGGCCTAGGTAACAGGCATTTTACTTTGGGCACGCTTTTCATCCGGATGTGAAAATACTGCCCCCTACCCAAGAGAGGTTAATTAACGGTMAATTACCGTGAGACTGGCAGTTATTTGCTTGACAATCACCGGCTGACAAAATGTAATGAGTGCCACAGCACTAATCATACCACGCTCAAAGTCGCTTAGGGCACTCGTTTTKCCCATTCTAACGTTCAATTGAACGTTAACTGAATGCCTCGATGTCTGTCTGTCTGCTTTACAGTATATAGCAAGCCACGGCCACATGACTCACTGTCTGTAGGAGCAAACCATTTTCATAAACGGGTGGTGTACCTAATAAACTGTCCACTGAGTGTATATCATGTGTATATGACAAGCAAACTAACTTGAACTTGATAAACCTCATCCATAGAACCGAGAGTTGTTCCTGGTCAGGTCACGTGGTCAGGAGATATGTATGGCCATACGTACTCCTCCAATATGATTTGCTGTGGGTTCCATCAAACCAATGATTATCATGTATAGCTTCTGCTTTGTTTAAATGACCAGTCTTGCTACRTGTGGCAAACGGTTTGTCAACCACTTTACCTCTACCTACATGTACATATTACTTCAATTACCTCGACTAACCAGTGCCCCCGCACATTGACTCTGTACCGGTACCCCCTGTATATAGCCTCGTTASTGTTATTTTATTGTCGCTCTTTAATTATGTTATTTTTCTATTTGTTTATTTCMGTTTATTTAGTAAATTATTTTGTACTTTCTTAACACTTATTTTTGTTGGTTAACCTCTCTAGGGTATGTGGGACGGTAGCGTCCCACCTCGTCAACAGCCAGTGAATCTGCAGGGCGCCAAATTCAAAACAACAGAAATCCCATCATTTAAATTCCTCAAGCATACAAGTATTTTACACCATTTTAAAGCTACACTTGTTGTAAATCCAGCCAAAGTGTCCGATTTCAAAAAGGTTTTACGACGAAAGCACAYCAAACGATTATGTTAGGTATGAGCCAAGTCACAGAAAAAGACAGACATTTTTCCAGCTAAAGAGAGCAGTAACAAATAGCAGAAATAGAGATAAAATTAATCACTAACCTTTGATAATCTTCATCAGATGACACTCATAGGACTTCATGTTACCCAATACATGTATTTTTTGTTCGGTAAAGTTCATATTTATATCCAAAAATCTGAGTTTAGGCAAGACGCTACTGTATCACTTGGCAAAAAGCCTGAGAAAATGCAGAGCGCCAAATTAATATTAATTACTATGAAAATTACTATAAAATCAAACTTTCATTAAATCACACATGAAAGATACCAAATTAAAGCTACACTGGTTGTGAATCCAGCCAACAAGAATTCAAATAGGCTTTTCGGCGAAAGCATACGATGCTATTATCTGAGTAGTAAACAAAGAGAGAGAAGCATATTTCAAGCCTGCAGGCACGACACAAAACGCAGAAATAAAAATATAATTCATGCCTTATGAATTGGTCCTTTTGTTCGATTAATTCCGTCGATATATATCCAAAATGTCCATTTATTTGGCGCGTTTGATCCAGAAAAACACAGGCTCCAACTTGCTCAAACGTGACGACAAAATATCTCAAAGGTTACCTGTAAACTTTGCCAAAAAWTTTCAAACTACTTTTGTAATATAACTTTAGGTATTTTTTTACGTTAATAATCGATAAAATTGAAGACGGGATGATCTGTGTTCAATACAGGATTAAAACGAAATGTAGCATGCCTTTTGGACATACACTTCAATCAAACACGACACCTGGAGTGACTCGACTTCAAGATGGCCAGATTTCTTCTTACACAAATGAATAACCTCAACCTATTTCTCAAGACAGTTGACATCCAGTGGAAGCCGTAGGAACTGCAAGCAATTCGCTTAGAAATCTGGTTTCCCAATGAAATCTCATTGAAAAGACAGTGACCTCAAAAAAAGAAAATCTGAATAGTTTGTCCTCGGGGTTTCGTCTGCTAAATAAGTTCTGTTATACTCACAGACATGATTCAAACAGTTTTAGAAACTTCAGAGTGTTTTCTATCCAAATCTAATAACATGCATATCTTATCTCCTGGGGATGAGTAGCTGGCAGTTGAATTTGGGAATGCTTTTCATCCAAACGTGAAAATGCTGCCCCCTACCCTAGCGAAGTTAAGGTCTTGTCAGTAAGCATTTCATTGTTAGGTTAACCTCATCCATATACCTGTTGTATTCAGCACATGTGACAAGTACAATTTGATATGATTGGCCAATTACACCCTCTCAAAGCACATTTTACATGGATCCTGTCTCTTCCAGACATCCCATATGTGAATAATAACCCGTAGTCCCTGAGATGTCTTTGCACATCAAACAGGAAATCACCTGATGCTCCTAATGCCACCAGCTGCATGGTAATGACATGGGTCAGGCTTGGCAGGGACTGGCTGGGGCTGGGTAGAGCTACAGAGAGGACTTCAAACAGCAGTGTGTGGCAGGGCCAGAGAGAATCAGAGGCAGCGGGGATGTGAGGTTTGGGAGCAGTCTTGTTGTCACCATAATGAGAGGGTTGGGGAAAGGCAGATGTATTACAGCTGCCATTATGTTTCAACACTGCAAATCCTACCAAACTGTGCTTGTCCCTTTCTAGGGAAAACACACTAAATTAAACAAAATACATGGGTGCAATATGTGTACAGTACAGTAGTGACTGGGAGGCACTGAACACGACCTATCGGCCACAGGACAAAGAATCAGCCTCTTTCTTTGTAGCTACGGTAGGAATGGTATTATAGATGGAACATGTTTAACTGTCTCTACAATGAATTTGAAACACTAGCGCAAGGCTCAGATTGCCTCTAAAGGCCTGAAAAGCATGTGATTAAATGTCCTGTATGTGTGGAACATTCTAACACATTACACCTTCCAGGAATTTCAGCTGTGTTTGACATGCTTTCCTACAACTTGTAATGGAGTACCAGAAGAGGGTGATTACTAGTTCCCTCTCACTCAATTGAGCAATTGACTCGTGGTTTGCTGAGGAGATTCCTGCACTGGTAGAAAGGACGACAGACCCAGGCAGCCAAGATATTCCTCATAGGCAGCAGGTATTCCCATTGGGTGGAACGGAAGCAGACAGGGTGGTTGAGTGTCAGTAATATCTCCCCCCCCAGGTCAGCGATCAGCCAACTGCGTATATTTCTGGGTGACTCTGGGGAGACAAAAGTGAGGACTAGGCAGCAGAGTCCAATACACACATGCACGCACGCACGTGCTCCACACTCTGTCTGCTAGCAGGCTCCTGGCTGGACTGACAGTTTGATTCATGCCGCCGACCCACACGCCATTGACACATATTTCAAATACACTGGGGGGATTCGGTTCCCTCAGCTCTTTTCCAGAGGACGCCTCGGCAAACTAACCCTCCACAGAACGTCCTTCAGCCTCGCAATTATGGAAAAGTACTGCCTGAATGGAGCGGTTAATGTTCTAGTTTTAATTGTATATTTTATTTAGTTTTTTTTGTTTTTATCTGGCTTGTGGTGCGTAGTTAGCGGAGGTGAGTGGTGTGTTGGCGTGTGCGGTGCGTGTGAAGACTAGCTRGAGCTATGAAGGAAATTCCTTTGTGGATGAATAAGCCTTGGGTGACTGACAACTCTGAGAAAGAGGAAGAGCGAGAGAAAGAGAAAAGTGAGACTTTAGGTGTGAATGATGGCTTGAGAGAGAATACAAAAGAAGAATGGCACTTACTCAATTTCTAGTACCAACAGCAAGGTATTTACAGTAAAGACCTTGAACTCCAGTGTAATACTTTCCTGTGCACACCTCTGTCATGTGGTTTGGGTCTTAGCCTCAAGTAGCCTTATCTGGGCCTGAGGTCTCCCACAGAACCGGGCTGAGGTCTTGATGACTGTTATGATGGAAAACAAACCCTGGGGCTGAATACATTACAGGCTCCTCAATTAAGCCAGATTTGCTGAGGAATTATGCGGTCTCCAAGCGTAATGGATCATTTGCCATCCACCTCCTTGCATCTTTGTGATGAATATTGATGGTGGGAGAGTCGGGCAGTGTTTGGACACTGAGCTGAGTGTGTAAAGTCGTGGAACTCTGGAAGACGATGATAAAGATGTGAACAATGGCTGAACAACACAGGCTTTGTTCTCCTGGGTCTGGATGGATCCATCATTCCTCTTAATGTTGCTGCTCAAGATTCCTGCTTCATATCTTGTTGTGCCAAAGCACAAACTTCCTTGAGGAGGTCCGTGGCATATATATATATGAGAGAGAGAGAGAGAGAGAGAGAGAGAGAGAGAGAGAGAGAGAGAGAGAGAGAGAGAGAGAGAGAGAGAGAGAGAGAGAGAGAGAGAGAGAGAGAGAGAGAAGAGAAGAGAGAGAAGAGAGAGAGAGAGAGAGAGAGACGGTAGGAGAAGGAAGAGGAGAGAGAGAGAGATTAGAGAGAGAGAGAGAGAGAGAGAGAGAGAGAGAGAGAGAGAGAGAGAGAGAAATAATATTGGAAGGTAAACTCATCATGAAATGTCAAACAAAGTTCGTAAACAATGGTTGTTTTGTCTACTTGCTGTTTATTTAAAGATAGATCAGCCTCCGAGTTAAATATTTTTTCCAACAATAAACTGCTGTAAAGTGTGTGTGTGTGGCTGTGTGTAGGGAATGTCATTGGGTTAGCTGTCCCCTGTGGGCACAGCTGGCTAAACTTCACGTTCTTTGTGTTTTTTAGTGGTATGCCATCTGCCCTGCATGAATGGAGGAAAGTGCAGTGCCAGGGACAAGTGTCAGTGCCCATCTACCTATACGGGGAAGTTCTGCCAGATGCCTGTTCAGAATGGGAATGGGCAGCAGCGCCAGAAAGGGCAGCAGCAGACATCTCAGATTCACTCCACTCACACTCTGCCCCTCACCTTCAGCAATGGACAGAACCCTGGTAAGATGGAGGGACTGAGTTCAAATGCATGTTCAGTTTTTTTTATTATTTAAAAATACATTTTGTTCATTTTTATCCAAGGGCATATAGGTAGAAATACGAAGGAGTATCCAATACGTGTACATCTAACGTGCAGTCATAGAACATTAACTTGCTCTTTTCAATAACTTTCACCCCATGTATCCTTTTTTACCTCGTCTCCCCCAGTGAAATATGCCCCCAGCATCGTGAACATCCATGTGAAGCACCCTCCGGAGGCCTCGGTGCAGATCCATCAGGTCTCCCAGCTGGATGCCAATGGGCAGAAGGTGAAAGGCAATGGGCAGAATRGCCAATCCCAGACCCAGTCTCACTACACCTACCACCACTCAGACAGCAGACAGAAGTTCCAGCAGCAGGGACACAACATCATCTACTCCAACCAGCAGAGCTACGTCCCCCAGTACCAGCCCGTCTCCTCCAAGAGCCAGCTGGGACGTTGCTTCCAGGAGACCACCGGCACACAGGTCAGAGAGGGACAGGGGGGAATCTGGAAGTGTTGAGAGTGCAGAGAGAGAATTTTGGAAGACAGATCAGAGAAGGACAGGGGGAAAGGTGGGGGTTGGAAAAAGAGAGTGGAAATATGAGGGAGAGGGAGAGAAAGAGCTATTGGCTGGCTTTGTGGATAAACAAGGTAATGAGTTCTGCTTCAATGCCAGCCATTGATCATTCTTCGCATTTGAAAAAACACAATCAAAAGAGCTGTTTGTCCGTCAAACTAATCTACGCAAATCGAAATTGATGTGTGTTTAGAGGACAAAAACAAACGTGACTCAATTTAAATCAATCCAGGTGTAGAGCCTCTCATTTTTCAGTCTGCTGGCCTTTATACTCCGAGAATAAAGATGCTATCAACACCAAACAACTTTTCCCATCTAGAAATAGCCCCATAACTCATGTCAGTGCTTTAATACATCCAAAGTTATTAGCAGTATTGGCACCTCGCCCATCTTATCCACTTCAGATCACCATTCAATTTGGTTTACATTTTGCAGTCAGATTGACATTGTGGTGATAAGGCTCCATCGGCAGGCGAGCCGCTGAGGACTGTTCCCTTATCAGTGTGCGTTGATCTGAGGGAGGCTGGGCGACGGGATGTTGTTCTATAATAGAACTGTTCTGTCTGAGAGTTGGAGTTGGAGTGACAGAAGGGCTTTGTGTAATGCTCATGCACACAAGCCCATGTCGTGAGGCATTATTGTGCAGCTTTTTTCCTTCCTTCAGCCAGCCAAGTGGAGGAGAAATTCAGCGGGTCGGATACGAGGCGTATGTGGAAGGGGCTTCTAACGATCACGGATTACAAAAAGAAAGCCAGTCATGTCGCAGACACCAATGCTGTACGTACCCGACGAGCTAAACACCTTTTTCTCACACTTCGAGCCAAACGACTCTGAGCTGCCGAGGAGAGCCCCTGAGGACAACGAGGGCTACGTGCTTACGGTCTCCACGGAAGACATGGTACTGTAAGTCATTCAAACGTGTTAACCCTCGCAAGGCTGCCGGCCCAGACGGCATCCCGAGCCGCGCCCTCCGAGCATGTGCAGACCAGCTAGCTGTGGTGTTTTTGTACATTTTCATCTCTCTCTAACTCAGGCCGTTATCCCCACCTGCTTCAAGATGTCCACTATCATCGCCGTGCCCAAGAAAGGGAAAGTCATTGAATGACTACTGACCCGTAGCACTCACTTCCGTCATTATGAAGGGCTTCGAGAGGCTAGTCAAACACTACATCACCTCCTCCCACCCCGACACACCCGAGCTTCTCCAATTCGCCTACTGCCCGACAGATCCACGGACGACTCAACCGCTATTGCACTGCACACTGCACTCACCCACCTAGACAAGAGGAATGCATATGTGAGGAGGCTGTTGCACTACAGCTCGTCCTTCAATACCATAGTGCCCTTTAAGCTCACCACAAACCTCACAGCCCTGGGACTGAACTCCTCACTATGCAACTGGGTCCTGGACTTCCTGACAGTCCGCTGATGACACGACGGTAGTAGGCCTGATCACCAACAACAACGAGACGGCCTACAGGGAGGAGGTAGGCACTCTGACGGTGTGGTGCCAGGTAAACAACCTCTCCCTGAACATCAGAAAAACAAAGGAGCTGATTGTGGACTTCAGGAGGAACCAGGCTGGGCACGACCCCATCCTCATCAACGGGGCCGCCATGGAGACGGTAAAAAATGTTTCATTCCTCTGTGTACACATCTCTGAGGAGCTGAACTGGTCAGACCACAAGGACACCGTGGTGAAGAAGGCACGACCGCGACTCTTTAACCTCAGGAAGCTGAAGAAATTAATCTTGTACCCGAGGGCCCTCACAGTGTTCTACAGGAGCACCATCGAGAGCATACTGTCGGGCTGCATCACAGCCTGGAACTCCACCGCCGCTGACCGCAAGGCACTACAGAGGGTTTTACGCTCAGCTGTGCTTCATCCATATTTGGAAATAACTTCATTTGTACAGACCCAGGCTAAAACCTAGACACATTATCTTGATCTTTCCCTTTTTTTGTTTATAGTTCAGGAACATTAGAACTATGCTAGAATGCTAACAAAAAAATGTGGAGGTCTGGTTTCAAAAACATGACACCGCCTTTCAACACCATAGGCACGTTACATAATGTAGCCAAGCTACTTCAAGTAACAACAGAATGTCCAGCCCGAATGCACCATTGGGTGCACACTGCTTGCCATCCAGGATACCTACAAAACCAGGTGTTGCAGGAAGGCAAAGAAGATCATCAGGGACCTCAGCCACGGCCTGTTCTCCCCACTTCCATCATTCATATGAGGGCAGTACAGGAGATTCATGGYTAAAACTATCAGACTGGCCAATAGYTTCTGCCCCCAGACCAGCAGGCTGCTGAATAGCCACTACTAGTCAGCTACCTGCTCCTCCTGCCTCCGCTGTTCTCCCTTTGGACCCCCCAATGGACAATTACCCTGCTTACACCCCAATGGACATTTTTTTTGGGGCCCCTTTTTCTCCCCAATTTTGTGATATCCAATTGGTAGTTAAAGTCTTGTCCCATTGCTGTAACTCCCGTACGGACTCGGGAGATGCGAAGATCGAGGGCCATCCGTCCTCTGAAACACGATCACGCCAAGCCGCACTGCACCAATGTGTTGAAGGAAACACCGTCCAACCGGCAACCTTATCAGCGTRCATGCGCCCGGCCCGCCACAGGAGTCGCTAGAGCGTGATGGGACAAGGACATCCCAGCCGGCTAAACCCTCCCCTAACCCGGACGACGCTTTCCCGGTCGCGGCCGGCTGTGACACAGCCCGGGATTGAACCCGGATCTGTAGTGACACCTCYACCACTGCGATGCACCACTCGGGAGGCCTTCCAATGGATATTTTATATGTATCATTGGCACAGTTGTAAATATGTATTTATTATTATTGTTGCTTTTATTRTTTCCTTCACACCTGCGCTGTTGGAGCTTAAGTATTTCACTGTACACTGCAACTACATCTGCGACCCTGTGCATCGAATATTTTGGKGGAATAAAAATGAAACTAAGAAAGTGGAGGGAGTTTTCTTTCCTTCTGAAAATACTGAATTCAACTTCTTAATCTCTCCTCCTGCTGTTCCTTTCTCTCTGTGTTTCTCTCTCTCCTCTCTTCCTCATTCTCATTCTCCTACACACTCTCTTCTAAATGCCAGTGTGGCAAGGTCCTCCCTGGTCTCAGCAAGCAGGAAGAATGCTGTCAGAGCATCGGAACATCCTGGGGGTTCCACAAATGCCAGAAGTGCCCAAAACCATGTAAGTACCAGTGTAATACAAGTAACACTCTTTGACTGGTGTAGATTATAGTGGTTGAACTTTGTCATATGAGAAAGGGGGAGTGAGAGAGACTGTCATGGGATAGACAGGGAGCGAGACAGAGACAGATGAACTGTACAACCAAATAAGGACATCTCAGCCCGTTTGAAATTTGTCTCAGCTATGTGAATACTGTGTGGCTATTTGCTGCTGAGACACAGTAGTTGAAGATAAATCAGGTAATACACTTTACTGGCACTGTGGAAGCAGTTTACTGGCATGTGCAGTTTCTCACTTCATAACTGCATCCAAGAAAGGGAGTTTTTGTGTCGAGACAATCAACACGTTGGAACCCAGCTTCTGCCAAAAAATGGGAAAATAGTTTTTTACAGCTTGAGAATGACAAAGGAGGGGTATGAAGGAGGGGTATGAAGGAAGGGTGGGGGAGTTGGAGAAACAGATGAATTTTGTGAAGACACGCGAGTGTGAATGTGCTGAACAGACCCAGACCCACAGTAATGTTCCAATAACCGGACCCCTGGGTCTAGTCCACTGACTCACCTCATGGTAATCCTCTAATAACTTTATTTTAGAGTGGTGAAAACTGTTCACTCTCTTACCCCCAGATGAGCATTACAACATTGCCGTGTTTCATCCATATTTGGAAATAACTTCATTTGTACAGACCCAGACTAAAACCTAGACACATTATCTTGATCTTTCCCCTTTTTGTGTTTATAGTTCTGGAACGTTTGAACTATGCTAGAATGCTAACAAAAATGCTAGGACAGAAATGTGGAGGTCTGGTTTCAAAAACATGACACAGCCTTTCTCTCAACACCATAGGCACGTTACATAATGTAGCCAAGCTACTTCAAATGTCCAGCCCAGTCATTTCAGAGCAGCTGCTCTTTAGGTACTGCTAGCCTATCTTCAGGACGATTCTTAGACTTGTATTTCAGGAACAYTGTATTATGTTGAGAACATCATATGACCCTTGTGTTTATCCAGATAAAAAAAGGTGGTCGGCTTTTGGCCCTGTAGGTTTATTTTGAGAAGAGATCTGTTCAAGAAACAAGCCTGGATGTCTCCATGCCAGTAGTCTGAGTTCCCCGTGGCTGTCCTGTCTTTCTCTTCCTGGGCTATTTTAGCTGGTTGTTACCCAGTGGAGACGGCTAGGGAAGGTTTAGGCCCTTGTGAGCATTTGGCCATTCCAACAACCTCCCCAGAGTGCTGCTTAAAGAACTCTCTATAATTATCTTTGTTTCCTTCATGCCAAAGCTATTGGATCTATGAGAGATTGGGGGACAGGGGATGGTGGGAGGAGACGGGGGTGGGATGTGGTTGGAAATATGTGTTTTCATMATTTAACTGCAGGGAGATGGATATATTCACCTGAATAGCTTGTACTCCACGGATCATCAACTAGATTCAGCTGCGGGTTAATTGTTTTTTATAGCGGGTGATCAGGGGGCTGGAACATAATTCTAAATCATTTGTGACTGCAAATTTACCGCTAGAAGCCCAAACAGATGTAATATTTGACAAAAACATCATTTCAAACCTTGCCAACATGCCAACATTTGCATATGTAACAGTTTTGCTTCCGTCCATCTCCTCGCCCCTACCTGGGCTCAAAACAGGGGCCCTCAGGGGCCCTCAGCACAAATCAACAACTAACACCATCGAAGCATCAAGCATCATAACCTATCGCTCCACAAAAGCCGTGGCCAGAACAACTACTTCAAAGGTCTCAGAGCGAGTGACGTCACCGATTGAAACGCTAGTAGCACGCACCCCGCTAACTAGCTAGCCATTTCACACCAGTTACAWAWACGCACGTGTAACTAACTGTCTATTATGTTTGGGAATACTTTGGAACAGATTTCCAAAATTAAAATCACTTGGAGCTGATTTGCTGGTGTTTTTACAGTCTTTGTACTCAGAAAACTTGGGGGGCTAAATCAAATCAGCCGCAGGCCGGCAGTTGAGCAACCCTGTTGTACTCAATAAGAATTCATAAACTAATTTGTAGCCCAGAAAAATACTATTAGATTTGTCTGCCTCAATCAGACAGGCATCAAAGTACTCTGCACCCTCACTGCATTTTGGAGATTAAATCATTATGCTTTGATCATTAATCTTATGAAAGCTTATTTAGTTAATCAGTTTTTCATCACCTCATTTTCTGTCAGGGAGCCTTGAGAATAGAGCTTAACTTGGTTAGTTTGTACTCCTGTCTTACCTAACAGGTAGACTCTTTCATGTTCAGAGATCACCACGCATCCAGTCACATTTTCTTTTCCCAATGCTTCTCTGGTTTCCACATGGAACAAAACCTATAGTTCTTCACCAGTTTGTTCCCAAAGGCTCCTGTTATTGGAAGGTACAAAGGCACAGTGTAATGTCTGGCTGTGTTGGAAGTCAGGAATGCCAGGGGAGTGAGGTTAGCATTTATGTGCGGGCCCTGTGTGAACTGCTCCATTGTGCCCCGGAGACAGTTGTAACTGGTAAATAAATTGGCTTATGCGCAAACAAACATAGCCTTGTTCCCTGTTAAGCAAGCTAGCAATCTGCTTTCAGGTATTTGGGTGCCACCCTGTTACCGGGCCTGAAAAGCCCTCCAACAGTACTTCCGTCTGCCACAGTAGATCTATATCCCCCCTTCTTACCTTAAGCAGGGTGGAATCATTAGTCCAAACATTTGTGCAACTAAAACAAGTTTATTTTGGACAAATTCAGGTAGGTCCCTCCCCGTTCCGTTTAAGAAACGTTTTGCAACAGAGTTGGCATAATGCATAAGCCCCAGATTTTGAGTAAAGTCTCCATTTGCGATCACCCCTCAGCTTTGAAATGGCTAGATTTATTCTGAGCCAGTACCATGGGAAATGCAGTTTAATGGTTCCACTTTGAGGACTCTGACTGTGCCCTAAAGCTGTCTTCCTCTGTCAGCCCTCTGTCAGATATTGGCTCCATTCRTTGAGTTTTTACAATGAAAGCAATTAATGTCAACCTTTGGAAATTAAATACACAAAAGTATGTGGACACCCCTTTAAATTAATAGATTTGGCTATTTCAGCCACACCTGTTTCTGACAGGTCTATAAAATTGAGCACACAGCCATGCAATCTCCATAGACAAACATTGGCAGTAGAATGGCCCATACTGAAGAGCTCAGTGACTTTCAACGTGGCATCGTCATAGGATGCCAACTTTCCAACAAGTCAGTTCGTCAAATTTCTGCCCTGCTAGAGCTGMCCCTGTCAACTGTAAGTGCTGTTATTGTGAAGTGGAAATGTCTAGGAGCAACAACGGCTCAACTGCGAAGTGATAGGCCACACAAGCTCACAGAATGGAACCGCTGAAGTGCATAGCGTGTAAAAATCMTCTTWCCTCCGATGCAACACTCACTACCAAGTTCCAAACTGCCTCTGGAAGCAACGTCAGCACAATAACTGTTTGTCTGGAACTTCATKAAATGGGATTCAATGGCGGAGCAGCCGCACACAAGCCTAAGATCACCATGCGCAATGCCAAGCGTCGGCTGGAGTGGTGTAAASCTCGCYGCCCATTGGACTCTGGAGCAGTGGAAACGAGTTCTCTGGAGTGATGAATCACGCTTCACCATCTGGCAGTCCTACKGACRAATCTGGGTTTGGCGGATACCAGGAGAAYGCTACCTGCCAGAATGCATAGTGCCAACTGTATAGTTTGGTGGAGGAGGAATAATGGTCTGGTGCTGTTTTTCATGGTCYGGGCAAGGCCCCTTAGTTTCCAGTGAAGGGAAGTCTTAACACTGCAGCATRCAATGACATTCTAGAMGATTCTGTGCTTCCAACTTTGTGGCAACAGTTTGGGGAAGGTCCTTTCCTGTTTCAGCATGACAATGCCCTCGTGCACAAAGAGCCCTGACCTCAACACCATCGAACACCTTTGGTGTAAATTGGAACACTGGCTGCGAGCCAGGCCTAATTGCCCAACATCAGTGCCCRACCACACTAATGCTCTTGTGGTTGAATGGAAGCAATTCCCTGCAGCAATGTTCAAACATCTAGTGGAAAGCCTTCCCAGAAGAGTGGAGGCTGTTATAGCAGSAAAGGGGCRACCAAGCAGAAACTKTGGATAGATGGCAGCATTTGTGCAAAAMTGAAAGCAYGTACCACCGCATTTAATCATGGCAAGGCGACTGGAAACATGACAGTGTAGTTAGGCAATCAAACAAGCAAAGCGTCAGTATAGAGACAAAGTGGAGTCGCAATTCAACGGCTCAAACACGAGACGTATGTGGCAGGGTCTACAGACATTCACGGATTACAAAAAGAAAACCAGCCCCTTCGCAGACATCGACGTCTTGCTCCCAGACAAATTAAACAACAACTTTGCGTGCTTTGAGGACAATACAGTGCCACCGACACTGCCCGCTACCAAAGACTGTGGGCTCTCCTTCTCCGTGGCCGACGTGAGTAAAACATTTCAACCTGTTAACCCTCGCAGGGCTGCTTGCCCAGACTGCATCCCTTACTGCGTCCCCTTGAGCATGAGCAGACCAGCTGGCTGGTGTGTTTACGGACATATTCAATCAATCCCTATCCCAGTCTGCTGTCCCCACATGCTTCAAGATGGCCACCATTGTTCCTGTTCCCAAGAAAGCTAAGGTAACGGAACTAAATTACTATTGCCCTATAGCACTCACTTCTGTCATCATGAAGTGCTTTGAGAGACTAGTCAGGGATCATATCGCCTTCACCCTACCTGTTACCCTAGACCCATTCCAATTTGTTTACGGCCCCAATAGGTCCACAGACGATGCAATCGTCATCACACTGCACACTGCCCTATCCCATCTGGACAAGAGGAACACCTATGTAAGAATGCTGTTCATTGGCTACAGCTCAGCATTCAACATCATAGTACCCTCTGAACTCATCATTAAGCTTGAGACCCTGGGTCTCGACCCCACCTGTGTCAACTGGGTCCTGGACTCCCTGACGGGCCACCCCTAGGTGGTGAGGGTAGGAAACAACATCTCCACCCCGCTGATCCTCAACACTGGGGCCCCACAAGGGTGTGTTCTCAGTCCTCTCCTGTACTCCCTGTTCACCCATGACTGTGTGGCCATGCACGCCTCCAACTCAATCATCAAGTTTGCAGACGACACTACAGTGGTAGGCTTGATTAACAACAACGACGAGACAAACTCATCATTAAGCTTGAGACCCTGGGTCTCGACCCCGCCCTGTGCAACTGGGTACTGGACTTCCTGACGGGCCGCCCCTAGGTGGTGAGGGAGGAGGTAAAAAATAACCTCTCAATAACAGCAAAACAAAAGAGATGATCATGGACTTCAGGAAACAGCAAAGGGRGCACCCCCTATCCACATCGACGGGACAGCAGTGGAGAAGGTGAGAAGTTGTASATATCACAGACAAACTGAAATGGTCCACCCACACAGACAGTGTGGTGAAGAAGGCGCAACAGCGCCTCTTCAACCTCAGGAGGCTGAAAAAATGTGGCTTGTCACTGAAAACTCTCACTAACTTTTACCGGTGCACAATTGAGAGCATCCTGTCGGGCTGTATCACCGTCTGGTACGGCAACTGCAACGCCCACAACCGCAGGGCTCTCCAGAGGGTGGTGCGGTCAAGGCCATCAGATTGTCAAACAGCCACCACTAGCACAGAGAGGCGGCTGCCTACATACAGACTTGATATCATTGGCCACTTTAATAAATAGAACACTAGTCACTTTAATAATGCCACTTTAAGAATGTTTACATATCTCGCATTACTCATCTCATATGTATATAATGTATGCTGTATCCTTCACTATCTATTCTTTATTATCTATTGCATCTTAGCCGCTCTGTCTCTGCTCATCCATATATTTTGTACTTATATATTCTCATCCCATTCCTTCACTAGATTGTGTGTATTAGGTTTTGTTGTGGATTTGTTAGATATTACCTGCTAGATACTGCTGCACTGTCAGATCTAGAAGCATAAGCATTTCACTACACACACAATAACACCTGCTAACCATGTGTATGTGACCAATAAAATTGGATTTGAACYCCATGATTTTGGAATGAGATGTTCGACAAGCAGGTTTCAACATACTTTATGCCATCTAGTGTAGTATGGCTACATGATGTTTGGCATTTGGAAGTGGAGGKAAGAGGGTGTTTGTGTGGCCAGGGATAAGAAAGTTGAATGCAGGAGAGCAARTGTTTGTTCATGGGTTTGATCAGTTGCCATGCTTGCGTGCACCATGTGAGAAACAGGGTTTTTTCCCCTTATTTTCCCGTAAAAAAATGTTTTCATGATAATGGTTGCTTGGGCAACTAAAGTCCATATGGGAGCAAACAAGGTTTCCTTTTGTATTCAATGTTTTATTTTTGCCATGAATCTCATTTTCCCTCGAGGTAAGCTTGAGATCACTATTCTAGTCCTCAAACAGCTATCAGACAATGGCAGTAAACTGAGAGGCCTGCGTCAGGAGGATAGTACCATGAATTAGTGATGGAGATAAAAGAAGGATTCAAGCACCCTGTCGTCAATCTCTAAAAAGTGTGATGGTTTTATCCGTGGCAGGTTTCCTGATGTCACCTCTAGCCTGAAGTTAAGATAATCTGAGCAACTGTAATAAACTCAGTAAAAGAAGAAACGTCCCTTTTTCAGGACTCTGTCTTTCAAAGATCATTTGTAAAAATCAAAATAACTTCACAGATCTTCATTGTAAAGGGTTTAAACACTGTTTCCCATGCTTGTTCAATGAACCATAAACAATTAATGAACATGCACCTGTGGAACGGTTGTTAAGACGCTACTGCTCAGACTGTCCGCAATAGGCTGAGAGAGGCTGGACTGAGGGCTTGTAGGCCTATTGTAACGCAGGTCCTCACCAGACATCACCGGCAACAACGTCGCCTATGGGCACAAATCCACCGTTGCTGGACCAGACAGGACTGGCAAAAAGTGCTCTTCACTGACAAGTCACGGTTTTGTCTCACCAGGGGTGATGGTTGGATTCGCGTTTATCATTGAAGGAATGAGCGTTACACCGAGGCCTGTACTTTGGAGCGGGATCGATTTGGAGGTGGAGGGTCCGTCATGGTCTGCGCCGGTGTGTCACAGCATCATCGGACTGAGCTTGTTGTCATTGCAGGCAATCTCAACACTGTGCGTTACAGGGAAGACATCCTCCTCCCTCATGTGGTACCCTTCCTGCATGCTCATCCTGACATGACGCTCCAGCATGACAATGCCACCAGCCATACTGCTCGTTCTGTGCATGATTTCCTGCAAGACAGGAATGTCAGTGTTCTGYCATGGCCAGCGAAGAGCCCGTATCTCAACCCCATTGAGCACGTCTGGGACCTGTTGGATCGGAGGGTGAAGGCTAGGGCCATTCCCCCCAGAAATATCCGGGAACTTGCAGGCGCCTTGGTGGAGGAATCTGGTGCAAGAACTGGCAAATCTGGTGCAGTCCATGAGGAGGAGATGCACTGCAGTACTTAATGCAKCTGGTGGCCACACCAGATACTGACTGTTACTTTTTATTTTGACCCCCCCTTTGTTCAGGGACACATTATTCMATTTCTGTTAGTCACATGTCTGTGGAACTTGTTCAGTTTATGTCTCAGGTGTTGAATATTGTTATGTTCATACAAATATTTACACATGATTAGTTTGCTGAAAATAAACGCAGTTGACAGTGAGAGAACGTTTCTTTTTTTGCTGAGTTTAGATGGCACTTCCCCTGAATGTGTTAAACTCAATTGTGTGTTGTGTGCATGTATGCACGTGTATGTGTTGGTGAAACACTGGTTCTGACTAGGTGTTGATGGAGCATGTTTGTGTTGAACAGGGCAGAGTAGAGATACTTGGGCTTCATCCTGCCTAAACAAATCTGAATCAGTCATCAAATGCTGTCTACTCCCATCAAGTCAGGAGGAATCCCCAAAGTATCAGTAGAAATACATTTGAAAAACCTATTTCTCATAGTCAATTAAACACGTTCTTATGAGATAATGAAGTGTACATACTCTATATTCTTCTGAGTCATGTAAAGATCTCTAAAAATAAGATATCTCTCTCTCTTCTCCAGCTATTCCTCTGACAGCAGGAGGATCCAGACACGCGATGGACTGCCCCCAGGGATACAAGCGCATCAACAACTCTCACTGCCAAGGTAAGAGCTGCGGTCCACCTCTTGTTCAACGTCTCTGCGACTACCACTGCCATTGTTTGGCTTGTGTTTTCGCACACACAGAGCAGAGAGAAGTCTGTTTTCTCAGCGTGGCGGAGGGCTTCGCCAAGAGAAATGAGCCTTAAAGAAGTGATTTGTCACCAGCCACATAAAACCCTGCGAGAGCGCAGGGCTACCATCCAGAGACGAGGAATGAATATGCTTCATTTTGACAAGGAGATCATTCTCTCGCTTTGTGTCGTTTCCTGTGCTCTCTACTCTGCTCTTTCCTTGGGTGATGTGGGCCTGTCTACCTGTATACAGCACCCTCTGCTGGTCACTCACCCTCCAGTCCTCCACAGATATACTGACTCAGCCCATTTATGACACTGGTTTGTCAGCTGCCATTTGTTGTCTCCTGAAATCTATCAAATATTAAAGTTTTTCTTCTCTTTCTCCTCTTGACTTGCTCCACTTGGTCGTCAGTGATCAATCCTGCTTTAGCAGGACCCCAAACACCATAACAGCCATGCGGGGGAGAGAGGGAAAACAGGTGCCATATTTAATAGATTTCCCTAATCTGTATTGAATTGGGATATGATAGCGAACAATGACTACAATACTTCAGGGCTGGCAGGCCTGGCCGTTTTCAGAGGAGTCACACTAAATCAAGCCTGCTCTGCCCCAGCGACTTCTGAACCTGTGGCCCATTCACTCAGCATTCCACTCAACGGGAGGGAGGGTGAGGGAGAGAGACCAGTGTCTGTTTATACGCCACACGCCTGCTCAGAGACAACGGACTGCTCACTTTTTCAACAAAAAATATAGCCCCTACTGCTCTCCTCTAATCAGCAGGAAAGCCAGACCTCTGCTTCTCTCTATGATAGCCGGCTGTTTGTACTGCCACATCTTACAGAGAGGAGTTATGAAATAGTGAAGGCTTATCCTTAATATTATGCTCGTGAGCACCTCTACTACAGTATCAACTGGCCAACACTAAGCACTCTACATTATTCTACATCATTGAGAATTCTATTGGAACAGTGGACGGTACATTTAAAACATCAGGGGACATCACTCCCTACTCACTTCAAAGGGATCCCATTCATTGACGGCACTGTTACTGTAGTGCATGGCACAAACAACACTGTTACTGTAGTGCATGGCACAAACAACACTGTTACTGTAGTGCATGGCACAAACAACATTTACGTAGTGCATTGCACAAACAACACTGTTACTGTAGTGCATGGCACAAACAACACTGTTACTGTAGTGCATGCACAAAAAACACTGTTACTGTAGCATGGGCACAAACAACACTGTTACTGTAGTGCATGGCACAAACAACACTGTTACTGTAGTGCATGGCACAAACAACACTGTTACTGTAGTGCATGGCACAAACAACACTGCAAGGGCATCTGCCCGGGTTCCACTGGTTCTACTTGAGGCAGAGTGCCACCGCGTCAATGCGCGTGCCATAACTGTGGTTAGGCAGAGAAGGGCTCTGAAAGGGGAGCCGAGGTCTGACTGCTGCCTATTCGGAGTGCTGCCAGGCTGAGGAGAGTGGCGGCCCAGGAGACCAGACTTATTATTCCTGTGGAGGTGTTGTGACTCTTTACCCTGTAATCCACCACATCCTGTTCCCCTTATTATTACCCCTTTTTTACAGAGCTGATTTGGATTGAATCTCCATTTTGTTTTCCGTGGAGCTAGGTATGTGTGTTTACTAATTGTTGGATATGGTGTGACTGTCCAATATAACAAATGGAGGGATAAAAAAGAGACACGATAGAGGATCACTCGGCTGGTTTAAAGTTCCGTGTAGTCGGCGGGTCTGGTTCTGATCCAGGTTCTGATTCAATATTCCCCAGTGAGCCATTTGAGTTCTGAAGCGGTGAGGGGAGGAGGGTAAGGCTTGGTGTTAGGCTGGGTCATGTTCAGTATGACTTCTCTTGGACAAGCCAATCTCCCTCCCACATACTCTCGCTTAGCGCTTCTCAGGCGCTGCTGAAGGTTGTGGTGACTAATGCGCGCAGGTCTGTCCCAGTCCAGGCAGTGGATCTGAGTCCAAAGTGATTAAAGTGATGAGAGAGCAGTGATCTCCTCACCCCAGCAGCATACTCCTCTGTGTGTCATCAGAGGCAGTGGGCCGCTCTCTGTGGGGCCCCGAGGGGACAGAAATAGTGAGTGTATATTGTGGGTAATTATTCTGTCAGTGCAGTGATTGACAGCGCATGTGGGCGGGGCTTAAAGGAACGATGCAGGTGTTAAAACCGTGAAAGCGCCTGTGGAAACACGTCCCGTAGATGATAACAGCCATTCGTTGATATTCCTAGCGGAGGGTGTTGTAGTAAAGAATGTTAACGCAAACATCTTTCTCCTCCTGAGATCTGCCTGATTTGGATCATCTGTCCTTTGAGACAAGTGGGAACGCCCTCATTCACCCACCCCCGGGAATGACGTCTCTTCCCCTATTTGTTGATTCTATTCCAGTTTAACAGAACACAGCAGAGCCTCCTGTGACATGAACCTGGTCAAGATGTATCCTCTGAAATATTAATGACATTACATGGAAGGATATCAACATGCTGTGGCCTGTACCACATGATGGTGTGATGCTGCTCTTGTCAAGTACACGGCCCATGTTGTCGTGTGTGAGGCTTCTAGAATACTCTGTGCATGCATATATCTTTTCACTTTTGCAACAGAAAGAACAACATGTGAAGTGATAATATTCATCCCGTTGAACAGAATTAAAGGGGAACAAATCACATGGAACTCTGGATGGAACAAAGCTCCCTTTTGGATACTTAACACGAAAGCGTGCTTCATAGCCCTCTCAATGACAAACGACACTTGTAAACTGGATACCAAAACAAATGAACACGATATATGTAAACAGCTAAGAGCCAGCCGTGTTGGAAGGGGATACAAAGTCTGCCTGTCTCCTGTTATAACGAAGTATACAGGGGAGAGCATTCTGTTCACCTTCTTCACGCTGGACATATTATGTCTACCCAGCTGTTGCTTCCTTAACAAGTTAGACTCTGTTTTTTATGTCACCTTTATTTAACCAGGTAGGCTAGCTGAGAACAAGTTCTCATTTACAACTGCGACCTGGCCAAGATAAAGCAAAGCAGTGCGACACAAACAACAACACAGAGTTACACATGGAATGAACAAACATACAGTCAACAATACAATAGAAAAAGTCTATATACAGTGTGTGCAAATGAGGTAGGATAAGGGAGATAATGCAATAAATAGGCCATAGTGCTGAAATAATTACAATATAGCAATTAAACATTGGAGTGATAGATGTGCAGAAGATGAATGTGCAAGTAGAGATACTGGGATGCAAAGGAGCAAAATAAATAATTAACAGTATGGGGATGAGGTAGTTGGATGGGCTATTTACAGATGGGCTATGTACATATGCAGTGATCTGTGAGCTGCCCTGACAGCTGGTGCTTAAAGTTAGTGAGGGAGATATGAGTCTCCAGCTTCAGTGATTTTTGCAGTTCGTCCCAGTCATTGGCAGCAGAGAACTGGAAGGAAAGGTGGCCAAAGGAGGAATTGGCTTTGGGGGTGACCAGTGAAATATACCTGCTGGAGCGCGTGCGATGGGTGGGTGCTGCTATGGTGACCAGTGAGCTGAGATAAGGCGGGGCTTTACCTAGCAAAGACTTATAGATGACCTGGAGCCAGTGGATTTGGCGACGAATATGAAGCGAGGGCCAGCCAGCGAGAGCATACAGGTCGCAGTGGTGGGTAGTATATGGGGCTTTGGTGACAAAACGGATGGCACTGTGATAGACTGCATCCAATTTGCTGAGTAGAGTGTTGGAGGCTATTTTGTAAATGACATCGCCGACGTCAAGGATCGGTAGGATAGTCAGTTTTACAAGGGTATGTTTGGCAGCATGTGTGAAGGATGCTTCTTTTGCGAAATAGGAAGCCGATTCTAGATTTCATTTTGGATTGGAGATGCTTAATATGAGTCTGGAAGGAGAGTTTACAGTCTAACCAGACACTTAGGTATTTGTAGTTGTCAACATTCTAAGTCAGAACCGTCCAGAGTAGTGATGCTTGACGGGCGGGCAGGTGTGGGCAGCGATCAGTTGAAGAGCATGCATTTAGTTTTACTTGTATTTAAGAGCAGTTGGAGGCCACGGAAGGAGGGTTGTATGGCATTGAAGCTCATCTGGAGGTTAATTAACACAGTGTCCAAAGAAGGGCTAGAAGTATACAGAATGGTGTTGTCTGCGTAGAGGTGGATCAGAGAATCACCAGCAGCAAGAGCGACATCATTGATGTATACAGAGAAGAGAGTCGGCCCGAGAATTGAACCCTGTGGCACCCCCATAGAGACTGCCAGAGGTCCGGACAACAGGCCCTCCGATTTGACACACTGAACTCTGTCTGAGAAGTAGTTGGTGAACCAGGCGAGGCAGTCATTTGTGAAACCAAGGCTGTTGAGTCTGCCGATAAGAATGTGGGGATTGACAGAGTCGAAAGCCTTGGCCAGGTCGATGAATACAGCTGCACAGTTTTGTCTTTTATCGATGGCGGTTATGATATCATTTTGGACCTTACGCGTGGCTGAGGTGCACCCATGACCAGCTCGGAAACCAGACTATGAACTAAGGAAATCAACCTGCTCTTTGATCAGATTACTCCATAACCGGGAGACCTGAAACTGTCTCCTCCACTCCACATGAATAACCTCAAACTACGGGAGCTGCCTTGGACCATAACAGTGATGTTGGGGCCAAAGGTTATGATACGAACGCAGTTGTTGTGAGCTATTATGCAAACTTATGTATAGAAACAAACCAAATTATGGTAATTGGTGGAATTGTCGGCGCACACATCTCTATTCTATGCACATTCAGTTCATGTTCCTTTCTGTACTGTGTAATACACACTAATATGTATATCAACAGTGTATTACTTTGTTCCTCTCCTTGGTTTTCTGTTGCAGATCTTAATGAGTGCCAGCTGCAGGGTGTGTGTCCCAACGGAGACTGTCTGAACACCATGGGCAGCTACAGGTGCAGCTGTAAGGTCGGCTATATCCCTGACCCCACCCTCTCCACCTGTATCCGTAAGTCCTTCATAACTCTCTCTCTCTCTGTCTCGCCCTCTCTTCCTCTCTCTCGCTCTCTCTCTCACTCTGTCTTTCTCTCTGTGCTATATTTGGGTGTGACATTTCCCATACGTTTAAAAATATATATTACTTCAGCCTGTACAGTCAGGATTGCAGTCTGTAAGATTGCAGTCTGTAGAAGAATGTTTTGAATGCCGCAAAGCATACTACAAAGGCTGTGTTTTGATGATATGCATATGAATGTGGGAACAGATGGGAATGCATGGATGAATAGCATGGCGTTTATCATATTAATTAGATTCCCCTCAGAGCATGGAGCAAAAGGCACAGCATATTGCCAAACACAACAGATCGTATTTCTCTCCACTGAAAGTGGGAGGGAGGGAGGGAGGGAGGGAAAGAAGGAGTTTTGGGTTGAGAGATTAAAATCCTATTGACTTGATTCTCAGTTCTCTGGGTTTTTGGTAGGAGAGCGATTGATCAGTGATGGCCTTTAATGACGGTCTTATTTAGCATGCTTTTCCCTGCCGGCTGTTGTCTCTCCCAGCCCGACCTCTGTCTCTGTGTGTGTGTGTGTGTGTGTGTGTGTGTGTGTGTGTGTGTGTGTGTGTGTGTGTGTGTGGTGTGTTGGTGTTTGTTTGTGTGTGTGTGTGTGTGTGTGTGTGTGTGTGTGTGTGTGTGTGTGTGTGTGTGTGTGTGTGTGTGTGTGTGTGTGTGTTGACTCTTGGTTTGTGTGTTCTCCTGGTTCTCCTCTATTTATCTCATTGCTATTGAAACCTGAGTGGCCATTCATCAACATCACTGGCTATGGCAAGGAGCCTTGCTACAGTTTTGTCCTTACATGGAAAAAGGAGGCATTGGAAATTCATCAGTGACATCAGCCGTTGTGTCTGCCCCCTCCCTTGCATATGTTGCCTGTCATTGAACCCCCAATGTCAGGTCTAGACTTCTCCCCTCATTGTGTGTGTTGAGTTACTGAGCTCTCTGCTGGCATGAAAAGCACAGTGGAGTTTGGAGAGAAACATATTGGTGTGGATGAAGGACCAAATACAGCCTGACCCTCCTATGTACTGCCTTTGTGTGTTGATTGGCTTATAATATGCATGACAGCAACAGTAACCAATCAAAACTGACTTCCCCATTGTGAGAGCCACTAATAATGCCCTATTGTACCATGGAATCAGACTTCACACATACATGTGCATCCTGTGTCCAATTACACTTATAACAAGAATAAACCAATGCATTCCATGCGTAGCACTTACAATAACTGTGACTCAACTTTATTTTCGGATTCTGACACGTCATCAAACGGTCCACTGGTGCAAGACAAAATTCTTGACCAAAAGATCAGTAAGGACTGCTTGAAATGCACATACCACGCGAGATTAACCCTTTACACTCGTGGGAATTGGACTGGATAGGGCTAAATTGAAACGTTTCTTACAGATGAAATATGAAAAGCATAAGCATGGCAGCAATTGAAAGGGAACAGTTTGGAGATTATGGAAACATTATTAGACCAAAGTTGAGGACACAACAGTTCCCCTGACTGAATCCAAACATTATACTGTTGATTTTATGTGCATTTTACATTTACTGTACTTTTTGCCGGATTTGTTGATAACGAAATGTGAAAATCCTCTGGATACATTCAGTAACATGATAAGAAGATTTCTGGAAAATGTGGGTAGATGCAACATAAGACAAAAAAAAGGGTTTGAGTGAGAGGACTAACTGGTGTCTCCAAGTGGCCACACACCTCTCAAAAGTGTGCACAGTTCCTAAGTCATGTCTATGCAATTTTATGTCTATGTTTTATGTTATAGTTGAAGAAGAGTCTTCAACTACAACTTTTGTTTTTAGCTCTCCTAGTTGTGCCRTTGAGGAACTAGAACGAGCACACTTGTAGTTGTTTTGTTTTGCAGTGCCTTAGACCGCTGCACCACTCGGGAGGCCCAAATCTGCAATGTTCAACCCGTATACAGGTACAAGTGTAAAGGGCTACGCTCCAAATAGGTAACATGATGGGAGAAAAATGCAGCAACCGTCTAGAAATGAAGGGAGGGCGTCCCAGGGCAATCTAGCAGAACTCCAGCACCCTCATCTCTCTCCATCCCTCCATCCCTCCATCTCCCCTTCCCACTGCTGCCTCTCACATCCGACAAAGGGAGAGATCTCATCATTGGGGCATTCACTGGCCTATTCATGGGTCGTGCTGCTCTAGTTTACTTTGAGAAAACTTTAGCAGCAGAGCCCCACAGTCACCCTCTAGCCCTATTAGCTAGACAGTTTCTGAGACTCAAGAAAAGACTCAAGCGTGAGTCGCTGGCAGGGACGCAACTTTGGTTTAAGAAGTGGGGGGACATATCATTTAAAAAAATAATAGTAATTTTATCTGGTCGGATAAACACTACAAACAGCCTACCGACCGCTCGGAGGTGTCCACACGGTCCTAAAGCACACTTTTGCGTCACATTCCAATGATAAAACTGGTGGGGACAAAAATGCCATTTCAGAATGTGGGGGGTCCCCAGTGAAAGTTGCACCCCTGGTCGCTGGTATATTGGTGGCTTTGGCGAGGCCTTAGAGCAACTTCAATGTGGGTGGTAAGGAGGAGGGAGGGGGAGGGTGGATGGAATTTGGGAAGTGAGTGGAGACTAGAGCGTAAGTGATTGCTGCCTGTCATACACGATTTCTCCCGTGTGTCCGAGCTTTGTGAGACTCGGAGGCGCCGTCACGATTTTTGTTAAGGATTTGGAGGGACAGCGGTTCCGCCGCTTGAGCCCCCCTTTCCAACAGTACACACACACAAACACACGCTCGCACACACACCCTCTCTGTCAATAATGACTGAAAACCTGATCACTTTTTCAGTCTGTTTTGACGAATATCAATGCACCACACAAACTGCCTAAAGGGGAAAATGTTAGAAGAATTGAAACTTTAGAACAAGTCTTTGTGACCTTTTGTACAGGATTGGTAAAGAAAAATCTATTACATTTCACTGTTCTTTGAATTATGTCTTGTACACTCCAGTACTTCTAATTTGATGTTGATGTGCATTAACCCATTAAGCCCTCCTTTTGGCCTCAGCAGTTCAACATTGTTACATTTTGGGATTTGGAGACTGTTGTGAGAGGGGAAAAAATGAATATCATGGTCAGTTTGTATGAGCACTGATTTAACGTTGATAGGAGAGCTCACCCATTGAAAAATGAAGAAATCCTGGAAGAATATCATATGGTTCCAGCTTTACTTGGAAGTCAAATCCTTAGAGAGTCTTTGTTCCGTTGGTGCCTTGCCATACCACAGTTTCCACTACTACACTTCAGGATTTGAGCTGCTTAAACCCCTCATGGTGTGCACCATTCAGAAACACTCAACCAACCCTACTGCATGCTGTTATTTGGGTCAGCATTTGACTTTGTTCATTAGTGCATGAAGCATTGGCATGAAGAGCTCGATGTTTGGACACCCAGAGAGCTTTTGTTGTTGTATGTGCTGTGCTTGTGGGTGTTTTGCGTTTGAGCTTTTAGGTTAGTCTAGTTGACACTTTCTTCATAGCTCAAAAATCCTGTGATGAAGATATGAAATGTATCGGCGGTAGCAGGCAACACAGCTAACTACCACTGAGATGTTTCAACATTTTCTTGGTATTTTTGATGTTGTTATAAATGTGTGAGTACTGTACTCTGTGTTGGGCGGGTGGATTCTGGTGAAGGGGGACTTCTTTATTTTCTCTTTCTCTCTTTTCTCTCCCCCATGTCTGTGTCTCCCCCCACTGTGGCGCACCTCCCCTTGCCACTCTCCCACTGCACCTCTTCAGCCGACACCTCTGCCGTCCACGAGGAGAAAGGGGCTTGTTTCCGATTGGTCAGTTCGGGGAAGCAGTGTTTGCACCCGGTGTCTGCTCAGCTGAGCAAACAGCTCTGCTGCTGCAGTGTGGGCAAGGCCTGGGGCCCGCGCTGCGACAAGTGCCCCCTACCAGGAACAGGTAAGGCCTTCAACGCCAGCAACTCTGAGTCCCAGACACCTCCACCCATCCATCCATTCCACCACTCTCACATTGAGAGATTGAAATGTGGGACCAGTGGCATCCATCCCTCACCCACACTCAATGTTTCTGTCTCTCTGTGCATGTGTTTCAATGCTTTGCCAAGTAGACAGTTTTAGATGCAGTTATATCTCTACCACCAGCACTCTCCTCCTGTCTCCCCTTATTCCACCATGTCTCCCCATCCGCCATTGCCATCTGTACGGGTATCATGGTCAGTGTTGGCTGGGGTGACACAATAGCTGACACCTGCAGATCATGTGCAGCACAGGCACACTAAATAGATAGAAACTGTTTGCTGAGTCCTCACACTTCCACTCGAAAAGGTCTGTCTTAATGAATTGATGACATTGAGCCAAACATTCCATTAGACCTGGGAGGTTAGTCTGGGAACAAGTGTAAGCCTTTTCTGTGTCTATGCCTGTGTTGTCTGTCTAGGCTCCGGGAGACATTACTGGATGGCCTCGTTTGGCCTAATTAACAACACCCGTTAAAATCATCTGGGTTGCCAGATTATTTTGGTTGCCAGATCTTCAAAGTTCCCAGTGTAGTACAGTAAGTTGTTATGGGGAGTGTAATAGAGTTAGGGGATGATTGCTTGGAACCGGGCCCATTTTTCCCAATGTGAGGACGTTTCTGTGGGTAAGGTTAGGAGCTGTTATAAGAGTAAATTAGAGACGTGCTCCTTTATTTGGAAATAAACTTGAGCAGATTACATGTAGGATTTACCTTGTTATGAAGGGCAGCATTTTTTAAGGTCTCTTTAATGTTATTTTTTCTTTGTTTGTCGGAATGTTCGCAGAGGCGCTTGTAGCTGGATTAGTAACTGATTATTCAAAAAATAAAATTCACTATCAATGTCGTGGTTTAATTACAATTGGCTGACATGGTTCTTTCAATTGAGGTAGAGATGGAGACAGTTTATTTTGGTAGATTCTAACTTCTTGCAAATGCTTGTTGGTTAAAATGGGAAACTGCATAGATAGCATGTGCTATTCTTATATGAAACTGGATTGGTGGATGCTACACTGTGTAACAATGGTTGGTACTTAGTTTTCATTCAATGGGACATACATGAAAGCCTTGACATGACGCTTCCCCAACAAATCTAGTCAAGTCCTTACAAAATGCTAGTTGCAAAAAGACATTCAAGAATGAGACAAGTGTGTGACTCTCAGTCTTTATCACCAGTGACATGGTCCACTGTGTCTCCTTGGTTTCTAATGGGAACACATAAGTCCTGCAGAGAGGACACATTACGAAGGCTATGTGGAGCTCAGAAAGAACTCAGAAGGGTCATTCCATGAAATGAGTGCCCTTCGATATATTAAGTATATATTAAGTAGAAATTGTGCATCAATATTGAATTTTAAAAGCCTGTTAAATTAAATGTAGTTCCCTTTCTAATATAGACCAAATGTCCCTCTGTGCACCCTCTTAGACTTATAGGAAGATTTTAACCCACTTAACCCCAACATTTCTCCAAGTTTTAATCATCATGACAAAGTCATTTCTGAAGATTATTATTTATGTAATGTGATTAGTGATTCATTTTTATGTAATACCAAAAACTCTCCCTCATTTTAAGCTCAACCCTGTTACATGAACTGAACTCTCATTTTAAGATGGTAAAACTATTCTTAAAATTGTTTACAAATTCTACATCTAATAAAATCGTAAAATCACAGTGTAAGAGCAGGTGAACTGGTTCTACTCTTTTTGGCCATTTTCTGGTGTTTGTGGTGGAAAACTGAGTGGGCATAACACATAAAACTTGAGCATAACACGTCAACACTGTTACTCATAGATGGACAGGCTAGACATTTTTTTTACAATAWTTTTTTTTTCATGAAGCTTGCATTCAATTGACCCTCCCTGTTGCACACAACAAGCTTCCATTCCTCATGTCACAAGGGGATTTATGGCTGATTTAAGATCATCTACCTTGTTACAGTCACCCTTTAACTTTATTTGGCACTTAATAGACACTTAATATAGTTTTTTTTTAATTTAACCTCGAGATGGAAACACATGCTTTTTATTAAGTTGAACATGTGCTCTTTATGACAGAATGTTAAAATTAGGTGAAATTCAATGTTTTTTTTCACCAAGGTATACTACTCAAAAGGCACCCAATTGGTGGAATGACCCAGAGACTGATACACAAATCTGCTACAACATCAAAAACCAAACAGCATGTAACCTATTGTACATTACATTGGAGTTACATAAAATGAAAGATCAGCCAAATTAGTCACATACTGTAGCTATAATTTATTTTGAACCTGAAATAGATTTTTTTTGTTTTGCATAAAGTATGGATGTACTTACTATATTTTTMTTTTAAACTTTTTAGCTAAATTCAAGGAGATATGCCCTGGTGGGATGGGCTACACTGTCACGGGATCTTACAAGCCCAAACCACCCAATCAATTACCCAGCCAACCTGAGACCATCAACAAGCCAATGATCACCCACCAAGAGCCTGTGGCCCCGCCTCTGCCCCTGCCGACACATGAGAAACCAGTGGAGGCCTTGAGCGTCGCTGAGAGACAGCTTCCCTCTGTACCAGGTAAGTCAACATCATGCAATTTCCTCTGTACCAGGCAAGTCAACACCACACAGCTGGCAACAGTAGAGGAGAAGCCATCTTTACTAATGCACTATGGAAAGACAGAGACAGAAGATTGGGCTGAGCTGGGTGGGACTGAGTGTGACTCATAGATAGGGGCCATGCTCTTGTCTTTTCACTATGCTGGGCTGTTTTGATATGTGCAATTTTGTGTACCTACAGTGCCAGCGCAAAACGTTTTCGTCCAAATAAAGAGTAATCCACCCGTTCAATAGTACCAGTCAAAAGTTTGGACACACCTACACATTCCAGTTTTCTTTTTCTTTTTACTATTTTCTACATTGTAGAATAATAGTGAAGACATCAAAACTATGAAATAACACATATGGAATCATGTAGTAACCAAAAAAGTGTTAAAGTAGCCACCCTTTGTCTTGATGACAGCTTTGCACACTCTTGGCATTCTCTCAACCAGTTTCATGAGGTAGTCACCTGGAATGCATTTAAATTAACAGATGTGCCTTGTTAAAAGTTAATTTGTGGAATTTCTGTCCTTAATGTGTTTGAGCCAATCAGTTGTGTTGTGACAAGGTAGGGGTGCTATACAGAAATAGCCCTATTTGGTAAAAGACCAAGTCCATATTATGGCAAGAACAGCTCAAATAAGCGAAGAGAAATGACAGTCCATCATTACTTTAAGACATGAAGGTCAGTCAATCCGGAAAAAGTCAAGAACTTTGGAAGTTTCTTCAAGTGCAGTCGCAAAAACCATCAAGTGCTATGATGAAACTGGCTCTCATGAGGACTGCCACAGGAAAGGAAGACCCAGAGTTACCTCTGCTGCAGGGGATACGTTCATTAGAGTTACCAGCTTTAGAAATTGCAGCCAAAATAAATGCTTCAAAGAGTTCAAGTAACAGACACATCTCAACATCAACTGTTCAGAGGAGACTGCGTGAATCAGGCCTTCATAGTCTAATTGCTACAAAGAAACCACTACTAAAGGACACCAAAAATAAGAAGAGACTTGCTTGGGCCAAGAAACATGAGCAATGGACATTAGAACGGTGGAAATCTGTCCTTTGGTCTGATAAGTCCAAATTTGCGATTTTTGGTTCCAACCGCCTTGACTTTGTGAGACGCAGAGTAGATGAACAGATGATCGCCGCATGTGTGGTTCCCACCATGAATCATGGAGGAGGAGGTGTGATGGTGTGGGGGTGCTTTGCTGGTGACACTGTCTGTGATGTATTTAGAGTTGAAGGCACACTTAACCAGCATGGCTACCACAGCATTCTGCAGCGACACACCATCCCATCTGGTTTGCGCTTAGTGGGACTATCATTTGTTTTTCAACAGGACAATGACCCAAAACACACTTGCAGGCTATTTAAGGGTTATTTGACCAAGAAAGGGAAAGGGGATACCTAGTCAGATGTACAAATGTCTTCCGCATTTAACCCAACCCCTCTGAATCAGACATCCATAATCGACATCCATGTCTTCGGCACCCGGGGAACAGTGGGTTAACTGCCTTGCTCAGGGGCAGAATGACTGATTTTTACCTTGTCAGCTCTGGGATTTGATCCAGCAACCTTTCGGTTCCTGGCCCGCTCTAACCACTAGGCGTGCTCCATCAGATGACCTGGCCTCCACAACCCAATTGAGATGGTTTGGGATGAGTCCCTCAGAGTGAAGGAAAACCAGCCAACAAGTACTCAGCATATGTGGGAACTCTTTCAAGACGGTTTGAAAAGCATTCCAGGTGAAGCTGGTTGAGAGAATGCCAAGAGTGTACAAAGCTGTCATCAAGGTAAAGGGTGGCTACTTTGAAAAATCTCAAATATAAACTATATTTGGATTTGTTTAACACTTTTTTTGGTTACTACATGATTCCAAATGTGTTATTTCATCGTTTTGATGTTGTCACTATTATTCTACAATATAGTAAAAATAAAGAAAAACCCTTGAATGACTAGGTGTGCCAACTTTTGACTGGTACTGTAAGTGAAACTAAGCAGATTTGTATTTGTGTGAGTGTGTGTGGGGTCTTCAAAAATATCTCTCAACCAGACATCAATTCAGTTCCACCCTGATCAGGATGATGAGGATTCACATGCTTTGGCTTGCCGTCGCCTCTCAACCTTCTKGATTCTGAGAGAGAGGAGAGATGGAGCTCCTCTTTCTTATTGTTCAGGACATGCTTGGGAGCTGGCGAGGGAAAGAGAAACTTGGCAGCATTAGAGCGCACAGACTTGTCCAAATTACCACTAAGCTTCTCTTGAGCTCCGAGTACAGAGGATTCCAATGCAGAGGACAGACTCAGACAAACAATAAGAGAGAAAGCCACTGCCTAAACCTGTGTAGATTAGTGTTTGCATGCCACAAGGGGCTAAAGCTGGCTCCACTGAGCTAAAAATCCTGGTGGAGGTGATTTGTTTCATGCCCAGTGTTGTGCTACATTAATAACAATCCTGTTTGTTTTTATGACCTCAAGATCTAAATACGGTAAAAACGCCTGAGGGTTGAGTTATGACATGGCATTTGGCCAGTGTTTAAAATAAGGTTTTAGTGGAACGACCTTGTACCTGGTTAACATTTGTCCTTTGCTATGAAAAAGATCATGTTTCGACATGGCCATGAACAGCTAAACGTACCCCCAGAGCCTGTGAAAGTGACAGTCTTATGAATTGCAAATGATTGGTCCTCTGGCCCCAGCCGGAAAGGTTTATTAATTTATTCATAAGCCTGAAGATATTTAATGGAGAAAATATAATGAAGTATATGATGTACTTGTCTCTGACAACTTGATGATCAAGGGCAGGTATATCCAGCCTTGTGCTTCCAGACGGTCCCACTCTTTCTTGATCTCATTCTTGTTTTTTTGTAACATATTTTTCGTTCATATTTTTTTTTATGACCAGTAGCCACAGATGCACCTGAGCAGGTAGGTTGGGTTTCTTCAGAATTTTTTTTTTAAATGAAAAGAAAATAGCTTTCTTGCATGCGACAAGAAGGATTCACCCTTTAGCCTCTATGGCAGCGACCTGCAGAAGCAGCCTGCAGCATCACCTCTGCATGAAGTCAGCATCACCACTGCATGACTTTGAGCCAATCACTGCTCCACGCTTTCAGCTTAAGAGCACTTCACAGTGGAACATCCGTCCATGCCAATCACAGCTGCTAAGACTTTGCTCTTTGCGCTTTTGTTCAGCCTCATACTGTATGGATGCGTTGACACAGGCAGCCCAATTCTGATCTTTTTCCACAAATTAGTCTTTTGACCAATCAGATCAGCTCTTTTGCCAATAATTGGGCAAATGATCAGAATCGAGCCGCCTATGTAAACGCAGCTTAAGAGTCTCCAAAACGGAACAGTCCTGAAACCTTTCTGTAATGGATTTAGTATTGTATTATGACTTGAATGATGTAAATATAGAAGCTCTCTTTTACAATATATTGGTTCTTTCAGAGGAACAGTAGACTCAGCAGCTTGAAACTCTTTAATGCACTTTGATAAAGGCAGAGTAAGTAAACACTATTGCGCAATCCATTTTGACATCCTAGAGAAACTCCAAAGGTAAAAAAAAAAAAAAAGCTGAAGTCAAGTTGGAGTCCACACAACTGATAACTATAGACCCTATCTACTCAATGAAAACCCATGTTTCGCTTTCCACCATCTTGCTCTACAAGCCCTTCAAGCTCTTTCCTTCCTTCGGCTGTCATGCAAGCGGATCTCCAACTAGTTTACTGCTGAGCAGCCTATATGACGAGCGCACGCATGACAACGGTGCATGAGCGGCGCTTGCTCACTGAAACCTCATGTCTATACGGATCAGTCCACTGACCCGGAGGTCCATATTGTGTTTGTCTTGTGTTCTGTCCTTCAAGGAGCTGGTTATTCTGGAGGCTACTAGTAGTAGTCCAATAGTTGAGGTCGAGGCTGGCCAGCCACAACTCTCTCCCGGTGTCTCTACCATGAGGATGGAGCCGGCCTACAAAGGTGTCTCATCCATTTCCTTCCCCTCTACTCTCTCTGCTGCTATTTCAGTCTCACAGGGCTGGGCTCACTCTCACAGGGGAAAGTCTGCAAGTTATTTATTTATGATGGTTGTTTTGGCACTGTGCCGAACTCTATGTAAGTAGGTCTCCACTGGTGCTTTACGGTCAATTTTACCTGACAGAATAAAAATGAAAATGTGTTGGTTTGAAAAATATCTTGTGTTCTTTCCCCTGTAACAGGACTAAGGGAAAGAGCACCTGCCATTTGTGATGGGTCTTCTCCAGACTCAAGTCTAGGGTTATCTTAATTGAAACGCAACGTTTCGATTGTTGTAAAAATAGTTGTTTTATTGTTCCATTCAGTACAAATCCAAGCTGGAAAAATCTTTAAACAGCTGTCAGCTCAGCACTTGATGGCGTAGAGTGATTTATCTCTGTCCGCTGGGATTTCTACAGCAATCTGTATTACACTCTTACCCATTGAAGCACTCATTTTAAAGATCACAAAAAGTCTGACTGCACTGTTCTCTCCCCTGGCTCTATCTGTCCTGGTCTCTCAGAGGTTGTGGAGGAAACGTCCCCCCCTGCTCCAGCCCTGATCCTCCCCACCAACGCTGGCCAGGACATCGCCCCTACTCAGTCAGCAGGTAAGTGCTCACACTGACATACAGTAACGCCGTGACATTTGGACATAGTTTAGTGTGAGGTCAATGTGCAGCTGATGGGCTGATACCTACTATCCCTGCTACATTCTATATCTAAGCTATCCCAAGCTGATTGTGTATAAATCATGAATGAATAGAGGGATGAAGGGAACACAAGGTTAGTTCATAAATACACCCAGTGTTATCTCCCTCACTCGCCAATTCACTGACCCTTTATTTGTGTTTAACCCTGCATCTGAATTCCTCACAGGTCAGGGGCAAAAAATAGGCCGATAAGAGGAATTTGCACAGACTGGGAACATGGCACTTTTTAACTCTCCCTGACCTCCTTTCTTTGTCCTTGGGGTTCTCCCCCGTTGTGAGAATATTCTGCGCTCCTCTATATTTAGGAGTCATGTGTTGCTGTTGAGGGGCCACAGCAACATGAAGTCTCTCTCTCCACTTTCTAGATGTGAATAGTCTAACAACATCATTATGGCTTCAAATCACTCCAATGAAAGTGCTGAGAAACTTTTATTTCTCACCTGTCCCTCACAGAAATATATTTGGGTCCTGTATTGTTTTATTTAAGAGATTCCAATTTTAGATTTTGTTGCCGTGTTTCTTCAAAGGGGAAGGCCAGTGATTGGTGCCATCGCTAGGCAACCACTTGTGTGAAACCCACCTGTTTTTWTTTTGATACCCTGGACGAGGAAGACGGGACTTTTCAGAGCAGTAGAGGAGAGAGAGTGTCGGCACGGAGACTAGTGTGGAGGGAAGGGAGTGGGACTATCTGGTGCCAGGCCCACATAAACCTCTTGGACCAATCAGGGGACCGCAGGGATATTTTGGTTTATTTTTGCTAGGCGGATATCCAAACCCCCAGACCTCTCTCATCTCAGCGTTTTACGTCCTGGTGTCCCGGAAAGGTGACACCATATTAAGAGGCCACAGAAATGTTATGAGGCCTCCCGATGACAGACACTCAGTAAACTAGGCGGCATAATTGCCCACTTCTTTTCTTAATCATCCTTACTGTGATAGTCTCCGTGCCTCAATGCTTGCAAATCATTCTGGACCTGTTTCTTTTTAAAGTAAAAAACAACAAAGTTTTATTGTACCACGGCGCAGATGCTCTTTAAGATACTAATAATTACACTCGCTAAGCATTCTGTACCTCAACCAAGCAATCAATTAGTCAATCAAATTATAGTGCTTTTTACAAATACGTTTGTCACAAAGTGCTCAACAATAACTCTCGACCAAACAGTTGAGGAAAATCTCCTGAGGTGGGAAGAAAGTTTGAGAGTAAGCAGGAGCCCATCCTCTGTTTGACTGATGTCCTCCCTAAATCCCATATAAAGCACAGCAATTTAACAGTAATTGAACTGTATTTCTGAGGAGATGCCACTGTAGCATTTTTGAACAAAGAAACCTCACCTATTGAAATGTGTACAGTAATACTTCAATTCATTTAATTCCACCATACTGGCCTGCTGAGCTATGAAGAAGCCCAGTCATCAAGCCTGCTGACATTGACTACCTCAGTAACACTAATTCTTAGGTAAAGTATTAATAATGTATTTTGATAGATTGTCACATGGCATTCTATCACAACTCATTTAATCCCCCTTTCATGTTCTCTACTTCTCATCAAGATCTGAAATGGCCCAACCTTTCAGTCACTGTGATTTGACAGTTGTACAGTTTCGGCTTATATGGAGTCCTTAGGTCTCTGAAACTGTGGGCCCAGTGACCCACTTCTGTAAAATGTCTGCATATCGATGCCTTTTGATGGGTATTAGACACTATGATTTACTCTATTCCCTACTTTTCCTCTGTGGTATGTAAGGCAATTTCCCACTGTCAAGACTGAGTAGACAGATTGATGCACATACTGAGCAGATTTGTCATACAGAAACACATTTGCAGCCATGAGTGGGATGCTGATGAGACTATTAGCTAGGGAGAGGAAAGGACATTTGCAGGAATGGAATAGATTTGTTTATGCCGCGCATATAGAAACTGCATATTTTGTATTTCGTATTTGAAGAGTAGCATGAGGTTTCCTTCTCTCTCCCTCCTCTCTCTCTCTCTCTTTCTCTCTCTCGGCCAGAGGTGGATGAGTGCAAGGTGAACCCTCACATCTGTGGCCAGGGGATCTGCTACAACACTGCCGAGGGTTATACCTGCATCTGTAACGAGGGCTACCAGATGGACGAGACACACACCACCTGTGTAGGTGAGAAACAAGAAGTCAAAGGTCACATCCATTTATCAGACCCATGGGAATAGTCCTCTTCTCATTTGGTCTGATTGGATTTCACTCTTCACATTGCGCCCAGAAGGTAGATCCATTTAATTACATCAGTAAATAGGAATGATTTTACTAGCCTTTGGAGGCCTCTCTTGATGAGGGAATAGTTATGTATACATTTAGACACGGTAGGAGAATCCCTTAGCGACCTCTCTGCTACAGTGATGGTTTGAAATAAAGACTCGTATCTATATCCATTGCATCTCATACTACTTTAATCCACTTGCGTGTCATGTCAGTATGTCTCTAAGCAAGTTGACTCATGTTCCATCCCATGTCTCCTGCCACGCTGTACCTGTGGATAGATGTTAATGAATGCCTGGATTCTGCATCACTGTGCTCCAACGGCCGCTGCAAGAACACTCCCGGCAGCTTCCTGTGTGTGTGCCAACCAGGCTTCATGACAGATGAGGAGGGAACCAGTTGCATTGGTAAAGCCATTTCACACACATACCACCACGCTCCCTGAAATACGGAGACACACCAAAAACAATAGCAGAAGCCTAGGAGATTCAATAGCTGTTGTGCACGGCAGTAGCAGGCATTTGGATAGCCGTTTGGGTGTTTTCGTTTCCCCAGTCTTCACTATAGTTCCCTGTTGGCTTAGCCCCCCTCCCTGGAGATAGGGGCTAAGTTGTAGAAGGTGACCACAGTGTAGCCCATTAGCGACGTCCTCCTCATCATCCTCCCTATCCTGGGATATAAATACTGGGAACACTGTCATTAGGTGGTTTCTGGTGTTTCGACACACGTTTTCTCTTCCACAAAATGACACAAAATTAGGTTTGCAGAGGCAAAAAGCTGGTGATTATTTCCCCATAACTGTACTGTAACAGACTAACATCTGAAAATGAAATATGAGAGTATAATTTATTACTGTTTGCAAGGGATTTATATGTGGATATGAGCACCAAAACAGGCAACTTGAGGACGACAGCCCTAAATATTTTATAGGCAGATGGAACGTTCTGTGAAAACTAGACTAAAAAGACTTTGAGGGACTGACTTACCCAGAAGAAACACTACATGTCACATTAAAACAAAAATAAAGTGTGCAGTCTATGTGCAGTCTGTGACTTGTTTTGTTGACTCATGGACTTCCACTCTCTATATCAGGGTGGGGGATGTTTGGTTTCTAAGGAGGGGAGTGGTATCCTGGATACCCAGCGGAGGAGGTTATTTTTGTTGGTATCACACCGTTTTAGAGGCAAATTAGGGGTCCCTGTTTCCTTCCTCGTTTGTTCTGTCTTTTTTTAATGTCCCACAGGAAGTCCCGCCCAGGGCCCTCAGAGGAAGTTCCAGTCACTTTAGCCTGGCATTGGTCCATCTTAGGGGGCTAGGAGGGCACGAAGCAGGGATAGGCCTGGCATGAATCAGCAATGTCCATGTTATTCAGTTAAAGTCAAGGAAAGGGTGTCATGAGCCAAACTCCTAGCCCTCTGTAATGCCAGACTGTCCAAATAGTTTAGATAGATGGATATCACACTCAGACTGGGGTAAATGAAGGTTTGGCACAGATCRATGGGCAGATCAAGAGATTGTTGACATTGGACAGAGTAGTGTCTGACATGGTTGTACAACATTAGTGACACAGCACTAGAATTATTGGTACTCCATCACATTTCGCCAGGGTTTTGGGGATTATGCTTAATGGGTTCGGGTGAGTACCAAAAAAGGAATGGTTATTCTTGAAAGATTCTTGAATGTACTGTCTTTGTTGGAGCCAAGTGACCGCTCTGCTATCTTCAAATCTCTCCCATCTCCGTCTCTCTCTCTTCGTCTCGCCCTCCCTCTCTACATCCCTTTCTCAGATTTAAACGAGTGTCTGAACACCCACACGTGTCCTGAGGATGAGTTTTGTGTCAACACCGTGGGTTCCTACACCTGTTTGCACTGTGACAGTGGCTACAGGATGAGCCCAACAGGCCACTGTGAAGGTACAGGACGCACCCTTTACATATTTGGGTTCTATTTTGAGAGCTTTAAGGGCAGGAGAATTAGAGGGGGTTTCATGGTAAGATACGGGCATGGCTGTTTTTGACCTATCAATAACATGGTATGCATATGGCTTACTCACACATCAAGCACTCATCCCACTGAAACCAAGGGCCTTTTTTGGTGTTGATTCTCTCCTTGCCTCTCTCTGTGTCTCTTTTATATAACTCAATTCCCCACACCTCTGTCTCTCTTTCTCTTTCTCTTTCTCTCTCTCTTTCTCTCTCACTCTCTCTCTCTTAGATATAAATGAGTGTCTGGACTTGGGTGTGTGTCCATCCGGCCTGTGCATCAACTTCCCAGGCTCGTATGAGTGTGATCTGTGTCCAAAGGGCTTCCAGGGCCAGGGAGGACAGTGTGTCGGTATGTGACTGAACATTCTCCTTCCCTCACAAATAATCAGGAGCATCGAAATTACTGGAGCGGCTTGGCTCTGCATTCAAATTCCTTCCACCAATTTGGAGTTGGAAAAAAAAAAGACTTGTTTGACAATCCATCGTTCTGTGTCTTGTGCGTGAGTGTGTGTGTGCACGCATGTACAGTTTAAACATACACTACATCACTGAAGTATGTGGACACCAGCTTGTCGAAGATCTCATTCCAAAATCATGGGCGTTAATATGGAGTTGGTCCACCTTTGCTGCTATAACAGCTTCCACTCTTCTGGGAAGGCTTTCCACTAGATGTTGGAACATTGCTGTGGGGACTTGCTTCCATTCAGCCACAAGAGCGTTAGTGAGGACGGGCACAGATGTTGGGCGATTAGGCCTGGCTCACAGTCGGCGTTACAATACATCACAAAGGTGTTCAATGAGGTTGAAGTCATGGCTCTGTGCAGTCCAGCCAAGTTCTTCCACACCGATCTCGACAAACCATTTCTGTATTACCCTCGCTTTATGCACGGGGGCATTGTCATGCTGAAACAGGAAAGGACCTTCCCAAATTGTTGCCACAAAGAAGCCCAGAATCGTCTAGAATGTCATTGTATGCTGTGGCGTTAAGATTTCCCTTCACTGGAACTAACGGGCCAAGCCCGAACCATGAAAAACAGGTCCAGACCATTATTCCTCCTCCACCAAACTTTACCGTTGGCACTATAAAAATTGGGGCAGGTAGCATTTTCCTGGCATCCACCAAACCCAGATTTGTCCGTCGGACTGCCAGATGGTGAAGCGTGATTCATCACTCCAGAGAACACATTTCCATTGCTCCAGAGTCCAATGGCGGCGAGCATTACACCACTCCAGCCGACGCTTGACATTGGGCATGGTGGTCTTAGGCTTGTGTGCGGATGCTCAGCCATGGAAACCCATTTCATGAAGCTCCCTTCGAACAGTTATTTTGCTGACATTGCTTCCAGATGCAGTTTGGAACTCGGTAGGGAGTGTTACAACCGAGGACAAATGATTTTTACTCGCTACACGCTTCAGCACTCGGCGGTCTCGTTCTGTGAGCTTGTGTGGCCTTCCACTTCACAATAACAGCACTTACAGCTGACCGGGGAAGCTCTTGCAGAGCAGAAATTTGATGAACTGACTTATTGAAAAGGTGGCATCCTATTTCGGTGCCATATTGAAAGTCACTGAGATCTTCAGTAAGGCCATTGTACTGCCAATGTTTGTCTATGGAGATTGCATGGCTGTGTGCTCGATTTTATACACCTGTCAGCAACGGGTGTTGCTGAAATAGCCGAATCCACTAATTTGAAGGGGTGTCCACATACTTTTGTATATATGGTGTAGGGGTGTGTGTCTGTACGAACGTGGGGAGAACACCCACTGCTCTGCTCTTAGGTGTGTGCTTTGTCCTGCGGCTGGTATTGACATTGGCTCGTCCCCCACTCCATCTCTCTTACACTCCGCCTTTACTACGAAGTCCAAGAGTTTCCCCTGAATCCCTGAGCCACAGCRCTGGTTCACTGCTTCTCTGTCTTCTCAAAGCCCTCACACAGACTGCAAGAAAGGGGAATTAGGACAGACTGTATTTTTGGCGAGGTATTTAGTGAGACGATATCAATATTTAGCATTTCTAAGACTATCCTCATTTAATCTTTAGCATTTCATACTATCCTCCGCTTACAGTAATACGTTTTTTACCCTGCTGTTGATCATATACAGCCCACCTTTGAAAACTTACCCGCTGCAGTGCCTTGCGAAAGTATTCACCCCCCTTGGCATTTTTCCTAWTTTGTTGCCTTACAATCTGTAATTAAAATAGATTTTTGGGGGGTTTGTATCATTTGATTTACACAACATGCCTACCACTTTGAAGATGAAAAATATGTTTTATTGCGAAACAAACAAGAAATAAGGCAAACAAAGAAAAAAGAAAACCTGAGCGTGCATAACTATTCACCCCCCCCAAAGTCAATACTTTGTAGAGCCACCTTTTGCAGAAATTACAGCTGCAAGTCTCTTGGGATATGTCTCTATAAGCTTGGCACATCTAGTCACTGGGATTTTTGCCCATTCTTCAAGGCAAAACTGCTCCAGCTCCTTCAAGTTGGATGGGTTCTGCTGGTGTACAGCAATCTTTAAGTCATACCACAGATTCTTAATTGGATTGAGGTCTGGGCTTTGACTAGGCCATTCCAAGACTTTTAAATGTTTCCCTTTAAACCACTCGAGTGTTGCTTTAGCAGTATGCTTAGGGTCATTGTCCTGCTGGAAGGTGAACCTCCGTCCCAGTCTCAAATCTCTGGAAGACTGAAACAGGTTTCCCTCAAGAATTTCCCTGTATTTAGCGCCATCCATCATTCTGACCAGTTTCCCTGTCCCTGCCGATAAAAAACATCCCCACAGCATGATGCTGCCACCGCCATGCTTCACTGTGTTCTCAGGATGGTGTTCTCAGGGTGATGAGAGGTGTTGGGTTTGAGCCAGACATAGCATTTTCCTTGATGGCCAAAAGCTCAATTTTAGTCTCATCTGACCAGAGAACCTTCTTCCATATGTTTGGGGAGTCTCCCCCATGCCTTTTGGCGAACTCCAAACGTGTTTGCTTATTTTTTTCTTTAAGCAATTGCWTTTTTTCTGGCCACTCTTCCGTAAAGCCCAGCTCTGTGGAGTGTACGGCTTAAAGTGGTCCTATGGACAGATACTCCAGTCTCCGCTGTGGAGCTTTGCAGCTCCTTCAGGGTTATCTTTGGTCTTTTTGTTGCCTCTCTGATTAATGCCCTCCTTGCCATGAGTTTTGGTGGGTGGGCCTCTCTTGGCAGGTTTGTTGTGGTGCCATATTCTTTCATTTTTTWAATAATGGATTTAATGGTGCTCTGTAGGATGTTCAAAGTTATATTATTATTATATTATTAAAATATATATTTTTATAACCCAACCCTGATCTGTACTTCTCCACAACTTTGTCCCTGACCTGTTTGGAGAGCTCCTTGGTCTTCATGGTGCCGCTTGCTTGGTGGTGCCCCTTGCTTAGTGGTGTTGGTCCCGTGTGGCTCAGTTGGTAGAGCATGGCGCTTGCAACGCCAGGGTTGTGGGTTCATTCCCCACGGGGGGACCAGGATGAATATGTATGAACTTTCCAATTTGTAAGTCGCTCTGGATAAGAGCGTCAGCTAAATGACTTAAATGTAATGTAAATGTTGCAGACTCTGGGGCCTTTCAGAACAGGTGTATATATACTGAGATCATGTGACAGATCATGTGACACTTAGATTGCACACAGGTGGGCTTTATTCAATTAATTATGTGACTTCTGAAGGTAATTGGTTATACCTGGTCTTATTTAGGGGCTTCATAGCAAAGGGGGTGAATACATACTCTATGCACGCACCACTTTTCAGTTTTTAATTTGTATTCTTTTTTTTTTAACAAGTAATTTTTTTCATTTCACTTCACCAATTTGGACTATTTTGTGTATGTCCATTATATGAAATCCAAATAAAAATATATTTAAATTACAGGTTGTAATGCAACAAAATAGGAAAAACGCTAAGGGGTGAATCCTTTTGCAAGGCACTGTCCATGTGGAATGCAGACTAGGTTGCTGGGTACAGTATAGCAGATTGAGGGCAGTCTGGTGGTACTTTGTCTGTCTTGTCAATGAGGTGCATTAGGCCTCACATCAGGTTTAATCCTAGCTCCAAGACATCATGTTAGCTGCCTGGGAGACCTGCAGCAGAATCAACACACACATTCTATGAGTGAAATCCCTACCCTGTATGGACAGTATTACCCAACCATATTTATAGCAGCAGTAACCCAGCCTGCAGACGTCTGGGTCACACAGCCAATCCCATAGGGAGACCCTCCAAAGTCTCATTGGTGCTGGTTTAGYTTCTTAGCTAGGTMATGCCAACTTTCAATAGGTCTGTGTTCGTGTGGTTGTATCCTATCCAAGATAATGAGGGTTGTTTACACACATTATGCAGTTCCAGGTGCATTACCTTAACCCAGGTGAANTATCCTATCCAAGATAATGAGGGTTGTTTACACACATTATGCAGTTCCAGGTGCATTACCTTAACCCAGGTGAAGGTTGGCCCAATCCATTCATCACAAATACCAGTGTGCTGGAGTTTCTTTTTCAAATATAATATTCTTCCTAACATGCCAACATGTTTAGACATTTGAGATATTAAGCACATTGTAAAAGTCTTTGACTCCCATTTTSTTGACTCTGTCCAGACGTAGACGAATGCCTGGACCCGTCAACTTGTGCCAACGGGAGGTGCTCCAACTTTGAGGGATACTTTGTCTGCTTGTGTAACGATGGATTCACRCTCAGCTCAGATGGACARTCATGCGAAGGTAACATCCTAATTCTATGCCGTAGTGTCTATCTTGTTTTTCATGGTTCTATGTGACTTTCAAACGACAGCCCCAAACTAGCTCTGCCAAGTCCCTGAATGATCTAGAAGACTGGATGACATAACTGGAAGATGTCATAGTTTAGAGAATCACCCTTTTAGCCMAAGCTGAATTAGCCACTGGTTAGAAACTTCCAGAATGCCCATAAATATAAACAGCATAATTGCTGCACAGAGTGAATGCTGTAAAAGTAAGTACTACCCCATAATTACTCATTTGTTCGGGCACTGTTTGTATATGTGACATAGTTAATGACTCTGCCTGCCTAAGACTGTCAGTTTAGCCCAGCGAAGCACTTTGTCTTGGCTTTTTCCACAGTATTTTATGTCAGTCACAAGGCACCTTGCTTAAAGGACTATTTTACCCATGTAATCGAGTGGTTTTGTTGTTTTCAGTAGTCCAAGGTAGATGCATTCACAAAAAAAAAGGAATTTCCAAACGATGTCTGAGTCTAGATATCTAGCTTTGAATGTCCTGATCAGTCCTGATGTTCACCATTGTCCATTTGAGTCAATTCCTACAACTCCCAAGATTCCCCTCTCTCTAACTGGGTAGAGTGGTTGGTGTGTGGGTTGAACTTGGTTCAACAGTAGGTGTCAAACAGTGGAGGCTGCTGAGGGGTGGATGGCTCATAATAATGACTGGAATGACATCAAACACATAGATACCATTMCRCTAATTCTGCTCCAGCCATTATTATGTGCCCGTCCTCCCCAATTAAGGTGCCATCAACATCCTGTGGTGTCCCAAAAGTGCTTCACCTTAATCAAATATATGACAGGAGAGATTATTTCACAGAAAATAATATTGTTCCTTGAGATTTGCCGGAGTTTAGAGTGACGGAAAGTAGCGAACAGCCATGCTCTGTGCCCTCGTCGTGTCCCGTCATTGAGCAGAGCAGCCCAAGTGGAGCCGTTGCTATACTCCCACACATGCAGAGCCAGCAGGAAGCGGGTGACACACAGAGAGGAGCAGCTAATTTACTAACTGAGGAAATTATTTATCATTTCTGGTTTCGAGCAGAACCAATCAGGCCTGGGTAGAACGTCGCGGGCATGGGTAGGGATCGGCCCGAGCTCTCGTAAACATTGGTCACAGAGATAATTTGAATTACACGCCCACAGTCGGTTGAACACATATGAACAGCGCGACAGGTGGATTCAGCTAGCAAGTGCTGTTTTCTGGGATTCACTGGCATAGAAAAGCTGGGTGGAAGTGCAAAGTCTCACATGATGAAGTGCTTTGACTCGGCTATTTCAACTTTTTGACAGAAGCCGTGTTTCGAGAGCCTTTTGAAACAGAAAACAAAATAATAATTACAGGATAAGCTATTTCTCATATATCTCAGATAGGACCCTTGGATCTTTCTTACTTTTGAACTCCACATTGTTGGGAAAGGGCCCAAGTTGGTTATTGAAATTCCATAATTTATTCAGCAGGACCCGATAGCTTCACTGTGGGCACTATGATCCCTTATTGATGTCACTTGTTAAATCCACTTCAATCAGTGCAACTGTAGGCTAAATTATATTTCCAAACCGTATGTATGGTGGATTGACTAGAAATACAYGTGAAAATATATTATTGGTAAAATTCCCCTTTAAGATTGAGGCATTGTAGCGCACGTTTATAAATCATTCAGGATTTGCCTGGCAGCTCCCAACTTTATCAGAGGACCATAGTGCCCACAGTGAAGCTATTGGGTCCTGCTGAATAAATGATGGAATTTCAATAACCAACTTGGGCTGTTTGGGGCAATGAAAGTATATGAAACACTGAGTTGCCACTCAAGTTGCTACCACATATCAATGTCTCTTCATATTTCTCCCGATATGCCACATCAATGTCTCTCGCTGTTCACCTGGCCCAATTTGCCCTCTGGCATGATAAGAATTCTCTCTTTGCTACCTTGCTCAGGAAGTCTGTATCAAAATATGACTTATTCAATGTGAGGACACGACGGSCATTCAAGATGTGGTATAAAGTCCTACAGCATTGACAATACTTTGAACACACCTGTACATTAAATKGACATTATTGAAAGTTGTATTATTTCTTAATGTGCTAGACATGTTAAGCCTCTTCTTATGCATAATCTCATCCTCAAATAGGAATGGGTCATGTTGGACTTTAGTGACACCGCTCAGAATTATCAGTGCAGCACCCTGAGCCTTACTGCTTTTGTGTGATGCTTTTGCCTAAGAGTGTTGTGTGTTGTGCCCCAGATGTGGATGAGTGCCAGGATGAGCAGGTGTGTACCAGGGGGCACTGCCAAAACACTGAGGGCTCTTTCCTCTGTAACTGTGGGCCCGGTTTCAGGGCTTCTGCGGCAGGGGACCAGTGTGACGGTAAGACTCTCATTATCCTCTGACTCTTGCCATTACACACTGACTTATACCGTTATACATTGACTCATACCATTGTACACTTGCGCGTACAATTACAACCTCACATACACAATTACACATTTTCTCATTCAGTACAATGTCTTACTGTGCAGTGGATATTTGGGACACATTGGAGTTAGCTGTGTTTAGATAGATCTGAAAAAAGTTCTTAAAACATACGCAGTGTACAAAACATTATGAACACATGCTCTTTCCACTACAGACTGACCAGGTGAATCCAGGTGAAAGCTATGATCCCTTATTGATGTCACTTGTTAAATCCACTTCAATCAGTGTAGATGAAGGGGAGATGACAGGTTAAAGAAGGATTTCTAAGCCTTCAGACAATAGAGACATGGATTGTGTATGTGTGCCATTCAGAGGGTGAATGGGCAAGACAAAAGATTTAAGTGCCTTTGAATGGAGTATGGTAGTTGGTGCCAGGCGCACCGGTTTGTGTCAAGAACTGCAACGCTGCTGGGTTTTTCACGCTCAACAGTTTCCTGTGTGTATCAAGAATGCTCCACCACCCAAAGGACATCCAGCCAACTTGACAACTGTGGGAAGCATTGGAGTCAACATGGGCCAGCATCCCTGTGGAACGCTTTCAACACCTTGTAGAGTCTGACGAATTGATGATGTTCTGAGGCCAAATGGGAGGGGGAGGGGACTCTATATTAGGAAGGTGTTCTTAATGTTTTGTACACTCAGTATATATAATAATCTGATAATGGTTCAGAAGATTGGATTTCTGAACTGGTATCAATATTTTGTACATTGTTCATCTAATTGAATGTATTTTTAATCATGTAATGTACAAACACATGGTAGAAAATATCTAGCTACCCTAATTAAAATCCTGAAACGGACTCTATCTTCATGTCCTCTATCTTCCCATAAAGCATAGTGTCTGTGTGCGTCCATGATTGTGTGTGTGTGTTGCCTGCATTGAGAGCTGTTCCTTTGGTTGCAGATGTGGATGAGTGCCAGGTGCTGACCATGCCCTGTGACAGTGTGGGCCAGTGTGTCAACAACATGGGCTCCTACCACTGCAGCTGCCCCCAGGGCTACCAGCAGATCAACGGCACCAGCTGCCTAGGTATAGGCCACTCCCTCCCTCACATACTCAAAACATACATGCAAAGACACACACACACACACACACACACACACACACACACACACACAACACACACACACACACACACTCACACACTACACACTCACAGACTGACATAGATGCAGACACAGACACCTTCACACTCTCTCTTTGATGCAATAATTTGATATGCCTATAAACGCACACACACATGCACCTGAACACACACTCTCACCAATACATTAACTTATTCTGACATACGCACACCCACATCATGTGAGCGTGCCAGAGAAGCTGAGAGGCCAGGTGATTTCACATATCTCCCCTGCCTGTGGTAATGCTGATGTCATTCTTCATTATACGTGTGTACAAAGGAATCAGACACTGAGGCACCTGCAACAGTTAACAAGCCTCTGGCCTGTATCTCCCTCCCTTCCTCCTTCCTTCTTTCCCTGGTGTGTCATGTTGAATGACCTCACACCTGCGCCTTGTTCTGGCTGTCCCCGACAGATGTTGACGAGTGTCTGGACGACCCGGAGCTGTGTTCCCCACACGGGGAGTGTCTCAACGCTGAGGGCTCCTTCTACTGCGTCTGTGAGAGAGGCTTCGCTGCCGGCCAGGACAAACACACCTGTGAAGGTAGGCCACACAATAATATGACACCCTGCCTCTTCCAGTGATCTGCAGTTGTTGTGGCAGTGTTTCTCTGAGCCAAGAGGCTTGGGGAAATGTGATATAAGCCGAGTTCCAGTGATTAGAAGTGTTAGGAGGCTTCTCACTGATTCACTGACTCATTTTCTTCACCCAGTCACTCATTCATTCTCTCACTCTCTCGCGTCGCCCTTTCTTTGCATCCACATGTGGTGGTGTAGTAGAGGAAAAATGCACGTAAGCACCTTTTTTTATTTTGCCGACTCGTTTACGCGGAGAAGTGCATTGGTAATAGAGGGGCTGTTACTCTATTCGCGGCGAATTGCCGTGAACGGCGATCAGCGTTTACACACACACACACACACACACACACACACACACACACACACACACACACACACACACACACACACACACACGATCTATCCACAACACCAGTTCTTTAGCGGTGGTTTGATTGATAGCCATGTTTGGTTGTGGTTTTCTCTGGTTCAACTGATGTGTATCTGACATTTATACGATGTTAGTCGGATGCTTGTCTAACGCCTCCGTCTCATGCCGCATGTTCCCTCCGCTCTGCTGGCTCCGTCTCTCTCCCTGCCGATGCCTTGTTGCTCCTGGAAGAGAGTGGCTTTCATTTCTTTCACATATGGTTTCTGCTTTTTTTCCACCAAAGACCTTGATGCCAGGAGTCTTGCCCCGTGCCAGAGTTGTTTTAAATGCCCTTTCCTGCAGTAAAAATAGAGAAAAAACAGAGAAGGAAGCCTTTGAGCTCGATGTCTAGACAAGGAGGAATATTTTCTGCTGTACTCTGTTACTCCTGATTTATGCAGGAGCTCAGGCTCAGTGAGTGAGGTCCTCTGTGTGTGTGTGTGTGTGTGTGTGTGTGTGTGTGTGTGGTGTGTGTGTGTGTGTGTGTGTGTGTGTGTGTGTTGTGTGGTTTGTGTGTGTGTGTGTGTGTTGTGTGTGTGTGTGTTGTGTGTGTGTGTGTGTGTGTGTGTGTGTGTGGTGTTGTGCGCGGGCAGGCGTACGTACATACATATGGAGTTCTGGACATCATAAGCAATTACCACTACAATAGTATTTTTGGTCGTAATCCAATTTTCACCTTTCATGTCATTTCACTGATCCTTTCACTGAGGAAATGAATTAGGGGGATGCGCCATAGTACGTGAGCATCCTGCATGTTGTACAAGTCTGTAAAGCTGACAACAGGACATCCTTCAGCAGAGTTAACGGCAGATTACTTTTGCAGGTGCCATCACTGAGGCTGAGGGGTGGGATTCCAATTAGCTAAAGACAGACACATGATCCTCCCAAGCCAAAAGGAGGCAAGCAGAGGAAATAGCATTTACTGTTAGGGGAGTTCTCCTCTTCCCTCCTCCCTGTGGTATAAATATGTTTTCAGCCTGAACATGGCTCCACGATAGGCCCCCGTGAGGTGGGGCCACGATCTTGTTTAATCCTGGGAACATGGGCCCAGTGAACCAGCAATAGGACATGGGCCATAAAACACCTCAGTCCCCCCAGCTCAGCCCCCGCAGCTCAGCCCACCGCTTTCCCTGTTGATCTTGGACCTGCAGAACCACAGCTGAGGAGCAGACTGGGACTGAGGCCTGGAACACAATAAAAGCAGAGGGGTCATGGCTCCCTGCTCCTCTACCCAGACCCAAGCTTGGCTTAAGCACCGTAATACCCCCACAGACTGTCCTTCCCTGTAACAGCCAAAGGATGGTCTGACCCCTCGAAGAAGGATGGTTGGGCTCCAGGGAGGGCCTGTTTGACATAGATTGAATTGGGTCCAGCAGAGATCAAGAGGAAGATGAAACCTGCTGTGGCCTGTCACATCTGCTTCTGCGGTTGTCTCTCTCTCTGTCTCTTTCATCTCTGGCTCTGATGACGTGAAGCTTTTTCTATCTTGGTCAACGGACTTTCAGGGTATCCAAGGATATCCAAGTCTTCAACTGTTTGGTGTTTGTTTCAAACACCCCTTGAGAATGTTTTTTTTTGTTGGCATATAGGGCGTACCGGTATGCTGAGTTTGTGTGTGTACGTGTGTGTTTCTTTGCAGACGTGGATGAGTGCTCAGATGGCACCAGGTGTGTTGGCGGTTCCTGTGAGAACAGCCAGGGTTCCTACAGATGCCTGTGTGACACTGGCTACCGCCTGCAGCCAGACACTGACACATGCCTGGGTTGGTAACACCCTGTCACACAACTACATATCCCATCATTCTCTATGCCGATMATGATTTCCTGAGGACTACAATTCAAGCATCGCTACTGTGTTCAGTTCAGTGGGGTGTATAAGTGTTTAGCTGGGTTTTGACTGGGGTACTGTGGCTCTGTGCTCTCCCAGATATCGACGAGTGTTCAGAGTTGGGGCGGAGCATCTGTGGGGCGTGGCAGTGTGAGAACATGGAGGGCTCCTATAGGTGTGTGGTGGACTGCCCCCCTGGACACAACCATGGCCGAGAGGGTATCTGTATGGGTGAGTCGGCATCATCAGGGTAGCCATAGCCCTGCAAACTTTCAGCTGTCGCCCCATCCAATCCTTTGCTTTAAAATACCCATGTGCTCCTATTCCATCTCATCTTACCCTCCTCCATCCATCCATCCATCCATCCATCCATCCATCCATCCATCCATCCATCCATCCATCCATCCATCCATCCATCCATCCATCCATCCATCAAAACTCACCTTACCCCAACACCCATCAACACCCCTTTCCATACCATTCCCCATCCATCTACATACATTTTTGTTCTGGTCTATCAACTGCTTTTTGGTGGACAGTGAGCAGTACAAAGCGTCACCTTGGCTTGACACCTGTACATGTACACTATATAAACAAAAGTATGTGGAAATATCTTTACATTTGTGGATTCGGCTATTTCAKCCACACCCGTTGCTGGCAGGTGTATAAAATCGAACACACAGCCGTGCAATCTTCATAGACAAACATTGGCAGTAGAACGGTTTCACTGAAGAGCTCAGTGACTTTCAACGTGGCACCGTCATAGGATGCCACCTTTCCAACAAGTCAGTACGTCAAATTGCTGCGCTGCTAGAGCTGCCCCGGTCAACTGTAAGTGCTGTTATGGTGAAGTGGAAATGTTTAGGAGCATCAACGGCTCAGCCACAAAGTGGTAGGCCACACAAGCTCACATAACGGGACCGCCGAGTGCTGAAGCGCGTAGCACGTAAAAATTGTCTGTYCTCGCTACCGAGTTCCAAACGGCCTCTGGAAGCAACTTCGGGAGCTTCATGAAATGGGTTTCCATGGCCGAGAAGCCGCACACAAGCCTAAGATTACCATGATCAATGCCAAGCGTTGGCTGGAGTGGTGTAATGCTCGCCGCCATTGGACTCTGGAGCAGTGGAAACGCTCCAATGCATAGTGCCAACTGTAAAGTTTTGTGGAGGAGGAATAATGGTCTGGGGCTGTTTTTCATGGTTCGAGCCCTTTAATTTCAGTAAAGGGAAATGTTTTATAATTATATACTTTTTTTTGTACCTTTACCCCTTTTTYTCGACAATTTCGTGATATCCATTTGATAGTTACAGTCTTGTCCCATCGCTGCAACTCCCAAATGGACTCGGGAGAGGCAAAGGTCGAGAGCCGTGCGTCCTCCAAAACACGACCCTGCCAAGCTGCTCTGCTTCTTGACACAATGCTCCCTTAACCCGGAAGCCAGCCGCACCAATGTGTCGGAGGAAACACTGTCCAGTTGGCGACCGAAGTCAGCTTGCAGGCGCCCGGCCCGACACAAGGAGTCGCTAGAGTGCGATGGGACAAGGAAACTCGGACGACGCTGGGCCAATTGTGCGCCACCTCRTGGGTGTCACGGCCGGCTGTGACACAGCCTGAGATCGAACCCGGGTCTGTAGTGACGCCTCTGCGATGCAGTGCCTTAGTCTGCTGTGCCACTTGGGAGGCCCCTAAAGGAAAATCTTAATGCTACAGCATACATTGACATTCTAGACGATTCTGTGCTTCCAACTTTGTGGCAATAGTTTGGGGAAGGCCCTTTCCAGTTTCAGCATGACAATCCCCCTGTGCACAAAGTGAGGTCCGTACAGATATGGTTTGTCGAGATCGGTGTGGAAGAACTTGACTGGCCTGCACAGACACCTTTTGGATGAATTGGAACGCCGACTGCGAGCCAGGCCTAAATGCCCAACATCAGTGTCCGACCTCGCTAATGCAATGTTCCAACATCTAGTGGAAAGCCTTCCTAGAAGATTGGAGGCTCTGTTATAGCAGGAAAGGGGGGACCAACTCCATATTAATGCCCATTATTTTGGAATGAGCAGTTGTCCACATACTTTTGGTCATGTAGTGTATGTCTCTTGTAGGTTTTGGGGGTAGGGGGGTGTTTCAATAGACTTTGCACCATCTCGTTGGTCCAGCTAACTCAAGCTTGTTCTCTACTAATTATCTCCACAGAACAGATTCCTCAGTGACCATAGTAACTCACTATGAGCATCTGTCGTGAGGCAGCAACATTACGTCTGTTGCGTGTGCTTGTTTAGGGGTCAGGCGGTTGATTAAACTGTTTGGGTTACACAGTGTTCCAGTTTAGAATGCTCTGTTTGCCCAGCTCAGCCGAGACAAGAGGACATTTATGTGAGACATGTTTTGTCTACAGCTCTCCATGATTTTCCTAGTGTTCTTTTGTGCTAATATTTGAGCATATTTATTACAGTCTTCGCAGGGTGTGGAGTCTAATGTACACACACACTCATACACCCATACACACACACACTGTACATGCAAACATACACACACACTTTTTTCAGTGTGGATCTGCCTTTCATTTATTTTGGCCTTGCCTCTATATGCTTCGTGGTATACTGTACTTTTCTGCTTTGCCTCTGGACACAGCAAATATTTTCAACTTGAACTGTCTGGATGCTCATACTCATAATAAATGGTACCAATGAGATATTTGCTTCAAAACCTGAGACTAGTTCCACTGCAGCTCAGTGGGTGTAGGCTTCTGCTGTTCTGTAGGTCAACTGGTCCTTATTGAGGAACCACCTCTACCACCGAGACTGTATAGAAGAACCGATAACTAAACTTTGACCCTTCTCCTCCTCGTTCTGCAGACATTGATGAGTGCAACGTCAACGCCATGGCGTGTGGCAGCCACGGCTTCTGTGAGAACATGGTAGGATCCTTCCGCTGCCTGTGTGACCGGGGCTACCAGGAGTCCCAGGAGGGCCTCGGCTGTGTGGGTGAGTAGGAGTGGGGTGTGTCAGTGTGTGTGGGTGGGTTTTGGGAGACAAAATCACATTGATTGATTATCAGACAAGTCACAGGCTTTTGGTTATGACTCAGGCTACTACGCCAGTGAAGTGCATAATGCTAAGCTACGTAACATGCTACAGTAGCAAAATGTTTTTATCATATGAGAACTAGAATAAAGATGATCATGAGCACTCGCTCACCTCAGCTAACAGTTTCCCAGCCTAATTGTTACCAAATATCAAAACCGGGATTTAGTGTGAACCAAAATCTGACATTGATTGATTTATCAAGACAAGTCCTCCATGCTTGTCTCAAAGCAGCACGATGGCGCTGTCCCAATCAAAACAGTGCTGAAATTATCATCTTGGTGGCAATACACGATTATTGCTTTAAATTAGTGTAACAGTTGGATATTACTTTGGAAGTTTCAGTAGAACTATAAGCAAGAATTTGATACATGCCTTCAATTGCATTAGCCTACTTTGTTCCAATATTTAACCATTCCTTACTAAGATGAGTTTTCCTCTCTCTGTGCTTTTTCTAGGCCTAGTGGCTGCATTCTTCTCAACACCAGTTTAACTCTATATGCTGTTTTCTATATATCAGGCTTTTTTTGGTGTTCGGGCTCAATGAATTTCTGTGATGTCAGACCAGGCCTGGGCTTGGGTTTCAGCTCACCGGGCTTGGGTCGGACCGGCCTCAAATTTTCAGGCCCGATGAGAACTCTAATATCATGCTGTGGGCCAAAAACTCCATCCCACCCAAACAGGCTAAAACTACAGGTGTTTTTTTTGTAGCTCTAAAAGGGCATTATCATTTTCACAATTTCAGAGTGTAATTTCGACCTCATAGTGTGGAAATATATATATWTTTTTTACTGAAAATAAYGTTTTTGACTGCACTGCCCCTTTAACAGTGGCCAATCTGCTGTGTGCTATGAAAGGGCTTCCATACATTTCAAGAACCTTTTAGAATTCTGAAGAACCGTAGATGCCACGTCGAGAATCCCCCACTTAACTCAAAGGTTCTTTATCGGGCAAAAGTTCAAACCATTTAAGAACCTTCATTTTTTTTCAGTGTAGGTGTCCTGCTGAAAGCATTGGAACTCTCTTAAAACCAAACTGCTAGCGTTGATGGCTAAAACTTCTGCTCCCTTCTTGAGACAACTCCAGCAGAGTTGTCATGACGACTGAATGACAGCTCACTCCTATTATGTATATGCTGGGTAGTCTGCCATGGCTATATCTGTCAACCTAGAAAACCAAGAGTAACCTTTTCAATCTTAAAATGAGATTTATTTCCTCATTCAGTGGCAACTACTGTAGCCTTTAGCCAATTATAAACATGAATTCGTCCATGCAAAGCAATAGGAAGTATGATTGAGTGTATTTTCCTGACAGCTATTTTCCTCTGGAGTTTGTTGGCAGTGCTAGAAATGTATGCTTCATGCTACTCTTACAGATTGTGTAAGCATTGTAGATATGAAATCATGTCATCAAAGACTTAAATGTGATGATATGGTGTGGGCCATTTTGATGCAGGGCCATTTTGGGACAGTAGTTTCCCCTCTTTGCATGAAAAAAAAAAGACGGCAGACGTGTCGCCGGACATTTGATTGATGTGACCATTTATTTTCATTCAATTTGAAGGTGTAGCTCACGCTGTTATGTTTTAAACATCTCCCGCTGTTTCTGCAGTGCTCCTTAGACCCTAGGATTGGAAAATGCACTGGAGCTTAGACTCTGCTGTCTCACGCACAAGCATACACGCACTCACAGGCACACACACGCACGCAAATACACACACATACCGTTGCAATGGAAGTAATGGAGAGTTGTAAAGCTGTATCTTCTGTCTGTCAGTGTGAGTCCAGGGTTCTGGTTCCTGTCTGCCTATCCCCACTGAAGAGAAAGATTGACTATAAGACAGAGATTTTGATTTAAAAAATTGCCTTTTTGATTTGACTTTTAATACTGGAGTTGTCTGAATCAGATCTATAGGTTACACAAAATGTTCTTTCTTGATGTAATGTACTGTATGTTTGGTCGACCAGGTTATTTCTCAGTCAATAGCTTTTTCCGGTCAGGGCTTGGCTGTGGTGGTTCGCTATCAGTGATGCATGGCTTTCATTTCAGCCCCGGGCTGCAGTGGATTCAAAGGTGAGTGTGTTCTGTCCGAAAATCCATCCCTGATACCAAATCAAACCCCAGACAACCTCATCACCTTGGACTGATGTCTTCCTCAGCCAAGCCAGGGGTCATTCTTCCACAGACCCACAGAAAACCAGTGCTCACTCTGTCAAAAGAGCTCAGAATGCCGTTTTTTTTGTTACTCTCAATTTCATTCTCTCAGTTTGAGGGGGTTTGAGGGAGTGGGGAATCATCATCAGATAGAGAGCCAGTGAGTTCATGTTTTTGGACAAGCTGAAGAATTGGAGCTCGTTTGTCTTGGTGGTTTCTTTAACTGGGCCCATGCAGTTCCCATCTATTCCAATTTCCTCCTGCAGAAAGGCCTGTCAGAGCCCTGAAAGTGGGTCGCAGGCACTCCCATATTGAAGCTGATAAAATACTTCCTTCAGCCAGACCTCTCTGACCTGTGCGCACATACACACACACGCGATCGCACATACACGTTCATACATCCACACAAACACTTTTACACACACATGCACTCCCTGCAACATGCACACGTACACTAACCTGCAACACACACCGATACACACGCACATGCACACACGCACGTGGACACGCACGCACACACAGTCACGTCCACTTACGCATACGGTCTCTCTTGCCTTCTTTCTCTCACACACACACTCTCCATCTGTACCTTGGCAAGTGTTGGTGGGTCCCACCCCAGCCCTGTACAGCCAGCTGCCTCTGTTCTTCTGCCAGCCCATCACTCTGCTGTGGCTTGCACAGATGGTCTCGCCCCCCAAACTACCGGAAGTGGTCAACCGCCAACCCCTCCTCTCCCCATCTCTGGTTACACCCAGACAGACGCAGCCCTGAGCCTCTCGGATTGTTTTCTGCTTCCCAGATAAAGAAGACATTTTGGATCGTATTAACCTGTTTGTTACATACTGGGATTCAAACAGCGTAGCCTATCTGTCTGTGTCCTCTCTTTTCACAGCTCATGTTATTGAACAGAACACTGTCTGACTGTCAAGTGATTTAAGTGACACATTTCATTGTTGCTACTCTCTCTCCCTCTAGTCCAGCTAGCTACAACTTTAAACAAGATGAATAAGCCAACAGCTGTGCTTTTTCTGACTCTGCTGGACTGAGGCTGGGGTAGCGGTTGGGGCTGAACCCAAACAATGACTGTGCATAGTGAACAAGGTGCTACTGGGTCAAGCCAGACAGACCAGCTTTTAATGAGGGCACCGCGGCGTGTGCTGAAACCAGAAGAGCAGCAGCAGGTTTTAATGTCAAATTAATTATAGTTTCTCCTCAGTACCTGGATGCGTTGAGCCGAGCGACAAGGAAGGCTTATAACTAGAGGGAGGGACTTTTAATTTTTAATTTTTGTCTGCTTCCTGCATTACAGTAGGTACCTGGGCTGTTAATGAGCTTTTTGATCCGTGGCGGCAGATATATGCGATAGCGGCCATTGTGGGTGAATATGCCAAGCCATCTGTGCTCTGAATCACACAATGATAGTCTCTCTGGCTCCTGCGACTGGCTATTTCTGCCCAGTCACATACCGGAGGGGGAGGAGAAGAGGAAAGAGAGAGAGACAGGCTGGGAAGTTGCATCTGCGTACATAAAAATAAGTTATACACTGAGTATACAAAACATGAAGAACACCTTCCTAATATTGAGTTGCACCCCCCCTTTTGCCCTCAGAACAGCCTCATTTTTTCGGGGCATGGACTCTACAAGGTGTCGAAAGCGTTCCACAGGGATGCTGGCCCGTGTTGACTCCAATGCTTCCCACAGTTGTGTCAAGCTGGCTGGATGTCCTTTGGGTGGTGGACCATTCTTGATACACACGGGAAACTGTTGAGCGTGAAAAACCCAGCAGTGTTGCAGTTCTTGACACAAACCGGTGCGCCTGGTACCTACTACCATACCCCGTTCAAAGGCACTTAAATCTTTTGTCTTGCCCATTCACCCTCTGAATGGCACACATACACAATCCATGTCTCAAGGCTTAAAAATCCTTATCTAACCTGTCTCCTCCCCTTCATCTACACTGATTGAAGTGGATTTAACATGTGACATCAATAAGGGATCATAGCTTCCAACTGGATTCACCTGGTCAGTCTGTCATGGAAAGTTAATAATGTTTTGTACACTCAGTATATATCGCCATCGAAATAGAGCCAGTCTTCTTCCCACTAACCTATCTAGCTATACTATACTGTAACTCAGCATTTCTCTCTGTACATCTTAAATCATTTCCAATGGCTGGGCAGCGGAGATGTACTGTGTAGCCAAATTGTGGTATATAAACTGGTATATAAAATATTTAATGCATAAGGACAGAATCCTCTGAAATGGAGAAAGAACATTTCTACAAATGTACTTTGCGGTCGTCCCATTCTGCTGAGCAGGAAAGCCCGTGCAATATGTTTATATATCATCTCTTATGAGGCAAAATCTGCCTTTTCCATTGTGATTCTGGACTGTCCCACCCCCTTTTTAGTGCTCCCCTATTGGGACGCACCCACTCTCTTCCTCCCCACTCTCTCCTTAACACTTTCTAGCTCATTGACAATCTGGCCCACACCACGGTGTGAAGTATCGGACAGGGTGTTGGGGATACGGAGCAGATCAGAGCACGTAGGAACCAGATGGCTTTGTTTTTTTACATTGAGCTCCACTTCCGGGTTGATGTTTTATCTCTGCACCTTCGTTCATAACTGGAGAGACATACATGGGTGGATGCACATGTATAACCACAGCCAAGTCAAAGGAACAAATACATGTTGTTGGAGAGTGAAATAGATATTTGAGTATCTCTTCTTCAATGTATAAGCCTATTTATTGATTTTGAGCTCTTACTGTTTTGTTAAAGAGAAATCCATTTCCAAATGTTTTTCACCCGCTCCCCATACAGTACATCACGTAGTATCTTCATTTGTCTTTATCAGCTACTTGTCCCAGTGAATGAAGCCGCACAAGCCACATATTTGAGGCATTACATGAATGAGATGGAAGGTTGCTAACCATGCATATTAGTGCTAACCGCTAACCAAGGTGTTGTGTTCTCCCTGCAGATGTCAACGAGTGTGATCTGCTGAGCGGTGTGTGTGGCGAGGCCTTGTGTGAGAACGTGGAGGGCTCCTTCCTGTGTATATGCCGCGACGAGGACCAGGAGTACAACCAGATGACCGCCAAGTGCAGTCCYGCTCCCACAGGTGACCCACACATTGCCTGAACACAAATGAAGAGTTAGAGATAGTTTCTGATTAGAATTGAGTAAAGTAAAGAATTGAGTAAAAGAGGTGATGGAGGGTTAAAAAGTCTCCCAAGTTACATGGTTCATCGAAATCAACACATTAGTGGTGATCGGGACATTCCATTGTGTGAATCCCTTTACATTAACAGGACTGTATAGGGAACGTTGAGGGCATTGTCTCAGTCGACCATATTAACCTTTAACACTGTGTTGTTCAATTTGAGTGGAGTGGTGTTCTGAGGAATGGGGGGGCCTGGCTCTGTAGACCCACGTTTCGGGGGACTCCCTTGTCTCTGCCTGAGTGTAAAACTCTAATGAGAAACGGAGCCGGCTGTGTGTCTGTCTGGTGGATGTATACTGTAGTACAGGGCTTTAGGTCGGGTCCCAGAGCTCTACATTAACCTAGACTTCTTGTCCGACTCAACCACATGACCTCAAGTAGAGTATGTTCTCTGTTACATCTGAAAACAGTCCCAAATATTTAAGGAGGACAGTTTATCATTACGTAATGTTCGGAATTAGAGAATGCCGTGTGCTCACAACAGCAGACGTTACGTAATAGTGTGATTTGCTTTGGAAGAATGTAAAAGGCCATTTCCATGTTGTAGCAGGAAAAGCTGGGTTTTTCTGAGAATGGGCAATTAGATATGAGTCTCTGGTGATCTGTAATTATCATAGGAATTCACAGAGCACAAAACAATGAGACAGAAACCGCAGTGTGTGTGTGTGTTTGCGTGCGTGTGGAGGGTTTCGGGGAAACCAAGGGGAGGAGGAAGAGGGAGCGGAGGGGGTGGTTCTCTTCTCTCCGTGAATATCTTAAAAGCAGTGTGAGCATCTGTGTACTCTGGTCCTCCAGACGGATCACATTCATCATGTGCCTTACCTCTCCAGCACGCTCTAAATGTGTCACTTTACACTCCTGCATGGGAAATGTCACAGAGAGAGAGTCTCATCCCTCCCCGGGTTAACCCATTGCTGTCACTCTAAAACGTCGCTCGTTCACTCGCACCACAGGTGATATTACTGAACACTATCCTTGATCTATTTCTGTGCAGTGAAGTGTTTTCTCCCCTCTGTTCCCTGTACAGCCTCGTCAGTGGAGAGGAAGGAGTGCTATTACAACCTCAACGATGAGAACCTGTGTGAGAACGTGCTGACCAGCAGTGTCACCATGGAGGAGTGCTGCTGTACGCTGGGGGCAGGCTGGGGGGACAACTGTGAGGTGCACCCCTGCCCTGTCCAGGGCACTGGTGAGGAAGCACACACATAAAACACACACTCATTAACACACACACACACAAACACGTGACATATTACACATGTTCTTGTCTCTCTCTTCAAACAGATCAGTTTTCCCAGATGTGTCCAGCTGGGAGAGGCAGTGTCCCAACCGGTGACACTGTGTTTGGAGTGACCGCAGCCGAGAGTTATAAAGGTATGTGAACTCAGAGACCCAGTCCAGGCTAAACAGAGCCTTGGCTCACAGCAGTAGTGTTCAGAAAATGCAGTGAGAACACTATGAATCAGACAACGAGGTAACAACAAACCCGTGATTTGAATAGCCTTACGGAGCTCTGTTTTCTGCTGTTGAGATGCTGCTATTAATGTCATCGCAGCTGCCTCTCTCCCAGGCAGGCCTCTGTCTGTGCTCTTGTTGTGTGTGTGTGTGTGTGTCTGTCGCTTTAGTTTGCCTCTCTCTCTCAGTCTTGGAGTCCCAGAAAAGAAATGCCAGCCTCTGATGTCTGGAGACCTAAGACTTACACTCTTTACCACCTAACACTAGCACATCTTTACCACCTAACACTAGCACATCTTTACCGCCTAACACTAGCACATCTTTACCACCTAACACTAGCACATGCTGTTACACCTAACACTAAGCACATCTTTTTACCACCTAACACTAGCACATCTTTACGCCACCTAACACTAGCACATCTTTACCCCTACACTAGCACATCTTTACCCCTAACACTAGCACATCTTAACCGCACTAACACTAGCACATCTTCACCCCTAACACTAGCACATCTTTTACCGCCTAACATAGCACATCTTCACCGCCTAACACTAGCACATCTTTACCGCCTAACACTAGCACATCTTTACCGCCTAAACCTAGCACATCTTCACCGCCTAAACTAGCACATCTTTACCGCCTAACACTAGCACATCTTTACCGCCTAACACGCACATCTTTACCACCTAACACTAGCACATCTACCGCCTAACACTAGCAATCTTCACCGCCTAACACTAGCACATCTTCACCGCCTACAACTAGCACATCTTCACCGCCTAACACTAGCACATCTTTACCGCCTAACACTAGCACATCTTCACCGCCTAACACTAGCACATCTTTACCGCCTAACACTAGCACATCTTTACCGCCTAACACTAGCACAATCTTCACCGCTAACACTAGCACATCTTTACCGCCTAACACTAGCACATCTTTACCGCCTAACACTAGCACATCTTTTACCGCCTAACACTAGCACATCTTCACCGCCTAAACACTGCACATCTCACCGCCTAACACTAGCACATCTTACCACCTAACACTAGCACATCTTTACCGCCTAACACTAGCACATCTTAACCGCCTAACACTAGCACATCTTACCGCCTACACTAGCAATCTTTACCGCCTAACACTAGCACATCTTCACCGCCTACACTAGCACATCTTTACCGCTAACACTAGCACATCTTTACCGCCTAACACTAGCACATCTTTCCACTAACACTAGCACATCTTACCGCCTAACACTAGCACATCTTCACCGCCTAACACTAGCACATCTTTACCGCCTCCCACTAGCACATCTTTCAGCCGCTAACACTAGCACATCTTTACCGCCTAACACTAGCACTTCTTCACCGCCTAACACTAGCACATCTTTCACACCGCCTAACACTAGCACATCTTTACCGCCTAACCTGCACATTTACCGCCTACACTAACATCTTACCACCTAACTGCACATCTTTACCGCTAACACTAGCACATCTTTACCACCTAACACTAGCACATCTTTCACGCCTAACACTAGCACATCTTCACCGCCTAACACTAGCACATCTTTACCCGCCTACACTAGCACATCTTTACCGCCTAACACTAGCACATCTTCACCGCCTAACACTAGCACATCTCCTCTTCGCTCTCCTGTTTGTCCCTTTCCTTTCCTCGCTCCTCTTCTCTCCTTCTCCTTTCCTCTCTCCTCGCTCCTCTTCTCTCGCTGTCCTTTCCAGCCCCACAATCTTATACTGTAGCTTGTTCCCCTCGCCACAAAAATCGAATTCATCGAACCAGGCCTTAATTCAATTAGTATAATTTTATCAGCAAAGGCAGTCTGGTGAGAGGGGCTGGCGCAAGTGAATATGGTATATTCTGGGAGGGAGAGACGGGCTGGGAGGCAAGGTTTCCAGGGACAGTTCCTGAGCACCAGTTCTGGAAATGTCTTCAAATTAGTTGGATCTGTTAGCACAGGCTGATTGTCGGTCTCAGTTTGCAAACAACCAACGCCCAACCTGACGGCACACACAATGAAGAGGAGAGTACTGTAACACAGAACTGTTTGTTGATGGGTTTTTTCTAAGCCTCTCCGGGTTTCATCTCATTAAAGCGTTGGAGTTGGCCTTCACCTTTCCAGAAAACATGAAGAAGTAGAGACTTGTTTGGAATACTGGAAATTGAGTAGTAATTGGTGTTCCTTCAGCTTTAGTGGCGAAGTAACAGCATTTTTACATCTTGTTATCTCAATAGCAAGAGATTATACCTAAAATGTCTCTGTGGCTGTCTCTGTGGTTCTCTGTGGCTGTTGGCTGTCTCTGTGGCTGTCTCTGTGGTTTTGCTCTGTGGTTCTCTGTGGCTGTCTCTGTGGCTGTTTGTGGCCTTGTTATCTCTGTGGTTATCTCTGTGGCTGTCTCTGTGGCTGTCTCTGTGGTTATCTCTGTGGTTATCTCTGTGGTTATCTCTGTGGTTATCTCTGTGGCTGTCTCTGTGGTTATCTCTGTGGCTGTCTCTGTGGTTATCTCTGTGGTTATCTCTGTGGCTGTGTGGGCTGTTATTAACACTCTGTTGTCCTCTCCCTCCCAGATGCAGATGAGTGTGCGTTGTTTGGCCAGGAGATCTGTAAGGATGGCTTCTGCTTCAACAGCCCAGGAAGCTACGAGTGTTACTGTAAGAATGGCCTGTACTACGACGAGGTCAAGTTGCAGTGCAGAGGTCAGTGGGAAGGTCATTCACATTAGTTAGTATTAATTCAACCCAAACATAATTGATTTACTCACAACATGATGCCATTTTTTGCGACAATCAAAAGATTGGAATCAATAGCCCTCAGTCTACTAATATAACATTTCCACAGCTCTATGTCATTAAACTGTCCACACACATTAAAAGTAGTTAGTCCTACTGTACCACAGCCTGTGTGTTGGCTGGCTGGGCAGGGGTGTGTAGGTTGGGGCCCCTCCCTGGGTTACGTAGGGTCAGGGCCTGGTGAGAGGCAGGGCGGGGACACGGGACACTCTGGGGGTGACGCAGGGCCAGACTGCGGTGACCTATGTGCCAAACCCAGCAGGCCCAGGCAGCAAGTCGCAAACCACCAACCGGCCCACACTGGAGGGACCCTGGCCCTCTGCCGGGCCCCACACCGCATCCTTGGCCCCGGGACACAAGCGCAGGATGCCTGTGGTCCGCCTGCGGAGTTCCGCCACATTTGTGTTGGATTATTTGGACAGGCTGGGACTGGGCGGAGGCTCCAGCAGAGGTTTGGCCTGTACCCCAGACGGTCCTGGTTTTACCCTGTTACGCGTGGACTAACCAACCACTACCACCACCAGTCCTATGGCCGTGTTCTATTTGGGATATGTGGATATTTCTTAAAAGGGATGGAGGGGTATTTTTGAAAGTGTAGAATATTGAGTGGATGTGTATTTCAGTTGTATGTCTGGATGGATATGATCGTCAAAGTAGTTTAAAAAAAAATCATTTCCTCAGCAATTATGAAACCACAGGCCTGATGTGTATCTAATGCGTTTGCTGTGGCTGCACATTTCAGAAATACATGTCTTTCCTTTTGGGGCTGACATACAATCCAAATACTAGGTTTATTTTTCACAACACCTGCAAATAATCCCCTTGAAGCTGTATTAGTTGAGCTATCATTCACAAAAACAGGTTTACTGTCTCTGCCACCTACTTTTCTTTACTAACACAGGGAAAACGGATTTGCCCTCTCATCAATAGGAAATAGAAAATTATGTTTATTAGCCTGATTCCTAAATTGAAGTCAGCCTTACCTGAGTGTTTTTGTGTGAGCAAGCATTTTTGTCTCTGTTCTATGTAAGTGGATGCTTAATTGGACAGGTTAATGAGTGTAAATGGCTGTGTGTTTGTGCGGCATGCGTGCAGACTGCGTTTCATTAAGAGAATCGGGCTGAGACGACAGAACTCCCAACAGCACCTTTTCAAATATTTGTCTCCGTCTCTCTCGCTCTCTAACTTGCTCCCTCTCTCCCCCCCCCCCCCCCCCCCGGCAGATATTGATGAGTGTCAGGAGGAGTCTAGCTGTGTGGAGGGAGAGTGTTTGAACACACAGGGCTCCTACATGTGTTTCTGTACACACCCGATGTGTGTGGACTCTGACAACAAGAGCTGTGTGATCGCCTCTGAAGTGGCAGGTAAGAACCCTTGTGAGGATGCTAATATACGCATGGTGTAAGGTTAGCATGCTCTTATATTGTCTCTGTTGTCGTAAACATGTTTTTAAAAATGTCTTTCTCGCGGAGATTGTATAACTTGTCACACCACATGGTGTGTTTCATAGTGAGATAACGATTGTGATTGAGATTGTACTGTGTCTGTTGCAGAGCAACATGGTGAGCAGACTGGCTACCAGGGTGTTTGTGGCAGACGGTAACAGACAATCTGACAGACACTCTGACAAGACACTCTGACCTGCACCAAGCCCCTTGCCAACAGAAAGACCACATACACAGAGTGCTGCTGTCTGTTTGGAGAGCCTGGGGCATGGACTGTACCCTCTGCCCCCTCAAGAACACAGGTACTACAAACCTTCCACACCAGCATTCATGTCCATCTATCAACGCTACTGTTATAATGAATCCATTGTGAATAGAGCTAACTTTAGTGTAAATGCTTCTTCATCCAGTCTCGTGTGAGGTATATTATAGAACCCATACAGCTGGTCTGGTGATTATGGTGTCAGTGCTTGAACCAGACGTGGTCCTTCCTGTGGTGGACCAGGCCCTTCAGACCTCATACCCAGGACTAGTGACACCTCATTAGGCTTGCCTCTGCCAGCTGCTGCTAATGCTCCTGTCCCTGGAGGCTCCGAGGTCTAGCCTGCCCTGGCCTATCCTCTACCACTCCCCTTTCCTGTTTAACCCCCCCCCCCCCCCCCCCCCCCCCGATCCAATACCCGGAGTGTGTCTAGGCAGGGCTGGTTGCTAATGCATGCCCCCACTACGCTGCCAGGGTGGAGGGCTGCGATGTGTAGTATGGGGACTTGCAGACTGGGACATGTGGGGACCTCCCTCTGATTAAACATGACTGCTATTCCAGCCCACTGGAAGATGGAACTGGTAGAGTTGGGGATTTTTAAATGTGATTTTTGAGTGATTTCCCAGCAGTTTGTCTTGGAATTCGTATCTTCATGTGAGAATGATGTTGAACCGACAGTTTAGTAAGTGCAGTTGATAAGTCACAAGAGCTAGGTTTGAACATTGTAGCTGTGCGACATTGTGGTCTACAGCTGCTCCTTCTGCCGGTTGCACGCTTTACAAAAGCTGTTTTTATCTCATTCAGAAACATTGACAGAATCCAGAATTAGACATTTCGAAGTCTGGGACACTTTTAGGTTTTCAAAGATTTGCGAAACACCCTTTGGTATGTAAGACTTCTCGTCCAACAGCCGATCCCACTCGGATCTTTACTGAATAACTCCGATGCAGGTGTGTGAGGTGAGTGAGCCCACCGCTGCTCTCCATAGAGAGACCAGAACAGAACACACACTCGTTTGTTCTCATCAGGTCCATCCAGATCTCTCTGCGGTCCCTCTCTGATGCGTCTCCTGTGTAGACGTTCCTGTGGGAGAGAGCGGAGGCAGGCAGGTGCGTGGGATTAGCAGGGGACTGTAGGGGCTGGCTGGCCGGGGTGTGCAGATGAAAGACTCTGGGTTAGGTTCCCACAGTACAGTAACCAGGAAGGAGGGAGCTCAGAGCAGGTGCTGTGCTGTGTGTTGAAAGACACATTCAGGAGGGAAGTGGGCCGCTAGCCACAAACCAGAGTATTCACTTTAGTCAAATATCCCTCTGCCTTCTAAGCCAAGTGATAATGGCAATGTAATTACTTGGAAGAACCATGGAAGTGTTGACATTTTGGATGTCCTGCAGTTCTTAGAATGACAGAAAAGAGTTGTATTTATCAAACGTATTAGCTATTTGTCATGTATTCTCTCTTTGCGTTGGAATAGAAGTGCCGGCTGCAGATATTCTTCTCTGGCTCCTCATATCTACTGTGGTCAGAAGGCTACGCAGTCTCTCTCTTCTCCTATCTCTCTTTGTTTCAGATAGCTATGTCTCGATCTCTTTCCATCTCTTTTTCTCTTTTTCTTTCTCTCTCTTAGAGGATATGCATGTCTCTCTCGTTTCCGTCAGATTGGTCATGTCTCAGTCTCTCTCTCCGTTATCTCACAGAGGACTATGCCTCCATGTGTAACGTGGCAATGAGTGGAGGACAGGGGCATCCGTATGGTCGCGATGCCCTCGTGGCCGGCCCTGTCCAGGAGTACGAGGTCAGCCTGGACTACGAGCCTCACCCCGACCAGCCTGGTGCCCTGCCCCTGTACGAGGACGAGGAGAGTGAGTGAACCAGTCCCCACCACACTAAACRCACTGATGAAGCTCAAACAGGCAGAGAAAATAAGGAGCTGATGGAGATGTTGGGACAAGCTGCCTATTCTCTCAATGATAGCYCGTTGCTGCCATCATGTGTCCATATGAATTACTACATGTCATGACCACAATCATTTTTCTGTAGGTAGGCAGAAATAGTAGTCATGTTAGTCTGTATTTTCAGTGTAACCAAGGTCTTCCAAGATCATAAATACATTATTAATAATGATCAATTATTRTATCTAATCAAGCAAGTTAAATCTCGATATTTTACTTAAAATGAAGACATTTCTGTCATACTAATGTGAGTATACATTTTTAAGTAATTTCACTGCATTCACATCTTACATAAGTCAAATCAAATCAAATGTTATTTGTCACATGTGCCGAATACAACGTATTATCAAACAGTGAAATGCTTAAATATAAGCCCTACAATGCAATTTTAAGAAAAATAAGTGTTAAGTAAAAAATAGATAAGTAAAAAATGTAAGTAACAAATATTTTAAAAGCAGCAATAAAATAACAATAGCGAGGCTATATACAGGGGGTACCGGTACCGCTTGCCGTGCGTTAGCAGAGAGAACAGTCTATGACTAGGGTTTCTGGAGTCTTTGACAATTTTTAGGGCCTCCCTCTGACACCGCCTGGTATAGAGGTCCTGGATGGCAGGACGCTTGGCCCCAGTGATGTGCTGGGCCGTATGCATTACCCTCTGTAGTGCCTTGCGGTTGGAGGCCGAACAGTTGCCATACCAGGCAGTGATGCAACCAGTCAGGATGCTCTCGATGGTGCAGCTGTAGAACCTTTTGAGGATCTGAGGACCCATGCCAAATATTTTCAGTCTCCTGAAAAAAGGCTTTGTCGTGGCCTCTTCACGACTGTCTTGGTGTGTTTGGACCATGATAGTTTGTTGGTGATGTGGACACCAAGGAACTTGAAGCTCTCAACCTGCTCCACTACAGCCCCGTCGATGAGAATGGGGGCGTGCTCAGTCCTCCTTTTCCTGTAGTCCACAATCATCTCCTTTGTCTTGATCACGTTGATGGAGAGGTTGTTGTCCTGGCACCACACGGCCAGGTCTCTGACCTCCTCCCTATAGGCTGTCTCGTCATTTTCGGTGATCAGGCCTACCACTGTTGTCATCGGCAAACTTAATGATGGTGTTGGAGTCATTATCATTCATTATAAAACGGGTAGTTTCGCTCCTGGATGCTGATTGCTTGAAAGACGTAGTATATAATACACCACGGGCATGATGCAAAACGACTTGTTTTCTGTTCTATTTACGTTGGTAACCTGTTTATAATAGCAATAAGGTACTTCAGGGGTTTGTGGTATATGGCTTAAGAGCTGCCCATAGCCGTGGTATATTGGCCATATATATCCTCATCTGACTTGGGTGAATAAAACACCTCTTTCTTACCCCCTGTCCCCCTTCCTCCATCCTGCAGACCTGTCCGATGCGTTTGAGGGCCTGAGAGCGGAAGAGTGTGGCATTCTGAACGGCTGTGAGAACGGSCGCTGCGTGCGGGTACAGGAGGGCTACACCTGCGACTGCTTCGACGGATACACCCTGGACATGTCCCGCATGGCGTGTGTGGGTAAGTGACAGGTGGAGGACACACACACTAAATGGACTAGAAGAGAAGTAGTCAATCTCTCCTCAGCCCTCAACCAGGAAAGGCTATCATGCATGTTGTTGATGTTAGATCTGCATGTGCAGTGAAGTGCAGGGCGTGCTGTTCTGTTTTGAGATAGCTGCAGCTTTGCTAGTTCTTTCTTTGCTACATCTGACCATATTACCGGACAGTCATCAAGATGGGACAAGACCAGAGCCTGAACAACTGCTGTCGAGCAGTGCATAATAATAAATAATAATAAATAAAAAAAAACATTTTATAACAGAGGAACAAACCTCTCCCCATCTTCACAACAACTTGACCATAATAACTGACCATCCAATGTTGATCCTACGAGTTCAGCTTCCTCAATTTCCACAATAGGCACACCCTTTATGCTCAACTCCAGTTCAGCGTTAGGTCTTCGAGAATGTTTTGAACAAAATGCAATGATTTTGGTATTATATGTAATGAAGACCAGTGTATTGTTAGTTGGTATCAGAAGGGGTGATTAAGTCCTTGTAAAGAGTCAGTGAGCTTGCTGGCTGTGGGGGCTGACATGTAGATTGTGGAATCAATGATCATCAGCATACGTAGTCATTCTAGCTTCTTGTAAGACAAGTGGCAAGTCATTTGTAAAAAATAGAGAAGAGTAATGGCCCAAGGCAACTGCCCTGAAGGACACCTCACTGTACATATCTGATGTTAGAGAAGCTTCCATTGAAGAACACTCTCTGGGTTCTATAAGATAAGTAACTCTCCAACCATGTGATGTAAAGCCCATAACAAAATGATGATCAATAAGGCTGCACTGAAATCTAACAATACATCTCCAACTATCATCTTCTTATTCATTTATTTTAACCAATCATTAGTCATCTGAGTTAGTGCAGTACAACCTAAGTGCCCTTCCCTATATGCAKGCTAGAAGCATAGCAGCGGGAAGATGTTGGGGGTCTTGAGGAATATTATTTTGTCCTGTCACAGAGGAGTAATAAAGCCCTAGTTCACACAGGAGTAATATAATTAGTGATTTTTAAAATATTTTTTCAATTTATCAGGGGGTGCTGCAGCACCCCTACTACCGCGACTATGGCTGGAAGTCAGTAGTTAACTTCTTTGAAAATAGCATTGTGTTTGGTCAAACACAATTTTCTCCATCAGTTTACTAAGAACAGGAAGCAAACTGAATGGGCGGCTTTTAGAGCCAGCAAAGGTTGCTTTTTAGAATTTCTTATGCTTCCTTCTACGCATGTGGGCACACACTCCTTCGGTGTAACGGTCGTTCTCCTCCTCTTCGTCTGAAGAGGAGTAGGGATTGGACCAAAGCGCAGCGTTGAAGGTAGACATAATTTATTAAATGAAAACGACGAAACACGAATAACACTAGAGAAATACAAAACAAATAAACGATGTAGACAGACCTGGACTTGAGAACTTACATATAACGAAGAACGCACAAACAGGTATAGACTACAAACAAACGATACAGTCCCGTGTGGTACGAACATACAGACACAGGAGACAACCACCCACAAACAAACAGTGAGAACACCCTACCTTAATATGGTTCTCAATCAGAGGAAACGTCAAACACCTGCCTCTAATTGAGAACCAYATCAGGCAACACATTAACCCCAACATAGAAACACAAAACATAGACTACCCACCCAGCTCACGTCCTGACCAACTAAACAAAGTTAAACAAAGGAAAAATAAGGTGAGGAACGTGACATTCGGACTTTGATTAAAGACATGGCAAATACAGGGGTGGCAATACAGTCTCCTACCATTCTCAATAGTTTCCCATCTAGGTCGTCTATACCAGGGTTTCCAAAACTTGGTCCTGGTCCTGTTTTCACCTTTCATTAATGCACTTTCTTGCACTATGATTTTTTAGACCCCATGATATTTTAATAAATTACTTTATTTTGCATTCAAACCTAATTTTGGGAACTATTCATGTTTTTGATAGTGTCCRGGTCTCAATCTCTTCCAGTATTCTTATTTTGACTCCTACCCACCTGGAACAGACACTATCCAGTAGTAAGGACTAAAAGAGCACAGACGGGCTCTTATCATTTATATGTTATTAATATTTAATGTCATAATCTAGAATTTCCTCACTATACGCACTATATGAGCTCTTTTGCATTTCACCGGTAGAAATGGGCCATCTACTGTACATTTCCTGGTTGTAAGCACACCACAATATCCAGAATTCATAGTGATTTCAGGGCGGGGTACCGCCCGCCGAGGTGGATTAACAGGTAGCTAACGTTACTCACTGGACCAGCCACACCTTCATAGAACATCAGCTAGAAGCAGAGTGGAGCCAGGAAGGAAGTACGACAATGCGAAGGCGAAACAATGGTGTTAAGTATAAACCTATGTTCCCGGAATACAAGCCAAGTGGAATTAGTTATATGTCTACTTTATCGCTTGAGAACCTTGAGATTGAGTCAGATAGTGGGAGTTCAGAGATTGAATTTGACAAAAGTGGACAGGAAGAACTTGCGTTGACTGGTGTGCGGAAGGCTGTCTATCCTTTTGAATTTTGATATTGAGTGTTTGCCTGAAAGTCATGCTAGGATATGAGTTATCCCGTAAGTGTTTGTTCCAAACCTGCTACGATGTTTCAGGTRCCAAGGTTATGGTAATGTAGCAGCAGTATTGTAGGATGAAGGCCAAGGTGTGAGAAGTGTGCATGGGACAAAGGAGTGTGTAGTTTTGGAGGCAAATTAGTGTTTCAATTGTGGATGGATCCCATGTTGCTGGGGATCAGACATGTCYTGTGCGAGTGAGACAGGTTGAGGTGGCCAGGGTTCGAGCAGTGAAGAGTGTCATATGCTGAGGCAGTGAGGAAAGTGCAGGATGGTGGGCAAAGGGTGAAGGATCATGAGAGGATACCAGTAAGTAGTTGGCCAGGACTGAGAGACCCAAACAGTTTGTGTTTTAGCAAGGTTGGTTTCTTGGCGTTCATTGCTATGGTAATTAACTATACATCACAGATGGAAAGGAAGTAGCAGAAGCTAATAGTAGTAGTAGCAGCAGAAAAGTTAGTGGGAGTGAAAGATTTTACAGCAGAAGAGATACAGGAGGTGTTGAAGGAAGGAGTCCCATCCGACGAGGCCGGTGGCCAGGAGTAGGAACCGTTAGGGCAACGGTGGGATAAGAGGGGTGTTTGGGGTTTTGTAGTTGCAGGGTTATGGGTGGTGCAGTTTATATATTTTTCCGTTTCTTTTTTGTTTTGTCACAATCAGTGGTGGAAAGTACTTAAGTAAAAATAATTTTAAGTTCCACTCAAGTAGTTTTTATATGTACTTTACCATTTATATTTTTGACAACTTTTGCTTTTCCTCCACTACATTCCTAAAGAAAATAATGTACTTTTTACTCCTTACATTTTCCCTGACATACAAAAGTACTTGTTACATTTAGAATGCTCAAGCAGGACAGCATTATGGCACCTATAACACTTTGTCATCCCTACTGCCTCTGATCTGGCGTACTCACAAAACACAACTACTGTGTTTGTAAATTAGGTCGGAGTGTTGAGTGTGCCCCTGTCTGTCCGTAATTAAAAATAATACAAATATAGTTCCGTCTAGTTTGCTTAATATAAGGAATTTGATGTATAGCATTTACTTTGTACTTTTATGACAATTAAGTAATTTTTCTACCACTGTACTTATGTACATTTAAAACCAGATACTTTTAGACTTGTAGTCAATTAGTGTTTTACTGGGTTACTCACTTTTACTTGAGCCATTTTCTGTTAAGGTATCTTTACTTTTACTCAATTATTACAATTGAGGACTTTTTCCACCACAGGTCACAATGTGGAATGCGAACTGACAAAGGCGTCAATATGGCAAAAACCGTCTAGTATGCCAGAAATTCACATAAAGAAGAAGTAGAACATCAGCTGCGAATAACTATTCATTTTTATTTTTGTGTCGACAACAACTGTAAAGTTTAGTCATGGTGTGATGCTCAGTACCTGGATGTGCACACTACAAGCAAGCACAGGCTGCTGGGTGGGGTAACATTTCATCAGTTATCTTACTAAGAAGTCGGGCAGAGGTAATGTAGCTAAATTAGCTAGCTATCTAACTTTTAAACTACATTTGTTTATCTTAACCAAAATCTAGCGAGCTAGCTTTCATAATACGCTGGCTAGACATTCCAAATAAAATCTATTATTAGCCACCTGTTATCTGCCAATGTGATTTGAAAGGTAGATTTAGCACCAAGGTAGAATCTGTTTTATATAGAATATTCTGTGGGTATTTGGTTCTCTCATCAATAGCTATTGAACCAAGCATGTCATGACTATGAAGATGGTATATTCTGAATCAGGGGTGGATGGAGAAAAATCCACACTTTTTATTATTATTATTATTAATTTATTTCATGATAGGATTTTGGAGGGGTGCATTAAATCTTCAATAGCTCTTACACAAAGGGTACCATGACTATGAAAATGATATATTCTCAAACTGTGGAGGATGGACAAAAATCCACAGCTTTTTGTTGTTGTTTGAAATGTGGTTTATAAAAAAACGAAATAGCTTTCAATCTTCAATATCGCCTACACAAAGTGTGCTATGACTATGAAAATGCTATATTCTGAATCGGGGGAAACTGCCCGGAAACTGAAGATCTCGTACAAAGCTGTGTACTACTCCTTCACAGAACAGTGCAAACTGGCCCTAACCAGAATAGAAAGAGGAGTGGGAGGCCCCGGTGCACAACTGAGCAAGAGGTCAAGTACATTAGAGTGTCTAGTTTGAGAAACAGACGCCTCACAAGTCCTCAACTGGCAGCTTCATTAAATAGTACCCGCAAAACACCAGTCTCAACGTCAACAGTGAAGAGGCGACTCCGGGATGCTGGCCTTCTCCAGGATGCTGGTAACTCTGTGTGTAACTCTTTGTCACACTGTTTTGCTTTCTTGGCCAGGTTGCAGTTGTAAATGAGAACTTGTTCTCAACTGGCCTACCTGGTTAAAAAAGGTGAAAAATAAATWAATTAATAAAATAGTCACGTCACGACAGTACCATGACTATCATTAATGTGATGACTGCTATTTATCGAATAATTACAAATCAAATCAAATGTATATATATAGCCCTTCTTACATCAGCTGATATATCAAAGTGCTATACAGAAAGCCAGCCTAAAACCCCAAACAGTAAGCAATGCAGGTGTAGAAGCACGGTGGCTAGGAAAAACTCCCTAGAAAGGCCAAACCTAGGAAGAAACCTACTACATTTAATTGTTACTCGATTAAATTAATAATGTAACAATTAACTCATTAGGAATTTGGGGCACCACAGGAGAAGTTTGTTTAATGAGTTACCATTTCCCGAATTAACTCAAGAATATATCGATATCATACCAGTCATTAATTAATCATTTCCTCATGTCATGCTCATTCTTAACGTTGTTGACTTCGTAAATCTACATGAACCCTAACCTTAGGGATGAATCAGCGATACACAAATTGGCCTAATTATTTATTTACTAACTAAAGAATCACACAGAAATACATAAACACACACACACGATATAGGTTATTGAATACTAACATAATGAAAACAGTCCCTAGTAGACTAACCTGATATGACGGCTTGTTACACAATGAAAGGGGTAGGGAAAGATAAAGAGCTGGAGAGACAAAGAGAGTGGACTTATCGTACATATTTACACTCACCATAAATATGATTATTTAGCACCCTAACAACCGCTCATTTGGATTAGAAATGCAACATATATTTACGTGTAGATGTCTTTCTCTGTCGTCTCTGTTGAAACCACTTAGTCCGTCTATGGGAAGTAGTTTGATGCAAGTCTCTTGTTGTCCACCAGAGGTCAAAATTTCCATCTTAGTTGTATGCTTCTGTAACGGCTGTCAACGTCGTTCTCCTCCTCAGACGAGGAGGAGCATGGATCGGACCAAGATGCGGAGTAGGAGGTATTCATGATTTTAATGGCAAACCAACAAACACTACAAATAAACAAAACAACAAACGTGACTAACCTGCAACAGTCCTGTGTGGCCCAAACGCTAACACAGGAAACAAACACCCACAAAACACCAGTGAAACCCTGGCTGCCTTAGTATGACTCTCAATCAGAGACAAACGATACACACCTGTCTCTAATTGAGAATCATACCAGGCCGAACACAAAACCCAACATAGAAATAGAAAACATAGACTGCCCACCCAACACTCACGCCCTGACCAATAAAGACATACAAAACAAGAGAAAACAGGTCAGGAACGTGACAGCTTCTTTTGTTCTGGAGTGTTCTTGGATACTTCAGAGGTGTACCACCCAGTGGTGAGTGGGATCTATCTTCCCTTCCATCTTTGGTCAATTGTCCTAGACTACTGTACATGCAGAGCTGCAGACGGTGCATGTTTTGCTCTAGTCTTCACCTTTGTCACTCGTCGAGAGTTTGAGGGTCTTACCATTTTATGGTCTTGTAGTTTTAACCATTTCCACGTGTGGACCACGTCCTCACGTTTTCTGGTCTCACCATTTCCAGCCGTGCATTCACTGCTCCACGCTGTCTGGTCTTTATTTAAATGATCAGCGAGTCCTTTTAAGCACTCTGGCGTTCCATCCTGTTTACACAATGTCTGTGCTCCCATGGGCGTGGTTACTGACTGAGCCCAGGTTTATTTATATGAAAAGCCATTATCTCATTTAGATGGCTAAAATCAAATTTCTATCTTTTCAAAAGTATTCTTATACTTAATCATTTATTGTATACAACATTTAGATGCAAACCTGATAACTAGGAAGTGTACATGGACATTAAGACTTATGACATCATCTTTATTATATAACCTGATGTAAATTGTACTATGATTCAGTACTCTCGAGAATAAACGCTATTGATTGATTGATTTTGAGACTGGTTTCTGTCCATTTGATCTGATAAGTATCTTACAAATTCTTATGTATGGACAGAGTGGTTAATTGAATTGGTTGATAAACATAGAAATAAAATTCCTCTAACAGCTAGTTATCTTGTTATACAGTCTTTCTGATCATTTATGACATCACAAAATAGACGTACATTTTCCATATTCCATCCCTCATCATCCCCAACATTCGGAGGATGAAATATATTGTCCCGGTGTCCATTGTTTGATGTTAAAGTTCTTGGGCGGGTAAACTCTTCATAAGGCACACAGACATTCCGATCACCCAAACTAGGCCACAAAGGAAATCGTCTGCAGTCTATGATTTACGATGTATGAGGTGTCATAAAACCCCCACATCCATCCCTCTCCCCCTCTGCGGGACAGAGAGCGCTGTAGAGCTGATCCACTGTAACCTGATCCTTTGGATCCTCACAAGAGAGTCATGACAGCACGCTTTGTGTAGATTTTTTTCCATCCTCCCCCGATTCAGAAGATATAATTTTCATAGTCATGGCACACTTTGTGTAAGAGCTATCGAAGATAATACAATGTTTAAAAAACAACAACATTTCAACAAGAAAAAATCTGATTTTGCCATCCTCCCCTGATTCTGAATAAATCATTTTCATAGTCATAACACGCTTTTGTGTAAGAGCTATTCAAGATTGAAAGCAAAAAATAACAAAACATTTTCGATTTTTGTCCATCCTCCCCCGATTCAAAATATATAATTTCCATAGTCATGGCACGCTTTATGTAAGGGCTATTGAAGATTGTAATCCGAAATCGTATAATTCATTTTTATTTAAACGGATACTTATAGCTAACGTTAGCTAGCTAGTTACCTATAACATTCGGATACAGTACATTTTGGGTATAGCTAGCGAGCTCAACTTGTAGTGGTACTAGCAAGCCCCGTTATGGCCGAATCGATCATGAAATTATACTGTACTGAACACTGCCTCGTGAAAATAGAGCTATATTGCTAGCTAGCTACCGATAGCAAAACAATTTACTTGTTTGTATGTAAAAGAACATCAAAGCGTGTTTTGTTGTCCAGCCCTGGAAAGAGGAATCATCACAAGCAGCCATTCTAATTATTTAGCTAGCCATCTCTGATAGACAGTGCACGGTAACATAGCTCCCCGTGAACCGGTAGAAACTAGTACCGCCCTGTTTTGAAAATCCTGCCTTCGAAGGTCCGAAGAAGTAAGTCGGGCTCCCGTCAGGCTGTGGTCTTTACAAAGCCAGGGAAAATGAGTCAACCTACATATCCTGCAATGTCATGGCAGACAAGAACATTGTTGAGACAAGTCCAATGGCTCTATTGAACAAGGACAACCATATCTACTCGCTGCTAGAGTGATCGTGCAATCGACGAAACACAAAAGTTGCTACAAAACATGACTCCATTAATTTTTTGATCAGACAGCAGACTTAATCAACCAATGACTTCATCATGGGATAAAAGATGATGCAATAATTTATAGTTTGAATTTGTAAAACTAGTAGCCTARGTTGATGCAATAGTAGCTGTCCTATTCCAAACACAAAAAACTGGGAAATAAACACAAATATAAAACATAGCAGAATATAAAGTGGATAATACAATGTGGGATGACGCTGCGCTTCTTTTGAATCTAAAATGAAGAAAATCGTCCGAAAATTGTAGGAGGTGATCCTCCCACAGCTTAGAAGCGTATCATAATATACAGTTGAAGTCGGAAATGTACATACACTTAGGTTGGAGTCATTAAAACTTGTTTTTCAACCAGTCCACAAATTTCTTGTTAACAAACTATTGTTTTGGCAAGTCGGTTAGGACACCTACTTTGTGCATGACACAAGTAATTTTTACAACAATTGTTTACAGACACATCATTTCACTTATAATTCACTGTATCACAAGTCCAGTGGGTCAGAAGTTCACATACACGAAGTTGACTGAGCCTTTAAACAGCTTGGAAAATTCCAAAACATGATGTCATGGCTTTAGAAGCTTCTGATAGGCTAATTGACATCATTTGAGTCAACTGGAGGTGTACCTGTGGATGTATTTCAAGGCCGACCTTCAAACTCTGTGTCTCTTTGCTTGACATCATTAGAATATCAAAAGAAATCAGCCAAGACCTCATAAAAAATATTGTAGACCTCCAAAAGTCTGGTTTATCCTTGGGAGCAGTTTCCAAATGCCTGAAGGTACCACGTTCATCAGTACAACAATAGTACGCACGTATAAACACCATGGGACCACGCAGCCGTCATACCGCTCAGGAAGGAGACACGTTCTGTCTCCTAGAGATGAACGTACTTTGGTGCGAAAAGTGCAAATCAATCCCAGAACAACAGCAAAGGACCTTGTGAAGATGCTGGAGGAAACGGGTACAAAAGTATCTATATCCACAGTAAAATGAGTCCTATATCGACATAACCTGAAAGGCCGCTCAGCAAGGAAGAAGCCACTGTCCTCTGGTCTGATGAAACAAAAATAGAACTGTTTGGCCATAATGACCATCTTTATGTTTGTAGGAAAAAGGGGGAGGCTTGCAAGCCGAAGAACTCCATCCCAACCGTGAAACACGGGGGTGGCAGCATCATGTTGTGGGGGTGCTTTGCTGCAGGAGGGACTGGTGCACTTCCCAAAATARATGGCATCATGAGGCAGGAAAATTACGTGGATATATTGAAGCAACATCTCAAGACATCAGTCAGGAAGTTAAAGCTTGGTCGCAAATGGGTCTTCCAAATGGACAATGACCCCAAGCATACTTCCAAAGTTGTGGCAAAATCGCTTAAAGACAACAAAGTCAAGGTATTGGAGTGGCCATCACAAAGCCCTGACCTCAATCCTATAGACAATTTGTGGGCAGAACTGAAAAAGCATGTGCGAGCAAGGAGGCCTACAAACCTGACTCAGTTACACCAGCTCTGTAAGGAGCAATGGGCCAAAATTCACCCAACTCATTGTGGGAAGCTTGTGGAAGGCTACCCGAAACGTTTGACCCAAGTTTTTTTTTAAATTGACTAACACAGGGAATTTTTACTAGGATTAAATGTCAGGAATTGTGAGAAACTTGAGTTTAAATGTATTTGGCTAAGGTGTATGTAAACTTCCGACTTCAACTGAAGATATGATCAATACAAGTTGATGTCAGAGATCCAATACTATTGGTATGCATTCTAGTTGGTTGAGTGATAATCATAGTTAAAGGTTTCTTTTGAGAGGACAACTCAATGATAACCAGTCAATGTTCAGATCACCAAGACCAAGGTCTGTTAGCATCAGAGACCTTATTTAACATCACACATTTATTCTTCAGATACTGACAGTTTGCACTTGGTGGCCTAGAGCAGCACCCTAAAAGAAGAGGCTTCAGATGAGGCAGGTGAACCTGCAACCACAGCACTTGAACTTAATTTGACATGGTGCCACTGTATTTTCTTGCTAACCATGACGGTTGGACATACGCACACACAGCACTCTGTAGCCACTTCAGACTACACACCCAGTGGTCCATGCTCTCCCTAAGCCCTGAGTACTGCCCCGAGGTGAGCCCAGCCACTTAGCTCACAAGCCCCAAGGGCTCTTTATACACATTGCACTCAAATGTACCATAACGCGGCACAGTTGCTCTAGGAGACCAAACTAAACTACCAGGCCTCGCAGCGTTTCTAGGAATTCTGCCAACCCTTTAACTTGAGTGCTTGTTTGATATTCTTTCTTCCGAAATGTATCACTCTGGACATGCACACAGAGAAAAGGGAGAACACTGTGGTCCCCTTGAACCAGTTGCCAATCCCTCCAATAGACCATGAAGATATAATTATATTGCTATAGTATCTGGTTGAAGTATATTCAAGAGGGAATTTTTGTAAAATTAAATCAGATGCTGTGGTCATATGTTTGGTCTTTATGTATAGAGGATGGAATAATTTACCTTATTGCATTTACAGTATCTGCTTCTTAGTGTGTACAGTGCCTTCAGAAAGTATTCCTACCCCTTGATTTATTCCACATTTTGTTGTGTTACAGCCTGAATTCAAAATGGATTAAATAAATACAATTCTCACCCATCTACACATAATAACCAATAATGACAAAGTGAAAATCTGTTTTTAGAAATGTTTGCAAATTTCTTGAAAATTGAATACAGAAATATCTCATTTACGTAAGTATTCACACCCCTGAGTCATTACTTTGTAGAAGCACCTTTGGTGCCGATTACAGCTGTGAGTCTTTTGGGGTAAGTCTCTAAAGAGCTTTGCACACCTGGATTGTTTATCGTTTCTAGACAGCCATTTTCAAGTCTTTCCATAGATTTTCAAGACGATTTAATTCAAAACTGTAACTAGGCCACTCAGGAATATCTTATGTTGTCTTGTTAAGCAACTCCAGTGTAGATTTGGCCTTGTGTTTTAGGTTATTGTCCTGCTGAAAGGTGAATTAGTCTCCCAGTGTCTGTTGGAAAGCAGACTGAACCAGGTTTTCCTCTAGGATTTTGCCTGTGGTCAATTCTATTCCATTTATTTTATCTTTAAAAACTCCCTTGCCGATGACAAGCATACCCATAATATGACACAGCCACCACCATGCTTGAAAATATGAAGAGTGGTACTCAGTGATATTGGATTTGCCCCAAACATAACGCTTTGTATTCAGGACRAWTTTTWKTWTWTWTTTTCTATATTTTTTGCAGTATTACTTAAGTGCCTTGTTGCAAACAGGATGCATGTTTTGGAATATTTGTTATTCTGTACAGGCTTCCTTCTTTTCACTCAGTCATTTACCTTAGTATTGTGGAGTAACTACAACAGTTTTCTCATATCACAACCATTAATCTATGAAACTGTTTTAAAATCACCATTGGCCTCATATTGAAATCCCTGAGCAGTTTCCTTCCTCTCTGGCAGCTGAGTTAGAAAGGACGCCTGTATCTTTGTAGTGACTGGGTGTATTATTGATACACCATCCAAAGCCTAATTAATAACTTCACCATGCTCAAAGGAATATTCAATGTCTGCTTTATTTTTTATTTTTACACATTTATCAATAGATGCCTTTTTTTTTTAAACCTCCCTGGTCTTTGTGGTTGAATCTGTGCTTTAAATTCACTACTCAATTGACGGGACCTTACATATAATTGCACACTACATGACCAATAGTATGTGGACACCTGCTCGTCGAACATCTCATTTCAAAATCATGGGTATTAACATGGAGTTGGTGCCCCCTTTGCTGCTATAGCAGCCTCCCTTCTTCTGGGAAGGTTTTCCACTAGATGTTGGATCATTGTTGCGGGGACTTGTTTCCATTCAGCCACAAGAGCATTATTGAGGTCGGGCACTGATGTTAGGTGATTAGGCCTGGCTCGCAGTCGGCGTTCCAGTTCATCCCAAAGGTGTTTGATGGGGTTGAGGTCATGGCTCTGTGCAGGCCAGTMAAGTTCTTCCACACCGATCTCGACAAACCATTTCTGTATGGACCTTGCTTTGTGCACGGGGGCATTGTCATGCTGAAACAGGAAAGGGCCTTCTCCAAACTGTTGCCACAAATTTGGAAGCCCAGAATCATCAAGAATGTCATTGTATGCTGTGGTGTTAAGATTTCCCTTCACTGGAACTAAGGGCCTAGCGCGAACCATGAAAAACAACCACAGACCATTATTCCTCCTCCACCAAACTTTACAGTCGGCACTATGCATTCGGGCAGGTAGCGTTTTCCTGGCATCCGCCAAACCGTCGGATTGCCAGATGGTGAAGCGTGATTCATCACTCGGGGGGAACGAGTTTCCACTGCTCCAGAGTCCAATGGCGGTGAGCTTTACACCACTCCAGCCGACGCTTGGTGATCATAGACTTGTGTGCGGCTGCTCGGCCATGGAAACCCATTGCATGAAGCTCCCGACAAACAGTTTGTGGCTTCCAGAGGCAGTTTGCAACTCGGTAGTAGGTGTTACAGATTATTTTTACGCGCTTCAGCACTCGGCGGTCCCGTTCTGTGAGCTTGTGTGGCCTACCATTTTGCGGCTGAGCCATTGTTGCTCCTAGACGTTTCCACTTCACAATAACAGCACTTACAGTTAATGTTGTAAATTAGTATTGTAGCTGGAAACGGCAGATTTTTAATGGAATATCTACATAGGCGTACAGAGGCCCATTATCAGCAACCATCACTCCTGTGTTCCAATGGCACGTTGTGTTAGCTAATCCAAGTTTATCATTTTAAAAGGCTAATTGATCATTAGAAAACCCTTTTGCAATTGTGTTAGCACAGCTGAAAACTGTTGTGCTGATTAAAGAASCAATAAAACTGGCCTTCTTTAGACTAGTTGAGTATCTGGATCATCAGCATTTGTGGGTTCGATTACAGGCTCAAAATGGCCAGAAACAAARWWWWWTCTTCTGAAACTCATCAGTCTATTCTTGTTCTGAGAAAAGAAGGCTATTCCATGTGAGAAATAGCCAAGAAACTGAAGATCTCGTACAACGCTGTGTACTACTCCCTTCACAGAACAGCGCAAACTGGCTCTAACTAGAATAGAAAGAGGAGTGGGAGGCGCTGGTGCACAACTGAGCAAGAGGACAAGTACATTCGTGTCTAGTTTGAGAAACAGACGCCTCACAAGTCCTCAACTGGCAGCTTCATTAAATAGTACCCGCAAAACACCAGTCTCAACATCAACATTCGAAGACGTGACTCCGGGATACTGGCCTTCTAGGCAGAGTTGCAAAGAAAAAGTAATATCTCAGACTGGCCAATAAAGATTAAGATGGGCAAATGAACACAGACTCTGGACAGAGGAACTCTGCCTAGAAGGCCAGCATCCTGGAGTCGCCTCTTCACTGTTGACGTTGAGACTGATGTTTTGCGGGTACTATTTAATGAAGCTGCCAGTTGAGGACTTGTGAGGCCTCTGTTTCTCATGGTAGTGTATGTAGACTGCTAACATGATTCCCCTCCTCTCTTTTACACAGATGTGAATGAGTGTTCTGAGCTCAACAACCGGATGTCCCTCTGCAAGAACTCCAAATGTATCAACACGCAAGGATCCTACAAGTGTGTGTGCCTGCCGGGATACACCCCCTCTGAACGGCCTAACTACTGTGTGGCCAGGGAACAGGGGGAGGCAGCAGTGGCCACAGAGAGGGAGTGAGCCCCCACAGCCACTAGAGGGAAACACAAAACACTAAAAAAATACACTTATTTAATCCAAGCCCATATACTCTGCACTGTATAAAAACACACTAAATAAAACAACAAAAATAATTTACTTGAGACAAAGATCCAATTTAACCTACTATGTGGTGCCTGTGTGCAGCGGAGAAACACAGCATTGTATAAAATGTATGTTTGTTTTGTCCGGTTTTTGTCCGTTGAATTTTTTATATTAAAAGGAGTTTATGCGCGCTAGAGGAGCATTCGCTCTCCTAATGTAACGACAAACCCTATCAACTCCTACTGGGGGATAACGTTTTATTTTCTACCCAGTCCAAAATGCCTTGTGTGTGGATATTTAATTGAGTGAAGAGGCCAGCCATCCTTTCGCTTTCCCCRTTCTCCCTCTTCTTTCCAGCCCTTCTCTTCCTCCTCCTTGTATGGTGACTGTGGAGGACTGCTTGCCTGGCCATGGATGGACAGCCATCTGATCTTTGCTCTGTGGCTTCACACAAACATGCAGTATGCACATTACTGTAATAGAATGTTGTTCATGTAAATTCTTTGGAATAAGCTTTTTTTCTAGGCATTTTTTGTATTAATTATAAATGCAAACACAAAACTACTTCTGTGTCTGGGACATTGGACAATAGCAGGTTTTTATTTTTTGTTTTATTTTTTGATTTGTTTGGTTTTATTCTCTTGCCTGCCCTGTGGAGCAGTCATATTCCCTACTCTTTCATTTATTTTCTTGAGATAATGTTTTATTTCTTTGAACAAAAATTTAATGAAGTATTGCTWAATTTTTTTTCATACTTTAATTAAATATTTTTCGGCATTTTACTGCAATGTCTAAAAGTCTTGCCAGGTTGCAAAGCTGCTATGGGACAGCCGTGGGATAGATTTTGTACATTTAAACAGAAGAGTTGAGAAACCAGTTTATGTATTTGTAATTTGTACATGAAAAATAGCTCTTGTATGAATATTCATATTACTATGTATATTAAACCCCTGGTAATAAATCACAAATGGTGATATTTATACTGGCTGGTATGTGATGGCCTTTATTATTAGAAGTGACAAAGACCTATTCACATTGTGCACAATAGCTGCACCTAGAAGAATCATATAGTCGTGACATATGACACATGCGCGATTAGATAAGCTCGACTACAATGGGCACAAAAGAAATGTGTGGTCTTTACGACTTCACAACTGTGGTTACTAATTAATTGTGGATACATACTAACAAGACATACCTTTCCAACACTAGTCTTKGCATATTGTAAATTCGTATTATGTTCATATTGTTAATGTTCATTATTTTAGTCACTCCATATAACCCTCAGACCAGTGCTATTATTAGCATGTATAGACTCAGGCTCAGGGTGAGACCACACTTCACTTAACATTAACTGGTTGATCTGTAGAGAAATACCTAGGTCAGAGTTGATGCTTGCTCCTCCCTGTTTTCTGCATCATATAGAATATGAATTGGCCTGACATTATGGTGTCAAGACCCTTCTCTAATCAGAGCAAAATAGAAGAGACGCATGAGTGGCCTCAACTACCAATGACCTCGCTGCTGTTGCATTCTTGTTGCTCACAGATCTTGATCTCAGCACATGCCTCTCACCCCCCACCCTCCCTATTGCCCCATTTTCCAGTGTCCCCTCTGTCATTTTTTCCATTGACACAGACAGTGATAGCGCCACAACACCTCTGATGTCAACACATCGTAGAAGACTTGACTAATCATTTTATTTTCCTGCTGCTGTTCTTAATATAGGCCAACAGCGACATGACAAAAGCTCAGTTGTTGCATCTGGTCATTGTGGACCTGTGTGTTTGTGATTATGGATCTGATCTAACCAATAGAATCTGTATGGCAGAGTAAAGGACACCACAGCCAGTTAGGTAATACATGTTTAGTGTTACTGTTGCCCTCCTCCTGGCTGGCTAGCTACCCAGTGTCACCCAGATGGGGCTTTTCCCACAGTGACAAGGGGCCAGCAGAAACCTTTGACGAGGGACTCAAACGGCATTAAACTCAGCTTAGCACCTCCAGTGTCAGGCTTGACCATACTTTCTGCCGAACAAAAGAGAGCGACCCGGGTGGCAACCGATAATTCACCCTTTTTAAGTCATTTGGAAGAGATGGGCCATTTCCCAATTTGCCTCTCGATCACATCGGAATCCCACCCTGTATGACATGTTTAACTGCAACAGTAAGAGTATTCTGACTTCTACCTTGACCACTGTAGACTACCACTTTAAGAATATTGTGTATTTAATGCTTATTCAGATGTATTCTCCAATAGCATGCAAATTCTATGTTTTTTCCGTCACCAAGCCCTTTATCTATGTGGCATCACTTCCTACGTTGCTAAGCCTGTGTTGTTTTGGAGGGCTTGGTTTCTGTTGTGGGTTTGAGATCTTTTCTGGTGTCAGGACCTAGATCGGCTCAGCCAATGGTCAGGGCTGACTTTAACTAGTCACTCCAAGGTCAAAAGTCCAGCTTTCTAGTCACCTAAGTCATGTCTCACTGGGCAGTCCGCTAAAGAACGAGTGAAGAGAARAGCCATGTCAGAGGGATAAGTTGTACCAAGTAGTACATGTACTGCATTTAAGTAGTAGCCTTGATTACAGCAACCTTACACTGAGTCTAACATAAGGAGAAGGTAAGAGACAGCTGTTTGCATATGTAAATATGTTTAATAATTTTCTCATGTTTAAATTTGTTGTCATTTAGCAGATGCTCATATCCAGAGCGACTTACAGGAGCAATTATAGTTAAGTGCCTTGCTCAAGGGCACATCAGCAGATTTTTTAAATCTCGTCGGCGGAGGGATTCCAACCAGCGACTTTCTGGATACTGGCTCAAAACTGTTAACCAATAGGCTACCTGCCGCCCTGTTTGTATGCTTGTTATTGGTTTTGATATGTTGCAGTGGAACCCTTCTCTTTGGTCGAATTGCACCGTGTTAGCCACTGACCTGTAGGGCAAGACTATYACAAACAGCTCTCTTCTGTATCAGGGTTAGGCTCGTTAGCTCTGAGAGCCACCTGCAGTAGACAGGTCTTGGTCGCCTTCCCCTGCTCAGACAACCAATGGTTGCGTGCCACATCGTCAACTGTGTCACAGATTGCTATAACATATGATGTGGTTTGCTGATAAGTAAAATACCTATCCAGGCGTTGTAAGATCTGGCAGGTGTCKGCATTGCCTGGGCAGAGGAATGTGCCACTTGTCTGGACTGTACACCTGTTCTCCACCTGTCTCTCCGGTGCTGTACCAGGGCATGGTAAGGGAGAGAAGTACAGTATCTCTTTTGATTTATACAGCTCCTATTTGAACAGAACAGACCCTCTTCTTCCACTTCAGGATTTGTCTTAAATCTATACGACATGTGATTTTCAAGCAGATTTGCGATGAAGGGACGAGAGCTTGGCAGGCGTGTGTGTGCGTGTGCATGCGTGCGTTTGAAAAATATACTTAAACGTGTGAGCGTGTGTACGTGCATGTATGGAGGAATTGTTTTATTGGCTGATAAAACTCTACTCTTGCAGCCAGAACTGCTTCACATAGCTTCAAATGACATTAGAGGAGAGATAGTTGCATCAGCCCCAGAGAGGAGAGTTCTGAGGGAGAGTAGGAGAGAGCACTGATTGTAAGAAAGAGAGCGAGAGGAGAGATTGTGTGTGAGAGAGCAAAAATAGTGTGCGAGAGAGAGAGTGAGAAGAAGAGAGGGCTCAGAGGCTAGAGAGAGAGGGCAGGCACACAGACGGCTGTGGTCACATGCTCCTCTCCCCTCTCTCTTCAGGCGTGATGTTTTTGTTTAGCCTCTCCAGAGCAGCTGGGAGTGAGAGCCGTTCGCTCGGTCAGAGAGCCCCGCACAGCACACAGTGTTGTCTAAGCATGAGTGGACAGTTCCCCACAGCATGACCAGAGTCGGTACGCAACTACTCCTGTCCCGCTGAGACTAACACTGAGAGGAAACGATACTGAAGAAGAGACAGAGGTAAGAGCAATATGCTAATCAGCAAATTCAGCTGTTCAACTGAGACTGGAGACTATCACATCACCACTGTGTCTGTCGTACTGGGCATATGCACATCATCGACAAATCTCTTTTCACCTGAATGTTGGATGAGACAGGAGTGCGCTGTGCTGTTATTGGAGGATGATTGTTTGAGTGAGAGTAGAATGGGATGTACTGTATATATATATATGTGTGTGTGTGTCTATCCATCTGTCCTGAAGACAGTAAATCTAGCTGGGCACTGTGTCAGCATTCCCGTGGTGTGTGTTTGGAGCGTGACAGATGACATCACAGAGGAGTGGCTCCCTGACAGCCTGTCATCACTCATTGAGATTTATGAAAGGAATTTCATTTATTAAAAGGCAGTACATTTGGGGGTTGTGGGGGGATGTGGCAACTTAGTTGCAGTAATGATGATCACACATCTTGCACACAAGCTGTCCTTGTGTAATCAACATAGAGGATGCTTATATAGTAGGGATGTGCATCTCTCCTTTCATGAACGATTCGATACGCAACTAGATACATGGGCTCCGATACAGGAACGATACGTTTTAGTTTGAAACGTTTCGGAGCGATTTAGTTTGATTCGGGGAACGATTTGATGCTATTCGATACGATTCAATTAACTTTTTTTGTATGAACACATTCATTTTCCATTTTAATTAAAGTAATATCTGCTGCTGATGGGAGCTCAGGAGCTGGGCCTCTCTGAGCTGGATCTGTCTGAGATGACTTCTCTAAGCTGAGTGGCACTCTTTTAGTGTGYATGTCTGTGTGTCAATTTCAATGGTGTGTGTAGGCACCTGAGCATCTACCACCCCACTATCAGATTAGGGTGGGTGTCAATTTATGCTTTTTGTTCCCCATCTTTTAACTGAAATCACCACCACCTACTGATTAACTTGT